>NC_092521.1:156989318-157599139 GCF_037038585.1 Patagioenas fasciata | reverse complement strand
TGGATCTGGAAAAATAAGGAGGGAAATGCAGGTATTGGAACTATACAAAAGAGGGATGATCTTCTGGTGAACTCATGGGTTTTAGTTGTATCAATGTCACTAAGCATTAGAAAATTTTTTTCTTAAATATGTTTATTTGCATCATGACAAAGTAGATCTGCATACTCTGATTTCTAAACATAAGATGAGGCTAATTTAGCTTTCTTGAAACCACAAGAAGGATGAGCATGATGAACTGTCTGATCTGTCTGATTTTTTTAGGTAGGAGAATATGAACCAATTGCTATGGAACATATGACATATATAATCTAAGCTTGGTCCAATATCCAACAAAGGGACTCACTGCGTGACCTTTGACATGTTGTTTATGCATCAGTTGTCAAAAGATGTGAATGACTCATTGAAAAGTTTCAGGTTCTCAAAAGGACTAAATAACCAACAGAAATTCCCCAATATTATTTGACTCCCCTAGTATCAACAAGGGTCCTTATCTATCTGTTAAGATCCCAGAGTACAAAGAACCAAGTGCAAAGTATTATTTCCATAGCATGATAAAATGCACGGCAATTATATATTAGAAGAACATATGATCCCTACACATTTTTATGATGTCTTAAAAGAAAACAAAACTATTTGGAGTTCAGATTTGAGCAGGATACATAATCCACAACCTAAATGGACTAGAAATGCTATTTGGGCTGGAATGGAAATGCCCCTTGAAGACTGAATCCAAGACTTTCCACTGTGTGGAGAGCTGGAATGGAGAACAGTCTGTTATCAGAACAATCCTTTAGCTGCAGAACAGAGACGGGAATACCTCATTTCACACATGGCTCGGAAACGTGTTGAAAGGACAACTTTTTCAACATGAGTATTTTTCCAGTAAGCTTTTATGATACAGGAACAGGATCTTGGCTGAACACTGCTGTATCTTTTGATGAAGACCTCATTTAGATACAATTTATGCTTCTCAGTAACTTCCCCACCTTGTTTCAGGACAAACTGAAACAAAGGGACAGATTTTGGCATCCCAGCTTCCAGGCCAGGAGAGTGGGAGTTCTTGGCTTCCGGACCACTGAAAGAAACAGTACCACTATTTGTTTCTAGGAAAATCCATCAGAAACCTGTAATGCTGGGGAAAGGCAGATTTTGAATGGGCACAAAAGCACTCCTGACCTTGGTTCAACCAGGCTGTCACACCAGGACTCCTCAACCTAATAGCACAATATGCCAGTTCTTCATTAATCATCACATTCTCGCTGTCTTACTGAGGACAGTAAAGTTCACTTCTACCTCACACAACTTGAATCAGGCCTTAAACTGAGCTTAATCCACTAATTTTTTAGCATTTATGACAGTCTTCTTACTCACGAACCTTCAAAAGGAATCTTCCATTCTCTTTACTCAAATCTGTCCCTTTATTCCAAATTTTTTTTTTTTTTTTTTTTTTTCCTCCACTCAAAATGCCAGAGGACAAGCCTGGATGTTTTAATTCATTGCTGAGCCCTGCTCACGTGGCTCCAGTTGGTTTTATACCATTCAGCGTGGCCAAGATGCAAGATTAAGTGAATTGTCCACAGTTCCAGCTAAATGCATATTCAGAGGGACTTGTTTATTTTGTTTTACAGACCCAGATTCCACAGCATCCAAATCCCCCAGAAATGGTTTTGAATATGGACATATAACTCCCTCCTGTTTTTCTGAGCATCTGTGCTTAATATTTGTTTAGATTTTCCTCATTTCTTGTAAACCCTAAACATAAAAGTCACTTTCATTTAAAATGTGGAAATAACTTTGTGATTTCTAGTCATCTTTTGCTGAGGTGTGGGCTGAAGATGGGATTTAAGATCTGATTTATTGAGTTACATTAAACCTTAAACAGCTTTGCCCTTATCTTGTCTCCTGTTGCTCTCTTCTAATTGAAGAAGTCTTACCAAAATGATTAATTTATTTTCCAGTTCTGATGTAATTTTGTGCTTGTTTTTATTTTTAGTCAAAAAACATTCTGTACTAGGAGGTTCTTGCCACACAGACCTACTCACATTGACCTGTGTCTTGCAGGCAATGTGATGGATTCAGACAAATCTGCAGGTCAAAGACAGATATTCACCTCTTATGTCTGAAACAGAAGTCAGCTGTTTCAGCTGGATCTGTATACCAGCGCCTGAACATAGCAGGGCCAATATTATTGTCAGGCAGGCACTTAATGAAGCTTTTGAATGCATTGTGAAAATTGTCTTTGATAATGACACTTGTCTGAGCCAACAACCTCTTGCTTTGCAAATGATGAGATGCTTTTCACAGTACAACACTGTGCTGCAGTAATAAAGTGTTAAAGCAAAAGCCTCATGACAGTCTTTGTGAAACTTCTTTTTGAAAATGTTTTTAAGCCTTCTGTTTTCTATATTTTGTAATCCTCTTTATTAAGAACTTTAAGTCTGTTAATAGTAGAAGGTAGCAGATTCTCTTCTGTTCTTCTGATTTTTTTTTTTTTTAAGAACTTAAATTTTCCTTGCTTTTCTGTACCTGTTTTTCTTACTAATATTCCCTTTTCTCTCTTTTCCCTTCAGACTGTGAGTCTTGGAAGTCTCATCTTGAAACAAGTATCTTATATGATTATATACTTCATTCTAGAAGTTGCCAGGAGCATGGCTGATTAGACGTTTAGCCTTGACTCTGGTTCAAGGTCCATTTAGAAGGTCCTGTCACCTTTGCTGAGGTCTTGTACTGGTATCTGTCAGTTGTTGTTCCAGGGAAGTTCTTGCCATAGATGATTATTGCCATAGGTGATCAGCACAGTGAGAAATGGGGTCAAGGAAAGAGTCAAGATCCAGACAGTTGAAAGCCGTGAAAATAAGAGTCTTAAAAATAAAACACAGTACTGAACAAGGAGCCAAGGGTGGTCTGTGATGAACTGCACTGATCAGCTCTTATCAATCTGTATTGCTGATGTGACAGGTCACCATGTGTTGGACCATCTGGATCCTCTTCATCATGTTCTACATCAAACCCTTGTACAGTAATGCTCAGTAATTTAAAGCAAAGGTGACAAACACGAGGCTGGTTGATCTTCCTGCCAAATGGCAGGAAAAAATGTAGCCTCTTGATTAGTTAGAAGACAGCATTTCTACCTTAGACATATCTTGAGCACTCAGGACCAACAAAGTATATGGGACTTGTCTGAGATGGCAAAACCTTAACAGATCCCTTACAACATGGAAAACTCTTGTCTTAATCAGTTCTTTAAAGTTTTTTCTTCTTCCCACCTGCACCTACATAGTTCATATTTAATGTCTTATTTATTTCAGCCAGCCAATGATTCAGCTGGACCTTAACACAGAAATAGGGATGATGAGACAGAAGCGTGTGACTAACCAAGAACTGTGATCATTTTGACTTTTAAGACAATCAATAAGCTAACAGAAAGAGAAGCCTTTAAAAATATTCCATGTTTTGAAGCTTTTCCTCCAACATACAGCAATTCTTAAAGCTACTGGCCTTGGACCATGGCTCCTGACCCCTTCCCAGTACTGCCAAGGTCTGTCATGCACACATCATCCTGTCTTGTTCTCACCACCAAGCCACATACTGTCCTGCTCCAAAGACAGACCCCTGAGCCCATCCTTTTCGCCATCCTGCATGCAGCCTGGGCTGCCTGTCTCCCCTGTTCGCCCCACAGCACATGTCCGTATGGAAGGGCTGAGAGGATGCTGAAGGTTTCTCCATGGGGGAAGAAAAGGGCTCAAGGAAGTCAAGGAAGAGACCGTTACAGCAGAATTAGCTCCACTTTACTTGGCTCATCATCGAAGAATTATTATTTGTGAAAAATATATTTACATGAAGAACCTCCTCTTGCAGCCATGCCTGCTACACTGACTGTGTAATGAGGCACAGGGTGAGAAAAGAGGTGGGAAAGCACAAAGTTCTGGTTTGTGCTCAGACACACTGTGAAACACTCCAGGTGATGTTTGACTTACATATTTACATGGGAGATGAATTGGGGGCTAAAAGTGTCTTGGAAACGCATAGATTTGGTTTTACTTCATTTTACAGAAAATTGAAATGGGAGTGAATGAAAACAGGGCAGTTTCTGAGCAAGACCACTCCATTCCTAGTAGAGCACTGGTCCAAGGTTTGAGAGCTACGCTGTTAAAATAGAAAGCAAGCAATTTCCACTGTCATGCATGCAACGCAACAATTGCCATTTTCACCCAGATAATAAATGAAACAACTGAAAAAAAAAGGAAGAAATATAGCAGAGTGACAAACTACAAAAGATTTAAAATGAGAAAACCTGCCACAAATAAGAAGGACTCTATAAGATGATGTGACTGAAGGAAACAATCAATGTGTCATCAGGGCTTGGGATTTTGAATATGAGAGCATGACATGTAGAAAGGATCCCAAAGATGACATTTGAAAACCCCAGAAGTGACTGCTAAGGAGAGGTTGTCCAGCACTGTCTCATGGCACTGGAAGAGGGATTATTTCCTGGTCTTGCTATGATCTTGGGAAAGTCTCTTCCTTAGCTGTTCCTCTTTCTTTTCTTATTCTTCTTGTCTCCCTCACCCATTTATACTGCAAATGCTTCAGGGAGAAATGATACCTGTATGAAGCCCTGTACAATAACATCTGGAGTCTTGGCTATGACCTTTTGACTCTCTTTCATAGCACTATCAACATCAATGGTACAACAAGGGAGTTCAGGCTTGGAACAGAAAAGATCCCCAAGTTTCCTTGAAAAGCTGAGCAGGACTTGATAATTGCATCCCCTTTCAAACACTTCGTTCTTGACATGCATTAGCTGATCAGTCTGCTTCTGTGACCAGCAGTAACTGCATAGAAGGAAAATGCCACTTTCCAGATAGAATGATCAATCTCTTTGACTTTGCCTGTAAACATGTTTCATCAGGGGGTCACTAATACGCTTTTATTGCCTCACTGTCAGAGATGATGCCATTACCAAGCCTGATAAAGTATTCTATAGAGGGTTCCTTTTAATTTTATTTTTTATGTGATCATGAGAGACCGTAACCGATAAATTTAGTTCAATGCTTTCTCACTATTAACTAATTCTGAGTAAATCCGTTGGGGCAGTCTGGATACAAACACTTCAAAGAATTTTTACAGGATATTGAAAATGATATTCACTGTGGGATAGAGGTTTAAGTACTGAGCTGCTAGTGTTTCCTTTACCATTAAAGCTACAACACTGTTAAATGTCATTTAGTCAAAACATTGTATTCAGAAGAATTTGTAGCACAAGAAGACTATTTGTTTTTAATAAATTCGTTGCATCAGAGTCGTTATGTTTGCTTCTTTCTGGGGGGAAAGGGAGTTTGAGAAAAGATGATCCTTTCTCCCCTCAGTTTCTTTCTTGGGGCCCAGTCCAGCTCCCACCAAAAGCAATGAGAGTTTTGCTGTTGCCTACAGTGGGAACAGTCCCATTATCTCTGAGGGCTTTGAAGTGTTCAAATCCAAATTACAATACAGGGTTTTTTCAGAGAGAGAAAGAAAAAACAAACAAACAAACACCACGAAAACCTCAGTGAAACAAAGAAATCCTGGCTCTAGCAGCTGGGGGAAAAAAAGAAAAAAAAAAGGAACTGAAATAAAGGTTTTTCTTATGGAGAGTGTTTTTTTTTTTTCCAGGCTGCTTTCATATCCTATACAGCACCCTAAAAACTGGAACACAGGATGTGAAACTATGGAAACAGCTGGATGCTACAGGATTTTTGAACTACTTTTGTCAAGGTTTAGACTTTAGAGATTTGATTTTTTTTTTTTTTTAAGTTTAATTGATTTTTTCCCCTACTGAAATCCATAATATGTTGAGCTTATTAAACCTGTGTTAGAGGTCACAGACTAAATTTAATTGGTAGTATTTCTTTTGAGCCTAATTTAAAGGTTGATTTGGCTTTATGGACAGATTCTTAGCTGTGGTAAATCAGTTCAGCTATAATGGGGCTCTCTTCACACCAGTACAAAATGTGGTCATCTGAGACTCAAATCCCATGCAAAATCTCAGGAAAAAACACACAAAAAAGTAAAAAACCCAAAGTTCTTTCTTGAAAGACTGTTTTTGTGAAATCTTCTGTAAATAAAAACATTTTGCAAGGATGTTGAAATGCTTCTATGATTTTATTTCCATTTAACCCAAGAAAACAGGGCTGTCCTGGCAACATGGTTATACGTGGTTATACGGGCTATATGGTTAGGGTTTATTTGGTAGAACTACCTGGTAAATCACAGCCAGGTCTCGAATCAGCTATGAAAACATTTGCCAGCAGATTCCACTGGCTCTCTGGGGAACCTTGGACTCAATGCTAATGGCTCCTTCTCCTTTCCCTCCTCCTCTGCTTGCTCAAGTTCAGACCTGGCCTCCCCTGTGCACCAGTTCCTGGAACAGCCCTTTCCAGCCTTGTTCCTCATCCCCCTCCATGCGTCCCTCCATGCACCTTCACTCTGGCCCTGGAAAGTTCCCTGACAGCAGAGATCTCTGACAGCCTGAAGGAAGAGCAGAGTCAAGTAAGTAGCACTGTGCTGCAGAGAGAGGATTAATATTTACATTTTCCTCCAAAAAAGAAAAATAAACAAAAAAATCTGAAAATTTATGCTTGGAGAAACCTTGGGCCCCGATTCTACAAGATGTTTAATTTCATGCATTGTGGGCAATCCATTTTTTTATAGACCTATTCATAGTTCATGTGCATAAATCCTTCCAGGCTTAAAGACTATTGAGTATGTTTAAACTCACTGCTGTGCAAAAGGCACTAACAGGACGCTAATATAGGATGCAAGTGGCTTATAGACCTTGTGAGGATCATGAGATTACTTTGCACTTAGAAATGCAATTTCAGTAAACCATCTTCAGGATCTGGAGTTTCTGCTGTGCAACCGTGGAGGTGGATGGTCAGTGTGAATGAAGTGAAACCCAGCAGAAAGATGTGCAAAAAATTGAGTCAAAAGGTTTGTAGACTGGGTTTGGCTAAGACCATATTTCCTGAATCCAGATGTCCTGGAAGGAAGTACTAAAAAAACCAAGACAAAACACTATATAAAATGCTAGTCCATCAGCTTTTCTGACTCAAGCAGAAATACCACTTTAGAAATAGCATCAAAGTGTTTTTTCTGAGCAGCTCAGTAAATCCAAAAGGCATTGATATGCTTTGGACTGAAAGAAAAGAGTCTCCTAATCTTTTGGGATTCAGTCCTCACCACCAACTGTGCAAGGTGTTGGAAAAATCTGCAGACTAAACGTTAAATTCATTCATAAATACCCAGTAATGACAAAACTATAACTGAGCCTGGGTAGCACCGAGAGATATGATCTGCATATGAGCACCCTATCTTCAACCTATTTAGTCTTTGCATAGATCCTAAACAGCAGTGCAATAAATCTTTCACTGGTGATATGGCACTTATGTCTATTTTTCCCTACATCTATTAACTGAAAAAGTCATTTCTGTATACATCATGCTTCAGTTAACTCATCTTGACAGCAATAATATGGAGTGACGATCTCTTGAGACAATTTCAAACTTCCCACCCCTGGAATATGTACTGCAAATTCTCTCTACACTTTGTTTGTTTACTAAGCACTGGATTTGATAACAGGAGTCATAGTATTGTGGTGCAACAAAAAGCACCATAATGCTCTAGCTGTGCAAATCAACATTCAAACTTGCCCTTGAAAAGCTGATATTGGTACAGAAACATTTATAATGGAGTTTTCTGCTGAAAGGAAATATTAGAAAGATCATAATTCAGGCAGGTTAAAGGTCTTGAAAATAAAGCAGGATGATGGGTAGAGATACTCCCAAAGATGATAACCTAGAAAGGATGAGCCTCATGAAAATGAAATGCAATACAATTATCCTATGGCATTTTTCCTCATGGTAGATCCTGGTCTCCAGAGAGGAACTGAAGTCTTCACAAGGACTTAAAAGGACTTGTGTTATGTCCTAGCAAAAAACAATAGCAGCAACATATGTGTCTCAAAGATAGAGCTTTATCTTTGTTACGGATGAGAAACACCATCCTGAGGGCTGCTTTCTCATTAGAGCAGGCATTAAGACACAGACACACGAGCTGGAGCTGAAAGGAGGCCTGAATAACATCTCAGGCCTAGAGCGGCACGAGAAGAAATTTTCACCACTGTGGCTGTGACCTTCCACCCAAACACAGGGTAAAAATATTTCCTTTGTCATTGAAAGTTACGATGCCTCTCTAGAAGAAAATATCTGAGGTTTGAAATTTGGTCTGAAAAAAAAAGTCTTCACTGAAGAAATAAAAATTCGGTGAAACCAGGTGCATGGTGACTGATTCATGACCATGAAAACTGCCACTACGCACTTGCTTGGTGCTTCTACAGCTCACAGTGTTCGCAGGCAAGATGCTCTGAACAGGTTTGACCTTCAAGTGACAAAATCCATGAATTTACCTGGAAAACATTAACTGAAATGGGAAAGCCACACTGCAGGACACTGCAATGAATCGCACTCTACTACAGTCTTACTCTTCTGTCAACCGCACATGCGGCACTCTGGATACATGCATGACATGAGCCACAGCTACACATTCACATCAGTTTATATTGAAATCTCATTAAATAGCACCTAAATTACATATTTCAATAAATTGTTTTAAGATACTTAAGGTGTCCATCTGAATATTTGCTAAGGTTTTGGACAGTCAGTATTAATTTTAAATGGTTGTAGAATAAGTAGCCAAGGAAGATTTTCTGTCCTCAAACTTTAATCTAAGAGTTTGAATCAGCTTCAGAGAGTGTGTATGACATCTTCTCATTCACAGCTTAGGCTGATCAAATAAAGAAGCAACAGGATAACTTTCCAATTAGAAAGCAGAATTGTTGCAAAAAATAACTAATTTCACTGAGAAAAACTGACTTGGCTGAAAACAAGAACTGTATTCCTTTTCTGCCACTTGCATATCTCATTTTTGTCATTCTACAAAGTTCTCTTTGCTCACACCTGATTTCAACAAATTATTCCACAAACCCTATGAGGAGCAATAGGAGGTGTAATATCCAAAGGACAAGGACAAATAAAGTACATATTTCCATAAGGTGTGAAATTCAATTAAAGCCAACAGAAACCAGACTCATAAAAATTGTAACTGTCCCAGAGTGAGCAACTATGACAGCACATTTACTTGACCTTTTGCTTACTGCTAGTACAGTTTAAAAGTCTCATGCCCAAATGGCCCAGCAGCTCCATCTCTGTTTCAGTTCTGAACCAGCGATACCCTCCTGCAGCCACTTCTTCTCAGGCTGAATTCTGGGTGGGTTTAACAACCTGCTTCCATGATGCTGAATTTGGGAGCTATGGCTGCCTGGCCATCAACACGCTGCCACTGCAGACGGTGGCGGTTCTCCCCATGGAGACCCCTCATTTGCTCTGCCTGTCTCTGCTGCCGGGGGAACGGGGCTGCTCCCCTCATCCCTGCTGCTCACCCTCCTGCCTGATAACCAGGAATTAGCATCTGTTTCCAAACAGCAAAGCAGTAAATTAAAGGAGAAACAGAAACAAAGCTATTTCCTTTGCTCAAGTGCTCCTAGGTCAGTGTAGCTAAGTGTTCTCTCTAACATGATGCTTAATGTGTCCTAATTTTTTACCAGTCTTTATCTAAGTGTGAAATGCCCGTTTAAGAAGCAAAGAATCTGTCCAGATGGTGTCAGCATAGCTGACTGTGCCCTTGGACAACGAGATGGACTAGGTGACCTTTTGAGGTCTCTTCCACTTCTGTTTTCTCTGAGTATTTTCTACAATGGAAGAATGCTTTAACACCATCCACAAGTGAGCACAACTGCCAAGAAAATACACACTGGAGGGAAAAATCCTCTTTGATTGCTCTAGGTTTGGTGTCTTTTTTTTTTTTTTTAACCTCATGTACAGCTAGATCTTCTCCCAGACTAATTTTTTACCGTTTCTTGTGAGTACTGGCTATTTTTATTACTTTTATATCTCTCATAAAGGCATTTCTTTCAGACAGAACACTCTCAGACCAAGTAAGTATTTGATCTTTTTTTTTTTTTCAAAGCAGACACCACATTTTAACCTTAATGCTTTGTATTGTGATTTTTTCTTTTTTCTTTCTTTTTTTTTTTTTTTTTTTCCTTATTTTATTGGAAGTCTCTGTAATCTAAATATGTCTTTATGTCCAAGAGGATGACTGTTTCCTAGGGGATGACACTGCCTCTGGCCGAGACAAAAGCTGTTCCACCCAAGGAAATCTTCTAAAGTGCGAAACACAAGGATGTACTCTTCATTTCATCCTCAGTGCAGGCAGCTTTTCTCTTCTGCACGTGTTACGAGGTCTTTGCCTGTATGGTTTCATTTATTGTTAGCGTCCTTGGCACTCCACTCTGGTAGCCATTTAGTTAAAAGGATTCAAGATGTACCAGCAAAAATGGTTAAACTGGAAAATATGAGCCCTGAACACACGTGTGGGGGTCTTTCAGATGGGTCAGGCATGGAGCTGGTTGGTCAAGGAGCTGTGGCTGGATGCAGCTGATGGCATGGTGGCCTTGCAGATGGTAGGATCCGGTCCCAGCTGACCCTGGCCAGGGGAAAACCAAGGGTGAGAAGACTGTCTGGGGATTGGTGCTCCAGGCTCTACTCTCAACCTGTTTCTGGGTGGTCACTTCTCTGGGCTTCAAGTAGTGCTGAACTAATGGGTTGAGATGAGTTCCTCCCACCTAGGGGTGCCCAGCCACCCTTCGCAGAGACCAGCGATGGGGTGCTGAGTGTTCAGTAATTTGAGTAGGAATTGTGTTAAGGGTTCACACACAGCTCTGACCTAGACTGAATATGAAATGACGGCAACCAATGTCATTTTCTAAGAACCACTGTCAGCGTGAATAGAGAAGAAATCTATTTTCCGATAGTGAGTGACATACAATATATATATCTCCAGCTGCTTCTGTTGGCTGGAAATTAAGAAGAGGGAAATATCTCTGTAATAAATCCAGAACCAACAGTGATGGTGCTCTACATATGACTTGCACTTCACTGACATGCTCCCCCTGCATCCTGGGGAACACGGTGCTGACAGATCGAGCCCTGATTATTCAGAAAAGTCCCTCACTGCTGCAGAGATGGGTGACAGGACTGAAAAGTCACACCTTTTAGCAGAGAGGGAAACTGCTGGGTGAACAGGTCACAAAAAAAGACAAAATTGACTTGTCTGTTAATAGAGGAAATTATAGTAGAGTATATGACAATAACAGGAAAAAATAATTGCAACCGCGGAAATTGTCAGACAACTTAAATGTAAAATGCCACTTATTCACTCACCTGGCTGGCACTTAACTGAGGAAGAGACTAAGTAACACAGTTTTCTCTGATGTTGGATCTTACTGCATCTTAGTTTTCCTGGAGTGGTGGGCCTGGAGATAACTGATCTTCCAGAATTTCAGTTTGTGATAAAAGAATTTTTATCAAACCTCAAAAGCAGTGGCAGAGTTTTTTCACACACACTTCTTTGTCCTTATTTTTTCACTTTTGTTGAAATTTTCTCACCATTTTAGTACCAGATTCTAATGCACATACTGACTCAATACTGCTCCTGATTTCTGGAAGAGTCCACCTGGGTTCACTGGGAACATCCAGGCTTTTCAGTGCTACCCAAGCAGTTGTCAGTCCTTGATCCCCACTGAGGTCTCGTGCAATACTGTATATGCAACCGGGGACATCTTGACCATCTTAATTGTCAGAGAGGTATTCACCATGGGCACTATGAGCAGAAATCTCCCCTGTCTCTTTATTGCACTTAGAAGATAAGCAAAATGTACTTTTTTTTTTTTTCCATCAAGATTAATATAGTGTTTTGTAAAACTTAAGGAATCAAAATATTCCAAAATATTAAGAAATTGAGTTTGTTTTATTTTAAAGATTTCATCTGTGGGAATCTTTCAGAGTAAAACTGCAGAGTATTCAATTTATCTCTTTCTGAGGGATAAAAGGATGACATGAACTCAGCTGGGATTTAAACCTGTGGTTTCATGGATTCTAGGTGTTTCAGATCAAATTCTTAAACCACTAAATCATCCCACAAAATAGAATACTTGTGTTCTGCCTTTTCAGTTTCTTTTATCCAAAACTTCTGAGCTTGGTGGTGTTTTGTGGCTCTGTCTGAATCGATTAGCACAGCAACTAGCACAGTGCAGCAGTGAATGCACAGCCCTGTCATATACTCTGGGCAGTGGGCAAGGATTTTCCATTTCATACTTCATTTACAACTTGCTTCAGCAGTTCCACAAAGTTAGTATGTACGTTTAACTTACAGAAGGGTTAAAAAAAATGCTTCCTTACTTCCTCTTTATTCTTCTTTCTATGGAGTGAGGATATTTCAACACATTTCCCTGAAAGCCTACAGCTTGGCATATGTCCAATTTCACCTGTGTGATTCACCTCATGTCATTCTCTTCTGCCCCAGTTGGGAAGCCAAAGTAGTTAGCAGTTTTGCTGGATGTTAAGTCTTTTACTTGCAAATTTGAATTTGCAAACCTTCTCTGTGGCTGTGTGAGCCTGGGTGATTGTTCTCCTATCTGACTGGCACGCTACTGGGTTGACTCAGTTGTGGTTACAGACCCTATAGCACCCACTTGTTTGCATCCCTATACATTGGTTTAAACTGAAGAAATTACATTAGTTCTACCTCTGCAAAAATCAGCATACAAGAGGACAAAAATATGGACAATCCATTACTCATATTTACACAGACTTTGATGTGTGGATTCAAGCCTATGAGAAACTCAGGGTTGGAGCTGAGTGAGAAAGAATTTTTTAACCTGTCATATTTATACTTCCTGAGATTTCAGCACCCTTTCCCAGCAAGATGAAGACAAGATTACCTAGATGTGTTTCAGAGAAGCCAGAGATCCTGGCCACTGAATATCAGGCAGCCTGGCACACACCGGCGGGTGGGAGACCCTGGTTCAGCATGCCGCTCTGTTTGATTCACTAATGAGATACTAATAGGGCCAGAGAGCAGAAGTGATTGCCTTGATAGTTCAGTGATTTGGTCACCCATCTAAAACATGGTAGAACCAGGGTCATGCCCCTGATCTAAATCAGGCAGAGCAAGTAGCTAAATGCCTGTCTCCAGTACTCTGGCTGAAGATCTCACCACCAGACCAGTGTTGTATAATCGTTCTTTTTCATAAAGAAGTTCCCCCTGGAACTGAGAAACCTCTTCATGGGAAATAATCTAGTTGGAAATGCTTCAAACAAACTCTTGCTGGCAGATTGCAGTGTGGGGAAAAGGGATAAAAAGGGGCAGTTGTGAAACACTTAGGATTGCATGCTACACTTTGCTTGTTCTTGACCTGTGATATGGTGTCTCCTTTCAACCTGTTTAGCTGGCAGTATGGAGGACAGGCACTCACACATGGTGGGGACAATAGTTCTTGTACAGAATTAGCATACGATTTTAGATAAGTGGAAGTCATTTGCATTGGTTGCTGGAAGCACAATGCTAAGTAATCGCAAATTCTTTAGTTTTCCATATACTATGGAAATAATAAATTTGATATAAAAATTTATTAATATTTGAAGTCAAGGCTTTCCTGGGGAAAAACCTTGTTTAGTGGGTGCTTTTCATTTGTCCACTTTTCTTCTTTCGATATTTATTGATCAGACATGTAATGAAGACAGCTGGGTCGTGTAGTTAGGAAGAAACACTGATGTGTTCCTAATACCACAGAGAATATCCTGTTTGATCAAAGTTTGTATAGACTGTGACACCAGAAAATGTGGAACAAGGCAGAAATACTGTGTGAGGGACTTATAAGTGACCGTGTGATAAATACATAATGAGGAACAGAAACAGTAAATCCCACATGGAACCTGATCATTCATCTTTCTAGTCTGGGCTTGTTTCAACATGAAGTACTTGAGAGTAACAAGCTAAAAAGTTGCTGTAGAAATCCTACAATACAGCAGTCTTTCCTAACGACTTATTTCTAACCTTGATTAATTAGAGACTGGCTTTTGTCCTGAGGCACGAGAATTTGCATTTCTTCTATAACCTTTAAAAAAATCTTAATATTGCTGGATATTTGTGTTGTCTGTATAAATACCAAGTGTTTTCTGAATCCTGCCATGTTCTTCACCAAAATGACATGATGAGAATGAGCCTTACAGACTATCCTGTCATAGCTTGCATTAAGTGCTTCTTATATATTTGAAATTTTTGGCTTACGAAATATACCTTGATTAGTATTTTGAGATTAGATAGGCAGGAACTGTAATGAAGAGTAGCCAAAGAATTGCATTTTTATGAGCGCCTGAGTGATTGAGGAGTGCAAACTACATGGCAGATGAGTTATGTGGCTCGCAAATGTAATCCTAAAACTTTATTTTTTGAAAACACTGCCAAATACTCCTTCTGATCAGTTATAAGGAATTAACATGGATAGATTAATAAACCATACTTCTCATTTCTTCCATGGAGGGAATCCTATTGTTTACTAAAGACTCACAAGCATATAAAATGTACTGAAATGATGCAGTTCCAACTGTTCCTGCTTCAGGCAAGCATTTAGCTATCAAGTGCTAGAGGTTTAGGCTTAATCTTGCATCAGCATCTTGTAAGGTAACACCATTTACACCAGTGGGCAAAATATTAGCTTTGTGATTCTTAAGAGATTTGTTCCTTAAGAAAACAGTAGGATCAGGTGTCTTCTTAAGAGATTTCTTCCTTGACTTTCAGGTACTTATGTCCTGGTTTTGTTAAAAAACAAGTTTCTCTTTCAGTGAATTTGCCAGTCAGCTAAAGCCTTCATATTAGCTGCATTTTCCTGGAGAACCAGATACATGTTTTGGTAAACCTAGCAATGGGATGCAAACTTATTGATAAACATGGATGGACATCTCACAAGAGGGGCAAGGAGAAACAGGTGACCAAGAAACTGAGCAATTGTGTATAACATTCCATTCACGTGAATACTTCATATAAAAGTGGGAGATCATGAGGATCTCGTCCCTTTTTCCGTTTTCCTTTCTGCTTATGGCCGACATTAGGAGAGGACCTTGCTAGTTGTTCCTGCGAACTGAGGCCTAGTGAGAGACTGAATCCAGCTCCGGTTGGCTGCAGAGTCCAATCCAGGACTTTGGGTGCCAGCTCTGCAGTTGTTGAGACTTTCAAGATTGGTTTTGTATATTTTGTATTATTTTCTCTATTCTTATCAGTAGCATTAGTAAAACATCTTTAATTCTTCCAACTCTCTTCTCTCTGTCCTTCTTTTCCTCTCAGTTGCCTGTCCTTAGTGGTAAGGGGGGAGAGGGAGGGGCTGAAGGGGGAAGCTGGGCGGGGGGAGAGGAGGTTAACAATACATCTGCCAGGGTTTTTGTTGTCACCCCGCAATCTTAACCCTTGACAACTTATATATCTAAGCACCAAGCCCGCTTATAAGATGCATCTTTCACACAAGGTCTCCTATACTGAAAGAAGTATTATTTGACTCATTTCTCAAATGAAGAACTGAGAAACAGTGATTTGCCTGAGGTCACTCAGAAGGTCCTTGATGAACATCTGTCTCCTCATCAGCACTGTAACTTCCGTTTAAATAAACCTCTTTCCTGTGCTTTAGTCAGACGACCTCTGCATTTCAAAACGAAATCCTGTTTCTGATGTTCTGCCTACCCCTTTCCCACCAACACCACAAGCTCTCAGCTTGCCATTACAATAATTTGATTTTCTATTACTTTTACTATCCTTTCTAAATTCTGTTAAACTTTCTATAGCATCTGGAACTAAAAACCATGGCTCTGTCACCAGACCACTGGGATTCAGATTCCCAGAGCCATTTCTCATTTGACAGAAATGAAGAAGCCTAGATGCAGTGACAAGGCAGAGTGCTTGCCTGTCCTGTTATGGTGTAAAGTTGTGACAGTAACGTGGTTTGGGAATATTTTTCTTACTAAAACTGGGTCCCCTTTTAGAAGACATTACTGTAGTTATGCCCAGATGCCTGCATAAGATCAAGTAAACACTGTTCAGAGAGTTGTTGCAAATAACCTAAGCTGTCATAACCAGCTGGGGCAGGCACCAAAACAACTCCAACTGTGAAGTAAAACATGTCAGACTAAACCACCCTCTGGTATTATAATGGCAAGTCCACATAGAAAGTCTGAAGAAACTATTTGCAGTCTTTGAATGTTCTCAGTTGCAGGGGCGGATTGAAAACCAAAGGTGTAAGCCTCTTACTCTATTAACTCATCCACTGCAATAGCATCATCTAAACGGCCATCTGAAACTTGACAGGTATGTGCAATGGAAATGTAGATCATTCAAATGTTTCTTTTTTATTGCAATATACTGAGCTATGTTTCTCACAATAAGGCAATATACCACACTGTAGATTATATTGTTTAGCTGTCAGGAAGCTATGAGGAAATGAGAAACATGTGAATGGTCTCCAGTCTCTCCTCATCCTCTGTTACACTACAGCACAGAACAGCTACGTGGTTATATTACAGAGAGTAAAGCATCACTCTCTGCATTGGGTGGCTGTTAAGATGGGTTTTATTCATAACAGATTTTCTGTTATATGATACACCCATTGGGTTATTGTATTGGTTTTTAATCCAGCCCACTGAATGAGAAGAGGCTAACAAGGTTGCTAGAAAATTATATCTACCATCTCTCCAAGGACAAATGCAGATAGAGGCATCTAATTTACCTACTAATTAACATTTCTTTGCTGGGTTATGTGAATAATACTGAGTCAAATTTAAAAGGAGTCATTGTTCCCTTTTATTTCGGAGAAGCTCTGCAAATCCAGCGTAACTATGTGGTTCAGAAAAGAAAGATGTGAAGCTATGAGCCAGTTCTCTGCTATAATGGATCCAAGACAATTTGCTGATTTGCCTTTGACTACCACAACACAATGCATTTTCAGGCAAAAAAGCATTCTCCACAGTTACCTTCCAAGTACCAGTGGACAAGGTGCAGGCTCATTTAAAGTATGCTCTTGTGAGGAGTTAGGTGGCATGAGGTAACTAGCGTATGGTAAGAACATACTGATTATAGGAGCCTATCCACCTAGCTTAAACATTCTGATTTCATCACATTTTAGGTACTTAATGAAGCAGCCTACATGGAGCGAGTTCCTAATATAAGCAATGGAGAGAGGCAGATTATTGCGATTACCTTTTGAAGGATATAAGGGGTAAACCCTCTCTGCCTGTGTTTAGATACCTAAAATTGGTAGAAAGGATCCCCTTTGGGAGGCCTCCAGAGGCACCTTATTATCTGTACTGTTCATATGAGGAACCTTGGCACTTATTTAGCTGCTTCATGGTGAAAGTTGGGCATAAGTCAGATCTACAGATTCAGGGGACAGAGTCCCATCCATTGTTTTCCAAGAAAAGTAAAAGTTTGGGTGATAGCCCTAGGTGAATGATATTTGTTTTGTCAGCAATTTCCAGCACATTTGGTCCTCATGTGCTGTCCCAACAACACTGGCACTGAATGTAAGGACAACAGTTTTCTACCACCTTTCCACTACATTATGGAGAATCATACACCACCATATTTTTGTCTCGTAAATGCTCCTACATTCTGCATTCCACAAAGATCAGTTCTTGTACCACCTATTCCTATGCTTACATATCATCCTAAGAGATCACCATGACATGGTAAGGAGTTTATATTTGTAACGATATACTACAGATGTGGTACTGTCCATGTTCTAATCTACAGAAGACTGTAGGAGCTCCCTGATATACTGGTTAATAGCTAGAGTTTGAGTGAAAATTTGCTCGATCAAATATAGACCAGGAATGATCTGTAGACTGAGGAAGAATGAGTGACTCAAATGTTGTCAAATTAGTGTCTCATTCCTTATTGGATCAAAATGCGAAACACTACAAAAACACAGGAAAGTAGTCACAAATCAACACAGCCTTCCACCTTTTCCCGCTTCAGGAGGACAGGAAGGCACCAAATCACCTTTTCATTAGGAAAAGAAGACAAAAACATAGCAAGAAAAAAATGCTTCTGTGAAACTACATTCTACATAGGTCTTCTGTGCAGGAGCAGACATCCAAGGCAAATCTATCTCAAGGACCTCAGGACAGACTTTCTCCTTTTGATGGAGTGTGGGGAGATGTACTGCTAGGAGACAGAGGTAGCTGTACAGTGAAACTGAGCTATTTAAACCTTGAAATAAAGCTATACAGATGAATTAATGTCTACATCATAGCAGCAAGACTCACCAGAGTTCATGGATCTGCACAATCAGTTAAAATTATCTGCAATGCTGTTTAATCCAGACTTTATCACTAAATGATTCTAAGTATCAGCACGCTACTGACCACCTTTCTTTGGCACAATATCATTTGACATTCTGAAGACACAAGTGCATTTGGCTGACCTAAGTTATTGGGCTCAACTCAGAGCTAACTGCAAGATATTTAATGTCCTGTGATATATGGGATATCAGACTAGATGATCTTTTCTGGCCTAAGCTTTATAAATCTATGGAAAGTAAGGCTTTGCCATAAGTTTCTCACAAAGGGCTGTCACAGCCAGGACACATTGTCCTACTAGCCTTCTTTTACTGATATATGAGGTCTGGATTTAGCCAGTTGCTGGGCTTGTTGAGTTACAGCTGTGAACCATTTAGGCTTTCCAGCTATCCTTTGCTTTGAATATTTTTCTTGGGATGTTGGCTCTTTGTATATAATTGTGCTAAATCATTTTGTCTGTATGCATCTTTTATTAGGGGAGACCTAGTCCTCCAGAACTCAGAAATAAAGGGTGTAATTATTTATCCTACTCCATTATTACCTTTGAGAAAAAGTGCTTCTATATTTGACTACTTTTTTGCTTAGGTTGATATTGTAAATTTAAACCATACACACCTTCGGTAACACATCTGCCTCTCTGTCACAGAGGGAAGGACCAAAAATATATACAATAAGTTTTTTTTTGAGTTAATTTTTCTGAGGAACACCTGGTTCCTTAGGACTAGGATAATTACTTTGGGAGGACAGTAAGCAGCAAGGTGGATCAGGTGAGATTATACTTCTACAGGAATAATCCACATTTCATGTGTTGTGTTTAGTCTCAAGTATAAAGGTTAAGACAGTTTTTGGAGTTTAGATGCTTTCCACAACGACTTGCAGTAGCTATTTGTAGTAGAGCAGAAATTTAGTACCTTTCCAGCTCATTCTGCTGCCAGCTGTAGGAATTCAGAGGCTGATTTACCCCAAACATGCATTTAACACCACCACCAGTGGCTACAATGCTGTTCCAAGCCCTGTAATGGCTATTGCCATTGCTAGTAACAGGCCACAGGCTCCATATTGAGTTTTCAAGGACTTGATACTGAGGCTTGTCAGGTTTGCTCAGTCTGAACTGCTGACCTGCTGGCAGATTTGTTTCCCCTGGTTTAGCTGTGACAGCAATTCCGCTAATTGACCAGGTGCCTACGGCTAATTTGTTTTACTTACGTTTATCTCTGTGTTGTACAGCCATAGTTTTATGTAGATAACAAAAATAAGCAATTATCCTGTGCAGAATGGGGGTTTTATGACTCTAACACAATGACGTTGTCAAGAGAAGTGCAGTCTCGGTACGACAGCAGAGGTCTTGAGAGCTGGAAACACAGGGCAGGGCATATAGGAGTGCAGGCACTGGGCTCAGGCTGGCACTGGGGACCGCATGGCTATAAACAACTCACCTACAGTCCCTGATGCAGACTGGGAGTGTGACAAAACTGCTTTTAGGAGTAGCAAAGGTAACAAAGAAATCATTCCTAACATACACAAAAGACACTGTATATAGAAATTTGAACGTCATTCAGCACTGCAGACCAATGAGGAGACCATAAGATGCAAATGTTTGTTATCAACCATGTAAAAATGACCCAGAGTGGACCCCAGAGTAGGAAAGAAGAAACCATCAACATCAGACTCTTCTCAGTGAAGAAGTCCAGATGCTGATGACCCACTGTAGTGCCTACTCCACCACCGGAATGATCCAGAGAAGCAGGGTAAGAGTGAGTATAATGCCACAAAAGGAGTAGAAACTATGATGCATGTCTATAACAATTTTAACTATATTATTATTCAAACTTTATCTAACTAGATGCATTCTTTCTTTTTCTGTAAGAATGAGATGTGGACCAACAGTGATTCTTGCGTTAATATTCAGTTATTCTAACAATAAATGCTTGGCTTTATATATAAGGTGTGTTTTCTCTCTGCCCACAAACAAGATTTTGAGTATAACAGAAACCAGAAGGAAAGCCAGAAAAAAATTGTGATTCTCTTTTGCTGTGACACCCGTTAGAAACAGTGTGGTCAGCAGCATGTTGAGATTGCTCCTCACCATGCTGAGTCTGTCTTGCAGACCCACAAACCCATTTCAGTGGGGTTGAGACCACCTCTCCCTTTAGGCCCTGCTTTTAATCCTTGTTTCTACAGCACCTCACATATTCCTAGAAATGTTCCAGACACCACAGAGACACAAAAACTAGAGGAAGGTAACACTCGTTTGTCCAGTCCATTTTGTCATGGCAATACATGTCATTCACCTGGCAGCTGCCCATACCCTGGGTCTATGGATGCACAGGTTACATTCAGTATGGCACCTTTAAGGACACTAAATTAACTTTAGAAATCCCCTTTCTTTACATACTCCTCTACAATATACACTGTTTTTTGTTATAGAACTGTGTCACTGGTTGTGATATATCCTCAGCCTCACCTCCCAAATACATAAAAGTCCAACTTTTTATCATCCATTTATCTATCAGTGTCTTTGCAATGTCCCCTTCTCAAGGATGATATTATATCGAATAGAGAATGGATCTGCTTCCTCATCCTTCATTCCACTGCTTTCATGATTCTTAAATAGTGCCAGGCAAACAATGTTGCTGCTTAAGGTATTTTTCAATTTAGATTAATTATTGAAAGATACAGTGTTCAGGCAAAGAGTCTATGAATTATTCCAGCATGGAATATTTTATTATTTGGAGGGTCTCAAGAAGCAGCAGTGAAAATGAACAAGTGAATCCATATTGTATTAGCTGCATATAATGAACATTTTGCTAATTGGAAGATCCGCTGGACTGCAGAAGGATCTGTCAGGGGAACTTCTGAAGTCCAGCCTTTGGGGACAGTAAAAGCATAAGGAAAACCAGTAAGCAATAAAACTACACACCAAAGGAGAAACAGACAAACTAACCTGTAACAGTTTATTCACTTATATGGTATATGCATTTTTATGATACATGTTGCAGCAATAAAACCAACTGAAAAGCCCAGGTACACTAGAATAGCTCTCCTCTGAAAATGTAAGTGATTGTGTTTCTGTAATCAGATTTCTCAGAACCAAAATACACTTCTTGTAGTTCAGACATGGTTATTCTGCTCTAATAAACTGCTCTTTTTACAGAACTCCTGTGGCCAGACCGCAGACAGAGAGAAACAGAGGATTCCCTAAAGAAAATGAACACTAATGAAGTTCACATTTCCAGTAATTTTCAGAGCGGAATATGCTCTTTTATTATCAGACCGATGAGAGGGCACATTCAGAATGGCTGTACAATTGCTAGGTAGTGAATTAGCATTAAATTAAATCAGTGTGAAATTGAGTTTGGCCCTAGAGCACAGGAAAGCTTTGCAGGACACGCTTTTCACCCTTTGCCTTCTACCCCGCTTGGACTGATGGAAATCTGTGTCCATGGGGGACCAACGGGACATCCACCACTAGGTTTGAGGAACCAAGCCACAGTGCCTCTCCTCATCCTCTCTTTCCTAGTTGAGGCAGTCGTCCTTCTCCTGGGGCACAGGGGCTTTCTGCTGGTGGAAGAGTTCTCCCAGATGACAGCCTCTCCAAGTTTTTTCTTTGAACCACAAAGAATTATATGGAAGACTGGCACCTCCACTCTCCTCTATCCACTTTGCTTCACAATGGTTGGAATTGGCTCAAAAATGGCTTACAGAGAACTCATTTTTTGTGAAGTAGTTCTGTTGACAGAAGAGTGTAAGAGGAGAGAAGACAACCCAAAGACAGTGAGGCAATGAGAAAGAAGAGGTCCAGTGGCTATATAAACACAAGGCAACTTCTTTTTCATGTGTTGCTTGCTGCAAATATTCATCACTTACTCTAGTTTTCACTGAAGTGAGTTATGCTAGGTAAAGGAACTGTAGTCAGTTCCCTAAATACCTATCGGTCTGCACAAATTGAGGGGTGGTGGATAAGCATTACTACTCCAATCCCAGACATTGGGAATCTGCCACAAGTCACTGTGTGAACTTTAACAACTCCTGATCCTCTCTGGATTACATGCACATTGCCAGCTACACATGCCAAACCGTGAAATTGTGGCTACTCTTGTTTTTAAGGTCAAGGGCATGAAGAAATAATTGAGATTGTCTATTATCCAGAGCTGCCAGGGCATGACAATGAAAACATAGTCACAACGTCTTACCAGATCTGAACACAGCCAGAGTGGTTAAGCCCTTATCCATGTTCATATAGTGATAGAACAAACAAACAAACAAACAAACAAAAAAAAGGAGAAAAATATCCAGCTGGGTATCTAGGCTTTTGCTTAATCCCAGAGATCATGCCTATTCCAAAAATAATACAAAATGTTATAAGACTAATAAGGCCTAAGAAATTACATTTTGCACTGCCTCTGGTTCAGTCAAACCTGGGATGTCTTACAGCTTGCTGCAGTGAGAATCAATAAGAGAAGTAAGACATAGAGCAACAAAGAGACACACAAATGCAGAAAGATCAGGAGGTTCCTAAGCAGATCATCAAGTCACTGAAATGATGTCCGTGCCAGCAGGACCAGCCCAAGCTAGTGAAGCAGGAGTCACTGACCAGCAACACTTCTCGACTCTTTCTCACCCCGACTGCTCTGGCAAGTGCTGGTGGCAGCTCACGTCCTTCTCCCCCGCCTCTCTTACAGCTCCCGCTTCCTCCTGCTGACATTGCCCGCAAACCATTTCCGTGCTGCAAGCAGCTTTACGAGGTCTGGCAACAGCTTGCACGAAGTGATACAACTGCAAGGACTTTGTTGTTGTTGTTAAAATACTGAAGACGTCAAGACCAAAAAAACCTCAAGACAACTCGGGAGTTAAAGGTTGTCTGGGCCCTGAGGGGCAGGGAGGTGGGCTTGGCAGGGGAACAGTTTGCACAGCAGTGTGAAGGCTGGTGGCACTTAGAAAAAGCTGCATTTTCTGCTGGAGAAAGACATCGCTGCCCTTATCACCTTCCATTAATGGTTGTGCAGCACCTCGGGGTGCCCCAGCTGGGTGATTATGTCTCCCTCCCATTGCGCAGAGAAATGTCCAGCCACTTTCCTCGGGGAGCACTCACAGCAAAATGGATTGAAACATTTTCAGGATTGTTTCTGTATGACTTGAAGGTCAGTGAGGAGGTGAAAAGTAAGGAAATTTAGACAAAAAAATGCAGAAAACTCTCAATGATTCCCTCACTCTTTCTCTCTATGTCTCACTCCTCTTTCATGCCAGGGAGAGCTGAAAACCTCCATCCCACTCTCCCCATCTCCACTGGCCCTGGCACAGTCAGGCTCCAGCCATACCACCTCCTCTGCTAAGCCCAGTTTTTGTCCAAAAGGACATACACTGCTACCCTGCTGTGCAAACAGCTCGTCAGCAGCCCATGGCTCCTGTTGCATCCTACATGCTGAAGGAGCCTGCAGCTCCCAGCAGGGCACTTACAGAGCATCCTCCGCTCCTCCCGCCCCACACCATGCAGCTCTTGGAGTAACGTGGTTTTGACCAAGAATCAGGCAGTCTAGGCCAGGCTGTAGGAAACAAGGTGTAACTTCTGCCCACCTGGTTCTTTGGTGTTTAGTTTAGCAGGTGTTTCACACTCTCAGTATGTGTTGTGTGTATGAGCCTTCTTGATTTTCCTTACAATACTAGTCCATTAAAGCACTAAATTGGTGGTGAGCAGCAAGTTGCTGAACTGATCCTTCCTTCTATACTGAATTACTCTTTCTCTTTTTACAAGAGAAAGATTCAAACCTCTCGTATGTTAGCCTCTGCTTCACGATAGAAGTTGTGTTTATTTTTCTACAGTACTTTTTAAAATTTTTGTCCTCTAAACAGAGACAGCACATCTTCAGAAGAGGTGTGGAAAACACAGGAGCATTTTTGGAAGTAGACCAGCAGCTCCCTGTGCAGTCAGACCAAACGGGACTTCATGAACTATTCATGCATCATTTTAGCAGGGAAAAGGAAACTCTTCCCTTCTGCTCATGTGATTTTAATTCTGTCTAAAACAAGATTGCAAAACCACCACAGGTCCTGTAGCATTGGCAAAGACCTGCCAGTTGGTGTGTTCCTGAAAGACAAGCCTTTTAGAAACACACCTCAATTTCCAAGGGTAGCAGCCACTCACATTAGCTCCTCTTTTAAGAAACAAAATGAAAACATGACGACAACACAAGCATGAAAACAAATATCCTATTATTATTTCTGTGCATTGGATACACTGACAAGTGCAGAGCTCAGGAAATCGGAAAGGAACAAAGGCACAAATTGTAAAGGCATTTACTGTGGGCTGCCTGTGTGCAGTTGTTTGATTTCATGAATCACATCCCGAAGGCCTGAAACAAGCTGAACTCCATCCATAGGACAGTAGGAAGAGGGAGCAGCAGCAGTAAACCCTTTCTTCTTAACATATACTGAAGTTGCTGTCATTTCAACAAGCTCAAAACACCTGCCAATTTCTTCCAGAGCAGTGAGCTGACATATTGAGAGCTCCGGCTAAGAGCGTGTTTTAAGGAGGATGATCCAGTTTCATCACATATGAGTGACTGACTTCGCAGGCTGCGAGATTTTCATACCATCACACTGCATCACTGAAGTTTGATTTATTCAGTAGCGACTGCAACACCAAAATGTGTTTCATCTCTCTCCTGATAACACCCAAATGTGAAATGGGTGAACATATCATCTGACATAAAAATGCTGGGATTTATGGAAGTAAAAAGCTGGGGCTTGGGGAAGGCTTATCTAAGTAAGTGCCAAATCAGCATTTAGACCTATTTCTCTCTTTTTCTGGCCTTAAAAAAAAAAATAATAATGAAAAAAAGGGTGCATAATATGTCATCATTCTCTTACCTGGGAAATAAAAAAGATTGCTGTTACGGTGAATGCTATTAAGGACTTTGCATTTTTCTTTGGAGATCCTTTACTTACGGGCCACACAAATCATTTTACAGGAAGGGTGAGGAAAGCTATCAATGTCCTCCTGTTATGTGTTGGTAAATCAAGCTATAGACAGGCTAAGGAACCTACCCATGAACATACAGAAAATGGTTAGCAATTTTGGCTTTAGCTTCTACACTTTGAACACGCCCATTTCTCTCCTTGTGCCAGAAAGAGACACCTCAAATGGTGTCTGTTAAAGAAGAGACAAAATCCATGATCTAGACTGTGAGCACAGAAATGCCACAGGTAACACCTTCAGTTCCTCTCTGATTTATCCCAATGACATGTCTTCAAAATGTCTTCTTGGACTATGCCATCATCAATGAAGGAGAAGAAGTTTCAAGATACAACTTTTGCAATAATGCTTGTGACATGGACACTTCCAAAATAAATAGCACATTGGCAGGTTTGTTATTTTAAGAGCTGCTAAACATGAACAACTATAAAGAGACAGTCCTGAAAACTTAACTGAGCATTGTCTCTCCCTGGAATCTCACTTGTAAACCTCCAAACTATTTCTGTTGTCAAAACTGATCACTGCATCATTTTCTTGAAGGACATAATAAATATTTCTGCCTTTCAATGGAACAAATATAAAAATACAAAAGAATCCTTCTACCTCATTACAATTTTTATAAGAGAGTCATTTTGATTTCCAAGGGTAAAATGAAATGAACAACCTGCAATGCCATAGTATTGCAGCTAAGTTCTTGGTAAATACAATATACTGAGGTGATATTGTGCTCTGTTTCTTCAGATTAAATATATCTCATCCTCAGATTTATACTGGCACTTTATGGCTTCTGCAAATGACTGTCTCAGCACTGCAAAGTAATTCCACCCTGTCATATTTGTCTTTGGAAATTGTAACAAATTATGGTGATTTATAACATCAAACTCAACTCTTCCATTTTTTCCCCAGATGGGAACGTCGCTGATGGCAAGATGCTGGGCCATCCATTTACGCTGTGTGGAGGGTGACAGTGAAACATGTTTCATCTCTCTTGCCTGACACTCTCTTTCCCTTTGAGGGGAGGCTGTCAGCATAACTCAAGCTGTCAAGGAACCTTTGCAAGGGGCCTGAAACAAATCTACAGCTCTCCTACCTGCATGCCTACTAATGAGGTGTGACTCGCCTCTCCTGGCTGCCTGGCCTCGCTGTCTCCTTCCCTCTGACCCCTCTAGGTCTCTCCTCAGTCAATAGAAGTCAAACCACCATTTGTCTTTGAGTAAGGACATGCAACGATCAGAGGTGGAAACTTCAGGGAAACTCACTCCGAGTGTACTTCTGCTTTGCTGTGCTTCATCCAGGAAAAAAACATATTGTACCAGCATCGTGAGAGCTAAATGAAAGCCCCCCCGGAGGTTAAACCACCTTGTAATATTCTCCTCAACATGTGCCAAAGGCAAGTAGATTTTCTAATTGGCAAGTCAAGCACTGAGCTTTTTCTCAGCAAAGTATTTCCTCTCATAGCAAAAGACGAATAATATATTATGTTTTTAAACTGAAATTTTTTTTTCTGATAGACTTTTAAAGCAGAATTGCAGGAGAATTCCAGCTTCATCCCCAAATAAAGAAATATATTTCTCTTTCTAATATTAGAAAGGGAGGGTAAGATCTGGTTCAAGCAGCATAAGACATGCATAGCTGTATGTTTGCAAATAAAACCACAGTAGTCTCCCATTGGGAACAGGAGGATACTGGCCACTAGAAAAACCTAAACCTTATCTTAACAAGTGCTGGAGTATTTTGAAAATCACTATTTTGACTAAAGAAAGCAGTCCCCAGGAATCCTTGCTTGCAGGGTTATATAGAGTGGCAGAATTTATGGTACAAAAAGGCTGAACTAGACCCATCTCCTAGCCTGCCTGGGTAAGATGCATTGTTTATAAATTAGGAGCTCAGCAAAAAGTATATTTAATTGCCACCAATGATGATGTTACAGATCCTTGCTAATGGCAGAGATCACTTACAGGGTTGTGCAGAGGGAGAAGTCAGGGAGGGGAAGGAAGGATTTTAACACCCTCCATAGGAAATCTTTCCTGACCTCCCTCTGCTTTAGTAAAATAGATTTCACTTGATGTGAATGGAAAAATGGAAAGCTAAGGAAGCGAAGCATCCGAAATGCACAAGCCAAGTCGGATGTAAATGTGTCATGTATTTTATCACGGGAGTAGTGAAGCTTCAGTCGTTCCAGCTGTAGAATAGAGCCAGCGTGTTACCTGCAGGGCCTGTGGGCTCTGGTGCCCGCTGGCAGCAATTGCCAGCACCACACATAAGTAAAGGGGGAAATAAATTGATGAAGGATATCCCAGACATGTGCACCCTCCAAGATTAAGTGAGTAAATAAACAAATAGAAAGACTGCCAAATACGATCAGTCCTGAAATTACTCTTGAAAATATGGTTTTATTTCTCACCTCACCCTTGTTGCAGAGAACTATCATTTGACAATTTTTGCTTGTATTTACAGTAGCTCGATAAAATGTGTGCAGGCAAGTGTGCGTGTATGTGTTTATTTTTAACATGCTAAGTTGGATGTGTCAAACTGAACCACACTTAACGTGGCAACAAAGGAAATAATTTCACTAAAATTACATAATGTAAAACAAATAATTGGAATACCTACATTAAATACAATTTGCATGCAACATCGCATTATACAATTGCTGACATGCTGCAGAGAGGTATTAGGTTTAAAGTAACTACATTTAGAAAGCAATTTGCAGAATTTCTGCTCTTTTTGCTGGTTTGAAAAGCAGTGATAATATGTTTTTTGCAGCTGACAAGCAAACAAAAACCAATAATTGAATGGTACCATTTTACCCACAAGGCAAGTTGATAATTAGAGGTTTAACAGACAGTTCGGATTTAATCTGAGCAGTGGCAGCTACTCCTTTTGATTTTTTTTGTATTGTTGTTTAGGGACCAAATAAAGGTGTGTGTGTGTCCCACTTGTCAATAACAATGGGAAAAATAAGTTATTTTTTAGCCGTGGCTCATGTCTGACACTGGTCCCCTGGAGTGCAAACACAGAGAATGATTATGCACTAGAGGGCAATGTCTGAAAAATGGACATGTGAAAACAAAGACAAGAGAACAAGGGGAAACAAATAACTGTGGAATTGGCAGACATGCCCGGGCACATGTTTTTAGGGCAAAGGAGGGGGTTATCAGCCACAACCTTCTCTGGTTCCTGGGTTGCAACTTTTGTCCCACTGCAAGGATGGTGGGCAGGAGGACACTGGTGACACCTGTGCTACCCCAGCATGGGTTTGGCACAGGAGGATGAAGGTGCTATGTGCATGTGGTGCATACTGCAAAAGTCCCTCAAAGTCCAGCCAGAGAGGTGGAGGAACAGACTGAGAACTTGTGCTTACCCAAAAGGAGAGCAGTGCACTGTTCAGAGCTAGAAAGTGCCCCAAGTCACACACTTTGGGAGCGGGTGGGTCAAGTGAGGCCTGGGCCAGAAATGAAGATACTTTTTAAAGATTAAAAGGAGGAAGATCACACCCCAGCTATTTCAAATCTGCCTTTTCCCAGAGGAATAGCTGTTCTTTCAGTCCAATGAACCTGTGTGCAATAGCAGGTTTCACTTGTGCCTGCTCCATGGCTGAATTTTAAGTAGTTAACACATTACTGATTTCGACAGTAAAATAAAACCATTGCTGGAGAATACTGACTATTAAACACTAATGAGTATATAAACTAATTTTATAAAACCACAGAGATTTCCTGGAGGGTTAGTCAGACTACACAAAGAGTAAAGACTAAGCAAGCCATTCCTTTTCAAGCAATTTTCCATTGTTTTTATATCACGTCCAGAAGCGGAATTCTGGTTCTCCTTTTGGCTCTTAATAGTTTATTGCATCTGAATGTGACATCAATTAAAGCATCCTCAATAATCTTAGGCTTAATTGGAGGCCAATTAAGAATTTAAGCAATCTACAAATGATAGTACCCATTGTTAAATGTGTTTATTCCCCAAAGAATTCACATTGAATAGAAGTGTTCTGAATACATTACATTTCATATATACCAGGAGACAGACAAATTTCCATACAAAACTACCAGATGGAGTCCAATTTTTGAAATGTGGAACATATCAACAAAAGTTTTCTGAACTTCAAACAAATAAGAAAACAAAAACTTTTTGTCCACATCTTTTACTAGTAACTGAAAGTTTGCACTCCCTGTGAGCACATTAAGGAAGAGATTGCCTTTTCAACTTATTGCCAAAACAATGTCAACATTTCTGATTTCTCTTACGATGGAAGGCAGCACCTGAAAAAACTCTCAGAATAAGGCAAGGTGATGAATTCTGCCTTAAATACGCCTTTTGCTGCAAACACCAGTATCACCAGGTCGACCGTTGCATCTAGAGAGTAATATTGCTCATGAAATGCTCTACATCGACAGCCATGGAAATGAAACTTTTAGTCCCACCATGGGTTATAAACTAAATACAGACACTGGGCAGTAACTATGTGGACTGACCCCTACGTAGGCTGGGTCTCACTGACCCCAACATGTGTCCCCAGTTCCAGCACCCCTTCTGCATGGAAACCCCCTGCAGAAGCCACCGGAGACACTGGCTGCGCAGCAACTGGAGGCAGCTCACCAGTTCTTTTTGATTAAACTACTGAATTGCCACCAAATCCTCATCACTTTTTCCCTGGTATACATTCGGTGTGTGACCTAGGGAGTAAAAAGCTCACTGCTAGTCACCTTACAGTTTGTTTGTTTTACTGATCTTAGCTTTGAAAAGCTTTGGAAAACAAGCAGAATAGGTAAAATTTTAAGTATCATCAATTATCTTCCTTGAAATAAAATTAGAAGCAAGCCAGCTTTTCAGTGGAAGACTGTATTAACATCCAATGCATAAGTCATTATTAATATTACCATAATGAGTACCAAGTGAATTAATGATGGCTGGCTGCTTATTTTAAAATTATGCACATTTTTTATGTTTATTCTCAATTCAGCCATTATGCCTTTTATATAGAACATGTGCTTAAGGAGCAGTTGAATTCAACCTGTAATAGAAGCACAAGAAAAAGTCATTGGGAAAAATAGTTCAGAAGGGAACAATTAGCTGGCAGTATTCCCTACTATTTCACCCTTTGCTTCAAACGTGTATGTCAGAGTGGACACTCTCCATTCCTCTAACATCCATTAAATGACAGAAATACTGGTTTGCGTACTTTCAGAGGCTGAGTGCTCAGACTCCAGAGCGCTCCTTTCTCTGGAGATGAAAGAATTGAAAATCAAATGTGAATCTTCCAAATAAGAATGCAGTGTATTATCAGTCAGTTATTAGGGAAGAAAAGTACTCCTCTGAATGCCCAACATCAAGATCTAATTCCTAGACCTATCACAGTAATGAAAGTAATGAAAGACCTACCTAAGTAATGAAAGTCACTGACAAAGTCACTTAATCTCCACATGTTTTTGTCTCCAAAGTCACACAAACAAGTCTCAAACCTAGAGCACACTCCAGTTAAACTGCACCTCATGCAATTGGCCTCAAACCTGCAGCCTGATTTTCTGAGACTAAGGCAGGAGTTCTGGGTGAGCAGTATCTGCTGAAAATCAGGGCATTGCTTATTGCTTCAGCCTGTAAATACCCATTTTGGAGACAGACTTTGGGAGCACTTACGTGAAGATTTTGTGCTAAGTCTCCAGTAGTGTGCCCTAATAACAAGCCTACAGGTTGCTTTTTCTAATCTGCCCCTAGTTGTTTAGGGAGGGCCTTGTTTTGCTCACCACATCTCAGAGCTCATAGAATCATAGGATAGTTTGGGTTGGAAGGGGCCTTCAAAGGTCCTCTAGTCTAACCCCCCTGCAATGAGCAGGGACATCTTCAACTAGATCAGGTTGCTCATGTGGCCACTTTCGCCTCCACTGTGGATCCCCACATGTCCAATTGTGTGTTATCCATCATTTTGGGATACGAAGACCTTAACTGAGCTCTTCAGGGATACCAGTGACATTTCCAGACTGCTTGGAGCCCACAGGAATATCTAACCAGTAAATGCTCTGTCGCACGTGTTGCAGCATGTTTGTAGAGCAATAGGACAACTGGGATCTCTGATGAGCCACATTGCATACTGGTTTCTTATGTCAGCAGCCCAGAACTGACAGTGGGGCTTTTGCAGGCCTAGCAACTGCTGTCAGCAAATCCAGAAATAACATACTACATGTGAGAGTTGTTTAAAAACCCCCAAACCAACAATGTACTTTATTATGCTGAACCGGTGTACAGCTTCTTTTATATTCAATTTGTGGTGGCAAGAGACTTAGTAACATGTTGCCTACAGTTACAACCCAGAATAGACTTGCCATTTTCTCACAAATCCTTTTCTGGAAAAGAAATCACCATGTGGGATATTATGTATGGAAGAATCTATAATGTATTATGTATGTAATTTTTTGTGTATAAAGATATGTATGAAATATTCACACTTCTGCTGCCTGAGGGCTGGCAATATGAGAGACGCACTTCAAGTGAAAGAAAAAAAAGAAAAAGAGTAAAAATAGGGCTATGCTGTAGTATTTTGGTTGGTGGTTCGTGTTAATTTTTTTGGTCATAAGCTGAGCACCGGCCTCCCAGAGGACTACTGAGCCCTAACTTTTCTTAGCAATTTGAATCTAATTTTTCAGTGGGTTATTACACAAACAGATCATCTGACAGCACCCACAACAACGAAGAGTTAACGCTTCCCCTCCAGTCTTAATTCACCCCATTGTGTTTGGGATTGCAGGGATGGAAATGATCACACAGTGAAGTGCTGCAAAGTGCCATCTCTCTAGACACAATGGGGTTGAGTTAAAGGACGCCAGGCACTTAACTCTGAATTCCCTTTTTTCATCCAAACACTTACTTTAACAGCATGTTTTTGGAATTTTGTTTCTTCTGGTTTTATTTTACAACACAGAAAAAGCTAGATGTTCATTTGATGCACAGCAAAATTGTTACGTGCCTTCATTTCCAGGCTGAGCTGGGTTTCTATATGAAAAAAAAATGTATAACCTCCCCTCCTCCCACCCCCACCCCCCAAAAAAAGAAGAAAAAAAGGAAGAAAAAAAAGGAAGAAAAAGGAAGCCACATTTAGAAACCTTACCTTTTGCATGTCAGATTGCACCTAAAATGATTTGGTCAGACAAAGGAAATGGAGTGGTTCTAACTCTACATGCCAGTAAAACATGGTTCACATTAATGAAAGCGGATTTATATGTTAGTAATGATTTTCTTTCTAAGTGTGTTAATTTCTTTCCTTATCCCTTCACACAGACTTTTAGATGCTATGAAGATTGGTGTTATCAGTCCTCCCAGGATGAGCAGATAATGGTTTCTCTCTCAGTGGCTGTCAGATTACAGCGAAACTGGCTTTTCTGTGAACAACACAGGCACGTATATACAAAGTCAGCTCCTGTACAGAATATTCTCTCAGAACAGGTCAAATAATTCTTTGCTACCATATCTATATTTTAAGGTCTGGGCAGATGGCCTCAGGATGGATAAGTGCAAATTGTAGAGTATATGGAAATGCCTCTTATGTTAACATGAAAATATGCAACACTCGTGTTAAAACAGCAATAGCCCATAACAAATTCTTTCTTATGCATATTTTCTGTATCATGTAGTCCAGACTACATCCTGCCCCTAGGTAGATATCCACAGGAATAAGCTGGCACCTGTATGCACCTGGGGCTGTACAGAAATACGCTCCAGCCTGGTCAAATCACTTTCTGCACTGGTGGACAGACTTGGTTTTCTGCAGAAAGTCTGTACCATCTCCATACGGGAAAGCCCAGCCGAAATTCCCAACCTCCCTGTGGCTCCTCCAAGGTGTGCACGTATTCAGTTTCCTAACTGACCATCATTCTTTAGGGACATAACTTAGCCCTATGTATTGGCACATGACTTGAAGGAATGCCTGTTCTAATTATTAATTACATAATAAATGTCAATTCAGTAATATAATATGAGCACTGATTTACGTTATAAATTAGCATCTGCATTTCATAAATTGTTTCATTTTAATGGGTTCTAATTGCTACATTTCTGAAAGTTATACAGTGCAAAAAATGCTGGAATGGATTCAAAATATGTTGGCATGCAAGCAATTACTGAAAATAGGGAAAAAACTCAGAGCAAATATTTAATTTCGCATTTGCAGCACTGTAGTGTTATCAGCCTGCACAAATGCTCTAATTGTCATCTGTAAAAAGACCAAAGCAAAGTGCCCTGGAAAGAGAAAATACATCTCACATGCCATGGCCTAATCCATCAGTCATTGCATTCACATGTAATCTTTAGTCGACTGAAGTCAATAGTGTTAGTTATCGAACAGGAGTGACAGGGCTGAATGGAAGTGATAAAAAATGAAAACCTTTTAATGAGAATTTTTTTTGTCTCAGGGCCTGATCCTGTCAGTATTTTCTATCAGACACGCTGCTTACTCCTGTGAGCAACTGACTTTGCTCTCGTGCCCTCTTAGAAGAGCTGGCAACATGACCCTGCGCTTAACAAAAACCAAACACGACAAAACAGGAAAGAGCAGCCTTAATGGACCTGCCTATCACACGTCTGCAGCCAAGCCTTGTGCAGTTATTCTTCTTTACTCAGAAACATCCCAAGCTCAGCAGGGACCATTTACTTTCCTAAGTTATGCCAGGAGGATCACAGGAACACGTCTACGCGCAGTGATGCCCGACATGGTTCCTGCGAGTTGGTATGGCTGCTGCAGAGGGTGATGATGCTCATGGAGGGGTGGAACTGCACTGTCCCACCTAAAGCTCTTTCCTCGTGCACAACAATGTTGCATCCCACATGGGATTTAGGTCTGGTTGGAAGTCTTTTCAAGTGATTTATCATAATTGTTACAAATAAATAATTTCATATTAAAGGAGAAATCACCTGCTGCTTACAGTTTCTTTTGCTGACGTTTTGGAGGGTGGGAGTGCCCAGGGACAAACCCAGATGAAGCCCTTCCCATGGATGTTGTCGCACCCTCCTGTCTCCCTGCAGCTCCATTCCCACCTCATGCTGCTGTCCCCATGGCACGATCTGCTCTAATCACAGCTCTGAGTTAAACATCAACTATCTCCTTTTCTTGGAAATGTTTTGAACCTGAACCATGTTAATGACGCAGTTTACAGGAGAGCCCCTCTGCCAGGTGACGCCTGAGGTGGGAACAGGGAGGAGCAGGCAGGGTTGGTCACGCACCAGTGTCTCAGAGTGATGCTATCATAGTTTCCTTAAGGTTTCACAGTAGGATGCAGCAATGGGAATAATCTCAGAAATGTTTATCTCTTTTAAAACCTCATGCTCTCTTCCCTCAACCCTTGTTGAGCAGGAAAATTCCTCCATGTCACAGAGGAGGAGAAGGCTCTGAGAAGACATAACATAACCCCACTGATCTTGGTGTTTATTCCCCTTGGGGTCCTTTTGCCATCCGTGAAGACAGTGGTTTCTCCCCATGGTGTATCACAGCCCCCAGTCAGCACCTGGTAGGAGCTGGGTTTGGGAAAGCTTTTTTCCCTGCTCTTTTGTGGGCTGAGCAGCCTCCACGCACCAGCCTGTTCAAACAACAAACACACTGATTAAAAACTATTGAAACATCAGTGCACATGGGGAAAAAAACTATGAAAGTTTTCCTCAGAGGAGGGGAATCACTTTTTGTGAGATGTATTTTAAGAGCATCCAGTGGAGTATTTTTTGAAAGCCATATGCTACTTATTCACATGCGTGTGACAGAACTCATATATGAGGAGTGATACAGAACACAAACGTGGGTGTTGCACTTTTCGTATGTGCATATGTTCATAGCCTATTCCTGAGTTCTGTTTCTGAAATACTTCATTACACACACACCATTTCAGGTTCAGTATTTGGTTACCTTTGGCTTAAGAAAAAAACATATTTATGATTAATTTGTTAAAAAAGACGTGGGATCTAAAACAGTTTTATTGGCAGAATTACAATGGTTGCTTTTATAAGAAAATGATGTAAAAATAAGCCTAAATCTTCAAGATGATTCAATTTGACTTCGTAGGAGTTGGGGCAACACCAGATTAGAACACCATAAAATAGCACAAACTCACTCACTTTTGCTTCCTGTGAGCTTCTTTTCGTTTCCCTACTCAGCACAACTCGTGAAATTCAGGGAACTGCAATTCGTTTGCAAGTTGATAGAATTTACTTTCCCTAATTGGCCAAAAAGTTGACCCTCATTCTACAAGGACTAAGGCAGAGTGTGAGTCATTTTTGTGATGTAACGGAGAGTTATTGAAACTCTAAATATATTTATAGCAAGCTCAGGGGAATGTAACCTATTAGTCCCTGCCTCCCACTCTTCTGCCATGGCTCTGACACTGTGGTTTCTCTTTGGTGCCTCAAACCCACGTACCAAACAAGACAATCCAACTGCATAAAGTTTAACAAGGGCAAGTGCTGGATTTTGAACTTGTGACATGGCAACCCCGGCTGTACATACAGACTGGGGGACGAGACGCTGGAAAGCAGCTCTGCAGAGAGGGACCTGGGGGTTCTGGTCGACGGCAAATTGAACATGAGCCAACAGTGTCCCTGGCAGTCAAGAGGACAACAGTGTCTTGGGTACATCCAGCACAGCATGGCCAGCCGGGCAGGGAGGGGATTGTCCCGCTCTGCTCTGCACTGGTGCGACCTCACCTGGAGCACTGTGTGCAGGCCTGGGCACCATAGGATAAAGAGGATATAAAGCTACTGGAGTGTGTTCAGAAGAGGGCTAGGAAGTTGGTGAAGGGTTTGGAGGAGAAGCCGTATAAGGAGCGGCTAAAGTCACTTGGTTTGTTCAGCCTGGAGAAGAGGAGACTGAGGGGAGACTACATGGTGGCTACAGCTTCCTCACAAGGAGAGGAGGAGGGGCAGGCACTGAACTCTTCTCTTCAGTGACCAACGACAGAACCCAAGGGAATGGCAGGAAGATGTGCCAGGGGAGGTTTATGTTGGACATGAGGAAAAGGTTCTTCACCCAGAGGGTGCTGGATGCTGGAACAGGCTCCCCAGGGAGGTGTCACGGCCCCAAGCCTGACAGTGTTCAAGAAGAGACTGGACAACACCCCCAGACACATGGTGTGAACTGTGGGGTTGTCGTGTGCAGGGACAGGAGTTGGACTCAATGATCCTTGTGGGTCCCTTCCAACTCAGGACATTCTGTGATTCTATGATTCTATTCTATTCACTGGGACAGTTGACTCCTGAGGCAGGAGGAAAATGTCAGCACTTGTTCCGTAGCCAAAGAGAAGGTCTCCTGGCTACAGAAACACAACCAGTTGGACCCGTACAGCACGGTCTCCACCGTGCAGGCAGCCCGTGACGCTGGGCCAGGGCAGCAGCTCCAGTGCTCCTCTGCTGCTGCTCTCAAAGGAAAAGGTGTTCAAAAGGTGTACTTGAACTGGAAAAGCTATTGATAAGAAGAACAAGTGCTTGAGACAACTGTCTTTTGGTTACTTAGAGTATAACCAAGAAAATGGTAGGCAGTCAGCCAAGATAAGAAGGGGACTGCCATGAGAGGATTCATTTTTTCTTAATCCAAGACTTCCTCAGGTTTAGCTATTTTAGATCACATCTAGACCATAATTATTGTAACCAGTTAGTTAAAGATTTCAGCTTTTAAGTTGTCAACCCTCAGAAAAGCTTAATGAGCTACAGAAGGACATAAACTCTGTACTTTCCACTGGCAAAGCAAAGAAGCAGAAGGCAGACAAGTCAATGATTTGCTATTCTGATTTTTTTTTCTCCCTGTTATCTGATGAAAGCACCACTGTTCTTGAAAGACCTGGGAACTTTCACTCTGTGACAATGTTATAAGCATTCAGAAACACCCACTCACTATCATATAAAATGCTTTTTGCCATTGCCCCACAGCCCTGTAACACAAACATGAGAAGCTCTGGGACTGTACTACTTGAGCTCTGTATTCCAGAAGCAGCTCTCCTAAAACTTGCACAAAAATTTGAAGAAAACTTGAATCTTCCATGGAAGTTTCTCATGGCATTTTGCAAGATCTTGCTCTGCCTCTGGTCAAAGGCACAGTACTCTCAGCTCCATGGAAAACACTTTTTAGCTATTTGAATACTATAGATGGAAAGACAAGAGAAATTATTCTCACAATCATAAACAGAAAATAACATCACTGTACTAAGTAGAGTGGTTTAAAATTAAACAACGTAATTTTTCAGATGAAATATTATTAACTCTTAATTGATAATACTGATAAATTACATAATGACATCCTCTGTTCCCTACAGAGAAAACACAAGTAACTTTTGTCTGGTGAACAGCAATGTAAAAAAAGCTTGAAGGCAGTTACCAAATATAAAATACAGTAAGTAACACACCACTTTCAATTGGAAAGAAAAAAATTATTTGAAAAAATTTTCAGAAAATAAAAATAAGGAATGGTCCTTCATACCAAAACAGATGTGAGTTAGAAAGAGAAAAAATGACAGGAGCAGTTGATCAGGAAAAAAGTAAGAAACAGAAAAAATTGTTAAACAATTTTAAATGTTTCTCCGTTTTTCCAGTCAAGATTTATATCAAGAACAATCTTACTATAAGTATTACTCACCTGTTTTCTTCCATGTATTTATAATTTTACAGTATGTTTCACAGATCAGTTAAACTGACATTACTCACATACAGAGTGGCTCTGGATGGCAAGGGGACTCCATCACAAATCAGTTACTGTGATGTTCATTTAATTCCAATAGGAAAGCCAACAGGAAAAGCCTGGCTGGCAGATTTATTGATTGCGTTTCACCAGTGACCAGCAAGAGGCAAGCACTCTGAAAATCCCCAAAGGTGATCATTACTACTGAGTAACTGTCACTAAACATTAGCACCATCAGCAGACTGGAACTAAAAGAAAGTGTGATGCTTTAAATGTGAGGCCCAAGAGGGACTGCCTGTAGTCCAACGAAAAAGTGGAACATCTCACATCATGGCACCTGGGTCTGAGACAACTGAAATACTTTACATATGTATGTTCATGCATATACAGATAGACTTATAAAATTGGTCTAGCAGAGTCAGGCTAACTGGGCAGGGCTACCTACTATAAAACATAAAATTAATGTGTCAAGCTAATTTCACGGTCCACTTGCCTGGAGCTGATTAGGACCAAATTAAACTTGGTCCTAAACAGCCTGAGTGCTTTGCAGGTAATACAGAAATCCATGGGATATGCTTATTAATGTAAAAGCACATGTGCATTATCTGCACAAGCAGGGTAAGAACAGGTTTACCAGAATAATTTATGGTTTCACACTTTGTAATGCATTGCTAGCTCACCTATTTTTGGTGAATTTCTATTTGAAAGTCTCATGTTTCTATGGCACAGAGAAACTAGACATCACACACGCGATTTTTTATTCTCCATACTCGAACCTGATCTTTTGATCCTTGGCTCGGCCAAAGGAATGCTTTCTGCACCTGACATGATGAATTTAGATATTAGAGGAAGAGAAAGTATATGAAGGGTTTTGCCACTTCCTGGTAGCTCCTGGCTACCTCCGCCTTTCTTTATCACATCCTGCGATTCCCATATGTGTGCCCTTTTTCCACAGGAAACAGCAGGAACAATAAATATCCTTTGTACTGCTGGCAGACAGCCGCTTCTGATACAGACATGCCGCTGCCTTTGGTGTACTTGAAGCAGTGCCTCAGTCAGGGAAAATAAACTATTTGAATTTCACCCTCTTGGTCAGCCTACAGTCCTTGCAAGCCTTTGCTCCAAACACAATATCCCAACAGCAGCGACCTTGCACCAGCCCCTTTCATCAAGAGGCCACAATGACAAAAGCATGATGCTGTAAAAGGTCCTTCATCTCTCAGTGGTACCTGGTGGTCACAGCAGAAAACAGAAGATGTGGGAACGGGCTCTGAGAAGGCACATTCACCAAAAGCATCTTATCGCCCTGAGCCTTCTCCTGCCTTGTGGTTTTGTGAACAGGAACAGAGCCACTATATCATCCTACACAAAGGCCTGACTGCAGTATGTAATCCAAACAGTGAGCATCAAGGATGAAAATTTCATGAACTTGAAAGACTGATGTCTTAGGAAGCATGATTTGACATGTAGATTAAAACTTGAAATTAGATGGGTCAGTTATAAATAGTTATCTCCCAGATGATGACACATAAAGTGGCAAAAGGAAGGTCAGCTCCCTCACAGTTTTCCACCAGTACTTTAGAGAGACTCAAGTTCTCCAGTACAGCGAGGAAAGAAAACCAGCAATGTGGTTTCTGCGTGGGACACTGGGCATCAGGGTGTGAGGATTCAGATTTGCAGCTCTTCAGTGAGGTCATGTGAGTCACCTCAGAGCCCTCTGCTTCCTTTGTCCCAAGTTCTGCCTTTTTTTTTTGGTCTTTTATTAATGAGAAACAGTCAAGCTATTCAGATTTATCTCAGGCTCATGTGTAAGGGCTACATTACATAGCTGGCAGCAAAGCTGTGCTGGGTGACCCCAGTCCATGGCTGCTGGGGACTACCAGGCACTGCTGAGATCTCATTGCATGTGCCACCCATGTGAACACTCAGTCTAGTGTCCTCCCAAAATATAGTCATGGGACATCTGGGGAATCTCTGCTATCTCCTATTTATGTTTCTCAAAGATCAGTCTCTTTGGTGGAGGAGCAATGAAGCTTGCTAATGTGAAGGCACGGGGACACAGCCCACATGGTCAGTAAGTTTGGTCATCCCTGACTCAGATGACAAGTGCTGGATGAGAGACTTTTGTCTGAGTGCAAACTCCCGCAGTGTTTCTGGTAAACTGAATGGGGTTTGTACATCATAGAAGACTGTGTTAGTTGTTTCAGGCTGTTTTACGTTCTATTTTCCAGTTCAATTTGTGTTTCTAAGCTTCCATCCCTAGAGAGATGCAGCTTTACAAAATGCATACTTCTATGACAGAACCCGTATTTTCATCTTCACAACCTATTAATTTTGTATCTCTCGCAATGAGTTAAGGTTTGAAAAAAGGACCACTGGCTCAAAAAAAAACCAAAATACTATTTGATCATTTTCTATTTCGATGTGCATTTGACAGCATTACCTCTCAGCATTCAGGTGAGGTTCTTAAACTGTAACATTTTCACTCGCTTTAAGAAACACATTCTTTCTGAATAATGAACTCAAGCTTATAATTGCTATCACCCTAAAGAAAAAAAAAAGCAACTTTGCAACACTTTGCAGGTCTTATCCTCATACTTCCATACTGTGCTGAGATATTGGCAATTATTATTTAAGTCAAAAGGGAAAACCAAAATAATTTACATCATCCATCACAGCTCCCTTGCATTAATAAATTACAAGACACCATGGCAAATCAGCTGTTGGGAAAGGAACAATCTGCATCAAACACTGTATTTGTGTGTATAATCTTTTTAATATTTTCTCACCTCATATATCAAAACAGTAGATTGAATTCCATAAACTTTAAGTAATACTAAGCTGTTTATCCCAAAGTCTCATGGGGAACATCTAATCTAATCAGTTAAATTCATGACACAGCCATAGGAATAAGGAGAACAAAATCTGTTTGCCATTCACCCAGTCCACTTGGTCTGCATAGACAATAAGGTCTTAATATAAAAATCATCCCCTAAGGGTATATGAGTGACACTGCATGCAAGAAGACCTGGTTGCTGGTTGTAGCAGCTAATACTGCAATAATTGTGCTTAAGATTTTGTCAGTAGATGTCAAGAGGTCTTTGCTATCTCTATGAAAAATTTAAGCAGCCCCTCCCCTCTTCTCTTTTGGAAAAAGATTTTTTCCCTTACTGTCAGTCTCAGCTATCTGGGCAAGGACAGGTTGTCCAGGATGAACCTGTTGCCTTCTTGTTGTTGGAGGCAGCCATTGCTCTAGGACAGGAAGGCATGGGATGGGGGAGAGGATGGAAATTAATCTGTTATCTTCAGAAAGATAAAAAACAAGTACTGAGTCTAAATTTAACAGGGGAAACATTACCCATTTGTGATGAACACCAACACGGTGAATATACACATGAATCTGAATTACTGTATTTCAATTCAGGGCTTCCAGAAAAGTTAGTGATGCAAAAGCCTCCACAGCAGTGGTCTCTCCATCATGCAGAAAGTTTGTGTGCCAAAACAGGCTTGTTCTACTGCGTAACTACAAGCTACATACATCTGCTCTCCGCAAACATATAATTCTCCAGGAAACAGATCTCAAATGGTAAAATTTCAGCAGGACTCTTAGCTGTCTTTTTCTACAAGAAAACCAAAAGTGTTTGCATAGGACATTTACTGATAGGTTACAAGAAAGGCATGCAGCACACACCTGCCCTCCTGCTGAACAATCACTCAGTATCTTCTAACATTTACATATCCACTCTTATTCTTTCCCACAGTTAAATCCTTTTTTATAATCCCCTGCTTCAGGGTCACAGCTCTGTAGTGACTGTTATTAAGGGGATTCAAGCAGGTAGACTGAAAGGAAAATAGACTTCAGAGTTAATTTTCATAGGTACTGCATATATCCCTGGCCAGTTCTTGCTTCAGAGTGTTCCTGAGTGAACTACAACGAATGGAGACCTAAAAGAAAGACGATCTAGTCCTGTTTCACAGATTGAGGACTGGAGCACTGGAAGTGATAACTGCTGACTGACTTGCTCAAAATCATAAAGGAGCTCTTAAGCATATAAAAAATTGAATCCAGATCACTCACATTCATGGTAAAATATTTTGGTTTAGGACATTAGTGGATTTCCAGGGGTAGAAGGAAATCTGATTATTCTTGCCTCCCAGGGGAAAAAATAGGAATTGATAAAACTCAGGAAGTCTTAGCAATAGACACAGAATTGCCTATTGTGGAAAGATTCACAGTACTGCCAATTATTCAAAAATTACTAGCTGTTTTTGACCTAATAGCTTTATTGTTTCTGCGAGTATGTATATACGTGTGTGTGTGTTGAATGCACATAATAAATGTTATACTCCTGTCTCATCCCTCTGCTCTATTTCCCTCTCATAGGAACTAAGTGTCCTAAATTTGATTTTCCCCCTTACAAATCGGCTGCCCTTTCATGTCAGGAGAGAAAACGCCCACTCAGCATAGCTTGAAAGGAACCTGTCTGCGGCTGGGAGGGAAAAGTCGAGGTGGTGCTTTAACTAACTAAATTAAATACAACTAGAGCTCCAGGCAGCTGGCAGGTTTGATTTGGATGTAGGATGCTGTGAGATAGTGATAAGTGAACGCTCAGGACCAAAGGGAATTAAAAGGCTGTACTTTGGTTTAATGGAGTCACTCACTTTCCGTGGTGCATCCATTAAGGACACCGTGCTGGCACGCAGCGGCGGCTGCACCACTTAAACTGCAAAAGACCAGCTTCAAATAGGGCTGAGCTTTGGGCTCTGAAGGACACAAGCACACGGCTTTTGAGAGGGGCAGAGCAGATCCTCGCTCTGCTGTTGTTCACCTCCTCAGAGCCCTGTGAAGGAAGGGACAGCTTCTGTTGGACCAGAGGTTTGGATCCTGCCCCAGGTTGCATGGGAAATACCTGCCAAACAGCCCAGGAGTGCAAGAAAAATCATGTTACTTTGAATGAGAAATTTGTTTGTATCTATTAAAGAAGTCCTCAAACCTTGTAATGAAAAGAACTACAGAAAACAGTTTCTTCCCCCATCTTTTCATTTTATATGATAGTGCGTTAGACAGCAGTTTGTGTGTAGCCAGTATTCCCTTGCTTTCTCCTGGTATTAGTATTTCTCTTGTTCATGTAAACCCTTCCCTGAGGAACAATGAAGATGGGAAAACGTTTTTAAAGATCATGATTCAACTGTAAAACCTTACTATTTTGTCAGTGTCACCAACAGACAGGTGTAATGCCTGAAAGTGCCTTTCAACTCTGCTTTCTGCAAGGACTGAAAATGTAAATGAAACTTTGATTTCATAATTAGTACAATAGATTTGACACTTGTCTGCCTCTGGTAACAAGGGGAACTTTCATTACATTTGCAAAATACTATGAAACCTCCTCAAGGAAGATGTTCCACAAGTGAAAAACTGCAACCGGGTGCTGTAATATGCTGTGTTTCAAACCAGCAACCCAGCAAGAAACCTCAGCAGATAGAACAGGTCAAATATTCAATTTAAGGCTTTGTATTCCTTTTCTTTTTAAAATATTATTTTTTTTCTCTATTTGAAGAACTTAAATTGTAAGTGCCAGAGCATGGAAATATTGGTCGCTAGATGACGGCAGTGTTTATTACCAGGAGCAATCCCCTTGAATGTCACAATTTCTAACTAATATTAGTTAGAAGACTAAACACTTGAGTAATTATCATGACAATGAGTTTGACAAGCCCCCTTTCCACCAAGCAATCATTACAGAATCCTTGATATTTTCCACCATTCAAAGCTAATCTTTAATTTTTGTTCTTTTGTGTATATATGCCAATCTAACTTATGTGGTAAAACAAGTCAAGAACAAGCAAATATGTTTGTTTCCTCATGCACAGAGATGCATATTTATGAATAATTTTCCGTAAAATGTGTGCCGAGGAAAAAGGAAAAATTGTCTTGAATAAGATTCATTAGATCTGTACAAAGAAAATAATGTATTTGGTTAAGGATAAGTGCCACATAATTTGAATGATTATTGATTTCAAAAGGAAAAGTACCATCACGTGAGACTACATACAGTACCAGAAAAAACAAGAAAGATTCACAATAAAGAAAATATCCCACCAATGATGATGATTCTCCAACCCAATTTAGTCCCTTCTTCACCTTTAATTTATTTTATTTGGTAGCTTTTCATTTGTCCTCTCTTGGAGGTGGGGTCATGACTACTCTGCATTACAAGAGCAACCAGAAACACCGGCTGTGATCAAGATCCCATTGTGTCAAAATCTATTGTGGAAAGAAGCACTTTCACCAAAAATGTCTTGGGAAATGTCATCTGTGTGACTAGGAATCAAATGCCTTACTTGACATACTGGTCAAAGCAAACAGTGCAAACAAATGGGCTGCATTTATGCAATTAAAGATTGCAATTATGCAGTGAAAGCTGTGATTGCAGTGTAACTTCTGCTTGCTTTAATTTGCCAGGATTATGCCCAGTACTGCACTATAATTGGTAAAGATGTGAGAGAAAAGCAATGGGAAGGTATGATTGTTTTCACTTTGGATGCAATTATTTTAGTCAATAACAAAGACAATTTTTTATGTATCAGTATAGCTTAGTTTTGGTTGGTTGGTTGGTTGGTTGGTTTTGGTGAGGCAAAGTCTCTTTAAAAGGTGTACTGACAGCACGCACTGAGTGGGAAAGATCTGCTTGAAGATCTTGATGGAGTTTCTATACATCGGTTCCAGATAAAGCTCTTGTTAGATATTTTATCTCTTGCACTGAGTTATCAAGATATTTCTGGCTACTTATGTCATATCATGCTCTAAAACAATGAAATTATAGTGATTCGAGTTAAGTATGTCACTGTAGATTTATATTAAAAATGGGAAGAAACGAATGGTTGGCTGACATTTTCTAGTTTATCAGGCTTTTTAGATGGTCATTATTTTCCAAACCAACTTCCCATTAGAAGCACCATGACTTCTCATGAGGGAAAACATGCAGTTTTGCTCTACTTTCTGTAATCATGACAAAATACATTTCCAATGAACCTTTCTTGGAAGAGGAAAATGAAAGGAGGTGAACCTGAGATTTTTCATCCAGAAGTTATTTTTGAAAATCTTCTGGATACAGCATCCTGACACATAAAACTAAACTTTGCCTTCAAAATAAGTGACTTTGGCTCTCACTGATTTAGTAAGAGCCAGAGGTATTCTGAACACATCCAAACATGCTCTAGTCTTCTGAAGTCTGAATATTGGCATTCAGAGGGCAGATAATGAAAAATTTGAGAATTGACACAGCAAAGGACATTTTCTAGAAAGATGGATCTGACATGTATCTGCATGTCTATGTGCCTGTGGGTATCAAACCAGACCACTGCCACCGTTGTGTAGGTAGGGTTCTGACAGTGAATTTTTAACTGATTCGGCTATAACTGAAGAAAACTCTTCACTCCTGTCCTCTCCCAGAGGCTACAAACCCACTGCCCAAGCAGAAGGGAGCAGGTGCAGGTACCTTCACCATCCCAGGCCCCGAGGCAGCGCTCCAGCTCAGCCCCTCTCTGCTGGAAGGCCAGCCTGGGGCAGCAGCGGCTGGAGAACAGGCATGGCCAATGCAACACCACAACCACCTACTATGAAGGCATAGAAGCCTGTAACCATTCTTTTCCAACCAAATCACAGCCCTTGATACAAAGACTACAGGAAAGCTGTCCTTAGAAGAACACATTACTATTTTCTGGTACCTAGGGGTATGGCTTTGGATAGGAAACACAGGGGGAAGCATTTGCCTCTCCTACCCTGGAGGAGCACACTCATTCCGTGCTTTACCAGGCCACCTTCTTCTCTCACAGGATCTGACCTACAATGTTCAACTTCCACACATCTGTTTTCACAACAACACTGAAGGGATCCTGAGGGAGCTACCACAGACTGCCTTTGTGTTCAGAAGGGTTGTTCAGCCTAATCTGGTAAAGCATTTTAGTGATTTAATTACAGACATAGTAGTTAGACCTGTGTAACAGCCCTTGGGGATGTCTTACTCTACAATATAATTGCTTTGTCTGGTTATTTTTATTTTATTTAGCTTACGAGGTATGAACCCTGACCTATTCTATAAGAATTTCTGGAATAATTTCCTTTTTTTAAAGCCAAATACCATCCCTCCATAACCTCACATGACAACCAGCAGCACTCCTCTAGACATTATTTCAGAGCTCTCACAGCAGCACAGATGTGCAGGGAAGAATGGAATTAATATAGGGCTAAAAGTGAAATTCAGTTAATAAAGCAATATCTGGGTACAGCCCACCATAAAACAAACCCTGTTTTCTGTAAGAAATAGAACTGTAATTTTCCAAAGACACTTCAGCAAATACAATACCTTCTTTACACTGGATTAAACATGATCACAGGAAAAGCAAGAAAATATAGTTAGACTTGAAGTAGCAATTCTCTTTCTGATGGCATTTCTTCTCATTTCTGCAGAATTATTCACTGTTCTTTTTGGATAGTGCAAATGTTCCACTGAATCTTGGTTTTAGATGAATTCTAAATATGCTTGTAGGAAAATAATAGAATTTTTTCATTGTGTCTGCATATAGTATCTGTGTAAATCCAACCGAACCATGAGACACCAGTTCACTTTCCTTTACATTGTTGTCATATGCTATTATACAACAGATGGACACATTTGCTGACTTCTAGCTAAATACTGAAAAACCTTATAAGCATTTTTTGGTGGTATTGAGCAGGTATTCAGCTACTAGAAGTAGTTTTATAATACCTAACAATATATATTTTACTTTATTTCATTTGGTCATGCTGAAACTGTTTCACTTCCTCCATTTGCTAGGGTTTTCTGCTGGCATCTTTAAATCCAATTATTATCTATCATTATTGCCTGCAAGCAATAGCCATACATTTTCTCACTGTAGAAATAATCAGCAAGAACAACGCAGTACCAAGCTGCTACCTTTTTTAATGAGCTGAGAAACATAACCATTAATTTGCTGTAGCTTCTTATGTCACAATAAAAATACATCAATTTTTATTTTAATAAAGTCAAACCCACTGAAATTACTTGCAAAACACACTAATAAGCATTTGATTGAATTAACATTACCTGTTATTTCAGTGTTCTTGATGAACTACAGACCATGAAGTCCAGCATATTTTTATGATTCTTAAAAATTATTTTAGAAAATATAAAGTCATAATATTCCAATTAGAGAATTGCCTGTCAGTTTCCTGTAGTTTAATTATACCAATGATAAAATATCCAGAAATGCCTAAGCAGACAAAGAATGCAAAAGCTGAAATTCATAAAAGTTTAGAGGTGTTCACGTTTTATAATTTAAGTGTTAAATACTCAAGGCCAAATTTTAAAAGGCATTTTGCTGTCTAAAGGTGCACACCATTGAACTGTTATGCCCACTCAGTTCAAGATACGTTGAGCACACAGTTTTGAAAACACCTTTATGCCATCTGTGTCTTTAGTGCCCTATATTTAGTATCCTAACAGCATTTTGCTTTGAAATGAAAACCCTAATGAACCATTTCCATCCTTTTTCCTCTCCCTTTGCTTCCACTGCTGTTTTATATTTTCACACAACCCGTACCAGTCTCCTGTGTGGTCATGTAGGGATGGCCTCAACTGCCCAGATGTGTCCTACCAGCAGAACAGGCAACATAATGCCCACCTGGCGGGTGGTAGCTCGGCTTGGCTATGAAACTGCACTCCCTCACCAGGGCACTGCCAATTTTACATATGTCCATTAGCAGGCACACAGATGTTGAGGAGCATTTTCTCAGCAGAAACAAAATGCTTGGAGGTCAGGTGCAAGCAAAGGGCCCTGACCCCCGTGCACTGCGGCGAGCAGTCGAGGCAGTGAAGACGATCCTTCCTTCCAAGCCTTCCTTCCTGCTGCCTCCCAGCACGACAGTGGGAAGGAAAATGCACAGCTCAGAGGAGTCTAAATTTGAACAGCTGAGCTCGAACGAGAGCTTTTTACCTCCTCAGGATTGTTTTATGAAAGTAACTATTTGTCTTATTTTTGTTGTAGATGAGCAAACCAGCAGTAGAAAACACAAAAAAAAGGTTTCAAATTAAAACCAATACTTTAATTTTGTATTAAATTTTGCCTACTGGTTCTTCATTCTGAGACAATTACTTTTTTATCAGAGATTTATGGACCCCTGAGAAGAAAAATATATATAAACACAGCAGCATTATTCTCAAATTATTGACCTTATTATATCAACCCTAGTGAGAATGTTACTTTTTCTTTTAAGATGCTTCTGTTCATTTCTGACTAAGTTCCATTAGTTTTTTCTATATATTGGCTGTAAATAAAACGGAAAGTATGCTTTGAATCTGAAGCCTGTGTATACTTACATAATCTAATCAAATAAAAAGAACTCGCCTTAGCAGTCTAATAGCCTCTTACACAAACATGCTACATTTAATTTAAATGATGATGAAATGGGAAAATGGATTAAGTAGTGGCTGATGACTTTGGGACAGGCAGAAAATGATGGAGCCCTGTGACACCCTGAACGTTTTAGGCACAAGGGAACTGCCCTAGTGCCTCTGCTGTCTGTATAGTAGATTCTCTTGACTAGCATGCTGCCACCCTGTCCATAGCTTCTAACTCACAAAAGTTCACACAGAACTTGGCAGATTGGACCGATATCTCCCCCAGGAGGGCTTTTACTCATAACATCCCACCTATGCTCCAAGCCAGCCAGACTGGTGCCATAAAGCTGTATTAGTGCAGTGTCTTCTACACACCCACTAATATATTTCTAGACCCACTATACAAATTACATTTTGGATAAATAATAATGAGTAAATTCATGTGCACAATAGTATAACTCATGCCTTAGCTGCTATTCTAAATCAAATGAATACTTTTTTTTCATTTACTCTCAGTCACTGTGGCCACACAGCCCTGGTGGGACAGAAGAGCATGATGCAACCCTCTGAAAAATCTGCATTTCCTTTCATACAGTGCCCTGTACACCAATACCACAGCTGATCCCAAATCAGCCTTTTCCCTCTGGGGCAGCAGGAATCCCCTTGCTGTGCATTCACAGGGGAAGGGGAAGCTGCCCTGAATTTACCATAATTTTCATTCTACTGGTGCCCCAGCTGGAGAGATGTCTCACTTGAGATCTGGAAGCTCTTGGGTGGTCTTTACCAGGTGAAAGCTCATTTGGCTCAAACAAATGAGTCCAACAAAGCTGGCAAAAAAATTTCTGCCACTCTGGGGAGTGTAAGTACTTCCACGCATGACAGGCATAAAAGTAGCTGATGTGTGAGGTGACATTCAAAGCAAGATCATGGCACTGCTGCCTCTGCAGAACAGAATTATTTTTTGCTGCTGTTCTTTGTGTGTGAGTCAAGGCCGCAAGCCAGGCTGGTGTCTGCAGCAGAGAAAGAAGCGTGAATATGTTTTCATGCCTTACAGCTGAATTCTGCAAGGCATAGCACATCTTTTTGGAGGTCATGAGCCTCCACAGTTAGGTCAGACCAAACACCTTCTGGGTTTGCACCCCTAAGGAGAAAACATACTTTTTTTAATGATATAAATGTCAAAGAGCTGCAGCCTGTTAAAATATGTTACTACCTTCCGGACAATTTTACACAGACTTTAATTATGCTCCATCTTCATTTGAAAGCCTGATTAGTGCACAGTTCAGTCGAAGCCACACTGCCTGCCCAGAACCACATGGGGGAGGATTTCAGAGACATGCCAGAGACACAGCAGAAACTGAACTATGCTGGAGGTATCTCACATCTGTACCAATGTGGTACCCAGAAGAACAACTAATTGACTCTTCTGCTCTTTCAGATCCTGGGATGTCTTGACTAATACAGCGTAGATGCTAGAAATCCTGCTCTAACTTTAAACTGTGCAATTAAGCCAAATTTCTCATTCCTGTTCCACTATGAAAGATAAGGGAGTTATACCAACAGAACTATGCCATTTCAGACATAATGAAGACTAACACTGGAATTTAGATCTGTGGTCCATACATGCTGGTATGCTAGAAAGATAAAATATTCAGCAATTTGCCATTCAGGTTTTATTTTTCTTATGCCAAGGTATGGCACATTTTTGTTTATTAATACCAAACCAACATTTGTTTCACTTGACTTTATTCCCATCTGGTGCAACCTTCAATCAAACCAGCTTCTCACTAGTTATGGCTTTAATGTTAAGGGCAGAACATGCCAGGATTATTGAAAAACAATTACAAGCAAACCAAAGTAATATATTCCCTCCTTGCTGTGACACACAACTTTGTTAAGACATCATGCACCAGGACAAGCACGATGTCCATGAAGTTTCTTCTTCTTCACTCCAGGATGTACTTGGGTTATTTTCATGTTTGGTAACATTTTATACCACTGCTCATTCTTTGCTGGTCTGCAGCTCCACACCTCCAAGTTTCATTACATGATGCCTTTTGCATAAGTTAGATACTATTTTTGTGTTCTGTGAGTTACACTGAGTTACCATTTTTTTCCATCTCCATATCTGCCTTTCTTTACCAACCACCACTGAGCTGTCTGTAGCCATGGGGTCCCCAGTGCCCACCTGTGCCCTGTCTCTTATCACCCCATGCATGCCCCTGTGCCCATCCTGTGTCTGTCTCCTTCAAGGCCTTTGCTATCATACCAAGGCTGCATTTCTCTGCATGAGATTGCTGTGCTAGACCCATAAATATCTTACTCTACGCAGCATAACTGCTTGTTACTGCTATTTATATAAAGCTATGGTTGTACCACACAAAGATAAACTAAATCAAGACAAATTAGCCACAGCTACCTAGTCAATTAGAGAATTTGCTGTCACAGTTAAATCAGGGAAAACAAAGCTGCAGGCAGGTCAGGAGTTCAGACAGGGCAAACTTATCAAGCCTCAGTCCTGAGGCCTTGCGAACTCAGCACAGAACTTACGGTCTGTTACTAGCAATGGCAATACCTGTTACAGGGCTACATGGACAGTGTCATGAAACTTCACTGTGCAAAAGGTGGTGTGACCTGTGAAAGCTGCAAAACTGTGAATTGAGAAGGGAGCAATACCGTGGGGAGATATGACCCTAGGCACCTGCATCACATCTACATCTCCAAATTGGGGCAAAGACACTTTTATTTCTCTTTATACTTTCAAAATTCTAAAATATACTTAGAACTTCTGTTAGGCATCAGACCTGACAGTGCTGAGTTTCTCCAGTTAGCTATGAGTTGAGATGGCATGGGGAATGCTGGTGCTCCACCTATAACCCAGCCAGGAAAACACTTTATAGGAATGGGCACCCTTGAAGTGAGTAAGCACATGATGGATGATCTGAAGCTTTAGATCCTTCCATTTTATAGACACCATTGAAATGCCATCAGTCACATAGCAGTTTTCAGTCATGGTATCAATCAATGCCGTATTTTAGTAAAATTTAGCAGAAGCACTTTGTATCCTGAATTAGCAGATCTCTGCCTTTCAGTGACTATGATATTGTCACATTTTTGCTGAATTGCTTTAGAAGGGGAAAATACAAAAATTCCTGGTGAAGTTAAACGAAATCATGCTGGCTGATGCTCATGCAGTAACTTCAATCAACCTTGCAGAATTAACGGCCAAAACTTACGCTTCTAGGTGGTTTGCACAGCGACTAGCAAATGATTTTCAGTTATACTAATGTCCTAAACCCCGACTTGGACAGGAAGAAAGTCTGCATTTTAGGTGTTTTGGGTTTTTTTTTGGAAGGAATAAAAGCAACCTAAGAAGTTCTTCAGTTTTTATGGAGTTCAGAAAAAGAGGGCTTTTCGTGACAAAATCAGAACAAAATGGAAGCATTGCACAAGGTGAGTTTTGACAAACATGTTTTTACTATGTTCTGCAGACAGAACAAGCAGGGATGGAGATGACATGAAGATAAGGATTTTGTGCTGACAGACCATAATGCCTCATGCTTCAGGCAGGACAAAGAGAGTTTCAAATCCTCCCAAGAAGCTGGGCAGCCTCAGGTGAGGGAGATTTTCCTATTTCAGGAGGTGAAGTTTGTCTTCATATCTAAGCAGCACAGCAACAGCTGTGATGAGGCTCAGCAGGTGTCACTGGTCCCAATTTTAATAAGGTGGTTTTGTTCAGAACTTCAAACAACGTATATCAAGGCAATGCTATGGGCTTTCAGGTAACTTTATCAGCTGGTGGCACCAGCTGGGTATCTGTCTCATTTCTTTTATATCCTTCATGATCCTTTTGGCCATGAGAGGCAAATCCAAATGCATAATCTTGATCCTACTAAGGACAACAGCAAAGCAGTCAAAGTCCAGCAGAATCCTAGTCCCCGCATGGAACTTGCAGCTTTCAACAAAGCACTTGACTTCTCCCTTCTGAAGGTACAAGAGCTAGTGCTTATGGACTCTCTTTCCTTTAACTAATCCATGTTTCAAGGCAGTATATTGACCCATGAAATTCAGAGTATGTGTCTTTGTACCTCTTCAAAACACACATCAACTCTGGTCACTGAAGATTATCAACAAGACTCAGAGAAACAAACCCTGCATCTTGATTGAGAAACCAGAGTAAAGATGCTTTGAGCCAGCCCCACCAACCCTTCCTAATGACTTACATTGCCCTGTCTGGTGGATGTGCTGTTTTTCTATTATTTGGTTAAGACAGGCAGTTTCTTTGCCTGTTCTTCTGGGGGATGAAGGTGCAGACGTATGTGTATGCCTCATACCAGCAACAAAACTCTGCTGCCAAGGTCAGTGCACAGATGTGCATTTTGAAGAGCCATGTAAAGCTGGAAAGCCTAGTCAAACTGCCAGCTACCCACATTGCTGAATTTTGGGACCAATTTTCTGACTTTCCCATACAAAAAGCCATGTCGTGTCTAATGGCACTGAGCAGTCACGGGAGCTGCTTGGCTGTTGTAGTGGTCTAATATGAAACTCCTTCCCACGGATGGAAATGACAATTCATAACCACAAAGCAGTAATAAAAAAGGAAATGAGTGCTCACAAATGCAATAGTATGCATTTCAATCTAATATCGTTATGAATGCTTTTGGCTGCAGGTTCCTAGTGGTTTATAACTTTATAATTAATAACCTGTAAAGACAAAGCAACACACATACAGAACGTTAAACAATTTGGTATACTGCATTTTTGTTTTGAAGGTGTCTTTTAATAGTTCTTTACAACATATTATAGAGTATATCATTACATATTTTTTTTAGACCAAACTAAAACATAGTTTTGTTTTTTTTTTAAATTAAACTTGATATATTTGCTTGAAAGCTGCCTTGTTAAAAACATAGTGGTGTTTCAATTTAGCCAAGATATACTGAAAGAAAGGAGGAACCTTGTGCTCAATTTAAATGTGTTTTTCAACGTCTACTGATGTTTGTTATATTTGTTTTTAGCTGGTAAGCAAAATGAGATAGAAAAAGAAAGTTGAGCTGGGTGAACAGTTAATAAAATTAGTTTGAACTTGCCTAAGCAGAAATTTTATGCATCCCAAGCCTCATTTTTCTACTGAATGTTCAAATCTGACTTTCAGCTACACTACTTTTCTTTGGTTTACCCTAAGTCACTCTAAAAGTAATACTTCTCTTTGTGTGATTAGAGAGAGTAAAATGTTTCCTTAATACATCAATTATTTCTTTCACGCTACTGTAAAGGAAAGTCAACAGAGCCACATTGATGTGAAAGTAGCATGAGAGAGCTTAGGCTTAGTTAACCTTTTGCTAACTAAGATTGTATCTGAAAATAACAACACGGGTGGTTACTGATGGCAAGGAGAGTACCAACAATCTCAGTCATGTTCCTCCTCATGCACACAGAGCCAAGCCTGATCATTTTCAAAGGAACTACACTCTCCCAGTACTCAGTTCTCCTAAAAGTTCAGGAGTGCTTTCCCAGTTCAACTCATCATCTTTTTAAACAGTTATTTGACAAGGAAGTGCTACAAGCAATATGAGCTAGCAGTTTGGTTGTAAAAACTACAAGAAACATGGTGAGCAGACCATCCGCGGAGATCACCCACAGGAGTAATCCCTGCAGATCAGCATGGAGATGTATTCACCCGCAGTGTTTGGCAGATAAATAACTGTTCATTTCCCAGAACTTTTAATGGCTCCTTTTATCAGACCTAACAATCACTAATTTCTTTTAAGACATTAACCAAACATACACAATTCCTGACACATGTCCATTCTAGGAATTACAATTGCCCTGTTGGACTTCATTGGCAAGATCACATCTGTGGGAACCAGTGACAGCAGAAAAAAAAAAAAAGTTTACGATCATTACTTTTAAACAGAGGGAAATACAACATTAGGTAGAAGAGGACCAGCAAAATTAGACAGAATATTAATCCATTTGATTAGTCCTCTCTGTATATGGGTAGCTCTCCAGGTATTGAAGTAAACCTACATAAATGGAAGGAAAGGTGGCTCAGAAGTCTTGTGTTATGATCCAAATGAAAAGGTTTCTTTGATAATTATGAAGGAAACTGTTTCAAATATATGGTGAAAGATAAGTAATAATCTATTGCTGTTTGTAAAACTACAGAAAGTTCTCCTACCACCCAGCAGGCTCTGGACAACGATGTGATATTGGATAAAGTGGTTTATGAGAGCATGAACAACATGGAGGCATGGGGCAGGATGTGCATCAAAATTATGGTGCTGCTTTCTTCCAGTGTTGACTGGTCTTGCTGATAATTTTTAAAACAATTCTGAAAATCTAAAATATTGTTAGTGACAGGGGGCTGTATGAAACATAGTTGAGGCCCCAAGAAGTCCTTGGCAGCTCACTCAGCACCTCAGCCTTACTTTGGGCAGCCTGAGGACAAACACTTCTGATGATGGTGAGTAGCCCAAGAGCATGTGCCACCCTTCCCCAGTGACTACAGCCTTGGTCCCATGGGCTGGATCCCCACCATGTTCAACTCCAGCTGATTTGGCTGAGTCGACTGAGATGAGGCTGTACATGAAACATGCCCCAAAACACAGACTTTACCTTTTAGGGATAACTTGGCACTCTTGATATTTTGATATTTACTGGAGAGTATTCAGACTTAGTGGAAGGGAAGAGTTTGAGGTTTTCTAGTGGTGTTTCTTAAAAACCAAAGAATCCACTTTTCTACTGAATCCTGAGGCTGAGACTAGGGATGTGTACTAAACCTTCTCTGATGAGATTTTTCTCCTAACTAATTTGCAAGTTTTCCATCAAAGAACATCTGCTAAGGGCAGTATAAGGCATTCATAGCACAATTAGGGAGAATGACAAGCGCATTGGTTATTTATCTCTGACAGAGTGGTAATGGCTTTAGTCCTACTGTCTAACCACATTTCCAAAAGGAAGCAGGTGATTATAAAATAGCAAAGAGCCTGAAAGTGAATCCTGGGAGAAATCACATGGACTGACTGCCCAGCCCTTGAGCTACTAAGTTACCCAAGATAACAACATGGCAATGGTTCTGCAAAAGGACTGGAGCCAACTTTAAACAATGATGGAGAAGTGCACCTGCTCACTCTCCAAGAGACTCCCTCCACATATGCAACCTGCCACAGGATTTAATACACTAGAAGTAAACATGTCTCATGTCTACAGTATTTGTTAACGTACCAAGTCAATCTATCCCTTTTCTGCCATCAGCAAACAATAAGAAACAAAAGAAGAAATGTTACATGATCGTACAAGCTCTTCAGGTCGGTGCTCTCGTTCTCCAAAACCCTTGGGAAAATGCAGTCATCTGACATGCAAGCAGTCAACACTTCACGCTAGGTAACTATCTAAAGAACAGTTTTAGTCCCACACGGTTTTTGCTCTCTTTGCTACTCGTAAAACATCAAGAGCATGTCTGTTCCCAGAAAGTGAACAGAAGTCTATGTGAGAGAGAAATGTAGAGAAGGTTGGGCAATTTCATTTGTACTCATTAACTGAGGGAGATATATTACCCCCTGGGGAAGTAAGGAGGGACATTACTGGCAAAATAGCAATCTTAGAGGCAGCAAGAAGTCTTAGTTCTCCTGTGACTAATGTTGGACACCTGGCCAACCAGTCACTTCTTGTTCAAGTAAGCCTGGGTCTGCATAGCCATGCCCTGAAGAGAAGCTGAACTCCATCTGCACTCCTGAGGAGAAAAGTTTGCCTCACTTTTTTGCTATGTGAAATTCTTCCTCATAGTAGGCATTTTTCCAATAGACTTAGATTACACAAGTCCTCTCTTTCTTTATCAACAATAGAGAAAATACGAGCTTGAATCTTGCCATGGCTGAAGCCTGCTGACTACAAGCACAGAAGTACATGCTGCACATCTTGGCTTCATTCAGACTTGTATTTGCTCCAGTCTGGCCTGTATATATATCCTTTTCAGAAGCATGGTACTTTGGAACAGACATACTGAATATTCACTGAATATGCACTGGACTTGGCATAAGTGATTTCTATGAAGCTGTACAGATAACTAGTCGCCAGAACATTTTCTTAGCACAGGGGGAATACTAAAAGACACAATGTGCACAGATTTGAAGTAAACACCTGTAGTTTGCCAGCAGTAAAGCTCTTTACAAATACCCAGTGCTGTTTGTTAATTTTTTCTTTTTTTTTTTACATTATTATTTCACAGAAGCTTTTCAGTACCTAGATGGAGAGAAGAAGAATTTCTTTAAATGAGAAGAAACTTATGGTACTTAGTAGCTAGCAAGACTCCAAAAATCAATTTTATTCTCTCAAAGTAACAACTTCTCAATACAAAAAGTGAAACCTTTCTAATAATATTGATTACTATTGTTAAACTGTGAAAGAACAGATTATCTACTCATGCAGATAAGGAGAAAAATAATTTCCAAATTCAGAAGAGTTACATAAAGAACAATTCTGCCCTAATGTCAGAGGTTATTAGGAATATGTCATTTTTATGTTTTCTTCAATACTCTTTTCTGCAAAGTGAAATCAAGCTATGTGTTACATCACGGAGACTGCAACTTCTTTGTCAAGAATGTCCCAGGGACTGCTGTGGGACTTATACTCTGTAATATCTTCCTCTGCAGCCCAGATGATGAGACAGAATTACACCCTTGCAAGTGATTCCGAATTATGGTGACTGGCTTGTCCTCCAGCATGTAAAGGCTGGAAAAAACAGACTTTGGAACACCTGGAGAATCTCCTGGGCTTCAATAAGTGAATTGTTCTGCACCAGGCAGGACTATCCACCAGGGAATGACTGGCTGAGTAATAGCCCTGCTGGAGAGGACCTGGGTAGCAATGGGCATCGAGCTGAATGTGAGCCCACAGTGCACACTCCTTCCAAATAAAGCAAAATGCACACAGGGCTGCCTTAGGCGGAATCTGGTTAGCAGGTCAGGGTAGTTACCACCTACCTCCACTTGATGCTGGTGAAGCTAAAAATGGAATATTGTGCCCAGGTTTCTGTGCCCCCCATTCAGGAGTTATCCTGAGAAACTGGAGAGTCCAGCACACGGCTAAACAGATGGTCCATGGCCTACAGCGTGGGATGACAAACCTCTGAGGTTGCTTGGTCTGGGGAAGAGAAGGCTATGGGGTGATGTAATAGCAGCCTACGACTACCTGACAGGGATTTACAAAGGTGACAGAGTTGAATTCTCCTTGATAAGAAAATATGAGAGAACAAGGCTGTGGAGATGCCATCCTTGGGTAGACATACCTATGCTCACCTAATCCAGTGTTGGCCACAAGCTTATTTGACTAGTAGGTTGGACTGGGGACCTCATGAGGTTTCTTTCAAACACAGTTTTGGAGGTTTTATGATTTCTTAATGTATACCTTAAAATAACAAATTTCTAACCAAACAGAAAAAGGTAAAGTGGGGACCCTCTGTCATGGTCAGATGCAGCTTCATCAGTAAGATAGTCAATTGAGTTGACTGACACAGCATTTTTATTTTGAAATGTTTAAGCATGATTTACTCTGGCACATCAAGACTGCTCAATGAAAAAAAATCAGACTATTTTCCTCACATACTTTAGACCATTATTTTAAAAATTCTTATGTAAAACATTCACAAGAAATCCCCAAATAAGCAAATTCTTTTTAGAAGCTCAGTTCAGCTGAACTGAATATTTCCCAAATCTCTTCCAATCTATGGAAAAGAAAGATGATGACAGGAATTTTAATAGTGCTAGTGTTAAGCCAAGTGAAACTAAGTGGTTCTAATGGATACATTAAAACATGAAAAATAAGTTCAAAAAATATGAAAATTCACATCTGAAAGAAGGCTTAGAAGAAGAGCTGCTAATGGGCACCACCAGGTTTTCATCTGACTAATTAATTTTAAGCAAAAATACTCAAGAACTATTAAATATACCCATCCTATTGTTCTCGCCTGCTTGCTTCTGAATTCTCAGCTGTCATTTATTTCCTATGGAGAACACCAAAGACGAGCACTTCTGTTTATACTTACATGAAAATAAGAACTTCGTTGACTACTTAGCTGTATTTCTCCTACTTTCAATTTGCAATCCCTGAGACACATTTAGATTTTTTAAAAAATGAGACAAATTTCAAATGAGTACTTGATAATGAAATAAAATTATTTGGTTAAATCAGAATAATTTTGGTTTGAGGCCAGAATAATGGAGTAACCAATCTGGATATGACTTTCCTATATTGCTTAGATCATCAAGCTTGGGAAAAAAACAACATTTTGTGAGGTATGTGACAAATTATTCTGGTGATTCAAAGAATATGAATGGAGAGTACTCAATATTCAGGAAAAAACAACAAAAAATAGAGTTTCCAAATTTTCCATAACTTTAAATGCTGTTAGCACAACATTCCTGAAGAATTTGAAAAATTTCTGAAATATTTGAAAATACTTATAGGAACACCACTTCCTGCAACTCAGATCTGCTTGTCTTCCGTATTTAAACGCATGTGTCTTCCTTAAATAAATATGCAATTAAGAGAGTAGCGAGCTTTCCTAGCAGGTTGGAGTTTCCCTGAATTAGTGGTTTATTGTGCTTTGCTCTGAAAATTCTACCACGTGTACTCCTGTCGGCCAGCATTTTTCTTAACACAGTTGGTATTTATACCACAGACATGCAATTGAGCCAGTCCTTTTTGGAAACAAATAAATGGTGCTGATGTGAATACACCAAAGACAGAAGACGCAAGCCAGATTATTGACTGGTGCAGTAAGGTACAGGCCTTGTAGAAGCCTTTGCAAAATGAAAATGAATGATAATCTCAGAAAAATTATCATTTAGTATGGGGCTCAGTAGTCAACTGAAAGCATTCAGGTCAACACAGTTCCTCTTTCCTTTCTCTGGGGAAGCTCCATGCACAAATTCTACTATTCATGTCATTGTGACCGCTGAGAAGAGAAACCTTGTCTTGTGCTTTCTGAGCGCACAGCCCTCATTGTTGTCTGAGGGGTTAAATCAGTGACGGTACTCCCAAGGGCTTTAATAAGGCAAAAGAGAACATTTTTGACTTGAGTGCTTCAGCGTGTGTCTGAACACATATAGAGTGGTAATCGTCTAGCTCTGCCCTGACAGGTGGATATTTTGAAATGGATTATTCAATTTGTCTAGTCAATTAAACTAGCAAACCCCAAGAACAAAACCCTAAATTGCTAATCCAGTAGAGTCACACAAAGGCAAAGAGCTTTGGAGAAGTACCAAGGACAAGGTAAAATAATGAGACTGTAAATTGCAGAAGGAGATGAGCTTGTGGGTTATCCCAACTGGTACAATTTCCACAGTGCTGCACAGTGAACTGCTAGATGTGGGATTGTGAAAAACCCCACTGATGGATCTGTGATGAAGAAAAACCTTTCAGTCTTTGCTGATGAAGGAACAGAGAGAAAGACAAGAGAGATAAATACCAGTTCCACCACTGAGTAACATGTTACCCTGTTCATGGAGCAGAACTGGGATAGGCTCCAAAGGGACGTGTCTAATAGTCCTGTTAGCAGGAGTGGAGATGTTAAAGTTGGTTCCAGATAGAAGAAGAGAGAAAACAGAACAGCAAAAAGAGAGGTAAAATAAATAATTTAGCTCAGTGGCAAGAAGATTTTTTTAATGCCACATTTTCAATCTTTGAACTATTTTGGCAATGCCTTCTTTGGCTTATTTGTCACCTGTCAGATAGAGAAGAACTTATCTCCATGGCAACACATTATATTAAATGTAGGAAGCAGAATCTAGCTATCTATCTCAGCATCTAAGCTTATTAAAGCTCATTAAATAGTAACCTATAGCAAGAAGTGAATAGGGACCTTTACTGAAGCATTTGTTCAAGGAAAATAAAATACACCAGTAGATACCAACTAAAAGGGGAATATTTCGGGAGGCTGAAAACTGTATCCAAACAGATTTTTAAATAGGAACAGCTTTCTAGGCAGTGGAAGATCTTCAGGTCTGATTTGTATGCTAAAAGTAGTGTGCAGCGTAGAGAAATGAGTTGCTGAGACACTTTATGTCACTCAGGAGGTAAGATAGTACAAGCAGTACAGTCAGAGTTTTTCTGAAACTGGAATCCAGGCAAAGGAGTGAAACATAGAGCGAATAAGAAAACAAGTGATCACAGGGACTGTGGGATTAGCAGCTAAATTCTGCTGGTGGAGGGTGACTTTGACTTGCTCTCAATTAACTATGAGTGGAGGGCATTTAGCACTTACAGGAATGGACCCATAAATCAGGTGAAACCTGTGACAAATGTACCAAGGCAGCTCTAGAAGGAAAAGCTCATGTACAGTAAACTCAAAAGAGCTCTGAAATCAATGGACTGTGTGGTTTTATGCAATCATACCAATTAGTCTTAAGATGGACAATTTACATACACTAATCGAGTCATTTATGCAACATCTTTTTTTCCTGTTATTCTTGCTGTGGTGCAAAACACTACGTCTAGCTCAGGAAATGTTTCACAAATCTCTGAGTCCCTTTTCATTTACAAGACCAATGTTTCCCCTTTTAACCTACAAAGGGTTATTGCTGTAGTTTTCCTCCGTACATTAAAAGATCTGTTCAAACATTACTAGGAAATTCAACTCACTAATAGTCACATACCTGAGATTAGAAACATTCCTTCTGCTATTGCAAGTGAGTATTCCCCATTTGGATGAATGTTTGTGGCTTGCACTTGATGAGCCAAAAGCCATCAGTTCTTGTGTTGCTCTCAACCCACAGCAGACAGACGTGAGTGGTGTGTGCTACAGAAACTGCTAAGTAGTTTGACTTCCAGTTTCATTCAGTTAGCATTTGGGATAAAGTTAAAATGTGTTCTTTATCTGCCCAAACTATTTTGCACAACTGTGATAACCTAAAAACACGAAAATTAATTAATAACTTACTTTGTCCACTTGGTTCATTTTCACATGCTTCGTGAATGAAATATCTTTAGGCTTCCTATACACAGCAGGCATTGGGAGATAAATGAAAATACTAAAATGAATGAACAAGGAGCTTGTTCAAGAGAGTTCACTCTTGTTAAAAGTTAACTGAGCAGGAAAGCAAAGAGACTAAATGGAACAAACACATCATGGAAAGTGAATCACACCACGTCTTTTCTTGCACCTTACAGATGAGTGCTGGGCTTCCAGTTACAAGTAATATTCTATTTATACTACTCTGCTAGACAGTGTTCATTACATCTTTTGGTGGGAAACACAGAAAAGAAATGCAAAGCGCAATAGTAACAAACAGGAGAGATACTTGAATGTTTTTTAGTCAGCTGAAAGCTGACATGTCCCACTTCACTATGGGAGAAACAATCTTGTTGACAGCAACCTTGGAGACCTGGTGACAGTATTATTTCAAGAGCTGCTGATTTCATTCAGGGCTGTGCTGTGCTTTCCTGCTCGTGGCTGCCAGCCACAGCAGCAACTCTGAGATGGGTGGCCTCAGGTGTGTTTTTTACCAGCTGGACTGTGATGCTGAAAGATGCAGCTCAAATGAAGCCTGAGCAATTTACTGTCATACAGATACACGTTTTAGTGTTTGCACTTTGTGCGTTCCTCCAGTACAGTGATACATGTTTGTGAGCTGGGTACCTCACCTTTCAGATTCTGCTACCCAGAGCTTGGAGTGGCTATAAAAAGGTAGGCTGAAGTCAGAGTGAACCCATTATGCCAAAATAATTTTCAGGAATGAGGAAAACATTCAGTGCTGTAGTGACCACTCCAATTAATAAAGGACTGCAACAGAAAACCTACTTGACAGATTAAATCAATACTAGCGTAAGACTCTTTTGGTCCTTAAATCCTGCCAGCATTACATAATATGTTCCTCTATAGACACAATTATACACAGGAAAAATACGACCTCTCTTTCCTTTAAATCAAAATAATCATGCAATGACTTTTTCAAAGTTCAGCCTTATTAGACAGGAACAATACTAGAGACACTGCTACTATATTTTCTGTGTCTGTCTATAACAGTACTATGAAATTAATCTGTCTGAAGAAAAACTTTGACATTGGGGTCTCAAAAATGTAAGTCATTGTCAGACACTACTGCCATCTTTTCGCTATTATTGTAATTTATTTAGGAATCTTTACATGGCCATATTAATACTTACAGTAGTCTGCAGACTGGTGAAATAACGTTGCTTTTCTCAGCTTTTCATAGGTGCTTCTCTATGGTATAAGTGATGACAGTCAGGAGACAGTATATCCCTGAAAGATCTTGCCTAAAGGACAGCGTTTTGATGGAGCAGCGAGGCGAGACAAGACACTTTTTTTCAATTCCTTCAGCTTCTAATTTGTTAAAGGAAAAATGCCAATATTCTTCAAATTTGCAAAATCATTTCTTCCTATTTCAAAAGCAGCTCTAAGACACTTCAAAGGAGTGCTCTAAAGCTGATCACCTGCAGGAAATGACAGCACAGAACTAATAAGATGCAGTTTGTTTGTTTGTTTGTTTGTTTGTTTATTTATTTACTACAGTGAGGTTGAATTCAACATTGTTCGGGGATTTATGCAACAGTTCAATCCCATCTCATCAGACAGACTAATGCTTTCTGCTCACTCTCCATCAAAGCAAAACAAAAGGCACATTTTCTTAAGCATATCCTGAACTACACACGGAACATCCTGTTGGTCAGCAAAACACAGAACAGAGAAAATGTATTTGTATCTAATGCACTTGGTGTTAATAATGAGATTCTAATAGGACAATAAATTATAAACACACATAACTTTAAACACTTTAAAGTAATGCTAGGTTACATTCTGCGTCAGTAATTAATAAATATTAAGATTTGACCTTCAGGATGACCATGTCAGTTTATGTACAATGTGTTTCTTTAAAAACATAATGTGCTTAACACTCTAATCTAAAAACAAAGGTATCTTAGAGGATTTAAATAGGAACCCAGAAATGTCTGAAAAAATATCCCTTAAACAGTCCTGCTGCTATCTAATGCATATTAACCTGCACAACAGACATTGCGCAACCTGTGCAACCTGTGTAACTGTGAGGCTATTTTAGCATATACAGTCCACTTACATTTACAAAGAAGGTAACATTACAGGGATAAGCACTGGCCTGGACTTTTGGAAGGATGCACTTAATGTAATTATGGAGTGAGATACCAGAATAAATATCTTAGCTATGTTTCAATGTCTAGCTCTAAATATCCATGTGATGTTCTACAGGAGGGTGATTTTTAAATCTATAGAGAAAATGAAGAGATACTATACATACATAGTCCAGATTTTTACGTGTATATGGACAAACCACCTTATTTTTCTAAAGAGCTTTTATCTCATTTTCCAAAAAGTATTTTCTTCATTGATGCCAGGATGGGATTTTGGATTTATTTTACTCCCTAAATAAACATGACAGTCCACCTTGCTTCTAAATAACTGTATTTACAACCAGTTTAATATCTAGAGTTTTTTAATGAGAAATCATGTGAGTTTAAAATTCTCTTTTAAGAAAAAACCCAAAATCTTTCCCTCATCAACACATTTACAGAACTTTAATATAAGCAAAGGAAAATATACAATTTGGGATTTTGTTCCATTACTTACATTTGCAATTTCAAAACTGACTGTGGCTCATACTTTCCCCTAGGATACATTTTCAGGCCAAAAGTCTAAATCTTATCTATGAATACAGATGACAGAAATTAGCCCTTAAAAAATCAGTGCACTTTTTAAAGTTGTAGGAAAAAACACTACAAATAGTGACATTACTGTTATACAACAGCGTTGTTAAATACCACTGTACAACCATGAGAAAGATTTTTGCAGTATTCCTGAAAATACCCAACCACATAAAAAAGAGTTGCTTCTTTGACACATTAATTAATCTCAACTCTTATTTTGAGGAGTAGCACACTAACATCACCATCAAGCTGACAGAGAGCAGTATATATCATAAGAACCAAAGAACCATCATACATGTCAGTATTGTGTTTGTCCCATCTTCAGAAAAGAATAAGTTGATGACTCTAAAGCAAAACAGTGTGCTCTTTTCCATGGAGTACTTTCGCTAGTGTATCTAGAAAAATCACTGGTTAAATCTTTATTTACAAAGCAAGAGGTAAAAATCCTTCAACACAAAAAGCCTCAGAAACAGGGCTCTCTGGGATGTGAGAAGACGAGGGTGAGAAGTCATTCTCAGCCAACACACAACTCTCCAACAACTTTGTTGCAGAGAAGACGTGAAACACTGCCCTTCCAGGTGTCTGCTCAACAGCCCTAGTTCGGGCAGAGCCAACGGGTGCTGCCCTATGGAGTTATGGAAAACACACTCCTGAGTGGTTCAGTCTCTTGGTAGTCATAACCCTAGAATGTCTTGAGTTAGAAGGGTCCCACAGGTATCATTGAGTCCACAAGGGCCATCAAGATCCCATCAGCTTGGTTCTCCCTCTTGGATGCAGAGGTCTCGCTCCTTCATTTCACAACTGCTTTATTGGGAGACATCCAAGGTCAGCACCATTGCCCTGCTGCCGTTGGGGTCGGATGGCTCAGGTCTCTCTCCAGTGGGGCAGGACACCACCTCACACAGCAGAGCCTGTGCTCCCTAACTGGGCCTGAACTCAGCATGAGGAGCATCCACCCCACCACTTCGGCTTGGACAGTGCTCAACAACTGGCTGTGCAAAGGGTTTCATCAACAGTCCTCCTGAATGGGCCTACAAAAGCAGTACAACCTCTTTCTTCAACAAATGTGTTACACTCCTAGGAAAGAACTGGTTTTCTCCAGTCAAACTAGATTAATTTTCCTTTAAAGCTATTTTAGTTTGCTCAAGGCATCTTAAGTACCCTGTATAAATGAATTAGGCATGACAGTTTTTCTAGCAAGGGGATAGGTGACCATGTTCTTTTCTTGTATGGTGCATGCTTTCTGAGAACAAAGTATAAAAGCCAACATGTTATCTGTATGCATGCTATTTAAATGGCTCTCTCTCCTTGCTTTGTGAGAGTTTAACATTCCCAGTGATGTGTGGAGAAAGACTTTGAAACATAAAAACGGGACGTCAGATAACATAAAATTACTTCTCAGCAACAAATGCATACATCTGCTGGTCTATAGATGTGCTAAACACAGCAGAGTGGAATTTTACAAACAAATTTACAGCATGTCAAAAGCTTCAGCGAGAAAGCAGATTGAACGCTGCTCTGTAATTATGGTACCTGCGTAAGAGTGCTCGATCGCAGCCTGCCTGTGTTGCAGGACATCTACTGCTGCACAGGGACGCAAATCTTTACACCTTAAATCAGGCAGAGACTTTTTTGTTGAACAAAATTTTCCTGTTACAACCACTTGCCATAGTCTTGTAGTTCCATGACCTTTTTTACATCTTAGAGATATGGCAATTAAACCCAACTTCAGAAGAACTAACAGGGTGAAAGCTTTTCCCTAGGTAAATGAGATTTCTACTTTCCTCAAAATATTAAATAAATACTTAGTATTAATCCCCAATTTATTTAAGTTTGGACTGCATGGGATAAAGTATTCCATGTCTCTACTTCTGATGCACAATAAAGTGCATCATATGCTTTCAGCAAATCTTACAGCCTCTACAAGACAAGCTAATAACATGTCCAGACCTCCTGGACCTATGGGCAACCCCTGGGACAGGGGCATGCAAGAAGGAGCACACAAGACAATGCCAGGAGAATGGCTGCGGTCTGTTGTGAGACTGGAACCATGCGAATCAAATTATCAGGCCGGCTCCAGGCTGGTGAACTGGGCTGGGGAATAATTTTCAATTTTCCTCCTTTCAAAGCAAGTGAAGGAGAACAGCTTCTACTAAGAGCTAAACAAACTTCTGGGAAGTATTTATGTGCCCGGTCTGAGGTTTACCAGCCTCTGTTCTAATCAAGGGATTTGGATTTCGTGGGGCTGATGTTTTAGTTATGGACGTACTCATTGCAGAAAGCCGTTGCCTTGGTAGCTGGGTGACCCAGGGGGTTAATAAAGTGAATTTTTCACCCCAGAGATCTGCAATTGTTGTCTGGCTTAACAGAAAACAGTAAATGAGTTTGGTGGTCTCAAAGTAGCCCACAGACTCACTGTAAAATCCCAGCATCATTTCGAAGGAATTTACCGTAGCTGGGATTTTCAATTCGTAAGAGAGTTAAGACTGGAATAATAGGGTTATGTTTCAGGGCAAGATGAGAGTCCATTAAGTAATCCTAGTATATTATTAAGTAATGTAAGTTTAAATACATGTGCATAAAATGTCTGGAATTAAATTAAAAAAAAAAAAATTGAATTCCATTATGACTTTAACTTTTGACCAAATAGTTGGAAGGAGAAAGGGAAACAGCCTTTCCCATGCAGTGTTGAAGACACTGTTATTTCAGTATGTATGTAGTGACAGTGTAGAGCTCTCTAGGAATGACAGTATCATTGTGGAAATGCAGTGTTTCAGAAATGTCTCAAGCAGTTGTTTTCAGAGTTAGCCTTATAAAGATTACTAACTCATTCATGCCAAGACATGAGATGGTTTTTGAATATTTCTGTCAACAACAGTCCTTAGATTCCTGTCTCCTCAAGATGTTAAAGATTTAAAACTCACTGTGGGCTTGCTAATAGGCAGAGAGCTGCCTGACAGCTTTGTCCCACGGATATACCACCTTCTGAGGGAAATGTGCTTTTTAGTCTCAGATTTGTTAGCTCACTCAGCGTTGTGCATCATGTCAGAAACAAAGAAATATAGAAACAGTTGTTTATAGGTAATTTTAAGACAATCCGCGAGCAGTGTTGATATTCTGACATAACCGGTGCTTTTGCCTCTTTAGGGGGAAGTACATCTCAAACATTTCACATTTGCTTTTCTGTTCACCAAAGGCACAGGAACAAGGTTGGAGTATGTTTTGGCTCTGCCCATAGCCCTGGCTAGATCTCGAGTTGATCTAAATAAGCATCATTCTATTGTGGGCCTTACTTTCCAGATGAGAATCTGAATCTTTACTTACTGGCTCTGTCAGTAAGAACTGGAGTCCAGAGCTGTCAGAGGGCTATCACTGGGCAGGTATATCAAGAAATTCAACAGACTGTAATACACTTTCTCTTTATAAAGTATAAACAGCCCACATGTTTATGGATGACAGTGGTACTGGGAAGGGGGCGAGAGGGAGAGACGTGGGGAGCGACAAATAGACTGTAAATTAAAATTAACTGCACCAGAAACTTGAAGAAAGATACAGGTCGGGTGCTGTGTGTAGAAAATATCTTATTGCAGTCAAGCCTGACCCTGTTCCTTGAAAAGCATTTCTCTGATTTGTTCAGGTCACAAGTGGGATGGAAATGAGCCTCCGTACTGCTTCTTCACACATCCGGATTTAATAGACTTTTTTCCACTGATAAAAGACCACTAATGAGTTCATTTTCAAGCTATTAAATTGGCTAGAATAGCTAGTTCTGCTGATGATTGCACAGAGACCTGATGGTCACAGTGGGTTTTGTCTTTTGCTGTTAACCATTTGCTGTCTCAGAGTTGCAATGCAAATATTTAAGTAGAAAACGAAGGGAAACCAAGCACAAGAAACTTGCACCGTCACCCCCAACTCTTTCTTTGTTCTACCCTTTCCATTTTGTGACTACACGTGTTTCTCAGATGCCTGTAAACATAAATACTCCCCAGATAGCTCTTGTATCAGCAACACCTCATGTGATCCAAACAATTAGAAGCACATTCACAATGATATTTGAGTTTGGTTCTGGATGAGAGCACAATTCATATTTTGCTTTGTTCACTGAAATATTTTACTTCAGAGTGTGGTAGCTCCTTGGATCTCACAATCATTTATTGCCTGGGCTGGCCCTTGTGAAATGCATATGTGGGATGCCCAGCATTACACAATGTCACCTGAAATCTTAAGGGAACACCTTATTTCTTTAGCCATACAAATGAATGCAATTAAGGAATAACCAGGTGATTTCTCTTTCTATTTGGATACACATCACTTCCACTATCGTGCAGTCTATCATACTTCTACAGGCCAACAGTGGCACAGCTGCTCAGTGCTGTAAACTCTGCCCTTCTCAGCGCAGGTTGCTCCTGGTCGTGTTGTCAGCACCCTCTCTTTCTGTTCAGAAAATCTTTTAATGGAGTTGTGTAAAATACATTAGAAATAGATTTGACCTCAACCTTTAATATGCATAGAACTATGGATTTGGCACCATGCAAAATTATTTGCATACCTGCCTTTCAACATATACCTGTATTCACCATCCCTTCTGTTTTACCTCTACCTTGCCCTTACTTATCATTTCTTTTGGACAGATAACACGGGAGAGAGCCAACAGCACAAGACATCAAAAATATGTTCAGATCTAGACACAGCAAAGAACATCCCTGAAATATGTCTGAAATACTGGAAGGTCATATGTGCCAGTTATTTAATATAAGTTAAGGTTTTGGTTTTGTCCTTAGCCACCAGGCCCAGGGGAAAGGTAAAAAAAAGAAAGGATAGGGGAGAGGCTGACTTGGGGCACTGCCCTTTTACATCCTGGCAAGCTGTTTCAGGCACAATGACTGCAGACTATACTGCAGGTATTAAACAAGAGAAACCATCAAGCTGTTAAGATCAAGGACTGTGCAGTAGCTTCAGAGAGTTGAGCACACATTCATTCTCTCCAGTAGCTTTAGAAATCTCAAGTTTTAGGCTTCTTCCCTGTATTCCATCAAGTCTCTGCCCACATCACAGTTCTCATCACGTAATGAAAACAATTCTGCCAGTTTTTCCATCTTGCTAGGACCTGTAGCAAGTGTGCTTACCTTCTAATCTCTTGCCATACTCAAACTTCTAATTTTTCAGTTGTCTACAGTCTGTTCCTTGGAACTGCCCTTATTAAGACATGGTTTGTAAGTGGCAGGAAAATGAAATGCTATATACTTTTTCACATCACCCAAAGTTAGGAATTTATGCATTTGTGAATTTTATGCCCATTGAATATTTCCTTTCAAGCTTAACTGATGTTTTCACAGACAATCAACCTGACTTTCCAATGATACATCCCTTGTTTAACTTTAAAGGGAATATAAGGAAAAGGTATGTTGTCACCCAGACATCAACATTCCTGTGGCCTTCCTTTATTCTTTACTTGCTTGTGTGCCATTCCTGTCCTGTCGCACCAGTCCAAGGAGAGGAGAAATAGCAGTCACCTCATCCAGAACGGAGCTGCCACACGGGCAATGTGTCAGTGTCACAGACTGTTTGTCTGGCTAGACACAGCCACTCTCCCTGCAGAGCCGTCACAACCTGGAGCCCTCTGCACGATACAGAGGAAGTATTTAAAATCAGCCTTTTGTCAATTCAAATCTTCACTCAGAGACCTAATTCATCTGGTTAAAAGCATCAGAAGGTGATTTCCCCCTGTCTTAATGGAAAAATGACTTACCTCTTCAACGATTTCAATTCAGTCCTGAAGTACCTCTTGTTGGAGCAAGGTTTAAATTTATCTTCAGAAAAAAAAAAAATCTCATCTTGTAAATGTTTGTAACTGTGTCTCAAGAGAATGACTTTTGATGCTTAGTACCTGGTCATCACCACGATGATGGTGACCTTATTATAAACATGGCAACATGAAGCCACAGAACTTTATTTATGCTCATGACACCATTTCACATGTTCAAATTTTGTGACGCATCTTTTCAAACATCAAGAATCTGCTGATATTTCTGTTCAGTTAAGTCTTATTTTCTATCTGATGACACAAGTTACTTGCTGATAATAAGCTGAAACTGAAATTTACCTTAGAATAAGTTGGCACAGAAACAACTTCTTTCTTTTCAAAGAAAAGGGAAAAATGCCTCTGCACCAAAATAATTGCTTTCAGGGCTGTATTTAAGAAGTTTCAGTAGGCAAGAAAAAATGCTGATTGGAAGAAAAGATGGCTACTAACTAGAGAGCTAAACCAAAAGTGACTGAAAAATCAAAATGCACTACATTTTCCTCATTTCTCAGTGCATAACCAAAGACTCTACTTCCGAAGAAGCTCTGTCAGACATATCGAAACACCCATTTAATTCCCCACAAATTATAATTTTCTAAGTTATGCAGGCTCACTTCACAAAAGCCCTTCCTTCTGTGACCTACTTACTGAAAACGCAAAGCAAGGTCCCCAGCCTGTCATACTTGTAAGCTGGTACATTTGTGCAGCGTGCTCTGCTGGATTGGGGTCTCCTGCTTGCAGAGAGGACCCAGCTCACGTTGGAGCACACAGCAATGTGTGTTGTTTAGAGATGAGTCCTGAGTACTACAATATATTCCTATGAAACGCAGTCACGAGGCAAGCAGTTTCCAACAGACCTAAAATACATCACTGCTTCTCCAATGAAAAATGAAAAGCACCATTCTGACAAAGTAAGGGTTTTTTATCAGAGAACCTGTTACAGACAGAAGACGATACAAGTGATGATCAGGTAAATTACATTGAATGAGCTTTTTAAGTTGGCTAATTAAAATGTACTGCAATTCTATATGGACGTTTCTGAAGTGAATTAAGCTAAATCCAATGAAGACTAATTTAATTCTGAATAAGAGTTTTACATCATATGATTTAACAATCCAGTTTAAATTAACATTTTAGGTAATTTAGATTCAAATTTTGTAGCATATGTTGTATAGGCAAAACATAAAGCCCAGTTTAGCAGTGCACTGTAGCAATGAAATCTGTAACAGGTGAAGAAGACTTCTGTCTCCATGAAAATATTGCTTAGGTTTTCTGACTATTTAGTATACTATTTAGTACCATTTTTAGCAATTAAATGTAAGAGAGACTACTTAAAATAATGGTTAGGATCTGAGGCTTACCTTCTTGTAGCAGTCAAGGATTGTGGCCAACGGTTGTTGACCACCAAATTGCATACAAGGTAAAATTCAAGAAAGAAAATTGGAAAGGTCAATGAAAGCAATGACCAAGGAAGGTATCATTACCAAAGCAGCGTGGCTATTGCAACCAGCCTCTGCTATTTTGAGACAGACAAAAAGCTGGTAGTCAAGAAGCCATCAATACACATCACACTAACAGTCCTGTCAGGCAGCCCCAATTCCCAGCCCTTGTGTTACAGGTTAATAATTCATCTCCTCTCACCAGTCAGATCGTACCTTGACTCTAAGCCAATTCATAACAACCGCTATTATAAAATCACAAAAACCTCAGGTTAATCTAATGTTTAAGAAGATGGATAGCTCAAGTGCTGATGCAAAATTTTCTCTTTTCATATGGACTTTTCAAGGTTTCACAGTTCCTTTTGGACATACAGGTGCTGCTGAACAACAACTGAGCTGGATTGTTCTGATGCATAACATGGCATGATTATTTTTAAAAATGAAACACAAGAAAACCTTAGAAATTTAATTTGCATGTAATCAGCATCCATTTCCCACAAATGCAATGTCCAGTCAACCAGAAGAAAAATGACTTTTAAAAGCAGGTGCTCTTTCTAATTATTGTTGATTCGAGCAAGCTATTAACACTTAGGTGCACCCAGGTTTACAATAATATAACCTTGTCTCTCTGTCAGTAGATATCTGATCAAGAACAGTATCTTTTGGTTCAGTCCTCAAAACTGGAGTTTAGCAAGAGATAGTTCAAATTAACTAGTCCTGCTCTTACATGATTAGCACATTATATCTTACTGTACAAAGCTAATAACCAAGATAAGAACAAAATACAGCCTGCTCTGCTTTTGCAGCATGGAGGGAGGGTGCCATATGAACAGAACAGCAGTGGTTAAACATGCACTGAGAACACTGATATATTCGAGTAGCTTATTTCTCCAGGCTTACAAATTTGATTACCATGGAGTAGAAAGCTATTAAAAATATGACCTTTCTATACTGTACAACTTGGCGAAAAGCCAAATAATAACTTTGTTTGACTTGGGTAGTATGATGGAGTGCCTATTCAGCTGGAAATAAAATGACTTTTCTTTACAGAAAATTATACCTGGAAGACTCAATGTCCATCATGAACATAACACATATACAGAGTCATTAATTCAGACTCACGGCAGCCACTCTCATAGAAATAAAGGGACAATGTTTCTAGGTGTAGCAGAAAATGGTGTAAAATTCTGCTGCTTGCCTGGTATTTGCTCTGTGGTGGGGAGAAGTGAAATAAGTACTGATTATAAGTGATAAAGCAGAAAATAAACAGATTGTATAGCTAGTATGTCACTGATACTTCATAACTCTTTGTCTTGAACAAGCAGTTCTCTTTTTATACTTTTTGATATGCAAACAAGGGCAAAATATGAATCCTATGCTGATGTTAGAATGACATGTGATCCGACAAAACCCCTCATTAGTACTTGCACTAATACCAATGGCAAAACTAACAGATTTCAGTCGAGTTAAGAGTAGAATCAAAAAGATGCACATAAAAGAAAAAATGTTGCTCTAGAAAAACAAAAATCACAAGGGTACAGAAAATAGTAGGTGATAGGAACGAAAATCACCATTTCAGCTTTCAAGTATCTTTGGTTTTAAATATGTCTTCTGCTTTATTAGTCTAGAATGACAGATGAGAAATACTGTCCTCGAAAAAAAAAAAAAATCCTGCATAATTAGCAATTTCCCCTTACTCAAAACACAATGATTAATTATTTTGCTGACTTCTGTTGTTTTAGTTTATTATTTATTTATTTATTTATGGAGGCACAGGGGATTTTTCAAAAGTTTGTTTTTCTGGGAAAGCAAAATAATATTTTTTGTTTTCCCAGATGCCTAACTAAACCACTCCTGCCCGTTTCATTTACAGGCAGAAAATGAACTTGTGGAGACAAATCCAGAAATTCAACCAAGGAACTATCATTTCAATCTTCTCCAATATTTGGTTTTTTATTCTGCTTTTTCATGTATTGTCATATGGTAGTTTCCTCACAAACTATTTCCTTTTGTTCGTGTTTGCAAAAGGAGCATTCTACTCAGAAATACATTATTAAAATAAATCCACTAGAATATGCAGGAGTACTGCAAACTCATGAACACAAGATGATTAAGACATTGGAATAAGGACTTCCTACTTCTGCAGAAACTTATGTAGACTTCATAATTGCCAGCCATGCTCTGAAGATTTATATCTTGTACGAAAATTTGCTTTTTTATATTTAGCTGTGGAAATCAGGTACAAGGGAATCACACTTCCCTTAAAGCGAGATATTACAAGAGCAATGCCCATCTATGACTCTCCAATATACTATGGAGGAATGACTTACAGGAGAAATGACAATGAAAACAAAACCCAGTAATCTTTACACATAGAGTGAAATATTGTGGATCATGCTTCTTGCTTTGTTTTTATGACTTTTCTTATAACATAAGTTCAGGACTTAGGAGTTACCTCAGAAAGTTAGACAGAAGTTGCATATCATCTAATATCCTACTGGAAACAACAGTCCATATCATATGCTCCAGTTTTGAGGAAATTCAACTGAGGAACAGTCTGTCCACACGGGAATTTTTCTTCCCAATCCTTCAGTTTAATACTGCTATTGCCTAAAACCCAGAAACTTACAGCCTTGCCAGTTTAAGAACACTCCTTTCATGTCTTCCAAAATTAATAAAAACCACATCACTTCAGTGGAAGTTTTCACTTTTTGTCTGAAGTACTAGGTCAGGTACAGAATCCAATTAAGCCTTTATCTTAGGTAACATTTCATGTCCATATGCTCCACAGGCTTACTGTGAACTCTAAAAGGCAGTGGATGACAGCAGCAAGGAAGAGGAATCAGATCTCATTCTGTAGCTGTGTTTCTAGCACAAATGGAGCTTCGAGAGCCCAGCTTCAGAGGCAGTTCTGAAGAACCCTTCCACCCCTATCAAGAATCATTATTCACTCTTTTGGTCCCATTATCTTCTAAGAAGTGTCCTGTTCCTGTGTTTTTTCTTGCAAGTCCTTGAAGATGACTTGCTTTCATCAGCAGACTTTCATTCCTGAATTGGTTGGTGACCAACAAGGGGCAATAAGGTTCAAGCAGTATATTTTACCCTCATATTCAGTGAAACATTTAAGAGCGTGCAGTGTACAAGACTTTTGATCAGCCTGCTAATGGTCACACCTTTAATCAGCCAGGTGCCTTAACTACTAGTGGAGTTATTCCTTCACATTCAGTTCCAAAGTTAAAGGAGCCAAGTAAGCACTTTTGTTTTGTACACAAAGGAGGAAATATGGGTGGTCTTTCCACCATGAATTCCTTAAGGACTAGGAATGCACACTGAGCATCCCTCAGTTTAAAGGTCACTATTTCCTCTTGTTTTCTTTCTTGGGCATCATGTGAGACTGTAAGTTGTGTATTAATCTAGTTTGGAGAGATACAGTTCTGAATATTGAGATTCTCTTCACTTCTCCACAAAGAGTTTCAGGTCTGTCTGAAAGTGTGCTGCAACATGACAAACTCCTGTGCCCTTTTCTTTACTCTGAACTCACTTCAGGGTTAAGAGTCTAGTCACTTGTCAAGTGCCAAACAGCTATTAGAGTGGTTTGATCAAGTGGAACGTGATGGCAAAAACAACAGAGAAGGAAAAGAATGAATGCAATTTCATATGAATTATGAAGCCACCGGTATACACACAGGGCTGATCATGGTTGCTTACCCTAAGCAAAGCTGGGCAACGAAAAGTTGATTTTAGGTTATGTAAAGATATCCTGTATCAAAACACTGGCTTTTATTTGCCACTTTGGGACTGTGCATATATATTGCCTGTTGTCTTGTCTGCTGGAAAGATTAGAGGCTTGAAGTGCTCCTGCTTCTCTATGATACTGCCTTCCTGGGAGAATTCCAGCCACTAACTGCATAATGGAGCGATAGTAAATATATTAAGAAACACAAGTCTCAAAGCATTCCTTCTGCTTTCTTCTGCTTACGGTGAAGAGATACTCTTAATACATACATTGTGAAAGATCGAGAGGGGACCTCATCAGTGCTTTATAATAACCGAGTATAAATCCTAAGCTCTATGGGTAGTATCCATGATTAATTGCATTCAGCCGATATTAGACTCTGTCATTATCAGCTACTTGCTGCTCAGCACTTGCTATGCTGTTAATTACTGTTGTTTGGCTCTAAGGGATGTTTTCAAAACATTTCAAATTCTGCTACTGTAACAGCAGAGTGAAGAAATCAATAAGCTGCCATTTAGCACAGGAAAGACAAACAGATACTTTTATTAAGATGTTTTGAATAATTTTGCTTTATCTGAGACCAGACAAGCTATCACTGATAATAAAAGTGCTTCTAAGACAGCACTGACATTTGGCATCCTATCCAGACTTCACGGAAACTCTTTTTTTCATCCACCCACACATATGTGCCAGAGGGTATTGCTCTAAGACAAGTGAGAAGATTAAAAGGGTTGCATTTAGACTCCAAGTTTTTTTGTAATAGATATTTTAATCAATTTTTTTTTAGCATATCCCTCATGACTTGGAAAGAAAAAACACCGCACATTAGTTTTTATTATTATTATTATTATTATTATTATGTTTTTACTATTATTACTAAGGAGATGAGCACAGTAGCAATGATCTTTTCATTGGAGAGAAAATACTATGTTATCAAACTAGAAAAAAAGAGACTGCCTGCTGATAGGAGGTCTGCCACTCACTCGATATTATGCTAGTACTTCAAAGTTAATGTTAACTTCACCAAACCAGATAGAGTAGATTCTTTTCTGCTGATGTTCTTCTGTTTTTAATGGTCAACCTTGAGAGTTTTATCTAAGGTGGAAGACATGCAAGACTGCTGTGCAATGTCCAACAGTGATAATGGGCTGCTATGCTCTGTAGTAATCTGTATCAATAATTATCTCTGATAATTAAAAACAAGGTTAGATTTAGGTAACAATCCTAATAATGGAATCTAAAAATCAGAACAATATTTTAAAAGTATTTTAAAATTTACTTCTCTGTTAATTTTCCAAACCAAGATTTTCCTTTAATTCTGATCTGTAGGAAATGTTGAAATATGCTCTCTTCTAATTCAAAATTGAACCCATTGCTGACATGCCAACATTTCTAGAATTAGGACCTGTATTTAAACTAAGTGGAACAGATCCAATAGTCGAAAGAAACAGACTCCACGTTGAGATTGCTGGAGTACATACTTTGGGTGTGGGAGAGCAGGAAGAACTAAGAGTGGAATATGTGGGATGCACAGAAACTGAGTTACCAGTGCTTGCTTATTCCGGGATGCCATCATGACATCCTTCTGACCAGAAATCACATCTCGGACCAGAGAATCTGTCATGATCAAATTTACAGCCCCACTGGCCTCTTTCCAGTGAAGGGCTTCAGAGACTTTCACTCACTTTGGATTTCTTAGGTGTATAGGAATGAACTGGGTACTGTTAGTCACCAAATTACCATCAAAACTGTTGGAACTTCTGTTTTATTCTTATTCCTTAGGTTTTGATCTGAAAAACTTCAGTCAGTTCCATATGGGAAGAACTACAGCTAGACCTAAAGAGCAAATATTTAAAAATAAATAAAGTGCAGAAATTATCCATTTAATGAAAACACCATGAGATCTTGTTAATCAGTTCCTGCTGTCAACTAATGCCATTATCTAAACGAGTTGTAGTGCCTGAGAGCATCTGCATACACATCCCTATGCCTGTACAATGAGATTACACATACAAGGGATACCTACATGCAGAGGAGCCTAAAGCAACGCAGAAGTACCAGTTTTACAAATCCATGCTGGTGGAACAGAGATCTGGATTATGCGTGACAGAACCATCAGCAAGATGGTGAAATTGCATGTCGATTACCATCCTGTTGAGAAATCGGAGCATGTGCTAGGAAGCGAATGAGAGCAGAGTGTGCCAGAGGCCAGATGATTAATATATTTCCTCAGTATTAGCAGCAACAATGTGCTGCCTCAGAGGAAGTCACGGTTACAGAGTATCCACTAACCTGATGCAAAGCTCAATAAAATACTAGAATAAATAGGATAAAAAATTACTTTCATATCTTGCAGGAAGGCTTCTCAATCCAACATGTCTCCTATTGCTTTGCTGGGCTAATTTCAGCCTTACTTCATGCTGTTCATGAAAAATCAATTATGTGACAGAAAGACTGAGAGACCTTGGAGGCATCCACCTCTGCACCCAGCAACACCACTGGCTGGAAATTGATGCCAGACAAGTTCTAATTAGGAATAAAGCACAAATTTGCAACAGTGAGGGTGACTAACCACTGGAAAAAATTATTAAAAGAAGTGATGGGTTTTCTGTCTTTGTATCTCTTCCAAGTGACTGTAGAGGCCTGGCCGGAAAGCATGCTTTGGCTAAGCACAAATTACAGAGCTCGACAAAGTCAATGAGACCTAATAGTTCATAATAGACTGGTCAGACTGGACAAAATAACTATCCCACTGGATTTGATTTTCATGAATCTACTAGCACAAGGGAACTACCACCTCTGCCGTCAAGAAGACAAAAGCTCCTCTTTTTGAGATTGCCAGCTGTGTAACAGTGTTTGGCAGATTTACCCCAAATAAAACATGAGAGAAGTGTAAAATGTTATGAAAAGGGGCGCTTTTCTTTTCTTACACTTAGAGCATAAAATCTTGTTGTCAACATATTTTGTTATTTGCACCTCAATTTCAGCTATGATGGATATTTCTATTTAAGCATCACTTCAGCCAGAGATATTGCAAAATTGGACAGCCTAAAAGGAGATTGTAGTTTGGTATGCTGTTATTATTTTACCTCTTTTAGCACCTATACATTTGATAAAATATTAATAAAAATGACACATGTACTTTTAATCTCCTAGGAAATGAGTGATGAAGAGTTAGTGAAGAAGCTAAGTACTGTGAGGTATTAGTGATGGACCTTCATATATACAGTTGGGCTGTAGGCAAGTTCTGTCTTGGGAGAGAAATTATGTTTTGGAACAAAACCAAGACCCAAGTGTTTGACTATGTTTCCTTCACAGAGACAAACAGTTTTTTAGCAAGAGACCAATCATTACACATCCCTACCTGTAAACAGGACAGCTCTTATGGTTTCAAAGCCTGCTATACTGCCTCTCAAGCAAATGGCTTTCATTTCTCTGTCTCCATTTAGATCTGGGAGATTAATTAAGCTCATCTACAGTTGATTAATGCAGGTAGGAAGCCTGTGGCTTCCTTCAATTACATTCAGATTATGTGGTAGTACTAGATATATTTATTTGGCTTTTAAGAAATGTATCTGTAAGGTTGATCTAGGCAATTTTGGTGTCAGATTAAAAAACATTATAAAATCATTAGTGAACCAAACCAGCAACACATTCTGTGTAGCCATCTGGAAAAGATGTCACAGAACAGATCAACATCTCTTCTCCATATGAGGAGGGATCTTGGTTCAAATAAATATACTTGTACTTCACTAATAGCTGTTCAGTTATTTTATTACTGTGGAAGCAAGGAGATACTAAGCTATGGAGAAAGGATACGTTTGCAGAAAAAGTTTATTACAAAGCAAACTCTATGACCTGTTCTTCACCTGGGGTAAAATTGTAGACTTACTGGTGCCATATTTGTGCACTAGATGAAACTATTGCCTGTTTTTGCATCTCTGACAGTTTCATCTGTTGATGAATGCATCTACTGGTTTAACTGGGTAAAATCCCAGCATAGGAAGTATGTTAAAAATAATATACATATCAGAAATATATATCTATATATGTATATATGTATTTTTTTTTCTTTCTTTCGGGGGTAATGGTCTCAAACATATGACAAACACCTTACAACTCCACCGAGACAAGACAGGGACCTCTCAAAATCAGAATGTCTTGATCCTAAAAAACTGTTTCTCTATTGCAGCACATACGGATATCAAAACAAAACAAGGAAGTTCCCCAGCTTGAGAAAAATGCATCTCTTTTAATGATTTCCTTTGCTACCTACAAATCTCACGGCAAGAACTCCACCAAAGCGAGAACTGGGATTGGAAGCTTCTGATTAGGAGGGATGCAGTTCCAGAGCTATGGATCTGAGCTTGGAGAACAAGAACAAATGCATTTAATCACACTCCCCACCAGGTCTTTGAGCGACCCGCCCTGCACAGATGAATTTGGAGTTTCCTGAATTCAAGAGCACCGTTCCCACAGGTTTCTGTACCACCTGGACTTTACTGTGAGCTCCTTATTATGCCCAAAGGAAACAAAGCTGAAGCAAATCATACTTGAGTAGTAACGGACGGTACCTGTTAGCATAGAGCAATCCTCAGTGCATGTGATCCCACATTCACAAACTCCTGCATCTCCCAGCTGCATTTGTCAAAGAGCTACATATATATTTACAGTTACAGCCATGCTCAAGTACCATACTTAATTGCTGCTCACAATTATATACTATGCAGTATAAACATGCACAAACTGTGCATCCAGGATATCTCTTTGATTCATTTATATTCAGTCCATACTTGGGATTAATTCTGTGCTTATTTTATCAATTTCAATGGGATTATTCTTTTTGCATCAAAGACTTAGGTGTTACCACTACTGTCACCAGTTTATTTTTTCTAATTGATATGGTTTTGCTGAACCCATTTAATTGAATGCATTTCATTAACAGCGGAACTGATGCTGATATATGGAAAGGATATGGTTTAAATAAATATTCACCACTTCTATTCAACTCAATATGACTTTTTGTTGAAATCAGTAGTCACTTCTCAAAACAAATGCATTTTAATTCCTTCTGATTTATTTCTCCTCCAACTACTTCTTTGTCACAGTTGGATGCCTTTAAGTAAACCAACTGGTATTTAAATAAGCCAATTTTCATTTAAATCCTTGAACGATAGTTTAAGTATTTCTTTAGCAGCCACTGCACATTAACTAAAACTAAACATTTCTGAAATGCAGTAGGCTTGCTACTGATAATAGTACAGGATTTTATTTTAGTCTTATTCTTGTTTCTCTCTTCCTCCCAGTCATTTAGGCAGATCAAATTTGTAAGCAGGTTTATATGTTAACTTAAAACTCCTCATACATTCACATACACTTCATCATGTTTTCAGAGAGCTGGTTCTTTCCTTTCTGTGACACTCCTGGGCTCAGCTGATACAGGCATCGCCAATACAGCTGCCAGAGCTCACCATTCACTAAAATGATCCTCAGTGATGATCCAGATGTAGGCAGCAACTCTATTCAGAAATCTGGAGCTTACTTATCTCTCCAGCAATGCCTGATTTCTAGTCTTAACAGGACAGCAACATCAGGATCTCAGGATTCAAGCCAGGGATGGAGACACTTTCTGAAGAGGTAACAAGTTGGCACAGATCAAAATACAGCCTATGCTCCTACAGAAGTACTAAAATGCAGTACTTTGGTAAAAAGTGCTATTTTCAACATCCCAAATAGTCACAAGGCTATCTGGAAAGTCTGGAGTCAAGGCAACAGTTACTCAGAGCATGCAGTGCTACACTGATGTGAATAGTGCAGTTTGGTGCACTGACATTTGAGTACCACACTATCCTTTCAGGGCTGCTTAGCTGCCCCTATGAGGTGATCCAGCATTTACAGCCTAAGTGTTTGGGCTTTCTATGAAAGTAACTTCTTTATAAGTCGTCCAAATTTCTAAATTACTTAAAACCTGGCTGTAATGGAGTTCTCTGTGTATGATTTCCTAGTGGTGCACAGGTTTTCACCTAGAGTTTGACGTATTGTCAGAATATGACACACATATTTCCCTGATATCACACTTGCTTTTCAAAGCATCCTAAGTACATTCTTTGCATTCTGATTTTATACAGCCATCTCTTACTGTTTTTTAATACTGCTTAGTTACCAATAGTTGCATACCAATCATACACACATGAAGAACAGTACTGTCCTGTGATGTTTCTACAGAAATTATTTTCATTATCTCTTTGCACAGCAGGAATATACACATTAATGAAACTTGCCATCAAATATTTGAAACTGGTTATGAAAGAGTCCAGAATTCAACTCACTTCCATGGATCAGTTACAAGACTTTGCTGCTTGTAGCACTAGGGACTTAATAACATTTTTTGTACATAGTAACAATAGGTGTCCTCCTCCTTCTCTTTAGCAATCAGGAAGTCAACCCCATCTCTTCGAGGTTTCATATGAAGAGACAATCCTCCTTGAACTGTATGTTCAGCTGCTATTATTAGCAGACTTTCACATGATAAACAAAGAAATATCCAGCAAAGATAACCTTCTCATGGTTTCTTTTGATTCAGTTGCCAGAATTGCTATAGTCTATATGCAAACTATGGAAATCTGCTGCATGAATCTCACCTTTGCTAATGTTCAAGGTGATTTTGCAATTAGAAGTGCAAATCCTCAGAGATGCCATGTTCCTCTGACTTTCACTATCACAAGAAAGTTTGCTGACCTCCTGACATTGATTTACTCTCTGAAGCCACCAAGAAAACAGCCAAAGGTATATACTAATTTCACTGCGTTACCTAGAAGGTGGTTTCTATATGGATTAGCCTGTATGCCTTTACTCAGGTGGAGGAGAAACCCAAGTGGAAGGGTAACAGGACCTGTGAGGATCCATTCCTTCATTTTCACATTGTTTTGCTTCCACTTCCTCTGCCCTTTTGACTTAAAGATTAAATCAGAGATCCAGAAATCAGCAGACTTCATTTCCCTCTTGCTGTGTCTGAGATGTTGCCATCCCTTCAAACCTGCTGGCCAGCTGCTGCATCCACAGGCACTGGTGACTTTCTGACTCCCTCAGGCACTGGATGGACTTTACTGGGGTGACATTAGGATTGTGTCATTTTGTTGTAAAAACTACAGTTAAGGTATGACAGTCTTTCCCAATATTTTTTTCTACCTAGTACTGAAAAATGTCTGTATTCCCTGATAATGAGCCATCAAGGACCATGTTCTAAGTGTACTTGGCCACTGCTGGCCCAAAGGAGCAAGGGACTGCTGCAGAGCACAGAACTGTATCCAACAGAAATAGCTCCAGGCAGACAGAATTAGCATCATGTTCTTCCTCATGTCCCTAGGAAGTGGTGAATGGAGAGCAGATCAAACTCAGAGGGAAGGCTCAGCTTGTAAAAATAGTAAGGGGTTATAAAATGTTCTGCTGTGTCCTTCCACAAATAAATTATTTCAAATACCAAGTTCCCTCACAGCTTGTAAAACCTTTACAAGTACTCCACTCTCTCTGCAGCCAAGTGTTGAGTGATGTGCCCGTATATCAGGTACCAAGGTCAGAAGATGAAGGAACTGGACTGGAGGACACCTGTAGATCACACTGACCCCACAGCTGAGAATCTGCTCCTCTGGCTTCAGGCACAGGAGGAGCCAAACCTACCACTGCACAAACAACCTGAGCATTGTCTTGTACTTTCATAAATGCATCAAATTTCCATGTTTCTGCATCTTAATGAGATATTTCACTAAAATGTGAAGTTAATGATTTATTAGTTTAAATAATTTACTTTACAACTGAATTAACATGCCAGCTGTGTTGCATACACTATAAGGGAAGCAGACCCTTTTAAAGTGCCTCAGTAATCTAATTAGCGTGTTCCTTTAATGTTATGTTTCAACAGTTACTATATATGCCTGGATGTCACAGTATCTCTCCCTTTGGTTAGATGAGGAGAAAGTGGTTAATTTGGGTGTGCAAGAAAGGGCAGGTGTTTAGGAAGTAGCTTTGTGCCATGCTTTGATAAAAAGCTCGGCAAAGGTTTCAAATGAACATGCATGACTGGAGTTGATTTTGAAGCTGACAGCTTCAAAGGAGGTGCAGGATTGTAGGGTAATAATGGACATTAAATTACCTTCTCTCCAGCAGTGGGTATCATTGGGAGTCAGGTCATAAACAGAATAAGGAAATATCAGCTTTCCACTCCTTGCCACACAGGCACTTTCAAACAGAAGACGCTCTTCACAAGTCTCGTTAGCTGTCATTACCATTCTCAAAAGACTATGCTAAACTTGAAGCTAAACAGAAAAATATGAACAGATTTCTAATAATTTATAATGACAAGACTGATGCAGAAGCTACATTGCAACACAGGAAATAAACTTAAAATATGGGTTTTACCCTCAAGAAACAACAAAAAGCCCAACTTCTTGGAAAGTAACATAATTTCTAAGTATGGAGGTCAGCAAGATATTATTGTAAAAACAGAAATGCTGTTTAGATATATCTGAATTAACAAGACAACTTTAATAGTGGTCCATGCAAAAGCTGTAGTAAACTAATGCTTGGGGTCCTGTACTCATCTTCCAAACGCTCCTTGTATTTAAAATCTGAATGCAGCCAGATGCTGGCTACCTTTTTTGTTTGTTTGTTTTTTTGTTTGGTATACATTTTATTAAAACCATGATAATTAGTGGGTTTTGTCTATGACACTTTAAGCACACATCTAAATTTTGTCTAATCAACATGTGACATTCCAAATCTTGCTAAGATGATCTTTGATGAATGTGACAGAAAATATTGCAAAATTACTGGTTCATAATTTAAATTCTAGTAGCATCTACGGTCTCTATAAAAGACTGCATCCAGCTGAAGTACTGAGTATATATATGCCATAAAACAGTACACAGAGCTTACAGTTTAAATATTTAGGGCACTCAGAAAGGAATTAGTATTTCTGTTTCACATATGGGAAAATAAAAATGCTGAGGAGGGATGACGTAGACCTCAGGGAATTTTTCAGCTCTCCTGAGACCCAGGTCAGTAATTTAACTCTGACCATCTTTCATTTCCCTTTTAATAAAATATTTGTGTTGTACACTGTGCACACAATGTGTTGAGTCTTTGTGTTGTAAGGCTATTGCTATTCCTTAAACCTTCACAAGACACAGAACCATAACATACGCATAAAGTGAAGTACTTCCACCAAATGGATAGTCCTTTAATAAGGAAACAAATGAAAGACTTTCAAAATCAGAGGAAGTAGTAACTCCTGCATGCTCACAGGTAAACGGGACTACTTCTGTTCTCTCCCAACGTATCTTGTTCAGAGCAGTCAAGTTCTGCTGTCCTCTCTGTGCAATTTTATGCAAATTTAATGATCTCTGTTACATGTCATAAATAATCTGCCATGACTGTGACCTTATCCTAGATGAAGTCTTCCACAATCAAAAGTTCTGATAACAGAACTGATGCAAAGCACATCAGAGGCTGCCCTCAGCTTAAATTCTTCTACAAGACCGGGGACAGCCAGCACACAGCTCATGTGGCTGCAGCAGGTTGAAATAAAAATGGAAAGGGCTCGTTTGGTGTCTCTTTGTTCCTATAGCTGCAACTCATCATGCTCTCCCCAAGCCTCTTATTTGTCCCTGTAAGAATTTTGGGCAAGGGGCACATGAGAAGGGGAGAGGAAGGCCCAGCTGCCTAATAATCAGGCACCAGAGCTGCCTCTGGCAGCCAAAGGACAAATGTCCGTGACCTCTCTGGTCCTCTGACAGATGAGTGGGAATTGGGATGAGACGCAGAAGAGGAGTGGGCTGCCAGGCTTGCTGTGCCCAGCAACCTTCACCCATCCTGAGGGATTCGAGGATGGATGGGGCAGCGGGGAATTGCCATCAGCACAGCTGCTACGTGCAGCCAGGGCACCGGGGTGACTGCTACAACAGACAAACATCACCAAATGCAAACATTAACATAAAAACCGGAGACACTGCTGGAAATGTCCAAGCATGTATAAAGCAGGGTGTTGGAAGCTTATCAGTCAGACTGGCAGGATTTTGCTGTTAAGAACTAAAGAGAACCTGAGACTTCAGCCAAATTTCACCAGGAAAGAAAGAACCTCGCAGGCAGTTGGGTGTCAGCCGATCCTGGGACCATCGGTGTGCCAAGCAGCACATTGCCATGGTGGGGGGAGATGTGGGAAGAGTTGCTTCCAGCCCACAGAAGTGCAGCTCCCTGAGACAAGACACAGATCCCTCTCACAGCTATGAACAGATCTGCTGCCAGGTGACCATGCGGCTTCTGGTTTGAGTCCCACGTTTGCTCAGCAGGGCCAACAACTGGATGGTGAACTCTGCCAGCTGGTGAAGTTGGCTTTCATATCTGGCTGCCAGTGTCAGGCATGAGAGGAAATTAGCTAATTTCCAGGGTATTATAGCAAGTGAGGAATGCTGAGAAAAAGAGCAATGCAAGGTTAATTTGGCATCTGATTTTAAAAAGGTGTAAGTTTAAATACTAATAATGTGGAACAGGAAATCTGACATAAAGACCCAGCAAATCTGTGATGTTTAAGTAAAGGAAATTAAATGCACCCATTACATGCAGTGAGGTGTCCTTGAATAGGCTGGAAACACAGATAAATGGTGTTCAAAGAAACATGACAAAAGATGTTGAGTTTGGTAAAGGCAGTGACGAAGTTTGAATGGAGTACAACCGAATGCAGATGGTATAATCGTAATCTCATTTTAACTAATGATGTGAGCAATCTAATACTAGTCCTTGCAACAGCACTGGGTCTTTTGTTCACAACAGCACATTTAAATATGGAATTGGAGGGAAGGAAGATTTGTCTGAACTATTTGTATAATGAAGGAGAGTGTGTCTGTAGACTGCATTCATCATCCAGAGGAAAGGACATATGATTCCTCCTAAATCTGTTTATTTTGCAGTGGTGGGAGAAACAAACATGCTGAGTAGAAAATTTATACCTTTTAGATCACACTGCTGCAGTGGGGATGCAATTCACAGCCCATTACCCATTTCAGGAATTCAGGCTTGGTTCACCATACAATTAACAGTCCTGAGCACATAAGGGGCAAGACACCCTCTTCTGAGTTGCCTCTTTGCACCCCACAAGCAGCACCACTGCCACCACCCTCAAATAGGAGGCTGGCTTCCCGGCTGCTCCCTCATCGCCCCCTGTGCAGCAAGCCTGGCGAGCATACAGAAGTGCATCCTTCTGGGACGTGAAAAGCTCCATCTGGCAGTGGGAACCAGAGGCAAAGAAATAGGAAGCTATAAAAGTTTTAAAAGGATTTCAGGCTCCTCAGGGAAATGATTCTATTCCTTTTTTAGCACTAAATACCTCTTGTAAAATTCAGCCTCCCCCACTTTCTAATTAGGAAGGCACCCGCTTTATTCTAGTTGTATCTTCTCTGAATCTAAGCAGACTTTCTGAGGCAACTCCATAAACGAGGTTGACTTGATAAAAATACCCACTGCTGAAGGCTCTGGCTAGCAGCTCTGGGAGTTAAATCTGTCCTATGGAAGTCGATGGGAATTTTGCCACTTGACTTCAAAAAGATCAGGATTTCATTTCAGATGATGGAAACTGCTCCATCCATAGTCAGTATGGCATTAGGACACTAATAATAATGGGATTTATACTCACCAAAGTGTAAAAGTGGAAGTCTTCATAGTGGATTCTCTACTTGTGCAAAAGTCAGAGCACAATCCTATACATAAGAATTGTCTCATCTGCTGTAATTGTATGAAACAACTTCCAGACATAGTGCTGATGGTATGAGAGGTACAACCAGGAAAATCTGAACTGATTGTGATGATTTCTTCCTAGATTCTGTCCAGCATTTACTGTAATTTTTAAACTTTCATGACCTAAGACAATTACACATCTGGGCAGATATGTATGGTATTCTCTTGGCTAGAGGCAGAGAATCTGAAAATCCAGGAGGCAGAAGCCACAACAAGCAATATAACAAGAACTATCACTTGTTACTGCAGGGTTCCTGCACTGCAAGGATAAATTATCAAACTCTTAGTATAAAACATGTATATCTCAAGTATAATTTTTAAATGCAGGGAGCATTTCTTCAGGGCTTTTCTCTGGCTGCAGCAGCATTGGCAAATGTGCCAAGTACTCTGCCACTGATTTAGTGCGCTGGAAGCCACACTCCATCATCGTACCTCACCTGCCACTACCATCCGGTTTTCGCTGTCCCTTGGCATCTTGCTTACAGCAGAAAATTATTCACTTGCTTGTATGGTACACAAAACCCACACTATTTTTAGCCACCTGCATCTATCACTGCAAGTTTACATCAAGACTTCAGGGATGAAGAAAAGAGAGCAGGAAATAGAAACCTGCACGGAGGGTTTCCTTTCTCACTCTGCTCTGTCCCCTGCTCCCACACAGTGCCAGGGCTTAGCACAGGCAGTGACACAGAAAGGCAGAGGCTGCTCCTTGAGCTGCCACTCCAGCTTTGTCTTTTCCTAGAGAGCACCGCATTTAATGGACAGATGATGATCACACTGGTATGAATGCAATTTTTCTTGTCTTCTGTGCCTCAGCTCAATAGGATTTTGCAGACACAGTCATGGCCCATGTTTTTCACAATGACTCAGAAGTATTTTAAATTATTTTCCTTGTGAAAGTGAGCCTTTTGTTGGCAGTTGGAGATCTCTGCCACAGACATGTTACATTTTTAGAGTCTAACTTTCTGACAGGAAGAGATCTAATTTGTCAAGTGATGAAAAGTGCATTCAAGGCACTTTCTAACAGCACCGTGCACATATCATTCCAAGCTCTGCCCTCTCTGAGAAAAGCTGCCTGCCTAATTTCTTGCCCCCGCTCTTCCCTTCTCCCCCAATACAGGAGAGCTAAGAACACCAGCCAGATGTTTAACAAACAGCAGAACATAAAGACAGTACTCAGACAGTTGCAGATGATATTGAAATATCTAACCCAATGCATACAAATCACTCACTCAGTTTGAGGAAGATTAGCAGACCTTTAGATCCAAAAGAGCCGTTAGATCATCAACCTACTGGACAAGCCATGCAAGAGAACTTTCCAGACCATTATCTTTCTTTTAAAAATACCAAACAAAACTTGCAGTTTTCTCTCCAGCCCATCAAACATCATGAAACGCTGAATCAGCACACCTGAAAATTCAAATCCTCTGCCTCCATGTAGCAGGTACAGCACAGATGATAAGATTGAAAGTTTCCCTCTGTTGTATTAAAACCTCTCTGCTGAAATAAGTGATCCATGTCAGTAGGAGTTTTGTTCAACTTCTACTGGAGACTTTCTAGACCATAACACAACTAGCATATGATAGTACATTAATATCCTATGGCCTGTGTTCGGATGGTAAGATTCAGTTAACCAGGCTTTGTTGAAATGTACTCTGTAGTTTAATTTGAATAGTTCCAATCGATCCTGATATTAAAAGTATTTCTAAATTCAATGTCATGGTGCTCCTTGGTTTAATAGCTCTTTTTGGAGCTGACAGCTTCTGTGAAGTTAAAACATATATCAAGTGAAATAACTACATCCTAGTTGGCCTGTACATGTTCAGAAAAGTGTTTGCTGTTCACTAAGACAAACCAAATAATTGTTCCTCATAAAAGTGTAGAGTCATACATTAAAAATACAGCAAAATATGAATCTCCAGGTAACTTCTCTGTATTACAATTTCTACAAACCATTCTCTCCTGAATGTTTATGTTGTTTTATGCTATTACACTATAGGGTTAAGTTGTGTAGAATACATTCATATTTCATTATCAAACTACACAATTAATTATTATTTCTGTTGGGGAAAATTTTCTGAGCTCTGCAAAAATAACAAATCAGAACTATCACTTTGCAAAGAAATTGGAAATGGCATATTGCTATTTTCTTTTATCACTGTCTTTATTATTTTTTTCAAAAGGTTGAAAATTTATTTCAGAGACCTGCCATTACAGTTAGTAAAATGGAATATAACTACTACTACAGGATTGGAAAGTGTAGACGTAAATCACAACCCAGTCTTATCTTTCTAGTAGCTACATCAAATCTGCTAACAATTGAGAAGCCATTAAAATGCTAATGAGTGTGAAGAATGATCTATGGTTCACACTCCAATTTCTATTTTTATAAAGGCAAAACATACATGAAAACCCCAACAGTTCTCTCCCGCTGAAAGAAATATGAAAGAATGTTTAGCTTTTGAAATTATTATGTTGTTAGACTTTTCTACAAATAAATTGTTTCATTTCTGTCAGCATGATTATAAAAAAAGCTTTGGGGCCAAAGTTATACCAGAAGAAGTCTTAACTAATTCCCTTTAATTTTCCTACAAATACCAAAGAACAAGAAAGAGCAGCAAGTTTTATTGCCCAAGCTGTGTCAAACTTTCACAAAAATGCAAACTTCAGAGAGCTGCCATTTGCTCGACCTTCTGGAAAAGTCTTTGTAAGTGTCCTGAGTGAAAACTTCTTGAGGTAAGTCCTGTAAAGTAACTACTTCTGAAAATGCACTCGCTGTGCAGAAGATCCAGCCCAACACAAATGCTGCAGCTCCAGCTGGCATCTTGAGAGTTACAGGTGAAAAAGATCCTTCAAAGTCACTGGAACTCTTTTAAAAGGGGTACCAGTGCTTTCCTATTCCTGAACAAGGAATTTTATGTTTTTTCTCCAGTACGTAAGCGAAATAAACTCTGTTCAGGCTTTGGTGGAAGTGCTACATTTCTGGATGTGCTCAAGTGCAACCGTGTGTGTGTATCTGGCGCTAAATTTGGGAACTCACTGGTCCCTGAGTAGCAGCACATGCATCATACTAATGTAATTCTGCCATCTCCTGTATCCTCTTAATCAGCAAGCAGCTGTGTTTCACTTGCTTCCAGAAATATCACAGTCTTGAATACCCCAAACAACACGGAAAAACCCACACTCTATAAGAGGTTAAAACCAAGAGGGTGAGGGGAACACGTTACAGTCAGCTCTCTGTGCTCTTCCCTTTATCGTTGTCTAACGTTATTTATTGCAGCACCATGTTTCTATTGAATCATAATTAAAGAAGATAAATAACCATACAGTCTCCCACAAAGATAAATTGATAGCTTGAGCCTTTTAATGTTGGATGGCCTTTTCCTAACATATAAGAGTGAACAAACCTTTGATATCTTTTTTTCCCATTCTTCACAGGAAAAATATCCCTTTAATCTACTTTTGGGTTCTCTCAGTTCCCTGAAGTAATCCAGCACTTTGCTCTGGGTCACAGTAAGGTAATTTGTGATGCTACTACCATTTTTGCCCTTCACTGCATGTGTTAGGCAAGTGCTCTCTTCCCTCGTACCCCGAAGTTGGGCAGCTGAGAAGTCGCATGTCTCGGGCACCCATCTTGTTTGCCTCTCCTTGAGGCACCAGGACTCAGGGATGCTGCTCCCATGGAAAATGCCCTTTTGGAAAGCCACTCTTGCACCATCCAAGCTGACAGGGATGTGACTGCTGTGGTCCATGTATCTCTATAAGTAGCTTCAGTCTGCTCTCATCTCCAGGACCTCATTTCTATATGCCATCTTTACTGGCATAAAGATCATGGCAGATCAATTCTCTTCCAAGTTTTGCAAACTATATCAGGTACCCTTCTGCTTTTCCAGTAGCAAGTAGGCATGCTGCTGAGTAATTTCAGTAGCATTTAATTTTTTTATGAAGTATTTGTATCATACAAGTACCAATACAAGATCAAAACTAGACACTTCAGACATAAGGCACACCAGATTTTAGCTGGAGTACAAGGAACAAGAACAAAACTGTCATCTCTCCCACACGGTACTGATACGTAAGACAGGTGAGTGAGGAGAAAACTGATCAGCAGGAGTCAAAGACAGCAATTAGCACCAGGCAAGTGCATATATAAACAGCAAAAATGTCTCTACCTTATTCACTGTCTACTCCACTTTTGTAAACAAAGCAGAATTCACAATGCAGCAAGATACACAACAATGAGCTTTCCAAAGTGATTTGGCTGAAGGCAGCAGATGATCACGAAGCTCTTACACTGCAAAACATTTTTGTTACTATGCTTTTAGCTCACTCAGTATACATGTTTGAAATTATGTCTGGAAGAGACAACCTGGATTAGCGACTTTGTTTTAAGAATAGATAATCTCTTGGTAAATATTTGCACTGCACAAGTTAGTTTTGCCGGCAAAATTGTCTTGACAGTTTATCAGGCTGAGCACAGAACTGACTTGCTCATTCTTTCAGGATGTTGCTAAAAATGATACAAACTAATGATGCTTGTACTTGCATACAAAGCAAAACTAATTAAAGGGGCAACTACACTGGCAGAATTTTAGTAAACTGCATTATTGCCTAGGTTTGAAAGTGCAAACTGAAACTCTGTCAACTCACGTGTGTTAATTACAAAACGTGTCTATCCACTGTAAGAACTATACACGGGAATAAGTATATATAACGTATGAACACATGACTGCATCTGCAACAACGTGCACAACCGGGCGAGGTGAGAAGAGCAGCATAATCCAGTTTCATAGAATCACAGAATGGTTTCAGTTGGAAAAGACCTTCAAAGATCATCTAGTCTAACCTCGTGCCATGAGCAGGGACATCTTTCACTAGATCAGGTTGCTCAAACTCAACTTATAGTATTCAAACACAGGGCTTTGGTCCAGCAATGTCTAGCTCATTAAAAAATCCTACAAGAAGACAGGAATACTAACCGACTTACACTAAGAGAACAATGGTGGATATTGCCAATCACAGAAAAATAATTGAAGGATACTAATGTTTTTTGGTCAGGAGATCACAATGGACTGTTTCCCTATGAGACTGAAACATTCACTTCAAATGCTTTCAGTTCTTAAGTATCAGCTCCTTTTAATCTCTGTATTGCTACCGTCTTTTGCTTCTTAAGGTATAGGTAGGTACCTGTCATGTATAAAGCTCAGCGATTTATTGACTTACAGATTTTTTCAAGCTATGATGCCTCCTCTGAGGCTACTCAGACTCTTCAAGTATCACTTATAGCAGAAACTGCTATGTTTGCATTGGATGAGCTTTTTGCTTCTTTTAGTTTAGTCAGCACTGACATTATGAGGCTATACAAAAACCTGATAAAATATTTGACTTATTAAGTCCTTACCAGGTTTTGGGAAAGACAGTGGGTTATAACAGAATGAAGAATAAGAAAAAGTACCACATAAATACTAAGGAATAAACAAATGGGAGATACAACTTTCTTTGGTGTGTTGTCCTGTGTTTTCCCAAGTATTACACCTAAAGAGGCTGCCGTGGTTTTAACATCTTCTAGCACTAACAGTAACACCAGACTGAAAAGAAAATATTGATTTTGGCTTTTAAGGCAGTTTCTGTTACAGTTTTGAAGGTTTTTTCTTCTTTAGTTGAATTAAACTATAGTTTTATCAACTTGCTCAGCTTACAGACTGGTTACAGCTGTATGAAGTCTGCACTGCTGTTCTTTATTTGCAGCTCCATCACTTGATATAGTTTTTTAGAAACAGGATTTCTGAAGAAGAGGAAATTCCTCCTGTCCAAAAGGGAAGTTCTTCTGTTCCAAGATTCTGTAGGAGTAAAACTTCTATCTGAAGTACAGATGCTCCTGAACAGAAACTAATAGAAAAAATCCTTACCATATTGTTTCGTCAGGATGGCACGACAATGGCAAGATTAACTTGACTTTCAGGGACTCTGCCTGAATTTCTCTGCCGAGGTTATCTCAAGGATACTGTGCAATAGTGTCATTTCTCCTCGGTGAGCCAAGGTGAACCAGACAAACACCTCAAATAGCTCTCAGCTATTCTCATGTGAGACAGATTGCTCAGCTTCTGTTTGGCTTTAGAGATGTTCGCGTGCCAGTCACTGGGCCACAGGATGACAAATTACCTCTCTGCCAATATGAGAGCTGGGACAGTTCTCTCCACAGCCTCCACCAGATGGGCCTAATTAAACTATTAGCCAATGAGCGAGGTCTGATGGCTCCATTAGGAATCCTCCTGTGCTTAAATAAACAGCTCAAAATAAATAGTTTTCTCAATTAGATTGTTGTTCACGTCCTTTTCTGGGATATTCATTAGCAGAGTGTCTCCTTTGTCTCCTTTTTCCTAATGGGACTGGGCCTTCTTGACATGCAAGAAATTCTAAAGGCTGTAACAACATTAACCAGTTTACTTTGTGGAGTTAAACCATCTCCCACACTTCCCCCAAAGTATTTATTTTATTGGACTTCATGGCAAAGATTTACTTTCCCTTATGGCATGCAGCTTCATCCTGGCTGTGGAGTTTGCTACCATGACGGGCTGAAGTCTGTCAGTGCCACTCGCACCACACCGGTTCCAGATCTCCTCAAACTGTGATTGTGTCTCCCGTGCTGGCAGGGAGGGATACTCATTTCTCTGTTTTGTAATTACTGCCTAGAACTAACTTCTCTGACCCTAATAACTATTGTCAGGGTCCACCTTTATCCCTTCCCCCTCTCCACTTTCTCCCAGGATGAACTTTTTCTCCTTGATTTGGTTGTGACCTATATGTATCTTCTCTACAAATCTGTTCATCTACCACAATACTCTTGTGTATCTCAGCTTTCTGATGAGGAAAAAGGTCGGGAACTCAAGGTTTTAAACAACCTCTTCCCCTTTCTTCTCCCATTTCGTAAATTTCCCTGTGAAAGGCCTCTCCCACTCATTTCTTGAGTTCTCCATGACTCCTAGTATCCCAAGGTCATCTTCATAATCCAGAACTTTCTCTCTTTCCTATCCAGCCAGCATAAGGATGATGAGCTCTGCAGTTAATGTTAGTTGTGATTAAATACTTTTTTTGTGACTCTTTCTTAGAGCAGAATTTCTGCTCTGGGGGTAAGTGTTTGTCCCACAGTGAAAAAAAAAGGATACTTCACCCATTAATAGCACTACTTGGTAGCAGTGTTTGACTCACTGTTTGAAATGAGCAACCAGGATTTTCCATGAAACAAGTAGTACATGCATTCTTCAGTACATCTTGTCAAACCTGATATTATCAATATAACTAATTAGAAATGTTTGAGCTCAAAAATAATAAGATGCTAGCAGCCCAGCTTCATGTATTTAATTATAACTCATTTGGTATCGATTCCCGTTTGCTCTGATAGATCCATTTTAAGATACTCTTTGTCAAATTGCTCCAGAAAGAAACAGATATTTAAGTCTTCTAAGTTATAAAATTTCTTGGATCGTGAACCCCAGATTGTGTCTATTTAGTCACTGAAAGAAAATGGAAAATGAAATTGTTAACTCTGTGTGAGAAAACAGGATATTTCAGAGGCAGATCCTGTGACAATCTGTACCAGCCAAGGATTTGTCCCTCAGTGACTTCATGCCAGACTTCCAGGAGTAAAAACTTTCACTATTCAAATGAAATTAATTCAATGTCATGTCACCATCAGGGACCATATTTTTAATTTAAGCAGGATATTATTTGCCTGTTGAATCTTGCATCAGAGGCGATACCATTATCACAGTATCACAGTATCACAGTATGTTTGGGATTGGAAGGGACCTCAAAAGATCATCTAGTCCAATCCCCCTGCTGGAGCAGGAACGCCTAGGTGAGGTCGCACAGGAAGGTGTCCAGGCGGGCTTTGAAGTCTCCAGGGAAGGAGACTCCACAACCTCCCTGGGTAGCCTGTTCCAGTGCTCTGTTACCCTCACTGAGAAGAAGTTCTTTCTCAAATTTAAGTGGAACCTCTTGTGTTCCAGCTTGATCCCATTGCCCCTTGTCCTATCATTGTTTGCCACTGAGAAGAGCCTGACTCCATCCTCGTGACACTCACCCTTTATATATTTGTAAACATTAATAAGGTCACCCCTCAGTCTCCTTCAAACTAAAGAGCCCCAGCTCCCTCAGCCTTTCTTCATAAGGGAGATGCTCCACTCCCTTAATCATCTTTGTTGCCCTACGCTGGACCCTCTCCAGCAGTTCCCTGTCCTTCTTGAACTGAGGGGCCCAGAACTGGACACAATATTCCAGATGGGGTCTCACCAGGGTGGAGTAGAGGGGAAGGAGGACCTCTCTCGATCTACTGACCACCCCCCTTGTAATACACCCAAGGATGCCATTAGCCTTCCTGGCCACAAGGGCACAGTGCTGGCTCATGGTCATCCTGTTGTCCACCAGGACCCCCAGGTCCCTTTCCCCTACACTGCTCTCTAATAGGTCATTCCCCAACCTATACTGGAACTTGGGATTGTTCCTGCCCAGATGCAGGACTCTACACTTTCCCTCGTTAAATTCCATCAGGTTATCCCCCGCCCAACTCTCCAGCCTGTCCAGGTCCCGCTGGATGGCAGCACAGCCTTCTGGCGTGTCAGCCACTCCTCCCAGTTTAGTGTCATCAGCAAACTTGCTGATAGTACACTCAATTCCCTCGTCTAAATCATTAATGAATATATTGAATAATATTGGCCCCAGTACTGACCCCTGAGGCACTCCACTAGATACTGGCCTCCAACTGGACTCCGCACCATTGACCACCACTCTCTGGCTTCTCTCTTTAAGCCAGTTTGCAACCCACCTCACTACTCTATTGTCTAGACCACACCTCCTCAATTTAGCTGTGAGGATGCTGTGAGGGACTGTGTCAAAGGCTTTACTGAAGTCAAGGTAGACCACATCCACCGCTCTGCCATCATCCATCCACCTTGTTACATTCTCATAAAAGGCTATGAGGTTGGTCAAGCATGACTTACCCTTGGTAAAGCCATGCTGACTGCCCCTGATGACCCTCTTATCCCTGATGTGCCTTGAGATGACACCAAGGATAAGCTGTTCCATTACTTTCCCAGGGACAGAGGTGAGGCTGACCGGTCTATAATTACCCGGGTCCTCCTTCTTACCCTTTTTAAAGACTGGAGTGACATTTGCTTTCCTCCAGTCCTCGGGCACCTCTCCCGTTTCCCAAGACTTGGCAAAAATGATGGATAGCGGTCTAGCAATGACTTCAGCCAGCTCCCTCAGCACCTGCGGATGCATCCCATCTGGACCCATGGATTTATGGACGTCCAGACTATTTAATTGTTCCCTAACCCAGTCCTCATCGACTAAAGCAAACTCCTCCATTAACCTGGCTTCATCCGGGCCCTCAGGGGTACAGGGTTCCCCAGGACAGCCTCCAGCGGAGTAGACAGAGACAAAGGCGGCATTCAGCAATTCTGCCTTCTCTGTGTCTTCTGCCACCAGGGCACCCACCTCATTCATCAGTGGGCCTACATTGCCTCTGGTATTAGTTTTATCTGCTATGTATTTGAAAAAGTTCTTCTTGCTGTCCTTGACCCCTCTCGCCAGCTGTAATTCTAAGGAGGCCTTGGCTATCCTAGCTGCCTTCCTGCATCCTCTAACAGCAGCCTTATATTCCTCCCAAGTGGCCAGTCCCTGCTTCCATGACCTGTAAACTCGCCTCTTCTGCTTGAGCATACCCAACAGATCCCTATTCAACCACGCAGGCCTTCTGGCTCCCTTCCTCGACTTCCTATGTGTGGGGGTGCTCTGATCCTGAGCATGGAAGAAGCAATCTCTGAACGCAATCCAGCTCTCTTGGGCCCCTTTTCCTTCAAGCAGTCTTGCCCATGGGATTTCCCCCAGCAATTGCTTGAAAAGGCCGAAATTAGCCCTGCCAAAGTCCAGGGTTGCAATTCTACTTGCTATTCTGTTCCTGAGTCCAATCCTGAGACCTTTATTAGGATCACCCTTTAAATAAGCCCTTTTCTTCATCTTCCTATAGGATTGGAGTGAAATCTGAGTGAGTACTTCATCTCATTCATTCTCATGCAGCTTTTAGGAAGCAGATGAATTCAGAATAGCTGAAATCATGGATATGTGGAGTAGTGATATCAGTAGAACTAAAGATTTCAATAACTTTGTGTCTACATCTTCTTTTGAGCTCCTGTGGGGAGGTTGCAGGGTGGGAGTGTTTCGGAGAGGGGCACTTTCTGCACATCCTTGCTCCTCCTGGTACTTCATCACCAGTCAAGTTAGGGATGTGTCTCACCTCCATCATAAGGGAGGACCTCAGAGAAGAAAGGCTAACATGGGAAGGGGTGTGAACATCTTTTGATGGCTGCAGAGGATTAAAGAAGGAAGATTTTTAAAAGTTGTGCAAAGGTCTGCATTTTTTTTTCTTTTTATCACTATCTTGTTCTAGTTTAAGGACTAATGATGCTTCCACCAGATGAGCCATCCAGTGGAGAGAACAACGAGCCAATTCAGAAACAGAATACAAAAGAAACAGGTACCTGATGAAAGTACACGATGCAAAAAAACCCCTGAAATAAAGCTGAGAAAATGTCTATATAAGAGAAGGAAATACCCATGTTCTTCAAGGCAGGGAGCTTTCTCAACCAAAATCAAGTCAATTTGCATTTAGAAGCTAGCTTTGTTTCCTTACAAAGTGGATGTGATTAAGTACTTTAATTCACAGAAATGACCAAGGAACACATCATTTCTGGTCCTTTCAACTGCAACCAACCAGAAGCACATTTTCTCAGGCTGCCCCACCAATTTATCTCAAGCCTGATGTTGTCAGGCAACTTTTTATCAGTTGTCTTTTTCCATTCCCAAGCTCCTCTCTCTTGCAGAGCGCTCTATCCCTCTCACTGCCGTGCATCCATCCAGCCTTCTCTATGTCAGGATTGGCAATAACATTCAGTGGGTAATGCTCCCAAAGAAAACTCAATTGGAAAGAAGGACATTTTGTATCACCTGCGAGGAAGGTCAGATTAATAGAAAGAGCCAGAAATTTCCACCTACTGCAGCAGGATTGCTGTATCACTTCTATTCACACCACTCCAGTTTGTACTGGGATATGCTGAATTCTGCTGGAAAAGCTACACAGATTTCATCAATGACCACATGAGCACTTAATAAAATGAAGGATTTTCTTCTTCCCAAAGAACTACTGTTATCTTTAGGGTTGAGATTGTGTTATTTGTGGTTGGCTGGTTGTTGGGGTTTTTTGATCTTCATCCTTCAAACAAACAAACAAACAAAAGAAAACAAACAAACAAAGCCAAAACACTTTAAATAGTAACATTAGTAAAAGAACCCAGAATGTGCCTGTGTTTGGTACGTCATGTTTAATTGCATCTCTGAGCTAACATGGGCATATTGTTTGAACTTCAGTTGTTGGCACTGTCATATTATAAAATTTCATTGAAGTCCCACTTCTATGCCTTGAAGTGCCATAATGTTAGCCAAGTGGGGAAAAGAGTTCTTCTGAGATTGATTTTTCAGACACTGTAGTTCTGTTCAATTGAATTCACTCAAGTAGTGGTTAACATAAACACTGTGGAGAGTATGACATGTCAAATTAGCAGCTTTGCAAATCTCCTGTTAATTGTCAGCCTAATTAAAAAATTGCTAATTATAATGTTTATAACTTCAAATAACTGCTCAGCTATAAAGCACTGGCTGTCAGGTGTAAACAGGGGGACTGAAGGAAAAAAAAAATCAATCGACATCTGTTAATTTATCAGAGGCAGTACACTAAATTGAAAAATGGATTGCCTAATGCACTGTAAATCTGCATTACGATAAAAGACCAATTCATTTCAACACCTGCTTAATAAATGATAATGGCCATCTTTAGTGGCTAGCCCTAGGGTTTCTTCTGCCAATCAGACTTAGAATCCTGCCTTCACTAGCATCAGACAAGAAATTGATTGCACCATGTTAAAATGTATATAATATCTCCTCCTTTCTTTATGGTGATAAAAATGAATAGTCTCTACAGAGAATTTTTGGAAAAAATGTCCTGGATTTTCTCATGCCATAAAGAGCAAATCTATCTCATCCTTCTATGGTTTCTCTATTTTATAGAGTCTGAAATGCACTGATGAACTAGAAAAAAAATTAAGTGCCAAATCCAATCATTCCCATCTATTGACTTTCTTCCTTTAAATAAGAGCTATAGACTTCAAAGTTGGTGCTGTACTTTTGTAAATTTTCCTGAAATATTTACTTTGATCAGACAGATGATGATCTTCTGTAGCTTAGAGTACAGTGAATATTACTAACAGCAGTGTTTTCGAACTGCCGTCTTGCAGAACACCATTTAGTTCAAAGAACTGCAAAGTTTTAGACAGTGGCTGCTCAGGGCCTCAAAGGCAGACAGAGTTACAGGTTGTATTTTTCTAATTTGTATTTTTTCAGGGAACTGCCGACCACTTTTAATGGCCAACAACAGCTCAGATTTTTGGGACAAGAGGGAGAATATAAATGGCTGGCTTTGATTTCCTTTGTGAAAACCTGGATTGCTCTTGGTTTGGGGAGAAGGCAAAGAAGGAGGTTGGATGGAAAAGATACGTATCTCAGGAAAGGATGCAGATTTTCCAGAGCTTGGGAAAAAGTCTTCTGAGGATAACACTGTTGTTTCCTAATCCCTCTTGACTAACGAACAACAAACTCTTTCCTGTTCATTTCCATATAGACATGCCTTCCTTGAACTCAGCAACACCCTCTAAAATGATGGCAACACGGTGGCAGTTGCTGTCTCTCTCCAAGATGTGTGTCACAACGTTGTGCTAATGGTGACATTTCCAGCATGCAACACTGCTTCGCCTTCTCGTTTAAACACATTTTGAGGGACTAGACAGCTTCTGTATTATATGATAAAATTAATCAACAGGGCTCCTACATGTTTCTGAGACTGCAAAGCTTCCATAGCATATTATCAAGTCACAACTAAGTTAATATTTAGAATAATTTCTAAATTGCTGGTTGTGATGAAAGGGTCAAGTATGGCTTAAGATGAAATTCAATCATTTTGATCATGTTCTGCACTTCCACTCCTCAAACTCTGCTCTCCCCACTTCCCCAAGTTTGGAACATGTTTTTGTTTCCTGTTAAGTTTTAGAATGTGTCTTTTATTGTTTTGTATTATGGCTTCATCTGAAAGCTTCAAACAGTATTAGGACCAAGACAAAGACCAAAAAAGGCTGGTCTTTGACCCATGCAGGTAACAGTGAAATCAGGACAGACTCGCAGAGGGAGGCGCAAAAGGAACAAAATTACTCATAACCGAACTCTGCTTCCAAGCCAGAAAAACAGTGTCAATCAAGTCCTAATTTATAATCTATATATCAGATTATGCCGTCCATTTCAAAATTTAGCATATTTTCACGAACACAATGACAAGGGTTCTGGTAATACTTAGCCTTTTCCTATGGCTTCCTCAAAGCCACAGTCCTGCTCATAAAATAAAATGCAAAATCAAGTGCTTTACCATGGAAAGACGAGCAGAGGTGACATGGGAGAAGCCGGATACCCATGGAAACTGCTGCTTCTGTTACTCATACACACACACGAAACTTGTGGTCATGAATCATGGACTGGTCAAAGGTGTCCAGACATTATTTTAAAGATTCATTGTGCTGTATCTGTAAACCTGTTGTAACTAGGGAAACAGTCGTAGTCTGTATTCTGTGTTTTTGGTGGTTAGAGTTCAGCTATAATTCATGTTTCTGCTTACTCATGTTGAAGGAAAGTACAAAATTTGATTCTTTATGGGATCAGCATTAGTGATTTCTAACAGTGTGCAAGCAATACAACTACACACCAAGTAATAAATATATCCAGTCTGGAATAAACAAAACCATTATTTTGTGTCATGTCTTAAATTTCCTTTTTAAGTCACGTACATGTGCTGACAAAAAATTCCTTTATTAAAACACGGGAATGTGGTCATTTTCTTAAGCCGTTTATTGGGTTAATTTTAAAACTCTCTAAGGAAAGTTGTTCTGGAAGGTTTTGAGTTTTACAAAACATGGTTTTCATAATAGCACATGAATTTTTACATGCCTTTACACCCCCTTTCTTGTGCCTAGCAGCTCTTCATTATTACCGCCTTCTTCCCAACTGAACCCGAGAAGTAAAACATTACGCTTTTCCTATTGCATGTGAATGTTAGGTGTTTGGCACACCTAAGTACATACCTTGTAAGGCAAACCCATTAAAATTAATGTAACAGCATGTACATCCATCTGGTGTACATAAGTCAGCCAGGAGCGAGTCCTTTGATGGATTTAGTCTGCTTTGTACATCTTATGAATTCAAATAGTTAAAAACATTGTGACCTTTACGCTCAATCCTGTGCAAAATTTTCAGGATGTTAGAAATACAATATATTTATTTTCTGAATTTATTTTTGAAACATAGTTCAGCAAGGAAACTTGAAAAAACATTTGTGTAAAAATATTCTAATCCTTTAAAAAATGAAGAAGAATTTAATTTGATATTGCAGGTGACATTGTTTTGATCTAAAGATCAACACTAAATAGCCTCCCAAAATTACATTAAATGCTGCAAACAATAAAGACCAAGGTAATATCTGGGGTTTGTGGTTTTGTTTTTTTCTTTTTTCTGGCTTAAATAAACCAAACTGTGATGCCTGAAATGAAATCACTGAATGTGTTGTGTACTCATTTTTATTAAAATTATTACAAGAGAATGTGTATTTAAATTTTATCCACACTGCCTACAGATTGTAAGGTATCAGCAGTGCAGTCAAACACATTAGGAAACACGCTTATTCTGCTGACAATAATGGTGACAAGGAAAGTTGTTTTACATTTGTACAATGCAGACCAAACAATTTTTGTACCTATAGTGATAAACGGCTATTTTTTTCCAGAGTTAAAAATTTAAACAAAAAAATTCAAGAATTGCAGGATATCTGACCCCTGAAACATCCCTCAAAATAATAACTAGAAATATATGAATTATATGAACTCAGATACTATGCTACGTTTTAAATGTTTTTGCAGATGTTAATAATGATTCTGGAACCCTTGCCTAATTTAGAGAAGGAAATGCATAATGCTCTGCAAATAAAGACTCAGAGAGGAAAGCAATTCAGTTTTGATTGGGACCTGAAAGTATAACTCACCATGATATTTTCATTTAGTTTCAACTGGAAGAAAAACAAATCTATACCAAATACTGGAAACAACAATGTTTTACTGGAAAAAAATTAAATTTTTTCTTCCTCTAGTGTAGTTTAGTATGAAACAAGGGACTGAAATGACCAAGACAAACAACTACATACTAGGAATGAACACACACAAAAAGGCAACTAAATATTAAAAAAAAAAGTGGAAGGAAAAGATCACGTTTAGATTTTCAACTGATAATATCTGTGCATCTTCCCTGACTGACCAATGTCTCTGATGATATTTAAGATCCTTGAAAGACGGATCTCCCAATTTTCCTCTCCTTGGGCTTTTTATTTAGCTAAACACTATCGTCATAACACTTAGAGGTGTGATGGGAGCTTCTCAGGCATGGTGCAGTAAGATCAACCTTTTTCTTACTATTTCAAGGCCCTCTGGTAGAGTCTCTTATTTTAATACATATCAAATATCTACTATAACATTGTATATATATTATGAGCATACCTCAGTATGTACGCATATGTATATTGCTGTGTGGATGTACAAGAACATATACGCATACATAAATATAGTGAATTGCACCATGATAATCTAGACTGCTATTGATTTAAAAATCCAAATGTAAAGAGGCACATTTTTCCTTATAACTTTTTTTTTTTTTTTTCCTTCTTGAAGTGTTGAATACATCAGCTAGGGACATTATCCTGTTAGTTACCACATTTGGGTAATTCATTTGCAATATCCAATTATCCACTATGTTAATGCCACACATCTGTGTGCAAACCCTGCCAATGACACCACATTTACATTCAGAAAACACGCCAGACTTTGTATTACTGCAAAACAAAATCCCAGCATTTCCATCCAGTATTCTCAGCCACTTGGTCTTTCTAGAGGAAGAAAAGTGTACAAACATCCTAAAGTCAGGCTTATTCACTTGAAGTATAAAATATAACCTCCTACAATTCTTTTTGCCAAGTTCCTGAATCCTCTGCATTGCAGAGCAGAATTAAACATTTTGTATGCAGCTTTTACATTTCTATTTGATGATCTGTATGGAACCTGAAGGTTAGAGCTTTACAGGATGTTACTAACCTGTGTACATTACCAGTTAGAGATCAAAATATTGTTCAGGAATATATGGGAAAAGCCCAAGTGCGGTGCACATGGGGAAAGATAAAATAATTTTCTTGTTAGCCTGTTCAATGATAAGAGAAAGAAGCAGTTTATTTGCAAAGAAGGTTATAAAATAAAAAGATCACATTACAGTAATTATTTCCTAGTTGCATGGTCATACCTGCTAAATTCACTCTTTTCACAAACAAGAGCATGTTTAATTTTAAGCAGACCCTCTGCACACCAGTTTCATTGACATTAAACTGAAAGTACCAATGACCTTAAAGGAACTAGCAATATGCATAAAGTCAGACATCTCTATTTGTTAGTACTGATTCAAGGTCTAAAATATTATCTTGAATTTTGGACTTACGAATCAAGAACTAGACTGAGATCTGAAGCCAATAAAAAGTGAATAAGTTGGGTCAGCAAACATCCAACATCAAATAAATCAGAGACCATGAATAAAGGACATGGGAGAGTAACAAGTAGCATACAGGTAGATAAAGTTGAAATGAAGTACAGCTGACGCATTTCTTGCCCAGATATGTGAAAGAAGTGCAGTCTGTGTGTCCCGCTCCAGGTCACACCATCAGCATTATCCAGCCTGACAAATCACATCCTGCTCCAGCACACACCTGACACAGAGCTGTGCTGTTGTTTCACCCTGAGCATCTTAGAATCAGGATCGGTAATAAATGTTGCTCTTGGTTGTCCACTTTATTCTATCAACCTCAAATCAGCATCAGTCACCAGGAAGGACAGTGCTGAACCCAATCTCAAGTCATTTCAAGTACTACAAAGACCATGAATGCTGATACAGTTTACCATGGCAGCTCACATCTCGTCTATAGTGAAGTAAACAGATATTTGAGTGTATAACAAATAATTGATCTACCTGAGATCTTTGTTCCCTCCTCATGGAGCTTTCTTTATGCAGAAGTCATGCATTAGTTCATGTCTTCTTACACTCTCTTTTGTACAAATCCAAAAGAGATGATATGCTGGAGGCCACAAGATTATATGTAGAACTGTGCTCAGTTCCATGGGTGGTTTAGTAGACAAATGAGAAGAAAAAGATACCCACAGTACTTTTTTGTGTGTCCTCTCTGCAGAAAAGTGTTACTGCTGGACTCAATTATGAATAAAGTAAAATATGTAACCCAGTATAGGAAGAAAAGTTTAGTACAACTTGAGGTTCTTCTGAAAAACAAGAAATTCCAGCCAAAACAATATATTGACTTTTTTTTTTTTTTCAGGGCAGTAATAATACCAAATAATTAATTAAGCTATTTTTAAACTCCTTTATTTCCTCTTCGCTCAACCTTCTTTACTTCCCTCCTCCTCCCCAAACTCACAGAATTAGTATGGATTGATAAGTATTTTTTGAGGGCTCAAGCAACATTTTTGTATGAGTTATTTGTTAATTTACTTTTTGAGTGGATGCTTTCACAGATTCCTGGTAAGAAAGACTTAACTGTTCACTGATGCAGGACGCTCTCCAACACAAAGTTTGCTTGCCTGACCTTCTAGAAAAATATGCAAAACCTGGTCACACACAAAGCTCTTTCAAGAAACCCAAGGACTTCCATACAAACAGTTACAAAACTTCATTTTCATCTCCTGTTGAATGCCATCTTAGTAACTGAAAGTCAATTTTATCAGTGTCTACTGCATATACCCTGATATCAAAGCAGCGTTGGTTTAGGACTGTTAAGATTAAGAAAGGTAAAGGGCAAAATTCTTTGACAAATCATCACAGCTGCTCTGCCACAGTTACTGCCACTGTAACCAAGGGTTGCTTTTTCCATCACACAAACATACCCACAGACATCAAATACCCGGAAGTTGTTTCTGTGAAGTCCTGACGTCCACATACATCATTTTGGTCTGAGAGTAAAACAAACTCTACAATAAAGGAAATGTAGGAGAATGAAAATTAACAGCTTGAGAATTAAGGACAGGTATCGTATTATTGCATCTATCAAGGAAAACTCAGACAAGAGGAAAGTGAGGAGGGAGAATTCGTAGGCATAAACATTCTCAGGTCTCTTTCCAAGTAAAAGGAAACATCATCTGAGCTCAGCCTCTGTGTACCTGACTGAAAATACAGTGAACAGCAGTTGTGTAAAACAGAAAGGGTTAGACACGCGGTGAGGACTGGAAATCTTTGAATACAGTTAGGCTTAAACAACCAGATATATCAGTGAAATAGTAATATTTGTCATGCTTAAGCAAAGACATCCAGTTTGCTCTGACAGTCAGTGAGAAACAACAGCTCCATCACACTGCTGGCAACCTGCTTCCTCAAGTCCTATAAGGTGGATTGCTCTGAGTTAAGGGGTGAATAATTGTCTGGGCCATTGAGTACCAATACAAAAAAGGCATTGCGTAAAGGAGATTATTGCTTAAATATAATTACAGAATTATTAAAATGCAAGTTCCAGATGGAAATTGCCATAACAATTATTTTACTGAGGCCTTCGGAGTACACTCAGAGGAAACAGAGCATTGACGAGACAGGCTGCAAGGCTGTTATTACGCAAAAGGTCAAAGTTTCTTTTAGATTATGTCTACTCTGTGAGTCATTGACTTTTATAGACTGAGGTGTTTAGAAAAAAGTCTCATGAAATTTATGGCAGCATAATGTTCTGGCTATAGTCTGTAACCTCATTTTAAAAGAAAATATAGCTCATTAAGTATAATATTCAGACTATATCATATATTATTGTATTTCATTTAAATGACACCATAAATGTGCACTGGGCTTTAGAGCCTGGTTTGAAAGATAATAACACTGCCATGAAAAATTTACACCTTAAGGACTTACTCCTTTAAACATCTACTCAAGTGAGTAACCCAACTGGAAGTCTGACAGGTATCAAAGGACTTCTCATACAAGTAAGGACTTTAAGGCTCAGATCCTACATCTTCAGGAGTTGCTGAAGGACAGTGTATAGTGGTAAGAAAAAGGGTTTTTTTCGGTCCAAGTTTTTCCTTGTTGCTGCCTTGAATCTGTCAGTCACAGCATCCTGCCTTCCCCCAGCTTTCCCAGCTTTGCTCTCTTAAACCCTTCTTGTCTGGCTTATTCATTTCACCTCAAAGGATCATGCTCTGTCTTAGGATCTTATCTCCATTTTCTTCATATCATTTTCTTTATACCCTTTCATGGTTTAGCTTGTTTCTTCATATCTCCTACATTCTTATTCATGAGCTTCTTCCATCTATACAACTCAGCTTCTCATTTTACCTCTCTGAAATCTCCACCTGAAGGTCTCACTGCTTAAACTTGCTCAGTCTGGGAATCATCTGAATACCAAGTATTAAACATTGCAAGTAAAAGTGACTTTTTCCTTCTTCAGTGAACAAGGTTTTCAAGAAATACAAATGAAAAATTATGTAGGGACTGATGAGACACATTGTCAGTTCAAAATGCAGTGCATTTTCTGCAGCATGTGTGCCTATCACTTCAAAGAGAGTTTCTTAAGAAATAATCATTAGGTCTATAGTGAATTTTTTCACCATTCAGCACAGAAAAAAATGCTGATTTTATGACTAAAGTTGAAAACAATCAACTAAAAAAAATGAAACAATGACATGAATATCCTTTAGTTGTCACTTAGCACATCAGTTTTAATCAAAACCTGTGTTTTGCATGTTTGAAGCTGAATCTGTGCACTACTGGGCAGTTTTAAGGGATTTTAAGTGTGCATCAGACTCAGCCACTGTAGTGCAAATGATTTGGCTGGATTTTCACAACTAATTTTCCCAGTATTAAGGTGCTAAAGCTTTTCAAGTAGATCTGTGCAAATGTGGCTGGTCAATTATTCTGAATACTTTAATGTATTGAAAATTAAATGATTTGCAGTCTTGTGTGGTTACAGTTATAACTGTGACACATTCTCCTTTCTTTCCCCCACTCTCCTTTTTTAAGAAGCAAATAATATATTATTTAGGTACTGGCAGCAAGAAAAAAGAATCCAAACTAAATGGTACTTATTTAAGAATGTGAACACAGCTTATAGCTTGTTGGTCTTAGAATAACTCTACTACCATAGTAATTTTTCCTTCTTATTTAATGTACCACTGATATCAAAGTGTTAAGGATGTCATTTTACATATTTTTCTTTATTTTTAATTTAAAAGCTGATCCAGCAATCATGCTTTTGCATAATTCAATTTGAGTTTTAAAAAAATGTCTGCCTGAAAAGACAATCACCTGCCCCTTAAAACCAAAACATTATGTGTCAAGCATCTCCAATCTCCACTGATTAACAATAGCATATTCCAAATTTATAGGTTCTATTACAAGCCATCTGAAGAGCAGCCACTGTGCCAAATCTCCCTTCCTCCCTCTCCAGGGAATTCCTTCTCAGATGCTCTTTTCACATCCGGTAAACAACACTTTATGTCTTTTGCACAGATAGCAGATAATTACCATATGGTTAAAAACATGCTTGCTTCATTCGCTTTCCCACTGTAAACTTCCTTCATTATGACAGCTTAGGAGCATCTAGGGAGCTAAACTCTATCATTTAGCCCTCCATAGGCTTAGTGGTTTAAAAGGTCAGTGTCTATTATAATAAAGTTACAAGCAAGCACAAGAGACTTTGCAAGAAATATTTTTTTATTCCAGCAGGGCTGAAGAGAGAAACTGCTGCAGGTGCAGGACAATCCGCCACATGCTGCACTGAGCACTAGTGCATTTTCTTGTTGCATCCACAACAGTTGCAAATCCATGCTCAGGAATAATGCGGCAGGAATACAGCTAACGAAGCTTTGTGAAGATAAAGAGCTAAAAGTGGCCTCTTTCTTGGGTCCCTTGCTGTTTCCCTGCCTTGTTGTTCACTGCATAGTCTGAGGCTACAGCTGGGGAAAGGGAACTGGACCAAGTGTTTGAGTGGCATCTACGCGAGGACACGACCCTTCCAACCCTGCCTGTCAGCACCCTGGGGAGAAGAAGGACTTGCACATCTCATGCACATAATGCAGCAGACAAGAGCTGAATCCCAAGAGGGATAAGGAAACCAGATTCCCAGAGATCTGTCACAGACTCAGGGAGCCTCTGAGGCTGCGTTCCTGCATAGCTGCTTTACAGGAAGCTAATGATGATTTCTCTCAAGGTGAATGATCGATTTTGTCAGGCTCCCTCTCTATTGTTGTTGCTTAATCCATGCTCCAAACTGAAAGGTTGGTTGAAAATGCTATGGCACTTCCGACCTCTGCAAGATTAATTCTTTGTGACCTGGCTATTTACTTAGGAGTGCAGGCAACAGATGAGCCCACAGGGGAAAGAAAGAGCTCCAAGTATGTTGCATCCTTTTGGTGTAACTTCTATCACTTTATATTCCACAGCTCCTGTAACACAAAAACCTCAAGGACAGAAAGGGGAGAAGAGGATCCTGATTCCTGTTGAATTTTATTTCCTGAGCCTACTAAGTGGCATTTTTAACCATTTCCAATTTCTTTTTGAAATGTGATTTCATTTTATCTCCAAGTTTCTTTGTATGCTAATCATATCCTCAGTATTGGTTGAGGTGGAAAAAAAGTTTTCGTGTACACTCTAAGTGATACGTACTAAACTTTAATAAACCTGAGATTACCAAAGACCTGATCAAAGTCATTCTCATTTTATACTTTGGCAAAACCCTAATGAAACCAGGGAAACAGGAAACAATATCAAAAGTCATAAAGAGATACTCAGTATCTCAAATGAATAGCCAGAAGACTCAGAATTTGGGTTACAACTCCCTCACAGTCTGGATGTACCCAATATATGAAGTGGATTCAGGCTACCCAAAGAAGGTAAGATCTCATCTGTGCCTGGGATTTGTTAAATCAAATAAGTACAAAAGCGGTACATGTGAGAAAAGATGCCAGAGGATTAGAATAGCACGATTTATAGCTATAAGAGGGAGGCCATGGCAGGTCAATATCCATAATGTCAAATTCTGGGCAAGCAACAGGGCAAAGACAGTGACAAAGTGGAGCAGTCAGGGCAGCGCAGCTGCTGCAAAGGCGAGTCCAGTGGTAACACTGACTAATATTTATTAATGTATTTCAGAGACAGAAATGAGAATGATGATTCACCTGTTATGGACATGTCATCCATCAGTGGAAATTGGCCTCTGCAATGGACATGGTGTCAGTATTTCATCTGCTCCTATTGTTTAGCTGGGCGAGGGGGCAAGAAAGAGCAAAAAAGGATGGTCAAGCGAGCTGATTCGGTAGTCTGGAAAGGAAAAGAAACAGCTTTTTGAATGAGGAAAACTTAAAGTTGGTATCTGTCTGCATGGCCTGTAAGTAAAAGCAGCCCCATACAACAACTGAGAGTGAACTAGTTCAAGTTGGAAGGGCTTTCCAAAACTCTTATATTGGCCACAGGATAAAACCAGAGGACATTAGGGGCTCATGTCCCATAGAAAATGTTGTATGTGGTGCTCAGATACACTTTTGGGTCCCTCAGAGTCTCCTATTTTAACAATTTCATGACTTAAAACCCCAAATTATCATTTTCCTAAGGGGAGGACTTATGTTACTGATACTTGATGAAGAAGACTGTTTATCCCATTCAGTAATTTGAACTTTTTTTTTTTCTAAGCAGAACATTTATTGTACACCCAAGTGAACTTATGCTGCCATTTATAGACTTAAAATGGAAGAGATTTTCTCCTGGAAACACAAAGCACACTGTTTAAACAGCATTAGAGAGCAATTTGGGCAGCTGGCGCCCATCTTATTTGTTTTATAGATAAGTCACCTTTCATAGGAAGAAAGAACACCTGTGGTTTTATATACACTGAACAAGTAAAACAAATAGCAGTACAGTATTAGAACCGACTGCTTGCTGTTTTACTTAAGAAATTATCTTCACTTTATTATTATTATTTATATTGCAGTATAATGCAGGAACTCTGTAATGCTAGGCATTAAATAACAGAAAACCGAGAAGATAGGCTTGCCCTGAGGTCTTTTGCAGTCAGACCATAGCTGTTGCACTCACAGACATGTTAGAGAAGTTGGACACTCACGCCTGGGGAAGATTTGCTTCTCCAGAGAAGGTGAGAGGTGTAGAAGGACAGGATTAACTTCTAAATGCAGGACAATTCTGGTGTATCACCTGGCAGAAAACTGGGTGGGAACCATGTCTCACTTTTAAACTTATTTGGCCATCAATTATTTCTAAGAGGACAGATTTTATCCTTCCTGTTATTTACTAAAGGATCTCTTGATGGGATAAGATCAGGGTAATGAACTGTAGCAATTAAGTACAGGTCTCCTGTTGTAACAGAAAAGGTAAGAGTGAATGAAGACATTTACTTCAAAGCAGAACATCCTGAACATTTAGCTATATGTTCTTTTCTTTAGCCTTACACTGTATGACTAATATAAATGGATATCAAATGGGTGTTGGCACAATCACTCGGCATGGCCTCTCACACCACTGTTGGCCTATGTTGATTTCCAGTGGGCTCAGAGGAGGCTCAGCACTTGCTTTGGGCAGATAAGGCTCCATTGAACTATACAAGTAGTGCTACAACACACTTCTTTCAGCAACAAATCAGTTCCTGACTGCTCAGCCACCCCAAATATTCCCTTCTATTCCCAGCATCCACCACATAGAACCCAACCCTCCTAGTCTGCGCAGAGGGCCCTGCCTCCTGGCAGTGACTTTCTCAGCATCCCAGATGCTTTCCACAGCTCTTCGTAGGAGCCCATTAACCACATCTGCTCAATTCTTCCTTCTCTTTTCCTTTCTCACAGTCGCTTATGAAGAAATCAGTGCAGCCTCATTTGTCTGTACACAGGCACTGCTCTCGCTTTTCATACCCTCACCATCAACACGTATCCTCTGTCATTCAGGGTCTCCTCTGTTTTCAGTGATCTTCTGTAGCCTTCCCGTAGTGTATCACTACTTTGTAAGAGCGATAAATATTGCTGGTGTGCAAGCTGCTCTGAGGCCCATTTTTGATGGTGGGATTAAATGTACAGATAGAAAACCATTCCGCGCCTGAGCCAGTAACCTGGTACCAGCAGGTTCAGTGGATGATGGAGGTGTAACACACAACCTGGTGGATTTGGTGAAGAATCATTCCAGATTACACAGTGATATGTAATAATGTTTGGGTGGTTGTTGGGCAATAGGAATAGAAAACATAAGTAGGGAAAGAGAAGAAAAGTTATCCCAACCCATAACCTGGTTAGTGATGACCAGCCTGACAGGTTTTGTAAGGCTGAGTTAAGTTTGAATTAAGTATGCAGAGAACTGACTCACATTTAATTTCATTTACAAATGAAGACAACATGAGTTTTCTTCATCTGCTAAGCGCATGCATCCAGAATGCATCAGGTCTAAGAGACAAGTTTCACAATAACTGATGATTTTTGTAATCACAGATGTCAATGCTAAGTTTTTCAAGCCTTAATTTTCTTTCTTTATTTACTTGCTTACTTCTTTCTGAACTTTTTAAAGAAGCTAGCTTAAGCTTTTATTGAGTATGGCAAGAACGGGTGGACAGTAAAATTTTGAATCAGTGAAATAACCCATGTTGTTTCAATGCCATCATAGTTAGCATTTTAAATACCTATTAAAATATTTTAATAGATATTTGCTGCCTGGTGATGATATTTTAAATTATGAAGGCCTAACAGAGTTATTTAAATAATTGATTTAAGGGTGTATTAGACACAGCCAAGCCCAAAAGATACAAACATATGAAAAATTATATGAGGTCTTTGACAACAGTGAAATTAAATTAATAGTAAAATTGGATTGAGTTAATCAATTGAGTAAAATGACAGGAAGGTTGCATAAGAGAGTTGAATTGAAGGAGTTTTACAGTAATCAGTTTCTGCAGTGCAGCTGCTACATGTTTCTGTAATAACAGAGTTGATGGGCAGCTAATTTATATGAAACTGCAAGTGAAATGTTGTTTGGATTATAGTCAGAGTTTGCAGCTAATGCACAAAGTGTCTCCGTTGGTTTCTGCTACAGGCTGCAAGTTCTCAAAGCCATTAACGATGGGTTTGGCAAATCAATATGTGGCCATAATGGCAGAGTAAGGGAAAACTCCAAGGCCACAGCTCTGTTGTCTAAACTCGCACTTCCCTATGGCTTCTTTTGAAAGAGGAGGACAAGGTGGACTTGCAACACTTTGTCAAACCTTTCTCACCTTCCTTCGTCACACGAGGCAGGCCCATTGCCCCCGGCAGAGCAGGAATGTCTGAGTAAATCCAACAAGGCAATGAAAGATTACATTCTTTGCTTTAGGTTGACGTCGCCTTTCCAAGGCTTCATGCAGCAATAGCTGTAGCACGTAGGCCAGGTGACAGCCCAGGCAACATCCGGGTTTTATCATCTATTGCGATTAGGGGTTTTGCATTCCCCCCATCCATGTGCTACGTCATGCATTCGATGCAGTGGATGTTAGCCCAGTGCCACGGCTGTCACTGCACTCACAAGCAGGCTCCCGTTAGCTTTAAACAAGTTAGCACAGGTGGCAGCACAAGTCTCTGGAGCAGAACAGGGCTCAGATGAAAAAAAAAGAAAAAAAGTAAACCAGCCTATGTTTGAGGCTGTGTTAGAGCATTGTGTTACCAGGACTGCGCTGCAACGAATACTCAAAAAACACCACCAAACAACATCTCTTGGATACATCTGCATAAGCCGCAGGTGCTGCAGGAAGCAAGAATGCAGATATAACCTTAGTTTGGACGGGGAACAGTGAAGAGCTTGTTTGTTTTCTCAGCTGAAAACATACAGAATTGACAACAACAACAACTCTTTTTACAAATGTGGCAATATCTGTAAGTGTTCAGTTTGAAAGTTCTATAATTTTGCACTAGGCTTATAAATGACGAATGAACGTTTTATTCTCCATGCCACATTTTGTTTTGGTCAGTAACAATACCACTGTTTCTTGACAGAAACACATTTTTTCAGATTTTCAATTCAGCATAAATGTCAAAATATGTTCTTTAAAAAGAAAACACATTTTCCCTACAAATTTGAAAGCATAAATGGACTAAAGGTAATTATAATCCATGATTTATTTATCAGTAATAGCCAATAAACACAGTTCCCAGTTTTCTAATACTGCAGCATAGGAAATGCTATACTATTGAATAGAAAAGTTTAAAAAAATATTTAACTAGATGCATATGGGGTCTAAGCACTTGAGCTAACAATGTGAGTGTCCATAACCCCTAGTTCAACACAGTTTGTTAGAAATATACATATTTTGAGTCAACAGTGCCCCATTTATTTTAACAGGAATATACATGTGGTTAGATGAGAATAAAGCACATTATGCCACCTATAGATGCATGGATGCTGCCTGTCACAGTCAACTCTCTGCATCTGATCTAAGCTTTTCAACAGTAACAAAATGCTCATTCCAGTCCAATAGATTTTTTAAAGTAATGTCAAGGTAAGGGGGACATGTAATCAGGAATGGAAACACACAGAGTAGCCAGGTTACAAAGATAATTGGATACAGGGCCATGTACAGGGGGCCAGGTCCCCCGGTACTGCGAGCTGCAAACTCCAAGCTGTACTTGCTCCACGGGAAAGTGACTTCTGTGGACCTTGCCAGCTGGATGGATTGTAAAACTCTGGAGTTGATATAAAAAGAGAAACAGATGTATTATTTTTCCTCACACACTACGTTGAGGTATTAAATAACAGGAATGATGAAAGAAGTAAATTTAGAAGCAAATAGGATTTTGCACATGAGTATGCAAACCTAGTACATGTCAGAATAACAGTAATTAATAGTAAAAAAGTGCCACTTCTATGATTCTATGAAAATAGTAAAGCCAAGAGAAGTTTAAATCTCTTAATAGGAAAACTAGAGAGTCAGAGCCTCTTTTTGAAAATTATGGGTAACTGCGGCACTGACATAATTCAATGCAATCTATTGACTCCACTGGAGTTAATTTTCCTCTGTGATCCCATCATTTCCTCACTTAAAACCTTGTGGCCCCAAAGTACAATGTAGCAGAAGCAGCTGCCTTCACTTTCCATGAAACCCAGCAAAGCTTGGGTCGGCACTACAGCTGAAGGATGGAGGTGCTTCAGTCCGGGATGTCCCGCAGCTCCCAACAGGTGCTGCTGCGCAGGGAGACCCCCTTGCCCTCCACCGGGGTTTCTGTGGTTGCATCTGGGACACCAAAGGGGGGAATAAGGGTGTCCCTCCACAGGGCCAGGTGGAAGGTCCTGCAAAACAGGTGTCTCAGCACGAACCTGCACAGCCCCATGTGTTGGTGTCAGCTTGCAGGCAAAAGGAGAAGGGTCCAGAATTTGTACTCTATTACTTCTTTCTGTTTGTGCTGCACATGCAGAATTTGAGGTGTCCTGAACAAATGCTCTTCCGGTAAACAAAGAATTGAACTGACTATCATAGATGTTGTTCTTATCATCATGCCTTTATTGAAGGTAATTTACAGGGAAAGTCTGGATCTAGCAAACAGTTGCACACCACCTACCCGTTAGGAAACTCATTGGCTGAAGCAAGACTATGTATGCATTAAATTATACATGTTCAAAAAGATTAGACAAGTCATGGCCACCAGTTGTTACTGAACACAGCTGTTGTGATGTAACTTCTGGCTCTGGTTTTCCCATAGAATCATAGAATAGTTTGGGTTGGAAGTACCTTCAAAAGTCATCTAGTCCAACCCCCCTGATATGTTTCCAGGGATGGGGCATCTACCACCTCTCTGGGCAACCTGGGTCAGTGTTCCACCACCCTTGTTGTAAAAATTTCTTCCTTATGTCTAGCCTGAATCTCACCTCTTTTAGTCTGAAACCATTACCCCTTGTCCTATCACAACAGGTCCTGCTAAATTGTCTGCCCCCATCTTTCTTATAGGCTCCTTTTAAGTACTACAAGGCTTCAATAAGGTTTCCTGGGAGCCTTCTCTACTCCAGGCTGAATTCCCATAACCTTCTTGATTTAAAGATACAGAAGGGAAAGATTTCTTACATAGCTCATCCTGTGCTTAGCCCCTTCTTGAGCACTTCTTGTCCATTGGTGACGGAGGCAGGAGGCCAACCAACTCCCTGCTCTGAGCTAACACAGCAAGTCTTACTAAAGGCTGTGGGATCTTAAGCTCCACTCCTGAAATCAATGGCCAAATTATCATTTCAGTCAAGGAATGAGCAAAGAAATTATTTTCATTGAGATTTCACCGTTAAAAGTGTTTGTTGATGCTGACATTTCTAATTTTCATCAATCTGAACAACAGAGATCTACAGTTACACTTGTGTTAGAAAGTTTTGATATTGGCAGCTCAGATGGTTTTGGCCAAATTAGATGAGATCAATTTGTTGCTTGTGTCACCATCTCTAGTCAATTATGAATATTTATTGCAAGGTGTCAGGTAGTGATGATCACTGGGTAATGCAGAAACTACAGACAGGTAGGCATATGGTCTCAATAATCCAAGATCTGTATCCACATAAAAACATCTTTGCTTCAATTCAGCTTCAAGGCTTATACATTCCCTTGAACTAGAATATCCGTTCTGTTACTTACCGCATTACTTTAAAAAACTGCTTTCCTATATTTCGAGAGCCTCATAAATGGCATACTTTGTTGTGCAATGTACTAGCTTGTGTGCCGAATCATACATCACTACACTTTACCAGATATCAGAATATAAAACAGATCTCAGTTCTTTCTTCACTGGGAGACAGAAGGAAAACTGGCAGCTCGTGTCACTGCAAGCTGAACTACTACTTCTTCTGATTCATTTCATTGTGACTGCAGCAGCCTGTTGGTTTTAAAGTCTTAAAATAATTATCTAGGCTGAGATTTTTTGCATTTTGATCCTCTCTCACAAGTTGTTTTACATTATTATTTCCAAAATAGAGGCTGCTCGGTCACCTGTTCTTTAATATACATCAAGGATACAGCAAGTATAGAAGCTCTGAAGTCATAAGGTCTCATGCAAACTCATCTGGGGTCTGTGAGAGTTGAAGATAAATACTATATTTCAAAACTAAGTATGCAATGGCTATTTGTCTCCATCATGACACCAAATTCTTTGTGTCACCACAGATGTCTGGGAGAAGGACAAGGAGCAGCACAGGACTGACTGCAAAAGGAACAGATCTCATTATTAAACATCTTAAAAGAGATGAGAACAAAAACACACTTAAAATACTGGTGACTAACCTTAGATATTTGCAATTTAGTAATTGTGTAATCTGCACAGGTACAAGTGCATCATGCCACAGACAGTGCAGAAAGTGATGCTGAAACTGAAGCTGCACATGGCCTGTCAGACTACAGGGAATTCATCTGTGAGCTGCCCATCTGGAGTAAGTTGCAATATTAGTGTATAACTGTGTGTATCCTTCCAGACCATAATATTCAAGCTCTACACTAACTGGCACCACTATGCTATTAAATGGCACGTATTTCCTTGACGTCATTATATATCTCGTTGTGTTTCTTTTTTCAGAATGGCTCATTTACCAAACTGAGAGACAGAGACTGAATTAAGAAAAAGCCATTTGGGGGTCAATCAAATTCTATGTTTCTTCTCAGAAACAAAGGAAAACAAATTTGAAAATACACTATGTGTGCGCGAAAATAAAAGAACTCCTTCAGAAGAGAGAGCAAACACTTGGGACTTCTTTTCAAAACTGAATTAAAAGGATTTTTAAAACAATGTCATACTGAGGGATAAAACTAAAATGTTTGATTTCAGTGATTGCCAAATAAGTGCAAATTCCTTCTACAATAGCACTAATCAGGTCTAATGCATTCTTACTGCCGCAGAGACTCTGCTTTTTCACCTATTTTATAAAATTTTCTATACCTTTTCTAGTTGATCCAAAATTTTGCCATCTCCCAACATGACACATCGCTTCTACTTCCCTTTTTACATATTATAATATAACTTATGCCTCCTACCTTGAATCATCTCTTAGGTCAGTCACTGATGGCTGCTACTTAAAGACTGGTCTTATTTCAAAACACAGCTGCCCTGCAGGAAATTTCGCCACTCATTCTTTTTGACATCTGCATGTGGATTTCTGGGTTTCATAGCAAATGACAGACTAAGAAAAGTGGTTTTGTTGTGTTCCTGACTGTTTGGATGTGCTCAACCTCACAGCCTAGAGAACATGAACTGAATTCAGCACCATAAGAGAAGCACAGTGGGCCCTGTAGTTTTCCACTTGCTAGAGTATGATCTAGTGAAATAACTCATCTCTCCTATTTTCTGTTAATTATAAGGCTTCCAGTTGTTACTACAGTATTTTGCTTGAGGACAAAGAAGAGAGATCCTTAGCTCAGTGTGCAATGGGGAATTTGTTTGACTTTGGCAAATGCAAAAGAATGAGAATTTTTTTTGTCTTGGTTCAGGAAAAAATTCAGCAAAACCTAAGGTATGCCATGTCTGTGTAGGTTCAGACTGAATCTAAGGCATGTCCTGAAGCAGTTTTTAGAGGTTAAGAATCTAAATTATCTAGAAGTGCTTCAGGCCCTTCAACTGTTTGTTAGTGGATTTTATTACTGCTGTTGTACTTTTTTTTGTCTTTTTGGTTGAGGCTGGGGTGGCTTATGAAAGGAGGGGAATGAAGTGACATGGAAGACACCATCAGCAGAAAGGTTTCCCACCTCCTGCAGCCATTCGAGGCTACAAGAAGGGACACGGCACAGCCTGCACAGAGCTTGTGACCTGAGACAGGGACAGTTCACTAGACCCTGGAACATGTCTAACACAAACACACAATACTAACAGTTCCACAAATGCTGTAACAAGAAATGCATTTTAACATGAACTAGTTTGAGGTACATATGTTAAGTTGGTCTCTTTCAAGTATTATTAAGAAATGGTTGAGAAAAAGACAGTGGCTTAAGGTGCAGGATATGAAGGAAATCTATGTGCTTTTTTTTTTGTGTGTGTGTGGAGCTGAACAAGGTTTTCACCCTTTCTGAAGAGTTTTGAAAGCTTTCAGAGAAGATGTGAAAGCATAGCCTATGCCTTAACCAAAAGCTAAAAAGCAAATATTAATAAAAAGAACCCAAATTCTTTCTCTTCTCATTCTTGACTTTCCAAGACCCTGTATGAGAAATATTAAAGTAACAGTTTCTTAACCACAAGAATAACTGCAATATTCTTTAAAACTGTAGAAAGCAAATGAAAAAATATATGGAATTTCTGTGTACACACATGTATGTATGTTTATAGACTCCTTTGATTTGCTTCAATAAACAGGCTTGTGCCAATAACAGCAGATAGAACAACATTCTCCCTATCTTTATTTTATAATCACCATCCAGCATTCCTTGTGCCACTAATCATCCCCGCAGGCAGGCACCTGGCTATCAAAATGAATTGGAGGTAAACCAGCACGTTCTACATAGCTAATGCAGATCCACACAGGCTAGAGCCAGATCACAATAGTCTCAAATATCTAATAACCAATCTGAGTGTTAAATAGGAATTATGACAGAATTGCCCAAAGTGCATTGTTAGCATCTCCTAAGTTGTCAATAGTTGATCTGAAGCTAAAGAAGTACTCAGGATATTTTTATTTTTCATGTTCCAGTTCATTTGTACTTTACTCATGCTGCAAATGGGAGATTCAAAACCAGGGTGTTAGTTGATATTGTTCAACAAATTTTATAGGAACATTACAATGACTTAGGGCTTTATTTTGTGTTAAATTTTTTTCAGCCATTTATCTTTTTCTAATTTATTTTCTGATATTCTGCTCCAGTCCTCCTTAACCAGCCATTAGCTTTTATTAGTGAAGCTAAAAAGAATGATGCTAATGTGAACAGCATAAAACCTACATTGACCTACTTTTATTAAATAAAGGAGAATAGGTCTTATACGTCTGTTAGGTTGTTCAATTTAATCTTCTACTTACAATTACTGATATTTTCTTATTATGATCTGTATGTACAGGTTATGCTTAACTCTGTTTGAAAGCAACACAAATATAATACACGGTATGTCCTTATTCACCCTCTCTTCAAGAAATTGCCAAAACTGATGGTTCCTAAAAATGGAAAAGGAAAGAGAAAAATGGAACAAGGTGGCACATCATCAGCTTGATACAATTAAATGCTACCTATGAAGCTGGTATGACTCAATGACATTTTTTACAGGAACGACTTATCCTCGGGCATTTTTCTGCTCAGGTAATTTTGCATGTTTCTCCTCTTCCTTACTCTGTCCAATTTTAAACATCCAATCCCAACTGAACTGCTGAGCACTCCTCTCCAGCATTGGTTTTAGCAGAGCAGAAATGCCCTTTGCACTTCACTGAGGTTTGCCAAGCATCACAGAATTAGGCCAAATAATTAATTGCTGCCAGACAAGATCAAATGTCAAAGAAGTAGCCTCTGGAAGTTCATCTGCGGGTTACACACTCAGCTTCCTCAACGCCTAGAACTAAAACTTAATGCCATTTAGTAACATTGCTATCACTTTTACTGTAGTAACCATGAGATCCCAAATCAGATCAGGCCTGTGTCATTTCAGACATAATTTAGTGGTCTCTAAAGAGCTCACAGTGCGAAGAGATTATAAATAATAATGATGAATGTATTCTGCCTGTCCCCATGGACCCCACGCAGAGGGGAGGCAAACAGATTGCCACAGTCACAAAGAGCACAGCAGCAGAGCCAAAAATCAAATTCGGGGTTCCTGAATTTTACAAGATCATCTTTCCAATGAACTTTACAAGCAAATAAGACACATGTGACACTACCCAGCTGGACCTCCTATATTTCACAAGATGAAATGTAAGAACAAAATGACAAAGACCTGTTCTGAAAAATCTGCCCTAAAAAATCCAGTCTGGGGTAGCAAGCAAAATTGACACACACTGCCTCCAGCTGTATGCACTGGAAAAAAAAAATCATGCTAGTATTCACAGATCATTATGTTTTAATAGTTCTGGCCTCAAAGCAGCAGCTCACATTCCCAATATTATCGGGAAGGAGGAAAGCAGAAACATATCAATCACTGAACAAAGAGGCTTGTCAGTGAGTGGGCATTTTTCTTTTGTAGCATTTTCTTCTCAGCAGCTGCCCACATACAGCCTATCAGGAGATATCTCAGGTGTCCATCAGAATATTTTTTCTGTGCTCTCTCCATTGTTAGTGCTTGAGCTTAATTTATTTGTCAAGTGCTTGCTTGGTGGCAGGACTGGGGGTGGGAGGATAGGAACAGGGATAAATGCTCATTTCATCGTGATACTGTCCCGTCTCCCTGATTTCTGTCAGCCTGCAAATATTTACACCAGACCTGCTGGATTTCTGCATATTTTAGGGCTTTTTGTAATTAATTCAGTCTCAATATTCTCCTCATTTCCATACTTTTCAAATGTCATTTCATCTCTTTTGATCTGCTTCCATTTCTTTCTGTTTTCTCTCTCTTTGCCTTCATGCTCTTTCTGAATTTTGAAATGGATTTTATTGGTTGATAGAGGCATTTGAAATGCTTTCAGAAGCTGGGCCTTGGAAACACAGGAGAGCAGATTGCTTAATCACATTTCTCACCTAGAACCTGTATAATAAGGGTGATACATAGGGTGTGAGACTTCGAGGCTACTAGTGAAGATGAGCTAATGGACCTTGGCCAGCCTTAATTAGAGTTTCTAAGCCAAACCTTTTCCTCGTCTGGCCATGAGTGTGTCAGCCGATCAGTTTTACAGCAGCTGTCAACCTCCTCTGACTAGTTTATCTTCATCTTTCCTATTTTGTGTGTTGACAGAGCACCAAAAGAGTTATTTCCCTGCAGCAAAGGGGTCCTTTGCTCTGCAGGTAGAACAAAAAGTATCTTTTCTATAGGGCACCTGACCCTACCCCAAAAGGGACCAGGTGTGGCATGAACCACTGCACCCCTCATTCCCCACACCTTCAGCATATGGCAGTCTGGCACTTAAAAATACATAGACATATGTATGTGTGTGTGTACCTATGTGTATCTCACAAAACACCCTAAAGCCCCCCAAACCATCATCTCAATAAATCTGTTACTGATGTGGTGGCACCCAACATGAATTGGCATGCCTGACAAAGAAGGTACAGTGAAACAACTTATTTTGCTATTTCAAACTATTTTAGGAAGCCCTATCAATTGTGTATGTGTTTCCTGGTGGAAAGCTTCCAACCAGCTGTGCAACATGTAAATCAGAGTGTGCCTTCTTAATAACAAAGGCTTGTTTCGATCAGGATGGGCTGATGAATTGCTTTCTGCATGAGGATAAAGAAGACTGGGCTTTAGGTATGTAAAAACGGTAAATATTTCTCTTCTGCTTTTGTTCTTCCCCAGCCAAAAGCACCTTAAAGAGAGCCATTTGTTTCTTTGCCACAGAAAGAAAAAAATTAGGGTTACCAGGCTCCCTGTGCTTATTCATCCAATTTTGCCTTGAGTTAAATATTGGAGAACTGTCCCCATTTGGGAAGGTTTTAGTTCTGCCACTGGCTATGATAAAGACTGCTGTTCCTATCCACCACTTGGCTTGTTTGTCTCTAGGTTTTTTATTTCAGCTAAACTTGCAACAGAAATTATACTGTTCTGGTGAAAAATGAATGGGATTTACTAATTTTAGTTTTTTATCTTTATCTATTTCTCTCCACTAAAGAAGAGAGAAAAGTCCCACTCATCCTCCTGCCCTCCCCTTGCCCCCCAGAGAAAGTGGCAATTGTACCATTAAGCTTAAAGAGCTTTACATATGCAAACACAAACACAGAGCTTACAGGAGAGATCTTCCCTATCCATATGTTCATCTCCTTCCCTTTACCTAAACCAGACGATTACCTCAGCAGCTCAGCTGTGTTATTGAGACATTTCAGCGTGAAATTTGTTTTTGCTCACTGAACTTTAAGCGGAATTTCAAGTGCCAAGTCTCCAAAGCCAAGTGGGGCTATTAAGAGATAATTACTAATTATGCTAATTTGAGAAGTTGTGCTATTTCTTTCCCTGGTCATTTTATCGGCAGCTCTCCTGAGAGAACAGTCCCCATTCAATGTTAATAACCTTTCCAGGCTAAGCATTCAGTGGAGGACAGTGTGTCCTAAACCCAGGAATATTTTACAGTTAATCTAGATACGTGGCTGTAAATTAGAAAGAGAAGAAAGTTGTACTAATGCTAATGATTTATGTTATTAATTTTTTGCAGTACCAGAAATATCTGATTCCTTTCCATTCGCATATTGATACAGCCGTCTGCTGATGATTTTATTTTAAATGAGTCCTCTGTGATTTGAAATATTCAGAAAACCAATAACATTTCTCAGCCATCATTTTCTAATCCTACCTATTGCAAGCTCCCATAATAATAGATTAAAACAAAGAACAGATTTGATTTGCATTTTCTAAATGTCTCGTTAATTTCTGTCTTATTTATGTTAAGGTATGAAACATATCTTTCCCAAGGCTTATATCCAGCTTGTTTTTCTTCTCTTCCAAGACAGTGGTTATTGGGTTGATCATATTAGTCTGTGGAGTATGCTGAGAGAGTAAGATAAGAAAGGAATGAATTTACCTTTTATTTTATGTATATTTCCACAGAATCACAGAATCATAGAATAGCTTGGGTTATAAGGGATCTTTAAGGGTCATCTCGTCCAACCTTCCTGGAATGAGCAGGGACATCTTTACCCAGATCAGGTTGCTCAGAGCCCTGTCCAGCCTGACCTTGAATGTCTCCAGGGATGGGGCATCTACCATCCCTCTTGGCAACCTGGGCCAGTGTTTCACCACCTTCATTGTACGAAATTTCTTCCTCACGTCTAGCCTGAATCTCCTCTCCTTTAGTTTAAAAGCATTACACCTTGTCCTTTCGCAACAGTCCCTGCTGGAAAGTCTGTTCTGTCATTTCATCCTCATTCTGTAGCAAAATATACACATTTTACATCTTTTGTATCTATAATTTGTGGTGTGGCTTGGCTTACCTTCCAAACACAGAGGCACTAAGCCAGCCCTGCTGCTGGTCTGCTTGTTGACAAAATCTTGTTTCTTTGCTCCTCTGAATGGATCTCCCATGTAAGAAGAGCATGATGTCTGTGGACATTGTCCAAGGCCACAGCGTTCTCCATTAGGAGACTGTGGTTACCCCGATGTGACCATGGAGGCTCATTCCTGCAATATCTACAAGTATCCCACCAAATGGACTCCCTGCATACCTAGGAGCAGCTCCTGGAAATTTGGGCTGCAGGGTCACCCTCTTTGTTTGTCAGGATAGCATGAACACCATAAATATTCAATGGAGGATAGTGACACCTGAAAGAAGATGAAGAACATGGTCACAAGTGCGGCAGATGGGGAGGGCAGGGCCCACACACAGTCAGGCTGCCTCCACCCACAGAGCCAGCGCCAATGGCAACATGGCTGCATTTCCAGTTAAAATAAACTGTCCTACTGGAGACCATCATCCAGCTTGATATCTTGCTAATATGTGTACCAGTAGGGTTTTTAATTGAGTGGAGTCCCACTGAACTCCTTGCTTCACCACCACCAGTGCTGATCTAGCTTTCTTGGGCCCCATGCCCTCAGGGCTGTTAGGTGGTCAGGCAACCATGCAGTGGCTATGGCATCGCAACCCCCAGACACAGTAGCCACACTCCCATGGCTCGCAGCCTCCTTGGCCACCTCCTTCCTCCACCTGGCTGCAACAGGGTCAGGTCTCCTCTCTGAACTCTGCTGGCTGATGCCTGATGGCATCAGCTGGAGCCTCCTCTGAAGGGTGGACGCTGCCCTTGCTGCACATCTGGGCTCCTATGAGGGGATTTTTAGCAGCATTAGCCTCCACACACACCAGCTGTGGGTCCTCCAACGGGCAAGTAATGTAGGTGTGGCACTGGGTTCGGCTTCACTCTGACCGCTTAAGACAGCAGGGCATAAACAGCTTCAGGTAGTGAGGGGTGACCACAGCTGTGGTTCTGCAGGTCAAGTGGTGAGTGCAGAAAACAGAAGACATTCAAAATATTTTTAATAGGAATTGGGCCTATATTCTATTATATTTTTCAGTTTGCAGCATCGAGATGCAAAGTAACTAAGCAAAGATCCCCTCCACGCAACCAAAATAAAAATGAGAATTGAGTGACAAGAAGACAAAAGATAGCAGTTCATCCTTAGATTTTTCACTATTTTTAGACTGTGAACAGACCCAAAAACAGTGGGTGCATTTTTTTTGAAATGCAAAGAATGTAAATATTCAAAATCTTGGGTAGCAGCTATTTCAGGAAAATGTAACACGCAACCCTCAGACTCCAGTTCAGTACTCCCAATGTAGGAGTGGGAGGATTGCGTTCACATGAGACATGAATTAGGGCCTAAAAATATGTCCTAGTAATAAAGGAGAAGATAATTTTAAGTTTCAGCACTGTCAGTTTCAGAATAGAGCTTCTTTTAGTAGAAATCCAGTTTGCAAGCGTGTGATCCTGCCCCCAAACCGCAGATAAACATCAGGTAAAGACATGTCTTCCTTGCTGATGGGTCTTGGGGGACCAAGCTCCCACCATACCACCAGGAGATATAGGAGAAACGTGACTGTGTGACTCCCTACCAACACATCTCTCAGAGGTTCATGTGAGCACATCAGGCAGAACCGGGACCATCATGTGACCCCAACATTTCAGCAGCTCATGAGCACACACCAAACTGAAGCCCCTGACCTGCACCTGGACAGACACAAGCAGATTTCGTGGACTTCTTCATAAAACAGACTTTCTGGTCACACTCAAAGGAAAGCATGTGCAGAAGGCAACATAGGTGACTGTGTCTCATGTCAGCAGTTCTCGTGGGGGACAAATTGTTGTAGGTGGGGTCTTGCATCTCCCTGAAGCCTCATCAACTCTTGAGATGCTGTGTCTTCTAAAGAAACACTCTGCTGTCCCAAAATTCAGCCTAATCAAGTTGCATCAGAGTCAGCTGCTCCTTGCTGATACATTGCTGTCCAAAGAAAGAAGCTAAGGGGACTGGCTGGAGGCTGGGAACAGGGCCATGGTTCCGGACAATATGAGCCTGTAAGTGAACAAACATCTGCAAGAGAGGAAATCTCTTTAAAAAAAAAAAAAACAAACACAAAAGAGATGCAGTCAGGAAAGCAAGATGCCATATGGCCTGAAAGGCCTACTAGAATATTTAATATTAGTTCTTCCTGAAGAAATAAATGAGTGCTAGAAACTATTTCAAAATGCTTGATGGGCTCTGTTGGTCACAGCCACACTTGTTCTGCGCACTCTGGGAAACTGGCAGACTGGAATCGCAGTCCCAGAAAGGCGCTTCACATTGCTAATTCAGGCTGAAATGAAGTTTTCTGCATGTTATTTGTTATTCATGTTTGAAATTGTTTTTTTAATCTAATGCCTTCAAAGATCACACGGAGTTGTGGAAGCAATAAAAAAAATCAGTTAAAATACAATCTGACCTTAGCTGTTTTCTTTCATGATATATATATATTACGTATTGTATATTGTGTATTATATATTATGTATTCTATATTATATTATACATTTTACAGTATACATTATATTTTATGTATTATGTATGTTATATATTACATATAATATACTGTGTAATATCTATTACATATTGTATTGTATACATTACATACCATATATTACATATTGTATATTAGATATTACATATTATACATTATATACTATATATTAATTATTTATTATATACTTAACTATATTATTAAACAGTACCATTCCAAAACCTGCAGTAACCCTACTGAGAAGCATTTGGAGCTCTCACAGATTTCGAAAGGCTCAAATGGCATGAATAACAGAAATGCATAGCTGCAAGAGACCCCAGCAGCCGATTGGCACTGTCTGGCCTCTGATGTAAGAAAGTACATATGGGACAGCCTGTATAACATGCTTTGGCCAATTTCAGGCTGAAGAGAACATGGTCCTTTAGATGGACAAGGCCATGTGGGTATTAGCTGCAGTAGAAAGCAGAAACAAGCAATTTCTGCATAAATTATATGGCACTTGGAGACAGCGAGTTCCTTTTGGAGAAATAAATCCTCTCTGTGCTGCTAGCTCATGCTTCAGATGACTTCAGTGACTAGGACAGTAGATGATACAAGCAAAGAAATATTTTATTCATCGCTCTTCTACCTGTCCCAGCAAAAGTGCAATGTCTTGGCAAAATTTCCACTATGCTTTCATGCTGTGTGTCAGGGAGTGGGGAGAGAAAGTTTGCCATCCCATGGTTTCCAGCTGGAAAAAGGTAACGGCAAATTGATTCTCCTTCAATCCCTCAAAATCTCGATCCCAACTATATCAAAAAATGCACAGGCCAAGTGCGGCAGAGAAAAATGTTCCTTCCACAAGCTCTGACCAAACAGGCTTTGTGCAGAAATCTTGACAAGGAGTTGAGGGAAGCTTAGACTTGAACTTCTGAAGGAGGATGGTCCTTTCACTGCCACCAGAAGCTAGTACACCTGCAGGACCCATAATGTGATTTTCTGAAAACCATAGAATTTGTCAACCTACGACCGGATGAAAATCTTGTATTTATTTACTTTTCATAAGTATACAAATATACATAGGTTTCTACCCTGCCTCTTTGCAAAGAAAAATTTGAAAATATAAAGTGACGAAAGCTCTGCAAAAGAACAATTAATCTACCATGATCTTTTACCAGTCACAGTTTCTTTAATTTCTTTAAAAAATAGACATTTGAGGTCCCAAATTCTACAAAAGAACACAAATTATGGACTCCTTGACTTTTGCTATTTCCCGGCAGCACATCTGCATGAATTTATTTTCAGGCTAAGAGTCCAGATAATGCAGAGTGTAACATTTTACCATTTAAAAACCCAGTTATATTAAAGAACAAACAATAATCATGATGGGTATGAGATGCAAAAAGATGAACTACAAAGCAGTTGTTCAATCTTGTCTTTTCAGCTGATATTATAAATGGGCTGAGCCTAAGAGAAAAATTCAGAGCCTAAAACCGAAGGCTGGCTAATTAATCAGTTATAAGAGCATAGGGGATTACAAAACATGATTAAAACACACTGAAAACAAGAAAGACAAAGGAGGATGGTAAAGGGAGCTCTGTCAACAGAGATACGTCTCTACACAAGCTTGTGAAAATGATGCAGCTCAGAAAAAAATTGTGCTTAAGAATGAAAAACCATCTACAACAAGACAATGTTACAAACCAAATACATTTGTGGAAATTTTGCCTAATGGTTATTAAAAAAAAAAAAGTAATTTGATCCAAGCTCCTTATGAAGCCTAGGACAAAACCTCCAGTGATTTCAACCCTCTATATAAATATGCATGTACGGTAATATACGCGTTGCTGGAACACATGTTGGTATATTAATATGCATAGTACTAGAGTGTCTGTGTTTAAGTATATAAATAGAAATTGCATATAAACATATGCATTCATAGCTTTGAAGTTCCATTAGTAACAAAAGAGCGTAGATAAATTATTAGTATTTTTACATGATGATTTCTGTTTAAGTCAGATCCTGAACTGCTACTGATGCTTACTTGCAAGGTATTCAACAGATGAGGAGTCCAGACTGATAACCTCTCTGCTGTGCAAGTGTATTTTTAAACCTCTTTTCGTGTTAAATTCTGATGCTGCTCTGAAGGGACAAAATAAAGTGCTTTCCTGAGTGTGCAATTTTAACTTTCTTGTTTTCATTTTGAAACTCTAATTTGGCAATGATCCACTACTGATAGTGCCAGTTAGCATGACCCCAAATCCTGTAAATATTACCACTGAGGTCAATCTGCACTGAAGACAACAGGACCACCCATGTGAGGGTGACCTATGGGATGAAGGTCCCGTAAGTGGTAGAACCTGGTGCTACTGAAATATTGCCATGTAACAGCAGAGGATTGGGCTCCTATTCTCTTTGTCTTGAATCTGCCCTCAATCTTTCTCTCTTTTCTAGTGGAAACAAAAAAGGAAATAGTGCTTTTGTTCACAAATTCTTAGGAGTGTTGATGCATGCGTATTTTCTGTAATATTACCTACTCAACAAAAATTAATCTATAACCTTAATGTACATAATGGATGAAAGTGAACATTATACAAGTGAAGACAGAAAATATTTTTTCTAGTTCTTTTTACTGTTTTGGAAAATGGATGCAATAAAGCGATATACCTTTAGAAATACTGCTGCATACGATTTATGCAATTTCAAACTATATTACTTAGGTAGCAGTTATTTGTGTGGTTCATTGCTTGCCCTAAGAGACCTTCATTTGTTCAAAGTATGAACCTATTCTAGATTTAAAATGGTAAAAGCAAACTAATGTAAAACACAGTGAAATCACTTTAAAATCTGCTTACGTTCTCACTTTGGATACAAACCGCCATCATAAAAATAATCCCCCAAATTTCTCTGAGATTATTTCAGCAAATCCCATGCTCATCAAACTCTAAAACATACTCCACCTGCTAGTGAAACTATCACAGTAATTGTCTGGGCTTTTATCTAATGAATATGCATTAAAGCAGTCAAAACAAAATTCTAACTTAATCTACATTACTGAGGAAAGTTTCTGAAACAAGCTGTTGCAGGGAAATTTATGTAATACATTGTCAACATTCGGCAGAGACAAGCTGTCTGCTAGAAATGGCTGATGGAAACCAGTCTCCTGCATTTGGTCAGGAACACATATGGCTAGTAACCTTAAGCCACGCTTTTAGCCATAGATGCGCTCAGAGCATCACATCTCATCGTGCTTTTAGTGTGCCTGCCCACCTGTACCTCATCTCTGTGCAAAGCCTGTGCTGATGATCACTGAAAAGTCTCTTTTTGCCATGTGGGTTTCGGTGAGTCATCATCATCTCTTCTACAATACTCAAACTCAGTGATACCTGCCGGAGCACGAGGAAATGACAGATGGATATTCAGTGGATTGTCTGTACGAGGTCTACACACGACCATACCTGCTGACAGGTATGTGTCCAAGCCCAGCATTTGCAACAATATAGCATAGGGCAAACCAACTAAAGGAAACATATTTGAAACCAAGATTAACCAAAATTAACAAACAACTTTTTTCATCCAACTGCCTGCGTATGATGCACACATTTCTTTTGCTGTAATGACCATTAGAGCAATAGTCTCAGCCCTGTACCTTTACTTTTGCTGTCTCCTATTTCTGCCTAAATAGCACAGAACTCAGCTTTACACGCCAGTGTCAGAGAAACATTTCTTCAGCTCAGGAAGTGGTAGGAAGATCAGTTTAGATGTGCTGAGACAGAATAAGCCCTAAGAAATATGTGTTGGCAAGTAAGTGCATTGCAAACTTTTTTATATATAGAAAAATTTTAGGAAAAGAATAGTTAACTTCTTACCCAGTTTGTGATTCCACAAAAAAAAAATATTAAGCAGCTGCATATTTGTATGCAGAACTTGTTACTTATTATTTACTGCTTTTCTGAGCAGCAATGGAACAACTGAACAAGTGATTCTGCTGAACCAAGGCCATGTGCTACCCCAAAGACCTTTGATGATATATTGGTCCTATCCAGCCACCAATCTCATATGTATTTTCATTTTTATAATTTGTATGAACAACAGCTGCTTCAATAGCTGAGGCTACATGAGAGGATTAAGAAAACAACAGGAAGTGGAGGAGAGAGATGGGTGTTGTACTAACAAAAGAGATACATGCAAAAAGTGCAGATATACGATAAACAAATGGATCTTCAGGGTTACATACACAGTTTTATTTAAAAAGTGGCTTTTTGGAGCCTTTGCTGTTAGCTTTTTAATCATTAACACTAGATTGAGACAGCTTCTGTAGTGTTTAATTAATACTCCTGTTAAAACAGTGCTCCACAAGATCCAAAATAGTGTCTAATTCATTGTGCCTCACTTTCATTTCATTATGGACACTCTTGATGAGGGCTTGGAGTTTTTTGAGGAAAAATTAAAGCAGCAATGCATAAGGAAGATATTTTTTTAATGTTTTTAAGTTTTAGAATTACTTTCCTAGACTCAGAAACCAGGGCTTATTTCCTTTTTTTTTTTTTTAATCTTAGAGTTGTCTGCCACATTTAGTTAAAGAATTGTCTTATGGTTAAAAAGTACAGTCAATTTGCAATGGTTTTAGCTAAAGTGGAATAGTCTCTTGGCTCTTCCAAGAAGCACGTATATATACAAAATTGATTACCGACATGCAAGGCACAAATGTGAGCACTAGGATTTCTAACGGAAATAGAGGTTATGAAATCTAGATAATATTTGATCTTACTGGAATTAAGTGATTAATCTAAAAGGAGCAATCTCATTAAAAAAATAAATAAAATCTCTAATGGTTTCAATTAATTCCATAAGCAGTTCTCATAGCATCTGAAGGAAGGAATGCGTGTGGCAAAATAGAGTTATTCTGCAGATTTGTCAGCAATGTGCTGCTAATATTGAAGAAAGACTTGTCTTTAAAATGTAAACTTGGATACACAGAAACCTTGCCCTCAGCATGTGTAACAAGCCATTTGGGGAGAAATCAAAAGCCCTCCAGGAACTGAAGAGCAAATGTGATTTAACACCAAGGAGGAATTTGATCCCATGCACTTGTTTACATATAAAACAGATAAATAAATAAAAAGCCTTCTTCTTTCAAACAGCACCAGGCGGAACTGCTTTGTGGGCAGATGTTGCAGGCTGCCTTGCAGGCAGGGATTATACCTGTTCCTGCCTGCTCCTGCCTGTGAGCAGGACCTGCCATTTCACACGGGTATTTCACAATGATAAACCCAAGTGATGTGATGCACCTGCAGACATGATGCAGCTACAGAAAAGACAGACACGATCTAGAAACAGGTTCACTCGAAACTAGACTGAGAGACTCCTGAATTGCTGCCTCTCACTAATTAACTCTGCAACAGATTTATTAACTGCTCTGACTCAGTTCCCCTCCCTATAAACGGGGAATGTGGCCTCTCTGTCTATGAGAGTTAATGACAACTTCTGATAAATACTTTGAGCATGTACCTAATATGATTACACTGATGTATTTTTATTAACTCTGGGCAATAAGAGTCCTTGCTGGCTAGGATGAGTTGGAATTCTCTGAAGAGAAGGATGATCTTAGTCACTGGCTGGGAAGAATAGTTCAATGTGCCTCACATCATTAAAGTATAAATTTAACACGGAATTCACTGGTAGCCTTCAGGAAAACCTGACAAAACTTCTTTGTCTATGGCTTCTTACCCCATTTACACGGAATGTGTCATCTGCTTAAAAAATGTGCCCTGGCTAACCAATCTATAAAGCTGTGTTCTGTTAAACTACTTCTATTACAAAGCACAGTTCTAAACTGCAAAGGGCTATTTCATCTCTGACTAATCAAAGCCAGGGTACATTTTTAAAAATCCCCACTTTTTTTTTGACACCTAATAACCATCTTCTGGTAACTGGTACTGTTAGCCTCTTACATCTTGTTTTAACCTTTGAGTTTACACCTTGTGCTATAACACACAAGGACTCCAAAATTCTTCAGTTTTTTCAACAACAGGAATGCAGAGTTAAAGTCTCTTTTTAAAATAAGTATTATTGGTAGGGCACAATTTAACCTAAAAGGACTAGCTTTTGACTTGTTCTGGCAGAACTGAAATGCTTCACGTTTATGCTTGAATGCTGTATATTCGCTCTTCTTCCTGCACATGAAATCTAAAGGATTCCCATAGTGAAACTTTTTTCTTTTTTAAAAAATATCATCAAATAACTTGTGCTCATGCATTTTGTCTGAAGGCACAAAAAGTGCTCCTCGTGGGCACAGCACCAGGTAAAGCAAACTTCTGTCATGCAGCTGGAAAAACTGGTCATTAGAAATGTGAATTGAAAACAAGTCAAGTGTCTAGGTTTTAGAAACAACAAATTATAAGGACAGACATCACATTCTTTAGCATACGTAAATGATAAACACAGATCAATTGATAATATTTGCAGTACTTCCAACTGGAGGAGATGTGATATTAGAGAACATTCACTTTTTGTACTGTTTCTTTCGAACTGCTAAACCCACAAGCAGCAAGAACTGAGCTCCAATTTAATTACTGCCTGCGCTGCTCAACAATGGAGGCAACGCAGACCACTGCGGCTCTGCCCCTCGCCTCCCAAAATCACCATTCATACCGACATCTCAACTGCAATTCATGATGGGCACGAGGGAGGGAAATTACAACCTGGAAACCAGTTAATGAAAGTTAATTTCAGTTAAATCTTGTTCAAGAATCCAGAGGCATTTTGCCTGGCAGTTCGTGGCAGAGCTTCTGGCATGGCTGTAAAACAGAGTACGAGCTCAGGGTTGGCTTCTGCTCCCAGTTATGTCAGCTCTTCCATAAGATTCAGCTAGAGAAAGATCAGCACACAAAGAAACTTAAGACCAAATCCACTTTTTTGGTAAAGGTGCGAGGTTTCCTGACATAAATATTACCGGCTCTTGCGTAAGGATCTATTTTCACTATTCTGAATTACTTAGTTACTCAGAAAACATATCTACAAAAGCAGAATATAGAAATTCCCTGAAAAATCTGGCTTATAAGAAGTTTCTTTCATTTTATTTCTCACTCTAAAAAACCTTTATCTTTGTGCAGCCGTGCCTTTATGATTTGTCTGTAAGACTATTAGTATTACACTGAGGAAGATCATACACAAATGCTATGAGAGTATTTATATATATATCTGTCTGTATATATACATATATATACAGACATACATATGTATTTAAATCACAAATCCATACAGCATGGATGGGTGGATGTGTATAAATACACAAATGATACAAATGTATTTTATTTTTACATGTCTAAATAAAATCCTTCAATACAATATAAAAAATTAAACCCTAATATAATTTTTTTTTACTCTAGGCTTTAAGACCCTTTGACTAATATAACTTGGAGTTTATTATAGTAATTCATTTAATATGGTTAGACAGTTGAAGCAAAATGTGTGTATTTCATACAAAAATGTATATATGTACATATATATTTAGGCACAAACACCCATGTACATAGCAGCACAGTTCTGACACCCTGACTCATGCTGAGAAGTTTCAGTTGCAATTTTACTGTGAGTAGGGTCAGCAGAATCAGGCCTTATATAAACGTAATAAATTATTAGAGTTAGCTTGATAGCCATCATTTTACATTTAGTCAGATCCCTCTATTTAAAGGATAAATAGCCATTTCACAGTCTCTGATAAGTGCTAAGAAGTGGGCAATTGCATAAAATTAGTTTTGTGTAAATCTTTTTCTGTGGAGATGGAGATAAAAAATCTGTCAAATTCTACTTCTTTCTTCCCACACTTCCCAGCAGCTTTGACTCTTCACACTGATGTTTCATTACTAGTTAGAGAAAGGTGATTCTGCTAATAATTTTGAAGACAGTTTCTCTTGAGAGGAACAAAGATAATGTAAAAATGGGAAAAAAAAAAAAAAAAGTCACACTTTAGCATGAAGTGTTTTGCTGAGATCTACTTATTGCTCATTCCTCAGCCCTGAGCTGCACATAAAACGCCACCAGCCTGTACTGTAGGTTTCAGAAACAGTACTCACAAGTGGTACAACTCCAAAATCAGAGGGAGTAGTTGGTAGAAATCAACCCCTAACCCAGCAGGAACACTCTCACACAGACAGACTATGGTTTGCAGGGGTAATCCCCCACTACACAATATTCTTCTGATGGCAACACACCAGAAGTCACACCAGTAACTGTGTTTTTTTCGGCTTAACAAATCATAAGTTCGTTATCCCACCTTTTTGTTTCTTTTTGCTAGGGAATAAGAAAAGGGGAGGTGAATTCATTTTTATCGCTATCCTCCTAACCTCACTATAAAAGTAAGAGATTGGGAATCAGTCTCCATTTCGGTCTATTTTTACATACATCATGCACAGCGTTGAGTGGGAACAGAGAGGAAGGCGACTTAAAAAGCTGTCAGGAATATTCCGAAGAAATGCGCCTGCCTCCCTGGCAGCCCCGTTGCTGGTTTGGGGAGGCACATGGGCAGAGGGACACGCATTCCACCGCCACCAAGCCCAGCAGAAAGGCACCTCCTGAACTGCCGCGCTGCCGCTTCAGCTGAGAAAGGAGGAGATGGTGCAAAAAGCCTCACAGTGAGCCAATAAACCACCTTACAAATCACCTTTCCTTATAATCCAAGCAAGTCAGGAGTCAGATAATTTCCTGAAAAAGAGGATTCATATCTCATATTAAAAAAAAAAAAAACACGAATCCTTCTTAATGTATCCTACCTAAAGCCAAAGCCTTTATTCACTGAAGTGAGCAGCAAACTTTTTAGCGTTAGTCTCAGCTGAGCTAATCAAATAGCTCAGCTCCTACACCATGTAGATTTTGGTTTTCCATACCTTGAATTAATGCATTCTCCAGGACAGCTATATACTGTCCCAACAGAAAAAAGTCCCTCCACTCCCACTAAACATGCCGAAATTCTGTTTCCTTAAAAGCCTCTGTCTTTGTAAATAAAACAAAACAAAAACACAGAAATAAATCAGAGTAGCTTGATTATGTTCTTTATAATATTTCCTTTTAAAAATTCATTTTACTGTATTCTTTTGTAAGTTTTTCTCCAAAGTGAACAATATAAATCTTACCAGTTTCCTTCTACTGAAATTTAAAAAATCTCCGGTCCCTTTTGCCATGTGTCTCTGAATCCTCACTATTTCTAGTACACATTTGGGAGCTAGAACAGCCAGAATGAAAGAGAATATACTAAGTGAAAATACATCTTTCATTCACTAATGACACCATAATATCTTCAATATTAGCCATCCTGCTCTTCACACACTCTGTCCTGCTCTGTGCTTGCCTTGTTATCACGCTTTGATTAGCAGAGATTCTCACTAAACCATCCACAGGAATGTCCAATACTTATCCAGAGTGGGTATTGTTAGCTCAGGGCCCCAAAAATACATCTTCATATTTCAAACTCATCGTAAGAAGAAATTCTAGACTGACTGAACAACAACGATAACACCATCCATTTAATGCTTTCTGTTAAAGCATTAAATTTGGTGATTTTATGACTCAGGGAGGACTGCCTATTAGTACGGGTTGACAAGCTGCTTTCGCCAGTTAACAAAGCGGTCTTTTTAATATATTATATATCACAATATGCTGTTAAAAAGTCCTCTGGGTTGGCTGCTTCATTTCAAATTAATATAGCGAGGAACAAAGGTCAGCCAGAGCAGGAAGGTAAGCATTTCATTTCACTATTGGAACTTACATGATTTGCAGGCAAAACAAGCTGTTTTATGCAGAAAACATCAAGTCCATCATGGTACCTTGAGAGTGATCTATCTATTGATGCATATCAGCATTTTTTGTCTGGATAACTAATAGTTTACACAGAAAACAGTGGTAAACTGCCTGAAAGGTTGTAGAGATATTTAGCTGTAAACAGGGATCAATTCAGGTTCATTACTATTCACAAAACCTATCCAATATTGGACAGCAGTAATTCAAAACTAGTACAGTTAACACAGATCAGACAGATATTCTAATGTTCACCTTTTTAATACAACTTGCATTAAAGGAACCTAAGAAAACAGTTTGCACAGACCTTTAGTAGCTTTGGTATTTCACAAGGCAATTTCATCTGACCTTTAATTTTTAGTGCAGCGTTTCCCAGTTGTAGGGTATCACTTCAGAAAGGGCTGCCATTAAGTGTTTTATAAACTCCATTAATATCACTTAAACTGGAATTTGTAAGCAAAGCTCTCAGCTTATGGGAAAATTTCCCTACCCAAATCACCAAGGAGGAGTTACAGAATTTTAAGCAATATGAAGCAATTTCCAGCAGTATGATACTTTGCCACTAGCTTTATATGTCTCTGCATCACCACTGACGAAAGCAAAACATCCGACTTAATTTCTGTGTTCAAAAAGGTAAAAATGGCTATATATGCCATTGTACCTATAAGTTATGATCAATATTTATATTAGTGTTTTTTCTACTTACATAATTAATAATCTGACATAAAGTTTAAATATTTTGTTCTCTCTCAAAGTAAAATATGCCATTTTATTGTCCTCACATTTACGTGCGGTTGCTAGGAAGATGCAACTCTGCTATAACCTAATCATCTGCTATTTAGATATGGACTCATGAATCCCATATTTTTTATTCTAAATTTAAGTTCAGTCATCGTGGCTAATGTCCTTGATGCTATCTCAAATTGCTGTCATTACACGGATCACTAGAAATTGGAGGTAATAGTAAAAAAGAAAATAAAAAAGAAAGGTACCAAATTAGATGATGGATAAAGGTTTAATCAATTTAATTTTATCACCAAATCCAGTCCGTTCGTCTTGAGCTGTCAGGGGACGAGATAAGCGGAACACATCTTGAAGCACAGCACAATCCGGTTGTGGGGAAGGAGTTGTGTCCCTGAACCTCGCTGAGATGAAACACGCTCATTTATTACTTTGGCATTGCAGGATGATGAAGAACCAAGCTGGTTTCCTCCCTCCGTCCTCAGCACAATCTTTCTATTTCATTAATTTTTCATTGAATTTCATTTCACAATCATTTTGCCTCTCTCACCCGCTTGCAGCCTTTATTTAGTTTATTCTTGTCAACTTTTATTTAGTGTCCCATTGTATCAGCAATGACCTCGGCCATGGCTTTCTATCATATCAGGGATACCTGATTCCCTCCTGTTTCCAGTAATTAACTTTAATCGCTGGGCGTATAGAACAGAATTACAAATAAGGTGGATTATTTGTTGTTTTACACTGGAAAATAACTCCAAAGGGGCATATCTCCAATCACCCATTTCATACCTCCTTTCTGTATGTTGATTTCTAAGTTGCTGGAGGCTGCTGAAGTGTGGGCTTTTTAGTACTATCAGTAAACAGCAACCGTGCTTTTGTGTGGTCACTTTTAATCATTTAGCTCAGATAACAAACCTTCTTTTGAAAATCTACACCGCAGGCTATGGAAGTTGTACAAACCGTGCTGAGGTGGCTGTGCTGAATTCTGCCAATACTCAGCCATATTCCAGAGCCCTGGAGAAAACACAAGAACCCACAAATCCAGCAACTTCCTACAAAGCCCAAAAAATCTAAAATGGATTTCTCTAAAACAGCACGCAAAGGTTTCTAACCTCTGGTCATTTTATACACACAGATTTAAAAAACCCAAACACAGAGAGAAACACAAAATACCTATTACTGCTTTTACATGAAATTAGGATGAAGATATTCTGGCAAGCATCTGTATTTATTTTTCATTAGGTCTTTGAGAAATTAAGATATTTACGTCCCACTGGGAGTTAACACACTTATTTTCTAAACGATAATGAAAATATTACTACCTATACTAATTTAACAAATGGCTATGAATATACACATTTTATCTTTTCAACACCCTTTCTGCATGTAGTGTAAGACTGAATGAAATCACTATGCAAATATATGCTTGCAGTGTGATATTCATTGCATGGACATTTAGTGTTCAGTCTTCAGGTAGGATCTATATACTGAAAGGGTTGCTAGACTTCATAACCATAAAAATATGATGCATGCAAACTAATTACTGGGCAATGTCATTGTACACTGGAATTACGCTCGGTGTCCTACACTTTTCAGTGTTCAATTTGCATATATGGAAATTCTCTCAGACTCTTGCAGCACATGTTTTTTACTGTTTTTTAGCCTAAATACACAGGGAAATTTATCTATTCAGAGAACGCTGTTTGCTTTACTTGCTTGAACTGGGTTTCTGTCCCCAGGAAACTCCTAAAACAGAGCATCCAGGTATAAAAGAAATGGAGCAAAGTGCTATAGCCAGACACACTGATTTATAATTCACATTAATCAGGACAAAAATGTGACTGAAAACATGAAAAGTAAATCAGAAGGGGAAAAGCAATGCTATTAAATAGAGAATAATATTTGCTTCCACTGCTACACATTCCTAGATATTCTATCAGGTAATGTCTCAACCCGTTTTTAAGCACACTTTATATGTAATGTGTAATAAAATATATGAGGCTGTATAAATAATTTGTGGAGTCCATCTCCTTAAGAAGTGGGCATGTGACAGATAATTCCATTTAGTTACTCTGATTAATATTCAATTTAAATTTAAGACAAGTTAATTTATTTGTCTACATGCATCCATAGGTATCTCTGTGTGTGTATGTGTAAACATATGTGCATAGCTATACACTTAAAAACATCTACTAAAAGTATTCTTGCTATAAATAATATATATGTACTGTAGAACAGTTAAAGTCATGTGTCTCTGGTGTAACTCTTTCAAAAGATTTTTCACAATCTATTAAATAGATCAAACCTGCAAAACAGTCGAGCCCCTATTAATTCTCATGAGCCTAACACATTTTCATGATTAGTCTCCAGGACAGCCAGTTGGTTAAACAACACCTTTGTATTAGATACAATCAAAAAATCCACAGGAATAAACTAACCTAGCAGTAAAATCCAACAGGTCCTATACTGGGTGTGCCTTAAGTTACAGGCATATTTTGCTAGCATAATTTTACAGGAATGTGTATTTTTATGAATATATACTGTGATTGTATAAAAAATAAAATAAAAATCATATGAACACAAGAATTGCTCCCTATAATTAGTATACTAACCAACTACATCATTTGGAAAGTGGTTACAATAGCACATTTGGAGAAATAAAAGAATAAACTGTTCAAGTGCACATTCTTATTGATAGTGGTCAGTCAAGCACTTTCTAGAATGCCACCAACCTCCAGCTGTGTATTCTGCAAATAGCTGCCATCTACCAACTTATCGTTTAACATATTTTTTAGGTGTTTTTTAAAACATTCAACTTCCATCTTATTTTGGCACAACACAGAGCAACAAAGGAAGCAACAGAAAAGTCTTATGGAAAGACTTACTTTTGTCTCCTGCTTAAAAACAAAATTAACACTTATAACTTACCTTTATAACTAAGCACCTTTACTCCACTGCAGAGATTAATGGATTACTCTTTTCTCTTGGCCAAGCACAGGGTAGCTAAGGCTAGGCTAAGTTTGTAATTCCCTAGAAAAGTAGTTTGGCTTGAACAAATACAGCACAAAGAAGTCTCCAGAGCACAACTTAAGTACAAACAGATTTAAAGAGAGGGAGTATGAGAGTGCTCCCTTTGCTTAGTATTTTAAAATTTATTCTATAACAGAACATGAAACACAGCCTTTGTCACCAGATGTTACAGCATGTTGTAGCTCCAGAGTAACAAGTCAAGGTTACACACCTACTCAAAGTACTGATATATCTGCATGTCTGTTGGTTTTACTCACGGGCTGGTCACTATTTGTTACTGTGATTCTGAATACAGCGAGTTCAGGCATTCAAGTTAAAATAGTGACAATCAAATGATACAGTCTAGTATTTAGCTTTTGACCCGTTTTCAGTAGTTTTTATGAAAAACCTGCTTTGACACCTTTCTAAAAAGTTGTCAAATACCGTGCTCATTGGCTTTAACACAATCAATAATTAAAAGGCACTTAGCTAAGGGCGCCTCCAAATTAGGATTTCTAGAATCGGAAGAAGAGGCAGGGTACCCAAAGTATTGTCTTGAGTTGTCGAGCTAGCTGACTAAAACTTGCGTTAGTCTCACATAATTATGACAGTTACAGGTTAGGTGATGTTTACTGCTCAGAGAAACACTTGGAGTTCGCATCCCTGCAATCAAATGAGTTGCAGCTGGGCATCTCTGGCACTCTGCTTCTCCTATCAGTTAATTTTACTTTAAAGTGTTCACTGTCTGTTAACTTCGGCTTTTTCAGGCAAAACCTCAAAAATCAGGCAGTAGTGTGCCATCCCCTCTACAGGAGAAAACGGGGCAGCCTTGCGAAAAGCTTTTATCTAGGGCAGATTCCCTGTTCGCAATGACATCCTGTGGCTTTACTTTTCCTGCTTCTGCCAATTAGCGCTTTCCTAGCAGAGATTTGCTTAGGGAAGTGGAACAGCACCAAAACAGAAAAACTCGGTGGACCTTTATATATATATTTTTAATATTTAATATATTAAAAAATATATACATATATAAAAAGGAGGTAGTTTTGGGGGCGCGCCCCGCCGGCCGGGAGCTGCGTGCTGCCGGGGACACGTCCTGGCGCTGGCACCGGCGGGCGGCGGGACACGGCGGGACACGGCGGGACGGGTGTCAGCCTGGGGCCGGGCTGGCGGCGCCGGAGGCGGGAGGGGGCAGTGCCGGGGCCGGCGGAGCCCCGGGAAAGCTCCGTCGCACCGCGCTGCCCCGGACGGGGCCCGCCGAGCTCCCGCCTGCCGGCACCTCCGCGGGGCTCAACCTCAGCCCAAAACAAAGAGAGGAGGAGAGGCAACACTGCCCGTCCGACGGGAGAGCGGCGGCCCCTCTCGCCGCCGGCCGGACCCCGCAGGTGGCGGATCAGTGCGGTGGGGAAGGCACCGCCCGCTCCGCCCCGGCCGTCGGGGCAGCGGCAGGGCCGGTACCGCCGTGCGCCATACACAGACAATAAACACAGGAGCAGCCGATGCCCGGGAGTGTGTGCGGGAGACAGGCAGAGAGAAAGAGGGAAAAAAAAAAAAAAAAAGGATAAAAAAAGAAAAAAAAAGTCGTTTACCTTTCCTCTTTGATCTCCTCCTTCTCCTCCTCTTGGACTTGCATTTCAGCTGCCCGCTTGGCCCTCCCGACGCCCTGCTGCTGCCCAGGACGGATGTCATGCCTGTACTTCAACGGAACAGCACCGCGCCGAGATGTTTTCCTCCCGTGGAGTTTCTCCTCTTTCTGGAGGCGGCTTTTATAGCGCGGCGGGGCGGGCTGGCTGCCTGCTCGGCGCTGCCCAGCGGCGCGGCGAGGGTTCGCGCCTCCGCCCCGACGTGCCGGGCCCGGCCGGGGCGATGCCCGGGGGCGGTAGCAGCGGCTCTACCGGCCCCGCGGCCACTTTTTGCACCTCCGCGAGTTGCTGGGCACCGGCCGCTTTGAAGCCAATGGTGCGGGGCGGGCGGGGGGTGGGGGGAGCGGGGGGCGGGGGGGCGGATTTGCTGCTGCAAAGTCTCCCGTAGCCCAATGGCTCCCGCCGCCCTGCTCTGACATCAGCTCCGCCAGCCCTCGCCCCCAAACTCCACTCCCTTTCGGCTGCCGGCTGTGCCCGACTCCCTGGAGAAAACCAAGGAGGATAGCCCCGGAGGGAATAAAAACATCCTGCTGCCTTGTCTGGGAGAAGCCGGAGGGGCAGCTTGCAAGAAGGGAGGCTGCAGACAGGATTTCAAGCCTTTATTTTTTTTTCTTCAGAACATGTGGACACTGAACACTGCTTCCAGAAACAGAGAAATATCGCTTCTGTTCTCTCTAACCGAACAGTTATTAAGTAGTTCACTAATTGCATTGCTTGTTATTCCCAGGGAAACAATATGAGTTATTGTTGAATGATCCTGTATTCACAAACCTCATGCAAGAGGCGAAGTGCAGCAATTCCCCTTGAATCTCCAGTTATTTTTAAGGTATGTGCTCTGCTAAATTCACGATCAAGGGCAAAAGCTCTGTGAAAAGAGAAGTGTGTTGTCGCTCAGACTCATACATTAACACTCTGCAGTGCCTCATTTAGGCAACAGCAATTAAAGTGTCGGGAGCAGAGGGGCTTTTACAGAGAGGAAAGATGACAACAGCATTCCTCTGAAAAGCTTGGCTACAAAGCGTTACGTGTTCATTACAAAAAGCCAAGGTGTGCAACAGATAAGATACTACTTAAAGTTACAAGGGACCTACTGCTTCTGTGCTCTGTCCTCCTTAGTTATTATCTAACTCAAAAATACGTATCTGGAAACCTAGTCAGTGAATGGAAAACAGAATAATATCAAGAAAAAAATATGCTAAATAATTAATGTCATCATTAGTGCCTACTGCATTTGTAGTCAGCTGGAAGAGCACAGTAAAACACTTTATCAGAACTCCTTTAATCTAAAACTTCCTCTTGTTGGAATGTAGGTTACCCAGCTCCTGCTGCTAAGCATTTCCACTGCAACTCTCCCAGCTATAAGAAACCCTCTGTGTTTGGCTGGCTTAGTCCTCTGTCATTTTTGGATGAGACAGAGCTGTACATTACACAGATTTTCAAATTAAAGAAACAAAAATATTTCCATAAAAGTCTCTGAAAGTACTTATTAAACCAGGACTAAGTTGACACAGATATGCCAAGATGATGCCACCTCTTTGACCCCATCCTCCAAGAAGCAGGTCATATCTGGTAAGAAGGCCCTGTGTACCCTCAATTTTAGCTATGTGGCACAGCACAGGAGGAAGCTGCACCCCCACACATACCTTACCAGCTTAGGTCAGGGAGCCTGTGGATTTAGACCTGCTTGGCTTGGATGTCAGATATAATTTAGGAAGTAAGTTTTTACATGCAAAGCTTTTGCAGGATAATGACCAGGTTTTTTACAACAAACACATCACCCAAAGAACCAAACCTTTGAACTGCTACCTAGCTTAAGTGAACATCTCTTTAAAAAGCTTCTGTCTATCTCAGCAAGAGAAACGTGTTTAGGAGAAACCAGAGAGGCAATCACTATTTTTGGGTATTAGCTTGAGCCTTCAGCCTTTAACCTTTCTCCCCTTTTCATTCTGATTTCTGTTATCCTGAGCGCGGCTGACCTTCATCTACTCATGTGGAAAAAACTTGGAGTTGCCTATGAAGTAGTAATGCTACTGAAAAATACAACACCACATTGAACCACACATCAAACTTCTGCCCAGTCTGGAATTTAAGTCACTCCATTTAGAAGCCAGATTTAGAAGTGTTTTCTATGCTTCAGTACCAATCTGTGCTCTATCCATTAGGGATCTAAAAGAGAAACAAGATTCAATTAGAAAGAAAATGAGCATCCCAGGACATTCATTCATTTTTAAGAGTGACTTCAAACTCAATGCGTTCTTTAAAGTTCTGAAGACGTTTTGTTATACTCTCAAAATGACTGGAATCTGAGGTGTTAAGAAGATAGACTGACATTGCCAGTCTCTAGAGAAGTCATGCTACCAAGCCAACCTGGAAAGCCACCAATTCTCAGAAATTATCATTCGGTGCTAACAATTTCATGAACTGCTTTTCTGTTCTAGGCACAGTTATGAGAATGTATCAGCAAGGCAACGTCAGCAACAGCTGAGCTATACTGGTGGTGTAGCTCCCTTCGAGGCCAGTTTCAGCATCAGTGAGGACATGAAGACAGCTTAAGTCATGCTGGTGGAAGGACCCCCCTTGGCCATAAGGAATGGTGAAGGGCAGTCATTTTTTATACTTTCCAGCTACAAAGTTGTCGAGGGTTAAATTGCGGGGTGACAATAAAACCCTGGCAGATGTATTGTTAACCTCCTACCCCCCCCACTTCCCCCTTTTGCCCCTCCCTCTCCCCCCTTCCCACTAAGGACAGCCAATTGGGAGGGAAAGAAGGACAGAGGGAAGAGAGTTGGAAAAATTAAAGATATTTTATTATTGCTACTAACAAGAATAGAGAAAATAATACAAAATATACGAAACCAATCTTGTAAGTCTCAGCAACTGCAGAGCCAGCACCCAAAGTCCTCGATTAGACTCTGTAGCCAACCAGAGCAGGATTCAGTCTCTCACTAGGCCTCAGTTCGCAGGGACGACTAGCAAGGTCCTCTAATGTCAGCCATAAGCAGAATGGAAAAACGGAAAAGGGACGAGATTCTTGTGATCTCCCACTTTTATATGAAGTATTCACGTGAATGGAATGTTATACACAGTTGGTCAGTTTCTTGGTCACCTGTTTCTCGTTGCCCCTCTTGTGAGATGTCTACCGGTGCTTATCAGTAAGTTTGCATTCCATTGCTAGGTTTACCAAAACATGTATCTGGTTCTCCAGGAAAATGCAGCTAATATGAAGGCTTTAGCTGACTGGCAAATTCACTAAAAGAGAAACTTGTTTTTTAACAAAACCAGGACAAAAGTCAATAGGATTCTTTAAATGTGCTGTACTTATTCCTCTTGCTCTCCGCAGTGGAAGAAGTCAGCTTCTCCACCCAGTGGCATCCACTGTTTCAACACAATTTTTTAACTTAAATACAAGGTTACCACTCCCACACAACTAGGTCTATCACTCCTCCCAAGCTATCATGGACATGCTTTCGAGCGCTATGGTGAAGTGACATAAACTCAATCTAGGGAATACAATACCAATATCAATGAGATGGGAAAAACCCCACTAAATTACAAAATAACACCAGCTCTCTTTCAGTTACATTCTTATGTCCACTAATGACCAGTATGATAGTCTTGATAGTCTTACCACCTTACAGAAATTATGATTGCTCCTGAATGACCTGCTAACGATTGTTAGTGGTATTTCATGCTCCTTTTTGTTGAGTAAAGCAGCTTAGGACTTTTCCCATCTCCATGGACCTGCCTACAGAGGTTGTTATGTTTATTACTTTCAAGCTGAAGAATTTCAGACTGTTCTAAAGGCAGTAACTTCACATGCCTTGACTTAAAGCCTATGAAGAAACACATCACACGAGCACACAGACACCTACTCAGGCCTAGGTGAATCAGAGAGGTTGGAGGGTTCAAGGTGTGAAATCTCTTCCGTGGGCTGTCTGAGGAGCTGTGACTCCTCTCACAACACACCTCAACTAGTGATCCCAGCCAGTACCTCAAAACTTACATTCCTGTTCTTGTGAGACAGACAGATCTCTCTCACCACTGAAGGTACCCAAGCAAGGAGCCCAAACTTTGCAGGATTTGTGACAATTCACTGCACTCAGGTTCTCTCAAAAGAGGAGAGCTGAAGGGGAGTCAAAACAGTTTATTAAAAGGGAGACTGATGATGACTATGGGAATATGATGGGGAAAGAGAGTTTGAAGTTGGATGCCAGGTTGCACACCTTAATTATACATTCCCATGTCTAAGCAATACAATATAGAGTTAGTAGTCAACAGAAATGGAGAAAATTTAAATGGGTGAAGAAAAAAAGCATCCCATCCTTACTTCAGCTAATCATTTCAGGTAAGGAACTTTTGGAACAAATCTCTGGAAAAGTTATCCAAATGACCATGAGTATTATGGGTGGCCAGTACTTTTTCTGTACAAAAATATTTAGATGAAATAGAATAAACATTAAATCCAATTTTTTTGTTTTTACTTCTGTTTTTGTTTGTTTGTTTGGGAGTTTTGTTTGTTTGTTTTGAGTAACTTGATTTTCAATGACATGGTATTACAAAAATTGAAGGTGAAACAGTTTTTTTAAAGAACACTACAGTGAATTTACAGAAATGCAAATATGTAAAATGATGTTGAGTGTCTAAGATGTACCAGGGATGCTCCACGAGAGTGTTGCAGCATTTACAGGGGGTGCTCCTCCCACAGCAAGAGGGTCCTGCCGAGCAGCACAGCAAGTGGGAGAAGCAAGTTCCAGACTCTGTGCTTCCCAGAACACGCACAAATCCTTGAAGAAGAGGCCATCTGGCTGCCATATTCCCCAGTTTCCAGCTGTACTGTACCTTCCCTAAGGAACTTTGGATACAGAGAGCAGCAGACCACAGCGGAGACCTTTGTAATTTGCTGCTTGAGAGTAGACTTGCCCTATAGGTTCCCAAGAGGGGAAAGGGGTGTAGTAGGCACCCTCTGTTTCTCTCCCATTCTCCCCATCCCATTTCTGCTTGCTTCTGCTGCCTCCTGCCTGTGTAGGTAAAGAAAAAAAAATAAGGCACTTAGAATTTGGAAGATAAGAGATGCTCAAGGGCATTAAAGCAGGACATGAATGCAATCCTGTGGCTGCGCAGGTGAGACTCCAGAGCCTTCTGCCGCAAAATGCCTGCACTAATCCACTCTTGCCCTACTTACAAGGAGCTGTCAGTGTGGCTATTTGCAGCAAAAGCCACTTTAGCTTTGGGGCCAAACATCACAGGGTGGTGATGAAGCGATGAGGGTACGGATCCATATTCAGTGTATCAAGTTTGCCAGAAAAAATGCCTTACTGCAGACAGGTCCTCCTTTCTGTTTGCATATTCTTGCATATGAAATAGCCCAGGCTCGGTATGTTAAAGCAATGCTAAAAGGATTTCACCCCTTCGTTAAATTGCCACAGAACCAAAGGAATTTGGGATGCAATAGTCTCTCTGCTGTGGGAAAGTCACAGTAGCCAAGTTTCACCTCCTGCAGGAGAAGCTTCCCCTCTTCCCCTCATTTCTTCCTGGCCCCACATCTACTCTAAGGGGGGTTCACTCTGCGACAGGTCAGCAATAAGAGATGTCCAGCTCCCTCATGAGCATGAGCTAAATATTTCAAAGCTGCTCAGACAATACTTTCTTTAATGGGGAAAATACCTAGATGCCAAAGACTGCAAATCATTTTAATTAGTAAGTCTGTATATGCCACATAAACCAGCAGCAGTCACCAGGGATGAAACAAAACATTCTGGAAGATGTTTGTATGGGCATATTAAAACATAACTCAGCAGCTCTGATTCTTGAGGGGAGTAGAGATGCAGCTCATCATCAGAAATAGTTTTGATTTTAATAGTGTTTCATGTGTTTGTAATAAACTAAACCAAAACATGGAATTAAAGTATCTCCAAAGCAGGCATGTCTGAAACCTCATTCTGCCTTCAGATGTTTCAGTCCTGGTCCAGACTGGTCATAGTCAGGTTGTTCATGTGAGATAAACTTGTTCATACAACTTCTGTAAGGCCTCCATTGCCCGGGTTTCTTTCTGTGCCCCAACAACCCAATATGCAGAAGGGTAATCAAATACACTCTTTCTTTAAACACTCTAAGCTGCATCAAGGTGCAACAGATTATTAATATTATTATTTTAATTATTATATATTTGTTCTGTGATATTGAAATACGTAAAAGTCAGTTTTGTCCCTCCGCTTTTTTTGAAGAAACCACTTAAAACAATGAATCTGCTGGACGAAAGGTGCCGGTGCTGCTGCATGGCTGTTCAGAGCAGGGAGCTGCAGCCCTCTTTGCCCAGTGCACATCCCAGCACCTGCAAGGGCAGCAGCACAGACCAGCACTGCCTGGTTCCGGTAGCAGCCTTGGGCAGGGCAGCGGGGCACCTGCTCAGCCCTCAGTGGGGCAGTGTTACCAGTGGGTCCCCAACTCACTTCTTCGGGCGGATGGCTGCGAGGAATTCCCAAGGAATTGAACTGCAGTATCGCCCCCATCACGCAGTTGCCTCAGGCTGGGAAACCTGGCACCTGCAAAGAGAATTGTCCAAAACAGTGACCACACTTAAAAATGAAGACCTTCATTTCTCTGTGCTGACAGCTTTTTCATCAGTAAAATACAGATGCAAATGCTTACTGCAGGGGATTAAGGAAAGCTAAAGTGACCAGGGGCTGCTTGCGTAAAATATGCTTTTCGCCCTAATCTTTTCAGTTTGGAAATTTTCCGAAAATTAAATGATGAATAAATTCTCTCCCTAGCAGCCATGTGGTTTACAAAGACTTGTAAAGTTTTTGATGAAAGACTCTACCATCTTCTAAAATGAATGCTGCTAGTCTATGTCATGAGAACCTTAACCAACTTCTCTGGGACTCTAAAAATGTTTTATAGTGTAATCATGCAGTAACTGCATTGTAGAGAAAGAAGGCAGTACTGAAAAATACTACAGCACGGTTATTGTAAAACATTATTTCAGTAATATAATGTGTTAGAGTTTAAAGAAGTTATTATAGAAATATAATTTGACTAAAGTTTACGTTTGCAGCCATACATATGTTTATTATGACAGCCTTTTCCTTTAAACCTCCCGCACCAGTCACTGACCTTGTTAGAGGTTTTAAACTAAAGAGGGTAAATTTAGATTAGATCTAAAGAATAAATCATGCACCATGATGGTAGTGAGGCACTGGAACAGGCTGCTCAGAGAAGTTGTGGATACCCCACCCCTGGAAGTGTTCAAGGTCAGGTTGGATGGGTCTTTGAGCAACCTGGTCTAGTGGAAGGCAGGAGAATTGAAACTAGATGATCTTCAAGGTTCCTTCCCACCGCAAACCATTCTATGACTCTATGATTCTATGAAAAAATAAACTTGAATTATCTTGAATAAGGGGAAGGTATTATCCAATGCAGTCAATACTCTTATAGGTTTATCCTCTACCTCCTATGTCAGTTTCACCTTAATTTTATTCCTCCTGCACTACAACTGATTTTCCCTCATCCACATTCTAATCTCAGATAGTCCTCAGGAAAGGGAAGCCTCTGTCTGCAGAGTAGGTCTTTTACAACAATGGAGCCACTGAAGGAGAATGGTGTTTACCCCACCCAGGTTTCACAGACAAGTCAGAGAAACTTGAGCAGCAGCAAAGATAGATGACAGATCCAAAACATGCATCAAATGGAGGTATCAAGAGAGACAGACAAAGCAGTAATTAGTCTGTGTGTCTCCCTCAGTCCAGAAGTCCCAAAGAATGATCTGATATCTCTGGATGGTTCAGCAAACCAAACCAGCAAAGAGATGGAAATCAAAGATATTAAGACACCAGGTAAACCTGTTGGAGCCCAGAGTCCATCTTGGTGGTAAATCCTGAACCTTCCCTCCATATAAGAAACAGATAAACTCATTATACTTCATAATAATTCCCTAGTGACATGGTGGGTCTGTCAGTTTCTGTGTTAATTACTAATAGCTGTGGAGCCCTTCAGTTTAAAGTTTTTGCCTCCGTTCTTTGTCCAAAACCTTCTTCCCTTAGTTTTTGCCACTGAATCTACATTCAGGCATTAATTTCTATGTGTCATATGAGTAAAGATCAGTTTTACATCAGGATGACAGTGACAGGCAGCCACTGAAGCCTTAAAACACAAGTGCTGTATCAAATAAAACCTTAGCCAAACTGACATGAGTTATTTTAAAATAATGAACTTCTCTTTACTGCTGGACAGTTTCTGAATAACATTGGAAGATGTGAACTCTACCAGGCTTAATGGCAGGGAAAGATTCAGTGGAAATACAGTTTTAAATCTGTTATTTAACCACAAGACTGGATACTTAAGTCTGGATTCTTCCCACCTAATTTTGACACTTAACTTGGGTGAAGACCTAAGTGAAGAGTCTTGTCACCCTGCAGTCCTTGGCACACAATTGGATAAAGACAGACCTCCAAATGGTAGCACCAAGTTTATTTTGGAAATACCCTCCTCTTTTCCTACGGGTGAACTGAATATTGAGTCAACCTTGGTCAATGTCAGATTTCTCAACATTTCTTTGAATACTAAAACAAGCCAAAACTGGTAAGAGTAAGCCTTGTCATAAAAATAGGTAAAATTTGATGGCTGTGGCTTGTTTCTCCCTAGATTTAGTTAGAAACCAAATCCAATTTAAAAGTGAAAGAGGGACAGAGGAGAGGAAGGGTGAAATGACATCAATGTAAAATACCAAATATTCTCCTGAATGCTGGGTTATAAAATGTCTGTTTCCATTTATAGAACCATTTCAATAAACATCCTCTACAAATTCTCAAGATTCCTGTTACATCTTTATCAAAGGGGAAAACAGTTAAAGAAAATTATATATCAGTGCTTGACTTAATTCTCTTCCTTTTTTTAAAAAAAAATTATTTTTCTTTTTTCTTTTTTCTTTTTTCTTTTTTCTTTTTTTTTTTTTTCCAGCATGAAGTATTAGGATCATATCTAAGATGCTTTATTTAGACTCTGAAAATTTATTTTATGTTTTCCTGTTGACAACCAGAAGCACTGTGTGGAAAAAAATAGCAGAACAAAGAGCTCCCCAGAGATATTTCATGTTTGCTGACTCACTACATCATCACATATGACACTGAATTATTAGTTTCAGCAAATACTGAAATAGCACAAGAAAGCTTTCTTGCTCTTTTATCTTCACCATTGTTCTTGGATTTAAACAACTCACATAAAAACTTTTGGGTAAAAGTACAAATATTGAAAAATCATTATTTAGAGTGGAGTTTATTGTACACGATGCCTCCTTAATCATACTGAGATAGAAGGCTGGGAGTGTAGTTTCCTTGAGCTCAGAGGACAATTTGGGTCAAAATCGTATTTCATGCTGATAGCCTGACCCAGAGCCCATCAGGACTTTAGGAAGTTTTAACAGGATTCTTCCTCTCTCCTTCATCTGCCTGAGTGACTGCTCATGCAGAGAGATTGAAATTGTGGCCAGATTTGTATCAGGATGAGCTCTGCTGTTGTCTGAGAAGCCCACACACAGTACAGCACATTTTTCATTTGTGCCTTCCTTTTAAGTTAGCCATTTTCAGACTCCTTTTAAAAAGATAAATATTAGTGGCTGTTGAAATTCAGGTAGCCACGTGCAATATTATCTGTGTGCGGTTTCAAAACATGGGTGAGCAGCTGGCCCTGTCTCCATCGCCTGCACTTTATGTTACCACTGACATATAGATGACCTCTCCTCACAACCCCTCTGCTCTGCTGCTTGCATGGGCTTAGTTGGTTCCTTTGGCCTTGAACTTAGCTGTAAATTTTTAAAGCGATGCTGTATTGTTCTATATTGCAGGAACAGTGAAAGGTAAGTGTCTGGGTTGTATTATGACTTTCATGACCTTCTGACTGGGAATAGAAGTGTAATACTTCACAAAAAAAATCCAACCAAGACAACAACTCCAGGCATAACTTTATGTAACAAGCTGTGAGTTTATATCATCTGCTTCGATGGAAAAATAAATAAAAATATAACGCTTTACATTACTGCAGATACTGAAAATTTCTGCAATGAGAATAGTTACGTATTAGTTAATGTTTAAACTATAATGTTTAACACCAAACTGAGGCATGCTTGGTGTTTTTACAGAATTAATTCTTAAAAGTATCTCTACTAGTTCTCGTTTTTAGGCTTGGCTACCTGACTTTTCCCCCACTGAAGACAGAGGTAAAATTCTCGATTACCAACATTTTACTGGGATTAGATTGGTTTTCTGCAAGCTGTGACTTTCATATGCTCTGGTGTCATTTCTTTAAAATGCTCTGTGTGACAGCAAGAGAAAAAGAGAAGACCAAACGCAAATGAAGTGAATGGTCTAGTACATTAATCAGTGTCATAAACTGAAAGAAAGGGATAGAGAATGATCAGGAATATATGTATTACAATTTAAAATAATAATAATTAAGATGGATCTATTTTTAAATCATGTTACAATTTACTGTGCTCATCTCAGACACTTCTTCCTTTTCTTCTTATACCCAGTGAAAGATTTAAACACCTTACTTGTTAGTAATAAGCATTGATTCAGCATCCCTCATGAAATGATGCATGATTTTACTCCATCACAGATAATTTCAGAAACATTTTGCTGCCTGCTTTTATCTGCACTCTACTTGTGGAGAGGATTTGAAAAGGTTTGCGTAGTTGCCTGCTCTGCAGTAATGTGAGGATTTTGTTATCCAGCTGAGCTACCATCGTTGGTTCAGATAGCTTGGATTCCTTCTTTCTGCGGCCAAAATCTCACAAAACCTCTCCCTGAAACACAAAGGTGTGGGAGAAGAAAGGGCAAATGAATCACCAAACCTTTCAAGAAGCTATTTATACTCTTCCTAGAATGTGACAATTAGTGCTTCTCTCAGCCCCATCTGATCACCTTGTTGTCCTTTGCTTGTGCGCCTACTTAAACAGTTTTTAGACAGAGATCTTCAGCTACTTCTGATGTCAGATCCACTCCTGCTTCCAGCCAAAGACAGCAGACAACTACTAACTTAGACATGAGTGGAATTGAGCATTTGGTTCCAGCAAAATACTCGTATCTTATTATAGGTTCACACATACACATGTATGTTCAGAGCACAGCATCCCGAGTTCAGAACATACTACCTGCAGCTGTGGGCTGTTATTTTCCTTGTGTGTGCCTGCCGATGAGCTTCCATTTGTGGGAAACACCCTCAGATTCACAGACACACATGCTTTGGTAGTTTCTCTTTCATTACGACAGGGAAACAGAAAACTTGGTGCAATATAGACAACACTGGCATTCGTCTAACACAATTTCTCCTTCTTGTTCTCTGTGTCTCAGTCTTTCTTCAGGCCTCTGCATTAAAACACCCACCAGATAATTGTAGAGATTAATGCCATACCGTTGGCAGAGGGATTTGGGTATCGAGTTACTTGTGGCTCTCAGTGAGGTAACCACAATGACTTGAATTTACTAAGTATTGTGCTTGCTCTGGACAGAGACAGTCTTTCTGAGATCCTCAGGTAGGAGGTTTCCCATGGGGTTATTAGGATCCTTGCCTGGGGCTGCCAGCTGCTGGGGAGGTTGCTGCTCAGAGCCCTCTGTGAGGTTCTGCTGATTGTTGAGCCCTCAAAAGGAACATCGTTCCCTGTCAGGTGCGTCAGCCCTGTCCGGGTCAGGGGCAGCAGTACCTCCAGTGGGTATCAGTCCCTGGAAGTGGTCCCTCTAAGGACATCAATCTCTATAAGGGACGTCAGTGCCTATAAGGGGCACCACTGCCCAAAAGGGTTATCAGTCCCTACAAAGGGTATCAGCCTTCAGCAACGGCTAACAGGCCTTGGCAGGACTAATTGTCCTGATAAGATGCATCAGTACATATATGGGGTATGAGTCCATATAAGGGGTATGAGTTCCTGGCATGGATTTTTGTCCCTGGCAGGGGTATCAGCCCCTATAAGAGGTTTCAGTCCCTGGCAGCGTTATCAGCCCCTGCAAGGGATATTAGTCCCCATAAGGGCTATCAGCCTGTCTGAGGACAATCACGAGGGATCCATGCAAATTGCAGCTCGAGTGCAATCAATCGATGTGACAAGCAGCCAGCGCTGGCAACAGGGGACATAATGAAGGTGTGACTGTGTAAACGGCTAACAGATAACAATGCTATAGGAAATTATAGGGCAGTGCTGTATTGAATAAGTGCAGTGCGAAATGAGCTGCAGCTCGCAGGTCATGCTTCCCCGCTGCTGAAGTGTCTCCTGCTCTTGTCCTTTGTAATTGTAAGTGGCAGCAGTGGCGGCTGAATACGATGAGGGCATGTATCCAGCCCTCATTTGTTCTGCATTACAATGCAGCCCTCACTGCCAGCAGCTGATCCAGAGTGTCAGTACCCACCTCCCAAGTGGACCAAGAAACCAGAGAAAACTCCATTTACTTAAGAATTAGGAAGGCTGTCATTAAAAAAAGGCTGTCCTTGAAAAAATGCTGAATATCTGAGCTGGCCCTGTAAGAAATTGGGTGAAAACTCTGTGTTTTGTTTTTAACAAAACAAGCTTCCCCCCAAGAGAAACACAGCAGCCTAAAGCCTTTTCTATAAGAAAGAAGATAATTTGCAGGAAATGCAAAAACCTCTTTTTTTTTTTTTTAGGTTTAGTCTAATATTTATAATATATTAAATATTTTTTTAAAAAGCTTGGAACAGAAGAAGCTTTTGACTGCATACAGTTTTAATAAAACAAATTCTCCAGACACTACTATTCCTCTTACCCACTCATTAATATTCATGAGGGGAAAGAATGGCTAAAAAGTGTTAATTGATTTTTAATTTCTTTTCCATGTCTAGTGATATGAAGTCCTCATCTGCAATTTTGGTCTGTCATTTGGATCAAACTCAGTGGTTGTTTTCTGAAACCTCAGGTCTTTAAGACTCTTGGGTCTGATTCCCATTTAAAGGTTTACAGATTAAGTTTAACATTTGAACCTAATCAAAGACAAGGATGTAACTCAAAGTGCTTTGCAGAGTTCACTGATATTTCACCATCACTAATCAATACTTTCTGCTATTTATGATCACTCTATATAGCCCATCCCCCTTCTTCATAATACCAAGCAATTTTATCTGTTTTCTTCACCTTAGCCTTGAGAATGTCCATTTTTCTGGTTAAAGTAAAACCTACACCAAACAAAACACTTGTTCTATTTCTTTACTAATGTGCTGTAAAAGCAGAAAGTAGATCAGTGTTTATTCTGTAATCTTGTTTTCAATCATTTAATGTGGCTTCTTGCTTTTAACATTATGAAGAATCAATTTGTTTCTTGCAAATACATCTACCTACAAATGAAAATGAATTCAAGGCAAACAAATTCAAGCTCTCGTTTGTTTTTTTTGTTTGTTTGTTTTTGTTTTTGTTTTTTTGTTTTTTGTTCCTCTTTTTTCCTCAATACTGTGAACAACCACTGCCTTTTTTCTTCTGGTTTCTTTAGGCCAGACAACTTTCATCTAAATTAGGGTGGGTGTTCTTCCCAAGCTCTGAGGAGTCCGCATCAGGGTTTGCATCCTCCCGTATTAAGTAAAATGCTGCAAAAGCTCAGTTTTGGCATTTTCTGATACAAGAAGGCACTCCAGGAGTGAAGCCTACAAGTGGTGATGGGTTTGGTATCTTTAGAATCCACTGCTTTTATTTTTCCATTGTTGCCTTGGTTATGTAGAAGTCATCAAAGATACAAATCCATGGGTTACCCACCTTCTGCAAAGGCAGCACTGAGAAAGACCACACAGCTGTCCTTGCATCCTCACCGCTGGATCGGAAGGAGATATTTTGGGAGCACAGACTGGCTGCACCCCTCACACAAAGGGGCACACAGGACTGGACCTCCACTGGGAGCAACATCAAGGGCCTGCCAAAGTTAATCTTGGCCTTCAGTATCTCTCTTGCACATCACCGCACTTCTTGGTTAGCCTGGGACAGCTAACTGAGCTGCAGAAGTGTGTAAAGAAAGATGCTATCAGCCCCTATCTGTCTCAGCCAGAAACAGGCAATACCAGAAAAGCCTGTCTTGTCCAATTTCCAATTGCAGACTCAAGGAGTGCAGATAGTTTGGACATGCTTTAGATAAGGAACTGAATATCTGGGCGTTTTCCTGAGTGCTGAACGCCATGCTTCATACAGTTTACTAAATTGTGTTGCTAGACTTTGCAATTGTGTTACAGACTTTCTTCTGCTTCAGTGTTTCTTCTCCCTACCTCTCAGCAGCTCTGTTGGTAATTGCACAAATATGTATGTACAAACACCAGCGTACAGACTCTAGTAGCATTAATACTAAAATGTACATATTTGCTCAGTGCACTGGGCTCTTCGGAAATGAGTGTGTGAGGCCAAGAACAGGGGTGCAGCTGCTCACATGCTTACAAAGCCCTGTGCCCACAGTGACAGTTCACTTTCAAATGCATGATGAAAAAAACAGACCTCATCTTCCTGTCTTTGTAGAAAAATTCCGTGTACGTGTGTAGTACAAATGCACTCAGACACAAAGATGAAAGTGGGTATTTTGCTTTTTTCACATACAGCCACAAAGGGAACCCAGCACCTTTGCAGAGCGGTAATTGCCAGGTGCCTGTTTAGAGGCAGGAGGATAGATAGCTGGTTTGGCACTGGGCTCTTCTTTTGGAAATGTAGGAAGGAGAAAAAAAGGACTAGTTACAGATTGCTTTGCTTCACAAACCTGTCTCCCATACTGTTTGAAAATAAATGCTTGTGCTCACTGTAACCTCTTTCCACACAACATATTTAGCCAACATTCAAGGGGTTGGCTTGTTTTTTTCTTTTTTTTTTTTTTTTTTTTATTTTCTCCAACAAATTTGAAATGTTCAGCTATATTTCCCCCTGCTTTCACCTTTACTTACTTTTCCTGTCTGCTTCTAAAGTTCCTTTGCTGAAGGATTGTTTGCTTATTCTCTTGTTTATCAAATGAAACTGAATTCTTTAGCCATTACTATGTTTGCACCCAAACTCTTTTGTGACAAATTTACTGGTGATTGTTCTGATTTGAAACATAAGCCTCTGAAACATGAATAATTTTCTTAGGACAGGGAGGCCAACAACCGTACTACTGCTCTTCTATTCCATGAGTTGTAGGTCAGCATTTAATTTCTGAGGCAAATACTTACTATTCAATATTCAGTGTCAGATAAAGTGTTTCACAACCTTCTTTTAAAATTCACAATCAGAGACCAGCTTACCAAGACCGAGGGTGATTATTCATGATTACAGTGTCTTAGGTATACTATCTTAAAAAACCCTACAAGTACACCACTGACAGTGCACTGAAGGCCTGGGAGATTTGTTGCAAAGCAAAAACTAGGTGAGCCAAACTGGGCCAAGGGAGGAGGTGGGGGATTGAAGGATGCAGACAGCTGAACTCCAGCAAGTATCTTTCAGCAAACATTGCAAGGGCCTTTTGTTTCCATCACATTTTGCCATTAGATAATTAACTTCTTTGTTATTTTGCTGTAGAACCAGACTTTTGTATCAGCAAAGACAGTGCCCCAGTCACTGGCAGGTTTGCAGAAAATTAAGATGAAGGAAGCAGGGACAGGGACAGGGATGAGGACAGGAACACAGACAGGGACAGGAGTGGGGCAAGATGTGGGAGGCAAACAGAGCTGAAGTGATGCCTAAATTCTGCCATACAGACTCAGCACAAATAGTGTTTTACTCTGCCAACATCTGCATTGCAATGAGTAACACAGCTTGCCAATTGAGGTGTATTTGATGTGAATAAACATAATACAAATGCTTCTCAAAACCTGAAAGATCTTCCAAGTGGTTGTTTTCCAGCTTGTTCACCTTGTTCTGCTTGCTGCCCTGAAGATGCGCTTGTCTTCAATGTTCTAACAAAGAAATGCTTGGGACCTTCAGTGTCACAGAACACAGAAAATTCCCAAATGCTCTGCAGGAAAATCTTCCAAAGGTTTGGATTCCAGGGATTCAAGCATTTCTTGGTTTTATCTTTAACATGAAGATCATGATGGATTTTCAATCTCACTGTCAAATTGTTGCCTTGTGAAGTACCTGTTTTCTTACAGACAGCATCTTGACTGAAAAATGGCTTTTCTTTGCTTCAGTTTCCATGAACCTGAGCTGAAAGCATAGTCAAAATAGTAGGTTCAGCAACATGCAGCAGAAGTGGAAAGTAAAGGTTTGTGTCATTCACATCTAGTTTTATATGGGTAGAGACTAAGGAACACATTTAAAGTAATCACAAGGAGTCTTTTTTGTTGCTGTTTATTTGAGCATTATCCATTTTTATGTGCACTGCCTAGAAATACACTGGAAGGAATAATTTTATTAAATTGAATTACAGAAATGTGTGCTTTCCTCTTATATGCCAGTTTTTCTTTCTGGTCTAGAAGTCTGATTTCCCACTTACATACAGAGTACTGCCTCATGCCATATCTGTCTTTCTCTTAAACTTTTTCAATCAAAATGCTCAGATATGACAGATAGAAGACTCAGGCTTTGACTGAAACTAAATGTTAACTACCAACTGCTTACAACGTGACGAGCTTAGAAGCAGCAACTGCTGACCTTGCCATCAGCTCCTCCATAGTGCCAAAGAGGAGTATTTACCATGCTGATGCATTTTATTTCCATGTCAGATTATGTACTGCTTTAGACAAATCACATGCTGACACAAAATGTCTTTGAGTCAGTCTTTTTCCTTCATATATTACTCATGTAAGATCTGTAACAAAATCCTCTATTTTCTGCACATGGCAAAGCCTTGTTAAATTAATCACACTGCAAATTGGAAGAATTATGCCATTTCTCTTTAGAAAAATCAAAACTTTTGACGTTTAAATAGTATATTTACCAAATCACTTTGAGAAATACTGTCATCTCTTTTCTATTAAAAACCATGTTACAGTGTAAAAACTGTTTTTATCTCTATCCCTACAAAAGCATGGCTAACATTGATTCTATTTAACATTTTATCAACTGAACTAGAGAAGAGATATTACCTCTTTGAGCACCAGCCAAAGGTCTTGTAGCTAATGCTGACCTCTGTCAAATCTAACACATTGTATAGGAAGGATTGACAATTATTGTTCGACTGTATTTTGCAAGACACCAAGGGTCAGAGCAATAGAATTGTTACGTTGCAGCACAGCAATAATTCAAAGCTTGTTTGCCTGTGCTGGGTAAAGCTACTAGGGTCAAAAATCATTGTTGTGTTACAGTATAGACAAAATGTTAAGGAATTCGTAAATAGGTTTGCAATTTTCGCAGTTATTTTGTTTCCAGAGATTTCCTTTGTGGTTGACAGGTATTCCAAATCAACCCATGATCCTCCTATGAGAGCAAGATTCTTCCTCTTAGAAAATGGTGAATCAGTCTTTTAATCTCTAAGATTCAGATTGTGTTGAATCTCTTTGTAGTTGGTTGGAAAAGAGAGGTGAGAGTCTAAGTAGAAAGCGAAGAGCTTTCTTGTTGCTCTGGGGAATGTATAACATAGTGAAGTAAGATTTAAAAAACCGTAAAAGACATTCTGAGTTCTTTTGCTTAATTTTAAAAGCGATTTAAAATAATAAGTATTCCAAGATAAATACCTGTGAAGCCCATGATTGCATCTCCCTGTGGTGCGTGGCCTTCTTTACACTGCTAATTTCTAGTAACAGCATTCTGCTTAGTTGAAAGAGCAATGACTTATATTTGTGACAATGAAAGCAATGAGTTTGATGCCTTCTTAACATCTTATATGGATGTATCTATGGTTCATTGCAAATACACTGTAAAATGAAAAGTATGACTAAATGCCTCTACATCATCAACAGAAATAGCAAACCAATTCCCATTGATGCTGAAGTCAATAAGGGTTTATTGCAAAACTTCAATATGAATAGGATTAGATATAAACCAGAATATAGTTATAGTTCACATATATATTAATATATATTCATAATACAGAGGAAAAATATGAAGAATATCAATGAGCTTGTCTAGGTCATCTCTTTTGCCTACTATAGTATCATTTTCTGTAGTGTATTTACAGTATTTTGGCTCAATCAGCTTGTGTTTGTCAGCAACATCACTCTGCTGCAAAACTAGCAAATATTTTATTGAACTACCTAAACAGGAGTACCATCTACTGGGCTCAGAAAGCAGCCTTTCTGACCTACTTAGCACTGCTAAGTCCTCAGGTACTGTGTGTGGTTTTGTGCATTGCACATTCAGAAAAGATGTGGACAAAAGGGTAAAAAGTCTACAGTAAAGCTACTGAAGTGAAGAGAGAGATATAGGGAATACTGAAAAAAAATGGATGGTTTTTATGAACGAAGACATGCAATGGAGTTATGGTCTAAATTAGGAATGGATTCAAGAACTGATACTAGACTGTAAATTTGAGTGCTATTCAGGATAAAAAGAGACGTCGGTGAGCAAATTAGAAGGCATCAAGAATTAAGCTAGATGTCAGAAATTTAAAGTCAGAGCAGATCATTTTTTTCCTACTGTGAACATTTATGCATCTATGATGAATAAAACTCGCATGGCAAGCTGAGAGTCAGGAATTAGTTCTGTTGCCACAGAGACCACTACAAATCAGGACCCACGTTTACTGGGCACTGTAGTTACCTTCTGAAAATGAGCATCCAGTAAAAATGATCTGATCTCTACATCCATGAATGAAATCACACAGATATGTAGGTTGGCTGAGAGGACCAAATCAATAATGGATGTTTTCTTTCTTTGTAAAACAGGTGCTTCAGCATGCAGTCCTCTGCAACTACTCCAAGGAAGGGAAGAATCTGCTGAATGAGAAAGGGGTCAGCAGTGTTCAGTAACAGGCTGTATGAATTAAAATAAATTATGATTGGAAGTGCTTAAAAAGAGAAGCAATTAAAGTATCTTAATGAAAGAAAAATATCTAACCCTAATCTTAAAGAAGGATGAGTTTATGAAATTCCCAGGCCTCAATATTACAGCATCAGCTCTTGCTGTATCTCTTATTGTTCAATCACCCTTCTTGTATAAACATTAATGTTGCAAAGAGCAGTCAAATGTTACCGTTCAGGATAAAAGAATTGTTTTTCTTCCAGCAGATGACAGTACGGAAGGAAGGCACAAAAAAAGCTGAGCATGTAGATTATACCTCATTCTGATTACATCTGGGCTCCTGAAGGTAAAGTTAAATGCTCCCTGTAAGCTCCTATGGCTTATGTGTAGAAGGCACTCCACCTGCAGAGAGTGGGTTTCATTCTTCAAAGCAGCCATTATATCATTTTTCATGGTTATTATATTCATATTAACACCTTTGTAATGCCTTTAAAATAAAACAAAGAAGAAATATAAGACATGGAGGATAGAAGTGGTTACAGACCAGCAGAAGGACAGCAAAGATGCTGATGTGCAAGAGTCTGCTCTATATTTCAAGCAACATCTAATATCTTGCAAACAAATACAAGAATTTCAACCTCACAAAAGCATTTGTAGCTTCATTTCTCCTGCCCAAGGAATATATGTGAAATCACTTAAATTATTTTCTGTCCAAATAAATTACTGAAATACACGTACAATGCAAAAACATCACAGCAAAACAGTTCAAATAGAGTAAAAGCTGTACCAAAGCTTCATCTTTCTTCTGAAGTAAACAAAACAAGAAGCTGAAGTTGAGGAAGATTTAAATAAGGCACGACTACGCATATGTCTTGCTGGCGGTCTCTTTCTGTGCAAATTATGACACTAGTAGTGTGGTTAAGCTAAATAGCTTTGGTCAATTCTTAAAACCATCTCCTGTTATGTGGAGGAAAATGTTTCCTCTAAGCTCCTTCTAAGTGTCACTGAAGAAATAGATTTCAGTTGGTGATTCAGGAAGAAACACATGAAAGAAAATTCTAACATCAGAACTAATTTGTGTGATGAGAGCAATGAAATTGTAGGTGTGTCAGAAATCAAGCACTGAAGTTACCCATGAGCCTTGGGTGGCATTCACTCTTAAAACAAAATCCTGATCCCGTGTTCGTTGCGATAGTCACAAGGCCATGCTGCGGTGCAGGCAAACTTCGGCTTGCCACAAGGCTCAGGATATCTTACAGCAGCAACAGCCCTGACCCAGCATCTAGGAAAATGCCCTTCAAATCCTTTAATTCTAGTATGCACTGGCACTGAAAACACAGCTGGGGTCCGGAGCTGATCGAACGAAGAACCCAAAGTCTAATGATGACCTAAGCAGGACTATTTAAAGTGACTACTTAAAATCCTGAAAATCATCCAGCCCCATTTTGTTGTGAGCAATTTTGAGAGACAAAAGAAATATCGGAAGCTTTCTTCTGTTATCTGATCATGGTATAGGTCTGCCCTACTTTGCTTCAGTAAGAGACTACGTGGGACATGAAGGGGGCACACAGAAAAGCGAAGTTATGTCAGTGCTTAAGAGTTTGTCACTGACCTGACGAAAAATGAAGAAAACAAAGTGAAGCCTAGAAGCTGGAAAAAAAGTTAAATAATTGCTTTTAGCTTTCTTTTTCATCAAAATAGTTGATGTAAAAGCAGAACAAATGACACTGGACTTCTCCTGAAATGGATTTAATTGTTACATCTCTGATAGTATAAAATAATGGTTTTTTAATGTTTTGCAAAAGAAAACTTCTTCTTTTGTATGCAAGTTCAAAATAATTATTGCTTTGTTTTATCAATAATTATTTTAATTATAATTAATTTTATTTTTCATCAGTCTCATGCTAATACAGATGGGGAGGATTATTCGTTCTTTTTTACAGTTTACCATTTAGAAGATAGAACATTACTGTTCACTGATAAACTAATAGAATACATGATGAAATGGTTCTAGTGTTAAGCTGTTAAACATTGACCAACAAATTAATGTTATAAAATATGTACAAACTGCAGTGTGATTTGTGTTTATTGAACCATGTATGTCCTTGCCAGATAAACGGTCTGTAAATATTTTAGCAGATACACATATTTAAATTAATGCAATTAAAGTGAAAAACAGTTCATCAAAGCATTGTTACATCTGGGTAGAAAAGAAAACCAGCAGTAATTACCATTATTAGATATAGTATACAGTATATAACATTACACCAAATGGAATTCAAATCAGAAAAAAAATTTCTGGTGGAGGTTTCTTAGGCAAGTGAATAAGAACAAAAGTTTCTTCAGGCCTGTCAGTTCATTACAAACTTAACTGAAGAATGTCCCTTTTACCTTACTCTAATAACATACTGGAAACAAACCCACGTCCTTGTGTCAGCTCACCGCTCTCTAAAGCAGCCAGAGGGAACTGCATCTTCAGCCTGTACAGCAATTCTCTGGTGAAGTGGGAAGCAGGAAAGTCTTGTCTTCTCTACTACCCTCTCCTCAAGTATTTGGAGATAAACGCAGCTTTCTAGGTGTCAGTCTGGGCTGGATGGCTTTTGGCTTTTGGCCTACACCACAGCAACTCTTCTGACTCTCTGCTTGGCCCAAATGAGGAGGTCTCAATTTGCAGAGGAGTTAAATGAAATATGAATCCAGGGATAGTTTTTAATTCATACTTTTGGAGATGCCTTAGCTGCTCTGTGCTGTGCTCTATTCAAATGGTACTTACTGAATAAATCTGAATAATGAATGAATGAGAAGAGACAGTTATCTGGTCTGTATGTACAAAGAGGCTAAGTTTGTCAAATTAATTATTCACTGTGAATTATTCACTTAGCTCAAACAACCTCTCTATAATCCATCTTCTTCTGTCCATCCCAAGTACTACGAACATGGTCTATACCTAGTTTGCATTTTAGCTTTGTTCTTTGAGTTATATATGATGTAGTACTGGGGAAAAATATTATAATTGAAATGAACTTTATAAGTGGAAAACAAACAAAAAACAAACAAGACAGAAGTACAAATAGCTGTAAAAAAAAAAAAACCAACACATTGAACATACCTAAGGTCCCAGTTTTGCAAATGTAAGGGTATGTGCTTTACAAGTATCAACCTTGATAATATCAGTGGGAAGATGAATGGTGCCAGAGTTAAAAACGTATTTATAAAAGGAGGAGCCAAAATATCTCATGGATTAAAACATGAAAGCAGTTATAGGATTGTGTCAATTGAAACAGGGCTTTAAGAAAGATGACTCTTTTATAGTTAAAGCTGTACTTTCACTATGTTCTTTCTTTTTTTCTTATATTCACCAGGAGCATTTAACACTTCTGTATTACTAAATCTCAATAGGTTAACTAATTTAAAATATTCAGATTTCGCTGCTGCTATTAATGCTGAACAGCACCTTAAACTGTGCTGTTGCAGAGACTAGGGAAAAGGATGACACAGTCAAATTTTAATGCAAAGCCCTAATGTAAAATATGAAATATGGAGAATGTGGCCTATAAGAACTGAACTAAAATCATAGCTCAGAAATCCTACTGCAGTTCACCCAGTTTGGAGGATGTATGAATCCCAGAAAACAAAATATTTTTAAGATTACAGGCACAACATAGGCTTTATTTTTATCAAGCAAGTTTAAAGAGATATTTAAAGCTAATGCTTCACTTTCTTTATGGCATATTTTGTTTTATGCTAAGCAGGATCCAAGAAGACCCTATTAATGAAGATGGTTTAATGCCTGTGCATTATTATAATGCACTCCTTTGTTCTACACTTTCTCTGTGTGTCATAGACTAAGTCATTAATCAATGGGTGCTGAAAAATAATTGTCTAGTTCTTAACAATCTTCTATTGTTGAAACATTTGGAATTTTAAGATAAAGATGTACCGGCTGCTCTGAAAAAAATGTGGTTTAAGATTACCCTTCATGGAAGTATGGGCTTATTGTTAGAAATGCAAAGCAGATGACCTGGTTTTAATGTGTTTTAGTGCACTGTTGTTCAATTGCCTATTCAAATTGTGCTCGAAAAGTAGACTTCATTAATGTCACAAAATAATGATTTTGTGTGTTATTTTATTGTACTGGCACATTAATTAAATGGAGAAGCATCATAGAATTACACAGAGTTTAAAAATAGAGGTACAAAATCTTTTTAGTATTAATAATAATGATAACTCTTAGCGCATTTAATACAATTTAAGAATCATATTATTTTTGTACTTCTATCCTTGATGCCAGATGTACACAAAAGGCACATACTGATTATAAATCAGCTGGGAATATGTGTCTATAACTACACATTTTGGTGACTCACCTAGGAGATCTATCTTACAGCCTTCATATAGGCTGTAGAAATTCTGTGGAAAGTCTTATAAACCTGCAAGGTGACAATCAGCACAGAATAGTTTTCTTCTGAGATGCATACTGTAGAACTGGACATCAGCTAACTTCTGCCAACTGTTTCAGCTCTACCATCACACTGGTTTGGTTGTGAAGGCCACAACAGCTGTGGCAGCACTCCATCTGAATGCCCTGTAGTCCACCACAGGCTCTTTTAAATGACCCCAGATTTTAAATACAAGCAAGAACAGCTCTTTTATCATAGCTCAGGAAGCTCAGTCACAGGTACAGCTGCTCAGGATGCTAGAGGTGGACACACAAATCTGAGTCATGCCTTTGAGATGTGAAGCAAAAAAAAAGTTCCAACATGCCAAACTTGCTGGATGAAATGCATAAAAATACTTACTATATGCTGCAGAGAATTTCAGCAACAAGAGGATCTGGACCACAGAGCTCTTCCATCAAACTCCAAGCAGTGGAAAGAGTGTCATTAACTTAAAGAGAATGAGCTCAACCTCTTCCACGTAATTGACAACTCTTCATGGGAGTGTTGTGCAAGGTGATCATAGAATCATACAATATTTTAGTTTGGAAGGGACCTTCAAAGCTCATCTAGTCCAACCCCAACGCAATGAGCACGGGCACCTTCAACCAGATCGGTTGCTCGGAACCCCATCCAGCCATGTCCCTAATGTATACAACATCATGTGATACAGGCAAATCCTGGGAAAAAAAAAAAAAAAAATAATGTAGTATTAAGTGGTTCCCCACAAGGAAAGCCTAGGATGAGAACAGAGAGCTTGAGTGTACAAGCTCAGGATCATAACCGAGGTCCTCAGGCTGTTAACATAAGCGGTCAGTTCTTGATCAGTGCTGGAGCTGGGTAGATGTGGGTTTAGGTCATAACAGAAAAAAAAGAACATGCAAATAAAACATCACATTTATGGCAAGGAGGCAAAGGACCTAAGAGAAACGTACAAAAAGGAGTAACACCTTCCTTAAGGATGTATCAAAAGAGGAAGAATTACTCCAGTATTGCCTTCCCTGGTTAATCCCACAGATCATGCACAGTAGTATCTTCTTCACTGCTTTTTGATTTGCCACTCATCACTGCAAACTCAGTAATTATATGTAAATTATTATCTTTTACTAGATAACGGGGTTAAATATAGAAGAATTTTAAAAGCTAGTGCATGTGTGTGTTTTCTGCCCCAACCTTCTCCTTCTCTGGAGACATTCAAACCCTCCTGGACACCTTCCTGTGTAGCCTAGTCTGGGTGTTCCTGCTCCGGCAGCGGGATTGGACTGGATGAGCTTTGGAGGGCAACATTGAGTCAGACTAAACCCAGATGCAAGAGTCCTGTGCTACTGTTCAGCAGCCAGTCCATGTACAAATGCTACAGAGATGTCTTGTATAATTCAAAATAATGAAGGTCTCACGGTTCTGGCCAACATGCTGTACCGAGCTCATATACCAACTTATTAACTGGGAACAGAAGAGCTATGGGCACAGTTTTAGTTATTGTTAAATACTTTCTTCAGCATGACAACCACTGTGGGAGATTATTAAGTTAGAAATGGGATGTGAAAAGAAACAAAAGGAAACAAAGTGGGTGGAGGAAAGACACAGGATATTAATGATTTATTAAAAAATACTTGGAGCTTGCTGTAGTTATTTAGAGGGTAGGTTGATTATTTTTTAGAATTTTGCTTGCTTTTTGATTTCCTTTTTTTTAAAATTCTATTAGAACGTTGAGGTGATATATTAGCATTTTTCAAGTAAGTGATGAATTTTCACTGACCTCAATATCAAGAGAAACATAAATACTAGCACTCAGTTGTACTACTTATTTTATTAATACTGCTCTCAATTTTGGTAAAATCTTAAAGCCAGTGGCTGTACAGTTTATTGCAAATATGCTCAATATTTAAAGAACAATGAATTATACTTAAGAAAAGAGGAGAGGATTTTGTTAACACTCTGAAATATTTACTACTTTTCTTCTTCCTACTGGCTATTTATTTTTCCATGATTAAATAGTGAGCTCCTTGGGACAAGCAAAGTGCTTATTTAAGTGCCTGGAAATCAGACAGTACATTGTGGAGGTTATTGCAAATAAATACTAAGGCCTGTTATGGAAAGATGAGTCCTGCCATTACATTTTTTCTTTCTGTTTTAGCTGCTCAAGGAACGTGTGTGCTTTATTTTCATTGTCTTATGCTTATATAAATACTGGAGAACCAAACTGTGTGTGTATACATATATATATATATATGTCCGCACCAAGGGCCAAACATGCAATAAAGTTGATAGGTTCATTTCCTAGTATGATGGCTACAATGAAGTAAATTCTCTACCCAGTAAATAAGGGGGAAGGCAGGGACCTGCCAATTTAAACATACTCCTTCTCTTTAGTGCCTTGAACTCTCAAGACGAAGACTTTCTCTGTGTCATAAATCATTGAGAGATGAAGAATAATTGTCTAACTCTGAATTGTCTTCCACTGTTGAAACATTTGGAATTTTAAGATTAAGATGTACCGTTTATACTGAAAAAATACTGTTTGAGATTATTCTTTCTGAAAATGCAAGTTTATTGTTATAAATGCAAAGCAGATGACCTAATGTTAATGTATTTTAGTGCTATTTTAGTGCTGCTCATTCAAATTGTGCTAGAAAATAGACTTCATTGATGTCATAAAATTATGATTTTGTGCATAATTTTATTAAACTTAAATATTAATTAGATTTAGAAATATTTTGGATCTATAAAACATTTGAAGACAGAATTCTACATTATTGTAATAAAAGAAGGGAACAGTTCTGAGTCCACTGAAAGTTTATCCTCTTCTTACTTTTTCCTAGATGTGTGCCATAAATAAAAAGAATACATTGCAAGTGATTACAACACAGCTACGAATACACAGTCCTGTGTAACTCAGTTTTAGTATTCTGGTAGGACAAAGAGAATAGCTTAGCAGAGCTCAGTTTTATTTTTTCTTCTACTTCAGCAGCGTGACAGAACTTGAAACACAGAATTGCAACACAGACGACTGAGGCCAGAGAGAACTCTCTATTTCCAAACTAGTCAAGAGCTTTCGTGAAAAAATAATGATTATATAAAAGCAAGATCTTGTCTTTCAATAAAATCTTAATAGATTACTGTAAAAGGTAGAGAAATGGCACCCTGGTTTGCAAAATAAATGACCTTGATAACAAATTCCCTGAAAAAGACTCTCATGATGAAGCAAACCTAGGTAAATCAACTAGTTTGTTTCTTTTTTTCCTCTCTTCCCTAACCCTGAGCTGTATTGATATACTGTATTTTTGCGGAGAGAACTATCAGTTCACAATTAAAACTTAATTCAGATCACATGCATTGTGTGAATTAAAGAGAAGAGCTGGCACAGTACAGCATAGTATCCGTGGAAGAATTAATTCTTTCTTCAAGTAGCTTCGTTATGAAAAAAAACTAGTTAAAACAAAACTAGTACATGGTGGGAGGGATTCTGCAAGAGGAAAAAATACCTGCAAAACTTATAAGCAGTCATACATAATTATTGACCTGCTTCTATTGCGGGGGTGTGGGGTCGGGGGTGGAATCCCTACAGCTCTAATATGATGAAAACTGCAACTCTGAAAATGTAGAGCTCATTAATCAATCTGCATTAGCCCTTAGGGCCAGTGGTAGGGAACAGGAAAGAAAAATTGACTATTGGGAAAGAACATACTAACTCTCAGTCTTACTTAACCCAAATATAATTAAAATAGCTGAAAATCTGTGGAATCTACATCCATTTCTCATCCCTTCTTATAATTTGCCTTTAGAAGAAAGGTCCATTCGGTCTGTTACTTTGGACAATCCCATTTCCAGCAGCTTTATACTCTACTAAGGCTCAACACTTCTCAATGTTAAAATTTTAAAACATTTTCCAAAGACACAGAAATAATTGTTCAGCCTGCACAAAAGGAAGCCCGAAGATTTGGATGTGAGCTACCTAACATCATATCACTAGTCTCCATCCTTTGTAGAAATGAACAAGATAACATGAGACTATGGCCATTCTGAGAATATATGTATGCACCCATATTGTCTTGCAAGAAATATGACTTAGTGGGATAGAGATGAATATTCTGGAGGAATAGGACTTTAGACTTAACTTTTTTTTAGTCTGTTTTTTCTCACAAAAATTCATTGAACCAGGGCGGGTGTCATTACCTCAATTATTTGAATTTAAAAAGAATTTGTGCAAATTTTAGGTGTCATATTGGTTAAAAATCACATCAGAAAGACTGCATTTGTATGTGGCTATTTTCTAAACTGTCTTGGAGGAAGAAACAGTCACGCTTCTCCAATAGCCTTCTAAAAGCTGTAAAGCAGTGGTACAGCCACCATAATTAAGGTTAAGATCATTTTAGACTGAAGCTTTCAACAAGATAGTTTTCTTTCATGCTGCCAATGAAAAAGTCAAATGATACAGGACCTTCCTCACTTTTTGTACTGCATATACAGGGAAAAAAAGAAAAGTGAAAAATATATATATGTAAAATCCAGCCTGTGTCCAGTTCCTGTCTTCTCAAAATAAAGCAATTCCCAAATTTCTTCTCAGAATTCTTTGGGATGAAAAGGGAATATTACTTTCTTGGTGTCCATCTAACACAGAAAACCAATATCTTGTGTGCATTTCCCCCCTGTATACAATATGACATGATCCCTAAAAAAAAAAGAGAAAATATCCAAGAATAATTTTAAATGTATCAGCTACATTTACCTGTGGTATTTCTCCACTGCTTCATTACTATCTAAATGAATTTATTATGAAAGTGGATTTATCACCATATTTATAATCATACACTTTGTGACTGGCCAATAACATTTTAGTAAGCTTCTGTTTTATTGAAACCACCTTCCCTGTTGCAAACACCACTGCTGACCTTAATGTCACGCAATATTATCTACTCAGCAAATTGCACCAATAGTTTCATTGTATTTTTTAGCATATAAGCTTATCAGGAAAAGTCAGGAAGAGAAAAATTCATAGTTCTTAGGAAAAGAAATTGAAGTAATAAAACAAAGATGGTATTATTAAGAAGTCTAAGTTCGAATACATTTACATTAGCAGCAGGAACCAGAACTGCTTGTTAGTCCTTTAAACAGTGTCTTATAAAGAGAAGTCCCAAATGCTGGTAAATCAGCCAAACTTTTCTCCTTAGTCTCTGTTCCCACGCTTGTTTCACCGCTGATCCCAGCTGCAGGAATTTGAGAACTTGCACAAATTCAACTTCTTAGTATTATGTGTATCACTCATTACTCGGAAGCATAAAATTGTCATACACAGGGAAAAACTAAAGTTGACTTTCTTATATTAAAGAAACAAAACCTTTCCTTCTCCCCTGCCAGCAGTACATGCCTCAGCACTGCCTTGCACAAATTAATGACAGATACAGAATGCTAACAAGGTCAGTAGATGAGGCTGGTGGAGATGTATGTGCCACATAGATATTTCTTGCATTTTCTCATCCTAGGCAAAAGAAATCAAAACATTCTTATGGATTGCCTTATTCAAGAAAGTCTGCCATGCAAAGAAGTTTTGTGGCATGTACTAAAAAAGGAAGAGCCAACAAGCTGACCCATGCACCTGGTTCTTGAGTTGATCCTGATTGGTACAAACAGCAAACCAGGATTTTTTTGCATCACTGTGGGACGTAATCCCATAATAGGTATAAAATGATCTGCATCTGTTAGCATCTAGTACTCATATCGCAATTTGCCTTGTCAGATATATATTACTGGGAAGGGTAAACCCACTGGAAAAAAATGACGAAGGTGGATCAAACTGTGGATTGATCAAACAGAAATCAGACGAAGGGAGGCCATGGTACAGGAGTTCACAACTACAGGACGTGGTGGTGCAACACAGTTAGCATTTGACTGTCACAGCTCATGTTAGACCATATCTGGCCTCAATTTAGTTCAAGTACTGAATTTGTACATGTGACAACAGAATGCTCAGGGCAGATTTGGAGCTACTGTACAACACAGACCTTCCACGGGAGCCTTCTGCCAAGGAGAAGGAGGAGGAAGAGATCTTCCTGCGTGATTTGTCACACGGATTCATCCATAATGCTCCTTCAGTCCCAGGTTGATAACATTTTACCATCACTTCTTCAGCCTGAAAAAATACTTCTGGGTTTCCCAGCTGTCAACAGCTTTGCTGCAGCCAGCAGACATCTTCCCCAGGAGAAGCCAGAACATTCAGAAAGTCTGGCTGGCAGAGGGAGCTGGCCCACAGGAGTGAGGCAGGGCATATGTATATATAAATATATATAATCTTTTCTGAAGTACTCTTTGTTATTTTGTACCTTCTAGATGTAACTGGCTTTTGACATCAGTGAAGTGCCTGTCAGTGAATAGTGATATAGCTTTAGGATACTGAAGCCATAGTATTAATTCCTGGAAGGGACACAACTTGCTGAAAGGAAAATGGAGAATTAGGGCTGAAGGAGTGTCAATCTGTATGAACTCACATACAGAAGGAAGCAGAGAAAATATTGCTGAATCAGCATAATGTGCCTTTCCACCACATGCTGCTATCTCTGGCAGATCCCTTATTAAGGCATATATTTTAAACCTAGAAGTCTGAGTTTTCAGTGCTTGAATAGATAGCCAGCCTATTCCCCAGATTTAGTGATTTGGCGAGTCTGTTAACACAGTGCAAAATACAAATAATTTTCCATAGAAAAAAATAATTCTTTCCAGCAGTTACAGTTCTTTAACATGTGAAATATACCCATAAGCACACAGAGTGAGAAGGATATAACTATTGGTAAATGGGGACTTTGTAATAGGTGACCTTTGTATTCCCCACAGAAGATGTGTCCTGGGTATTAAATTCATACTGCACCTAATTTCACCAAGAGTCTCAATTCCATAGTTCAATATTTTTCATTTAGCTCAGGTTTTCATGGTGTGTTTGTACAATGCTGGAAAGCCATTTAAGTTATTCTTCATGCTACAGTTCTCATTTTGGTATTCATGGAAAACTTCTTTTCCAAACAAACAACAAAAGCCTGGAATCCTAATCTGCTTTTTGCCCCTCCAGGGTGTGAAGATGAAGAACACTAAAAAGCATTTACAACATGGAAAGGCCCACATCTGTTGAAGCATATGAATGGAAGGGAGAAAATATCTTTCATTAAGCTGGGGCAGATCTATTTTGTATTCTAGACATTTACATAGAACAGGATTATACTTCAACACTAAATAAGTGGTAAAGTAATACTTGTTAAAGTATATATTATCTTCTTAAATATAATCTTATAATCAGATGTAGAGCATCTTAAACAAATGCATTCCTCAATAGGTAATGTTATACCATGCAAAGTAGGGGAATCATTTCACAGGAATTTGATACACTGTTAGTGCTTTTATCTTGTTCTTAAGACATAACATTGTTTAGGCATTAAAATAATATTAAGTTCAAAGTTGCAAAATGCAGTTTGTAGCCTGTTTCAGTGTTGTTTGTTATGTTCTTTGTACTTTGGTTTACAATCCCTTGCAATAGATGTGATAAAAAAAGAATGAATAAAATTCCAACGAGAGAGTACAGTTTATACTTCTCCCTCTTGTTAAGCTACTACACACTTGCTTCTATTACAGGGAGGACTTTTTTCTAGGGTTAAGGCTGAGCATGAAGAAAGCAAGGCAGACCATGGGTAACCAGGCATATGAAAGGAAATAGTATTTTCTGAATAAAACAAGGGGGACACTATGGAGGCACAGTTTTCTAGGATGTGAAATATTTTGCAATTCACTAAAATGTGTAAGAAATGTGTTATGTCATCATAACTGCTGTCTTTAACTCTACAGCACCATTGACACATTTTCAGAGAAAAATTACATACATTGTCTTCAGTAAATTTATCATCAAACATTGAACAACTGGTTCACTGTGATGATACTTTTTCAGTATCTGCTAATTTATCTTTTCATGCCAAATGTTCTTCATCCAACTGACACCTTCCACAAGACCATCTCTTCTCATTAAGCACAGAGTAAACTTACTAGATTGACATGTCTTGTACATTTTGTGTTAGTGCAAAATGATACATCTCAACATATAAACTAAGAAAACTTGAACATTTGAAGTTTTTTAAAAGAAAATGTCGGAGCACTGTATGAAAAATACCAAGATCATCTCAGGAACACCTAGAAGCCTTGGTTTGTTGAGTATGGCACACAGTGGTCATGGCTTTGTGATTTATACAGCTGAGGAGATATCAAAGGACATTAAATACAACCAGTATTAGGTTACCTGTGGAAATTTTGGCTATTATATAAAAGAAATTGAAATGCAACCAAACCAACCAACCAAATCCACCACACACCACAAAACTGCAAAGATGTAGCAATCCATTATGCATATCCACATACATGTAACTCAGAAAGTGCTCATTAAAACCTTCACTCCCATTTAACCCACAGCCCGGAGTACACTGATTGCTCCTTTACCAGTCATTCCAAGAGTAAGAAAAGACTGGTTTCTGCAGGGTTGGTTTGTTTTTGTTTTCCCTGAATAAAATCCACATGGTTCTTTCCAATATAGTGGTCTCAGAGTACAGTTACCATTTTTGTATTTTCTCTACTTGCACAAAAAAAAAAAAAAAAGAGCAAAATAGGTACAGGCTGATGTTTGCTGTCACTTCCTTGTATAAAGCCTCAAATACTCACCATGGCATACATGGAGTAACACCAGAAATCTCTTCTAAATTTGCAAGGTAAATATACTCAATGAGGTGATGTTAAACATCTTGCTGGTAATGGTCATCACACCAACAAGTTGTGCAGTGCCTAGGTTTTTGGTTCTACTATGATGACAACGAATGTCCTGAGGCAGAGCAATGACACTTATAGACAGATATCAACAGCTGTATGAACTGAAATTGAGGGGAGAGCACAGGATAAAACATGGAGCTTGAAAACTGAGTGGAACAAATTAATATATATGAACAACTACTTTCCAATCATAGTGGTGTTATTTTATGTTAGATTCTGGGAGTTACTTTGTATTTTTAGGTGTAAACTTTAAGATAGCCAGACAGAAATTTGTTAACCAACATCAGGTTGGTTTATTTCACTATTTTTAAATCACTGGACACACTCCCCCCCGACCCCAGTATAGAAGATGCTTGCACTTTTCAATCTTGATTTAGGTACATTCCTGTTTTGAGTAGGGCTTTCTTCAGACAAAGACAGGTAAATACAGTTACAGGTAAATACAAAACCCACTGCTGTACAAGTTAGAAGGTAACACAGGCTTTCTATAGAAAAATATTGTAATTAAGATCTCTATTTTGCTAACACAATCTGGTTTAATTTTAAACATAGAGTTCTCCCATTAGTGTCAGCAGGATTACTCTCATGCCTAAAGATATGCAGATGCTTAAGTGTTTGCAGGATTGGCTGTTTAGTTAGTAGTTACCAGTTAATTGATTCCACCAACTAATTATTAAAGGCAACAACATCACATTTCCTATTTCAAAATCCAGTCATGAAGGCTGGTCTGTTACAGGATTAATGAGATTTGTCCTGGCAATTCCATATGCTTACCCTTGTTGCAGTGCAACAGTTCCTTCCCCAAAAGAGCTACTTCCTAGAGGTGAGGGTCATTTTATAATCACAAAATCTGTGAAGGGATGGTACGCGGACAGAGAAGACTGGAAGTCTCACCTCTATTTTTTTCCAGTTTAGAAAGAATCAGTTTTAATTTAAGGAAGAAACCATTTCTGTAGAAGACGAGTCAATGGAAAGACGTAAAGATTTGTAAAGAATTGCAGCCATTGCCAGGACTACTCTCACTGACTTCAGAGGAGTTCTATGCACAGAGCATCTGCAGTTTGGGCTAAGTGTCTGATTCTTTATCAAACAGCACCAACCTGTTTCCCTGTCAATATCTTTTGGCTGTGAATTTTACAGCTTATAGCTGTGTTCATTTCTCATCCACTTTAAATTTGCAGAGGATTAATTTAATTGACTGGTTTTTTAGCCTTATGATACAGGAAAGGATAAAAAGTAATCCCTAGTTGCCAAAAGATCATTGCAATAGAAAATGCGTTTGCACTCAGATAAATATATTTATTATAAACATATGAGTATATTCATGCTGTTAAGGAGAGATTTTTGTATCAAGAACCCTGTTTACATGATATTTGATTTCTCCCTGTCATTCCCCATGATTTGCCCACCTTTATTAGTCAATGGAGAAGGAGTCCAGTACTTAGCTGTGATGTTCCAAACTGCAGATCAGGGGATGGTGAGCAGCATCTGCTCTCCTGCTTTGAAGGTCTATGTGGAGGCTGACTTTACTTACTGCTTAAAGTTTTGATTTCCAGATGTTCATATCTCAGAAACTAGAAGAGCTAATTTTTTTAAAATTAGGCAGCATTTTCATCACTCAGTAGCTTTAGAAGTGCGACGTTTCTGAAATATGTTCATTTGTCTAGACTACATCAAAGGCATAAAACCAATTTTTTAAAAGCCTGATGTGTGTGACAATTGCGTATTGTTCCTCAGATTCTCTTTTCAGATTGAAAATGGCTCATTGGTTCAAAAGAAAGATTCAAAAAACAACTGAAGTATAAAGGGATAAATTAAGATTCTATGTAAAGATTCCCAGTGCAGTTAGTGGGTTTTGAAAAAGCATACATTTCAAATGAATTGCTAAACATTCTATCTGCCAAAAGTAATAAAATAATAATTTTCACAAGTGAAATATCTTTCATCAAAGAATCACAGAATGTGCCATAAAGCTGGCAGTAAACTTATTTTGACTAGGAAGAAATTAAGATACAAAGAGGTCTAGGCCCAAATATTTGCCATGTTATTCTGTGGCAGGATGGAAGAGGTGAACCTTCCTTACCCCTTCAAAAAGGATAGGCTTTTTTTCTCTCTGATGCTTTGTACTGTTTGTCAGGATATTCTCCTCTTGGTTTAGGTCAGTGTCCCCTGTTGCAAAGACAAACATATTCCTCAAAGTCACAGCATATCTACAGTCTGTTCTTTTCCTTGAAACAAAAAAATTTAAGGATTATCTGCAGTCATAACCATAGCTAGAAAAAGGGCAAGGGAAAAACAAAGTGATCTGCAGTGTCCTCAGCCACCCTGGGAAGGAGAAAGGTGTCTGGACTCTGCAGTCACAACAGCAAGCTTTTCTCCTCAGATGCCAAGTATAAGTCTGTGAGCATCTGATCCATAACATCTACAGAGCAAAGAGTGTGAGACTGCTGGGTTCCAGTTAGAAACTGGCAGATATATATGCACATGAGGTGAGGTCATGTTGGCCAATTCCTACAGCGGGTCTGGGTCCCTCTGACCAGCAACACTACCTTCTCTGTGGCCATTCCCCAGGTAATGGTCACAGACTTGCCATCAGCTGCTCTTAAGCACCTGAGGAACAAAGGCAAAAGCACTCTGCTTCTCACATGCAAGATGTGCTGCACAAGGGAACCTCCAAAAGACAGTTAACAATCAAGAGTAGCACATTTACTCCCTGATGGCTTAACAGAACTCCATCTGTGTGGAAAAGTGCTCCCACCCCACCGAGGCCGCCCAGGCCAGGCTCCAAGGCTGCCTTCTGTAATGAGGTCCGGCAACTAGAAGCAGTAAGATACCACATAAGGCTCTGTGGATCGAGCTACTTTCATGTAAGATAACATTTATCCCCCCAGCAAGTGTTTCAGTGAAGAGAAAAAAGAAAATTTTTTCTTTTATTTAAAAATATAGGTTTCTTCAGATGATCTTTGCTTGAAACAAATCCAAAACCTGTCTGGTTTCGCAGACATTCCTGGATGCACCTATCTGTAGGAAACAAAAGAATCTTAGATATCACCACTTAGAAATGAGTCTGAACCAAATTGCTTTTCTAGGGGTTGATGTTCAGACTCTGAGCAGAAGATTGCAGTCAGTAGCTCTGTCCTGACAAACCTGAGCAAAAGTCCTGGGTCAGGCAACCTTTGCTGTGTAGATTCAAGTCTCATCATCTCTAATTATGAAGTTGTGAACACCTGGTGGAATAAGCTAGAAGAAAATGATTTAGCATTGGACTAGAAAAAATAATGTAGCACTGGATGCTGCAAGATTACTAGCTCCACTGACCTTTAGTACTTGGGCTAATCATCCCTTTTCACTGGGAGCTCATCTTGCAAAGTATATGATGCATCATATGCTAATTTACTCTCAAGTACCACCTTTTACAAGTAGTGCAATGTAAAAACTGTCTTCATAAAAATAAGTGTCCTTTAAACTGTTGCTTGTCAGAGCTTGGAATCCTAGGGTGCCAGAGAACTAACTGTGCTAAACAAGTGCTCTGGTCTTTTCCACTTCTCTCATCTTGGAAATCTAAGTTGAAACCCACTGCAGGACAGTTTTCTTCTGTGTAGCTTCTATCAATCAAATTTAAGTCTTGTTCAAGTCTGCCTACCACCATCAACAGAGCCCTGCCTATTTGTCTTTGAAGAAGCTCAGCACCTAATGAGAAGGAAGTGGCTGATTGAGGCATTGTGTATGAAGAGGAAAAGGCGGTTGTGTTTCCAATGAGCTCAAACACAAAATAAGGGCAGCTGAGCAGGCAGGAGAGGAGAGACACCAGGGAGATGAAATCCTGCCACCAGACCACAAAGCGGTGTCAGCAGCAGAGTTGAGAAGAGAGACCAGGCTCTCAACCTAAAATGAAGCTCTACAAGACTACGTTTAGAGGCTCAGTTGTCACCTGCTAGGTTTGGAAGGGGCAGTTTCCCACAACTGGCTGGTGGAGAGCAGCAAACAAGGCAACACATGCATTTCCCTCTCCACGCACTTTCTGTATATGCCACAGCAGTTTGCAGAGTCCATAGCACTGCCCGGGTACCATGTTTCTGTATGAAAATGTGTTTGTAAAACCCTGTAAAATGCAATATTCTCATGAATGCATAACACTAGGTCCAAAGAGTGTTTTAATGTAAGAGGTGGGGAGTTGATCAGGAATTTGTGCCTTTAAGTGTTCATTCACAGGGAGGGGAGGAATAAGCAACCCTATACAGAGACATTTATTGTTAATACAAAACTAAACTCCAATTAACTACTGCTTGGACATTAAAAATTAGGATAAAAACCTCAGGTTTAGGAACCTTAATTTGATTTTTAGAGACAAACAAATTTACTGAAAGCTCTGAATATGAAGGGCATCTGAAAATCAAACATTTGTTGTTGTCAAAATACATCAGTGACTTTGTTTAAACCCTGAGCTTAGGAAATCTGAATTAAAAGCAGTAAATGCAATATACACACACACACACACACAAAATAAAAACCCTGCCTGTGATTCCAATACCTTTATCTAATTTTTATATCACCTGGATATTCCAAATAAAGATGGTTTTACAACTTCACTGGCATTAAGGTATCTTTCTCCCTATAATGTGTCTATTCAAGTAAAAATTCATTTATTTGCAAATACTGGCCTAACATGCTTCTGAAATAATGATAATCTTATAAACAAACTGAAAACATAATTGCAGGCATTACAGGAATAAAGCAGAAATGCAAGTAGCTCTCTAAATTTCCCATGCAAAATTAGCAAGACAGAGTCCATTTACATTTTACTTCTAGGTTGCTTTTTCTTCTGTTTGATATTGTTATTTTTAGACCACCTTTTTGCAAGTCACGAGAATACAAGATTTTTTTTTTTACCCTGTTGTCTAAAAACTCTGATGCATTACCCATGTGGGAATCCTGGTCGTACTTTGTAATGGAAGTGAAAACAAGAATTAGGAAGAGAAAAATCAATTTAGCTACCAAGCATAAGGGTCACAGCCAAATTAGTTTCAGTACTGATGGCAAGGTACTATGATCTCAAAGGAAAGCCTGATAAAGTAAGAAATAGGTAGTAGTCGGCAATGTTTTAAATCGTCTGGAAATAACCTGACCATGACACAGCACCACTGCATTGCATGAGCACTACAGGCATTCTATTTTTCTATCACAGCTTCACATTCCTTTCAGAAAATAGGTAGACCGAATGTTTAAAGACCTGAGTGAAAGGGAAATGTGTCACACAGGAAGACATCTGCCAACTTTGTGTTTCATAGCATTACCAGAGCACAGGACATGATTCAAGATAGAGCAGAATGAGAGAAGAGGCCAAACAGAGAACATGACCAAGGCAATGAGACATCATTTATTCATACATTTACTGCCAGAAGTAAATAAACCTATGCCTGTAATTACTACAGCATATGTGGAACTAGATGGAAAACTGCTGAAGCTTTATTGTCCAAATGGCGCTTAAAGGTAGTTAATTTATACACGGACACACTAAAGAAACAGTACCCATTATCACTGCTGTCCACTCTAACGCATTCCATCTTCAGCCAGATTTAATTTAACAAGACGACCCTCAATCTGCCACTGCTGCATTTTCTCTCTTCTGCACTTCACAGCTTCTTTTATGTGTCTGGAGAGAGAAGGAGGCGTTGTAATTAGCTGCTGATATTAACAGGCTTTCTTTTGCTTAGTGAAGTTGGAAATAAATGGTCACATTACTGAACAGACTGCTGGATGCTCATCATATTTTGTTTTAAAGAGTTATTTAAACTGAGCGTGAAAGCTGTTGTTTCTTTGCTGCTTGCTCAGAGTTGCTTCCTGCCTTCATGTAGTGGAGTTTTTCATTCTGTATCAAAGCAAATTGGAGTCCCAGTTCTGTTTATCTTAACAGCATTCCTCCAGCCAAGGAGATTACAATCTCTAACACGAGAATATGAGGAGGAGTAGACAGCATAGCAGCACAGAGATGTGTACAGATATCTTCCTCAGCAATTTACAAATCTAAGTCTGAAACAGTTTTATTATTATTATTGTGATTTGGACTAGCACAAAATCAGATAAAACTTCCTAGAAAGCAGGATATTCTCTGAAGTGTCTGGCAGCAGTTTCATAAAAGTGTCATATTGTCACTGCTTTTCACATCACTTGTAGGAACTTAATTTTCTCCAACCACTATCTCCAAGTTGGTTGAAATTGGCCAGAGGCCTAAAAAATTATTGGACAGGTCAGGAATACAGGGGAAGGTGGGCAGAGGAATGACTTTAGTGGTGGAGGACTCACTGTAACACTCAAATCGATGCAGAAAGCAGCATGCCTGACTGATTTACAGAAGTCTCAGCAGTCAGAGGCTCACACCGCTGACAGATTTCTGTTAAATGGGCAGAAAAGTCAAAGAATAAACTCCACCAAAGACAAAATTTCTCCTTTACCCATACAATACAAGCTTTTCCTGGAGGTTCATGAAACACCTGCCACTGTTCACCTCTTGGAAAATGTGCTGGTGCAATTGTTATCAAGGATGTTTTTTTCCCTCCACACTTTTGTTTTGTTTTGTTTTGTTCTGTTTTGTTTTGTTTTGTTTTGTTTTGTTTTGTTTTGTTTTAAAAAAGAGAAAGAATCACTATGATTTAACCCACAGGAAACATTTCTATAATATTAAACAAAAAAAGAATTGCCTAACTATTGACTATCTCATTTCCATAATGGATGATTTTTGTGCTTCAGTGAAGACATTAGCAGAGATGAGGAGAGAGACATTAGCACTTACTCTAAAACATACATTTGCGCTGATGTTTGCTTGTACTAAGTACCTGGGGAAGCTCCTTCAGAGGTCTGAACGATAAGCATGTAATCTTTCAGACTGAGTCTCTGCAGCAGGAATCTTAGGGACAATATTAACTGACTTAATGGATTCTTGCATTTGCTGTGACATATGCTTCTCTAACCCACTTTCACTCTTGCACAAATTCAACTCTCACTTCCTTTTTAATGCTTACGTTTTCTCTCTGGTTCATACTGCAGTTATTTTATCCTGCTATCTACTCATTTTAAGCCCTCGATAAGGAATACTTGATGGAACAGCTTCCACCGCAGACCGCTCGTGAAGCTGCAAACTCTCTGGGCAGCGCTGATTCCTCTTACCCATTGGTCAGCAACGTCTCCCCCTGTCCCTGCTTTCCTGTGGTTTAGGGATGTGGGAGTGGCAGCAAAAATTCAAGCGTAGAATAACACTATCTACAGAAGTTTTTAATGGACTCACTGGCTATATATCCCTGCTTGTTCAATAGACATCTTTCAAAACCCCTATTTTTGTCCTTAGTTGTACGGCAGTACTCCAACTGATGATAACATCTACCCTTTCTTAAGTGTATTTTTTATGCTAGAATGAAGAGCATGAAGATCCATATTTTACATAATTGTATGTAAAGGCATGAAATATATTTCTATCATTTATTGAAGCTTTGTACAAGAATTCATCCCTGAATTCTGGAGGAAAGTACATTTTATATGTATAGAAAATATCAGCAGTAGCAGTCAAGAATAGCTATGGTAACAAGTCTAAGAGATTTTGACTCATATCATAGTCAGTGTATAAAATCCCTTTATGTGAAATATCCCTGAAGACTTTTTCTGAACAAAATTATACAACTGTTTTTCTCAGAATGTGATGGTGTATCACACAGCTGACAAGACCTAGGAAACTGATACACTGCTGAGGGTTCTTTTCACAACACATGCTTAGCAATGTCTATGCACACAGGGTCTAAATTCTCTGCATGGCAAAAAAAAGATGTAGCTTTGTCTAAAGAAAATTCATTTTTTGACTAATCTTCCTTTAGAAATTACAAGTGAAATCTTGAAAGGAAATTAAAAAGGCCACAGAAAACGCCTTTGCATAGAAAGTGGTTTTTAAACTGAGATGATAAAATAGAATGGCATGTTTCTTTTACATACGAAGTGAAGAACATGGACCCTCATTATCGCAATATCAGTGAATTTCCAGATGTTTGTTCTCATTCTCAAAGCATTGTTATAATGCAGAATTGTGAGAAAAAAAGTTTTACTTGATATTACAGATAGTTTGCACTTCAAGGTCATCTACCCTAGGATTCAACAGGGACACAATCCATTGTTTAAATGTCTAGGGAAATTATTACTATGTAAGCCAATGAGGAATTTTATAAAAAGAAGATGATGGTAGATATTTATCATTATTCTATTTACAAACAGTTTCATTTGAAGTTAAATAAATTGTTTATTAGATTCAGATAAACTCTCAAAGAGTGAAAATCTGTACTTTTACTGTCCAGAGTACTTGTGCTTTCTTGGAGACTTAGATATTTTCATGTTTGTGAACAGGTTACATTGACTTCTGATAAATTTTCATTGGTGAGTGAAACTTGGACTAATGACAGCCCACACATGTGGCTTTGCCTCTGTTCACTTGACATTCTCCTGACTTATTTCCTTGGGGATTCGCAACCTCAACCACTCAACTGTCTGTAACAGAGTTGTCTTAAAAAAGAAACAAGCATCATCACATACTGCACTTTCTATCAAATGTCAGAAAATGAGAACCTGCCAGGAACAAAAGTTTTAACCCAAGGCTTGCTTTTAGTAGGAGATGCAGCAACACTGTGATTGTTTTATTTAACCTGCATTTAGAAAGCCATAATGCACTTTGGATGCTCCCATGATTTGCTCTCTGAGATGAGTAGCCCAGGAGGCAAGTAGTCAGATACGCTCTGAGTTCTGCCTAGGAGAGAAACTGTCATAGTATTTCACCTGCAAAATACATCTGTACATTCTGTTTCTGACCATGACTGGCAGATGATTCTCTCCTGAGGAAGAGAAGTCTTCATTTGCTCTTGGTTCTTTGTCCAACAGAGATGACTCTCAAGGAATTCCACAAAGTCACTCCAGCAATTAGTGAAGAAAGAGAGCCACTGTCCAGTCAGATATCTCCAGACTGCATTTTGTGTACATCATCAACACTCTCAATTTCCACAGCTTTGTGACCCATCTAAACACCAAAAACCAAGGAATCTTATCACTGCAGAGGATCAAAAAATCCTCCTTAGGTAGATTTTATTCTACTTTAATTCTACAGTCTTCTCTTGGAAATTTTTCCTGTGCGTCAGTGGAAATTCATTGCACTTTTCTGGTCCCTTTTGTAGCAAGAGCTTACTTATGTTCTTTGCACCAGACTGCAATGCTCTTCCATCTCCTCTGGATATGCTGGCTGAACTTTTTTTTCTGCACCTTTCTGCTTACAGATTCTCCCAGAAAATCAAGACTTATCTCTTTTTTTCTCCTTTTGACTGTAGTCACGAGGAAAGAACTTAGTAGGGAGGTTTCAGTCTAATTCTGGTCCTCAATAACATCATACATCTTTGCATAACTCTGTTGGGTGGCAGCGACAGGCTGCTCAGATGCTCTCAGGGATTGATGTGCACCCAGGGATGCTCTGGTCAATGTCCCTTCTGGCTTCTTCTTCTGAACCTCACTTCTGTCTTTTATTTGTTGTGCGTATTTGTATCCGCTCTTAGTTCTGAACCCCATCCTCTTTTCAAGGGCTCTTTATTATTCAGTATAAATTTCCTCAAATTCTCTATGTATTCTCCAATAAAGATGCTTAGAAGAAGAATATCAGAACTGGGCAGACACAGCAGCACCTTCTCAGCCCTGCTCCCACCAGTCTGACTCTTGGATGGATACTGAGTCAATATTACATTTCATCACTTTGCTTCCATCTCAGTTATAAAGGTGAATAATATAAAAAACTACCTTTGAGTTCCAGGAGTAAACAAACAAATGACCCCCCAAAACTCCAGCTGTACAGAGATTTTCATATGCATTGATGTATCATCATGCAGATACTTCTACACTTCTTTCAAAGTCAACAACATGTTTTTTTTGTTTTTTTTTTTTTTTTTCCTGGGTGGACAAAGCCACACCAAGATATATACATACATTAAAGTCGTAAAGGTCTGATAGGACAAGTTGAAAGTACCTCATGGTGCAGCTATAGGAACTGTAATTGTCTCATCTTTGGGCAGTTGAAGAAGATGGATGCCCTATTTGATGCTTCCCTTTCCTTTATCTTCCCAGAACACGAAAAGAAGGAATTAACTCTTAATTTCTACTTGCCGTTTACATGTTACTTTAATCTAAGTCTTGAGTATTGCTAGAAACCCAGAAAGCAACACTTAGTATGCTGTAGGACAGGCTGACTGGCTTACATGACAGAAAAGTAACCCATGGTGCATATATTGAGTTCCATCCTGTAATCTTCTAATTACTGTATCCAATGGAAGGAGAAGACAACTGTGTGATTAGCAGCGAGTGGAGCAGACTCTTTTGGCAGCAATATGCCTCAGACATAAAATGAAGCTACACTAAACTTACGCATACACATTTCAGTGAGCAGAGCTGTATTTGTGTAACAGATGACAGTATTTGATGTTAGCTCCTCACACGCATCACCCAGTGAAAATCATGTTCTATTTTTTTTGGCGTAACAGATGTACAATATAAATCCCCCTATTCAAATCATTGATCAAATTATAGCCATAAATAAAACTATGAGCTCAAAGTAAAGAGGAATTTGACCAAGTGATGGATTTTGTCTGGGAGATAGATTTATCACATAAAATTTGATCATGTCAAATCCTCAATAGTAAAATAAGTAGTTCAGACTTATCACCCAGTATTAAAAAATAATCTGGATTTCACTATTCTTCACACACAAGTTTTCTTTGCCTTGATGGAGCTACACATTTGACTTAAATGTCAGTGAAAATCACCAGTACAAATATAAAATGTGTCACTGTGAATCATATCACTAAATTTATGTAGTAATTGACACTGGCACAAGCTTCATCTCGTTCTTGTATGACCCAGTCTATTTTTGGCAGTCATTTCTTCCACACAGTTTCCTGAGAATTACGTACATATTTACTCCTCTAACTGTCACCTTTAAAGCTTCTGGAATTCTTTGGCCAATTTCAGCCAAAGCTAACAGGCAGAAATTTTGAAGATATTCTATACCTATGTATTTTATAGAAAATGTGACCACTACAGATCAAAGACCTTACTGTTGTGCTTGCAAGGGAACGGCAGCAATATGAGCCCTTTTTGTGCAGCGTAGTATATTTGTGACCGTGAGTCACAGATCCACAGGAAACAAACTTTTTACTGTGTTTGATGTGTTTGCATAATGCTTAAAAACCAATTAGGTTAGCCTGTGTCACATGGGCTCCGATATTGGAATTCCACCATTGCATTTCATTTATCCAAGTCTTTGATGACAGTTATTATAGATTCTTCATGTATAATTATCACATCACATAAAAGAAAAAGTTAGATGCCTGTATCATAAAAATACTTTTATTCTTTAATCAAAATCTGATTATCTTGTTAAATGTCTATTCATACATTCAACTGAAAGTGATAATATTGAATGCTTGTTTTCAAAATACTTTTTTATTAAAGCAACCAATCCAATACAATTTGTTCTGCTGCTTATAGTCTTATTTCTGTATGTGTCTTTCCAACCCATTTTAAGAAGGGATAATATATGGTAATGCAGGAAAGATAAAGGACAGATTCTGATTTTGAAGAAATGTATCCAAGTTTCTCTAAGGAAAGGATTGGTTCAGATTTTCTTGATTTTTAAGGTAACATTCTGGACCCTTTGTATCGGATTGTTTATAAAATCCATTCCTATTAGTGAACAGTTCAATAAGCCTGAGATAGCTAAAATCAAATTAACTGCATTTAACTGACCTTGTAGATTACGGTCTGTTTTGTATTTGTTTTGACATACAATTGTCCAGTTTTTGAGCAGAAATCATTCTTATTTCCAGGCCATGCAATTTTCCACTATAGAATAAATTCACCTAGTTGAAAAGGATGAATTAATACAGTGGTCAAAGAAAATCAAGAAAATCATAATGCAGGGAATCCTTTTTTTTTTTTATTTTTTTTGTTAATTCCACTCACAGGCCCTCCATGACTTCTGTGTCTTTGTTTGGGGGGGTTGCACGACTCTAAAGGCTTGTCACTTAGTGGTTTTAAGACTTCTGTAGTCAAGTCACTATTTGGAGATGGGATTATCACATCATGCAGTTCTATTGACCAAAATATGCATTTTCTGATATAGAAAGAATGGAAGTATTAGCAACAATTCAGTACAGAGACGCAACTATGAAGCATTTGATATCAGGTCCAGATCCCATGAGATGATATGAAGAATGAAATGTATCAACTACTTTTCAATGAGCAAAACTTTCATTGAAGGAACAGGATGAGAGAAGAACAATCAATGGATCTTTTCTACAAATTAATATGTCAGCATTACAGGTCTGTCTCAGAGAGGAAAGAACTAGGTGAGAGGCTCAATATCTTGAGATTTTTAGGCAAAACCAGTTCTAGAACACAAGATGGCTCATATATGACAAAAACCCTATCCCGAGACAAAGTGCACTGAAGGCCAAATACTTTCCAAAGCATTTGATTAGATTGAGGTAAAATGTGCAACGCTATTTACTGCTGGGCTATTGCTCATATCTTATGGGAAATATAAAGAAAAATTTCTGTAGGAGACATGGGAATTTATACAGCTACTTAATTTGAGCCTTGTGGTTCTCCCATATGTGCCCTGTGCACAGAAGAACAGAAGTCAAGGTTTCATCTCATCCCTGCTGCTGAACCCTCAAAAGGCACATGGAGAGAGCAGGCTTTGTCAGGAACTGGTGGGGATTGAACTGTCACCTGAACATAACAGGGTGAGAACAGTCAAAAACTTCTTGCACATTACATGGGATCATCATCTGAATTGTACTCAGCAACAGACAGGAATAACATTATCTTCATTTACCCACAAGCAGACTCTTTTGTGGAAAGCCTTATTCTTAAATTACAAAGACGAAAGCATCATTTTCCACAGAAAGAGGTACAACAGTTTTGCAGGACCTCAGTGCTTTAATGTTTACTCAAAGAAAGCTTTCTTACTTCAGTGTGGTTCCTTTGTACAAAAACATCCTAGGAAATGTAACTGTAGAACAGCATGCCATATTAGCTGAAGCTGACCCTTCCACTGAAACACAGAGCAATGATCTCAAGATGCTGTTGAGAAGAAGGACTGCCATTGGCTGCATGATTACGTATACATGTATTTCCATGAAACCTGTATATTTATTTAGTTACTTTCCATTAATGTCAAGAAATTGCTTAGCAACGCACAACCATGCCATCCTGTAGTACAAGTAGCAATATTTATGACAGTGGTGAAGAGAGGAAACAGTGCATAATTAAGTGTCATAACTGCTTTTAAAAAATAAAATAATAAAAAAAAAGAAAAGCCTATATCGTTTGTCAGCAACACTTTATGTGTAAGCATAGCAGTCCAAAACAAATAAGCACTGCATATATAATATTCTGGGCCTCCATAATGAAGTTTTTCTATTGCCTTTTGTTGTCCCACATTTTCATTGATACCCATTGTGGATTCTCATGTTATAATCATATTGGACTGCATTGAGGAACTACTTTACTCTTTAAACAAAAACTCATTATCTAGGTTAACCTCTATTCCCATTGCCAAACACAATATGATAAAATTGAAACTAATAATATTTAACACTTCTGGAGTCAACAATCTTTTGTTTAAGTAAAAAAAGTAAACTTGTCTCCATTTTATCACTAAACTATAAAATAAACTACCTTTTCCTCACAGTTGTTTGTTTAGTGTAGGAACAGACTATCCAACAAGAACCTGCTCGATTTGGTCTTTCATAAACTAGCAGCTCAACACCACCAAGACCATCCTCACTAAAGAGTGAGCACCTCAGATGCCTTCATTATGTAACAACTGGGTTTACTACATGAAACACAGAGCTATATTTAATAAAAACAGCAGAAAGATGGAAGCATAGAAAGTTAATGTAATTTATCTCTAGAGACTGGAAAGAAATTTATTTGACTTCTGTAATCCCCCTACTATGCTATAGCACTCTGCTTCTGGCACCCTCTAAAACAATTCTGGAAGAAAGGTTTTCTTTGAAGACTTAGGGGATGTAAATAGATTTTTTCAGCTTAGAAACAAATCAACAAACAAATATACTAAGTAGCAAATTCATATACTAGATCCTCTTGTTTGCAACACCCCCAGCAGTTCTAGAGAGTAAAAAATCTCCATGACATTACTGTTTCTGTATTCACAATTGGTTTGGAATTTGTTTTAAATTAACATCTTTCTATTTTTTTTTTCTATACTAGCTACTACAAGCACTCTCTTTCCAGTGAAAATTCTCCTTAAGAGTAATAAGAAGCCTTGTTGGACCTAGCTTCCCCTGGAAAAAAACACACTATTCTGGTGCCAAGTCTGTGGGGAGGAATTAAACAACATTAACTGTCTGAAATAAGATGTACAATGGCCCTGCAACTGGACCTGCTCTTTTTTTCTCTTTTTTTTTTTTTTTCCCAAGGAACAAAAACATTTATAAACTCCTCACAAGATGCACAAGCTAGCAATTTCTTTGATTAAACAAGCCATGTCCATTGGTGATTTGCCTAGGGAAACTGTGTTCAGATATAAAAGAAGCAAATGGAACTATAACTTATTTACCATTGTATTTACTTAGGAATTTTAATTTTACTAAGCATAGCATGCTATACAGAGACATTAATCTGAGGGCAGAGTACCATCTACATTTTTAACAGAATTGCATCCAGGTTTTTATTCAGTTAGTCCACTTCAAATCTGCAGATAATATGGCTTTGCTTTGTAGGATATGGCCATAGAGGCAACCCCCACTTCACCCTTGAAACTTCCCTTTTTTGCCTTTTGCAAATACTGCCTTTCCTTACCCAGACTTTTGCCACTTGAATTTCATGGAGCTCTTTGTTCACTCACTCATCCTGTCCAACTCCCAGTATCACTTCAAGCATTTCATGTGATTTCTCAGTACTTATTAGCATACAGCCTTGTTGTCTCCAACTTTGATTCCTTGTTGGGTTCATGCTAAGAGCCTGCCTCATTCCCATTATCCACTGAGCTGAAAGTCTCTGCTCTTCCATCTTCAGCAGTGAAATGGGTATTTTATTCTTTTCAACAACCTTTTCCATATAATTTAATTCTACAACTTTGTACCAATTTCAAAACCCTGAGCAAAATTATTACTTTGTCATTTCATCAGCAGAACATTAAATGATGGGGAACTTTTCTCTTTTTGACAACCTTTACCTTAACCTTCAACTACTCTATTAGAAGTCAATGATCATTGCTGCAGAATTTTTATCACATGTATTAGTATCTTATGCTGACTTCCAACTTTCCTTTTTCCCCTGAAGTTATGTTAAAATGCTAAATAGGAATTATTTTATGGCAATCTGTAACTCAATGAGGGTAAACAGACAGTTCATGTTTTAAATCAGTACCTTACCCATCTAAAGGAATTTCATGTAGATTTCCATCAGAGTTGTTTCTGTTCATGAGATGAGATTTTAATGGAAATGTTCCATATAGGCTTCCATTAGATTTCTGGAAATTTGCTGATGAGATTTATAAAAAATTAGTATTGCTACATGCAACACAGGCAAACACAAGCAAGTATGTATGCATCTCTACAATCTTTTCCTTATGGAAATTTTAATTAATGAGAAAAAAAAATAGCATCATAAGCAACGTGTATTTTAATAGAATTTCTAACAGTTCTCCTTCTTTTGTTTTATCTATAGGAAAACTACACTAACCTATGACAGCCATACAAGCACAGTTAGTAACTTGTTTCTTCTTCTTCCTCAGTCGTTGCTAAACCTGTTGCACTGAATAGATAATGTCCACCTTCAGAGTCTTCAGTTATCCACATTAACCAAATATGGTTTATTTTTAAAGAAATAAATTCTTTTTGCCAATGCTATCACAAACACTTCAGTGAAAAATGAGAAACTTTCTAGCACTAGTGTGCCAGATCTTGGATTTACTAAAAGTTATGGGGGGTGGGTGCTCCAACACTCAAACTTGATTTTCCTGTTACACAATTTAAAGTGAGACCGTCCTCATTTAGAGATATTTGGAAGATCTGTGTTTGTGGCCTTCACGTAAAATGTGCGGTGGACAACAAGTTTAATTTTCACTGATCTTTAATAAAGTCTGCAATAGTTGCACTGACACTATTTGTAACATGGGCAGAACAGGTATTTTTACCTTCATTTCAAGTTTGGATTTAGGTTTTAAGAGACTGGAATAATCCAAAAAAAAAGAAAAGTTCATTCAAGGGAGAGATAGGTTGGTAAATAATCAGAATATGTGCAAACTTATGCAGGCTTTTCAAGTTAGCAAAAGAGAAATCAGTTCCTTTATTTTCATTTTTAAAACTTACACCTCTTTACATTTTGGAGATTACTTCAAGATACATGACCACTATTAAGAAATTATTTCTTTCCAAAAGCAAAAATAAAACTAATAAATGAAATCACAAGCTTTTACATTTCCAGATGTCCTTCTTAGATGCATTCCCTCCTGTGCAGTAACCAGGTATGACATTAAATTCTTCAGCATACATTTAAGGTCACTGATAATTCCCAAATTCTCAGTTCTCAGTATTCCCCTGTTATACCATCATTCATGGAAGAGGAGTATGTGTTCAGCTTCTGCTTTTTGCTGTCACCTGCTTCAAGAAGCCTTCTGGTTTTCTGGTGTCTCTTCACTCTCTACCTTTTATCTCCAAGGCCCCAAGGAAGGAAGCTCTTGTCATGGGGGTGCTCCTCACAGATCTACTTTGGAGACCATGTGGGAGAAGATGTCACTTGTCCCTGCCTCTGGTCTCAATGGAATTTGTATTCTCCCTTTGGAAGCTCCTTTTAGGCAAGTGGAAAAAAATAATTTTGTTTTTCACAGGGGCAGTCTTCCCTCTATTTTGGAAAAAATCATCATATCATAGAATGGTTTGCATTGGAATGGAGCTTTAAATATCATCTAATTCAACCCCCTTCAATGAGCAAGGAGAATGGAAGCAAGGAAATATGGACTGATCTAAAACTTGCTCTTCAAATGGACACAAACAAAATCCACAGGTTTCTCAGTAGGTTACAGTTAAACCAATTACATGATTCAATCAACAGTTTATTAAGTTGTATTTAATAACACTGAGTCAGAGTCTACTCTCAGGAGCAGCTAATGTAGCAATCTGATTCTAACTAAGGCTGCCCAGTCGTTCACCAAGATTTTGGAAAGAGGACTCCACCTCTTCAATAACATTTACACTCATAAAATAAAATGCAAAGTATTCTACTCCAAAAGGTAACCTGAGCAGCAAAGAGGTTATAGAGTTTGTCATTGTTTATTAATGCTTAAAATAAAGAGAAAATGAGAAATTTTATAGTCAATGTTCACAGTTAGATATTAAGACTTAGGGTTGTTAGATTTTTTTAAGATTGCCAAACCTTGGACGATTAACCCACCATTAATTAAAGTCAAATCCTGAGTCTATAAATAAAATAACGGTAGTGACTGTACCACATGCAATCTTCCTGTAGTAAACAAAACTTGACAAACCCCATTGTCAGAGTCTGAGGTCCACAATTTTTACTCAGAAGAATGACTTAAGCCAATAGGGATCTTTGTTGTTGTTTTTGTATTTGTGTTTTTTTTTCTTTAATTTTAGAAAAATTTTCATAATTTACTGGCTAAAAAAGATCCAAAATAAAGAAAATTAAATGATCCTTTGAATTTGCCTAAATGTTCAATCTTTATGAAAAACTTTAAAAAGCTTTCTATTCCACAATGAGAAACTGAAAATAGAGTAACCCTTAGCTCTCAATTTTACTTACACATTCAGTTTTTAAGGAAATGCTCAGTTTAAAAAATAAATTAACTAGTACTTGAATCTCTGCTAGGTAGCAGCCACCCTCCATGAATAGGATTCTGTTTGCTGTTGCCTTTCTGCAGGTATTGTAATTATAGCGCGCAAACTGAGAGCACAAGATAATAATTTTCTGCACATGTTTACAAGTTTAAAGAAATGCTGTAATACATTTTATTGCTCCATGCTGAAAATGTGAATGTTCTCACACATTTGGTATCTCACTATAATATATTTTAGTGATATTTGGTGTTGCTGCACAGCCTTCTATCAAAACTTATTCTTGAGCAATTTCTTCAAAAATCAGATGATACTTGTAAACAGGGAGGTAAAAAACCCACCATGCTATATAGATCATTTTAGCCTTTTCTACATGCAGTTCTGTCCTTACATTTCTAGTCAGTGTTTTCAAAACATCTAATTTGATGCATGGTTCTGTTTAACATGCAGTAGTTGCATGAAAAAAATTGCTAGAAATGCCAAGGAGTTCCCCATGTCCCTTGCTACTGTTTACTGACAAAAATCCTAAAATCCCTCATATGTTTGAGCCTATGCATTGATTAGAGTCACCAGAATTCTACAAGAAGATGCATTTTTTCTAAACTTTGAAACAACAGCAAAAAAAATCACCACCAACAAAAAACTATTTTCTCTAATGTATTTGAAAAATAAAATGCGAGCAAGGCAGTCATCTCCAAAAGTGGCTTCTAATTCTCCTATTTGTTGAATACCTGTTCTGTGAAAAATCTGGACAAGAATAGAGAGAAAAATGGGTGATTACTTCCTTGTCAGCCCGGCTCCCTAAAAAGTAAGGATGTCCTGATCTTCCAAAACATAACAACTATGCAAAAAGTAGCAGTCAGTAATGTCAAAACACATTTAGAGCTCTAATTTTAATGCCACAAAGTGGCAATTCCAAGGGTTACACATTCATTATTGGTCCCCACAGAAACATGCTCAAAGAATGTTTTGTGGAGGGAAGTGTTTGTGTGTTGGTTTCTTTTTCAGAAGCATATGAACATGTGTTTACTTTAATCAACCGCAAAGATTATATATATATATATATATATTATATATTCTGCAGCTCTGAACACTTATGCAAGAACTGCATTCCACAGTGAGCTGAGGCATCAGGGGCAAATTAACCTACAGGAGATTTGCTATTTTCAAAAAGTGGAGATTGAGCTGATCCATGGTAAGTAAAACTTCATTGTAGTGTTTGTCTGATATAGTTGGAAACTGGCAAATTTTTATTATCTCCGAGACTGTTACAAATGTGCAGTCAGTAGGCTGCAGCTATTTTTGTGGACCTTTTGCAGAGACCTTTTCAGATAGCTTTTGGAAATGAAGGCACTTACCACCATTAGAATAGCAGTCTTAATGCTTTGGGAAATACTTTCAACTAATGTTCCTGCTGGCAAATTGACTATCCATTTCTTCTCGAAGATCTCTAAGATGTAAATGGTCTTCTTCAGAGTACGGAGGTTGCGCGTCAAAACCTGCTGTTCAACAATCCCAGCTGCATGCATGTTATTATCTCAGCACTGATTACAAGATCCCATTGACCACAAGCTGCCTGTCTGCCGGTCTAGATGGTGTGATTAGTGTATAATCAATCTTTAATCCAATCAGAAAACTCTCTGCCTGCAACTGATAAAGGTCTCGGCAGGGTACTGATGAGGCCAGAGCCTTGGTATCTCTAAGGGGACACCTGCAGCATGTGAGGTGCAGAAGTTAAGCAGGCTGATCTAAGAGAAAGGAATTAAGGTGGTCTGTAAAAAATCTGATAAACAGCGTTCAAACAGAACAAACCAAGTAGCTAAAGCGTGGGACTCAACAGCCTCACAGCCCCTGAAGCGCTGCTGTTCTAAATCCTAACACATGGAGAGGATCACCTTTTAGCTCAGGAAGATCATTCAAGGCATAACATTTAGTTTCTGGTCATTAAAAGAAGTAGCCAACAAAATAATGTATCCGATTGTATTATTTCCTTCACTGCATGAGCTCCTCTGTGCTACTTCAGCTTTGTACTTCCTTGTCTGCATGTTGTCACAGGATACTGAAATGGAATATAATTGTGTCTTTCCAAATCATAATGTCAGGAAAGAATTGCCTATTCTTTGATGCTTCTTTTTTTAATTTCTTGACCCAAATTTTTTTTCTCTTTATCTCAGTGTGCTTTCCTAATTCTGTAGATGGGATACTTATTATTACAGCTCATATTAAAGCCGTTGAAAAATAACACGTTATTACGTGTTCAGCCTATGTACTTAGTATTAATCCCCATTGCTCTGCTTCAGGGCAAACAATTTCTCATAACTTCCTTTCTATGATATGACCTGTTCCTATTACATTAACATTCAAAATTAAGAGAGAATCCTGGCTAACTATCTTATTGAAAGCTAACTAACTTCCAACATACCTCTTTGTAACCATATAAATGTCTTAAGTGTTTAAATGGAAACTATTACTTTTATCAATTATATAATTGTTTTAAACACAGTTCCATGCATTTTCTTAATTTCTATAAATACAGATTATTTCCATACACCCCATGGATTTACTCTTCTTTGTAACTTCTGGATGAGCTGCACTCTTACTTTCAAGTTTTCCAGGGTATCTGACACACATCTGAGATACCTGCAGCAAAGCTTACACTTATCTACGTTCATAATAAGCTTAAGATCAAAAGAAACATAATTATGCTGTCTACAAAGTCTTTTTTTTTCTAAATGACCATTTCAGATTTAATAATTTCTCTGATTTCAAAGTCTTTCTCTAATCAGTAAACAATGAATAGCATCACAGTGAAATAATCTAATTGTCACAGCTCTGACTTTCAAAAAAAGCTTTTAAAACTACTTAATACTTGACAATTTAGGCAAAACCTATTGTTATATTGTAAATACGGTCATAGTGTCTACAAAAAGAACCACAATTGAGTATGAACAGGCATTTGAAACATGTACTTCAAAGTCAATATGAGCTGCTGTAAACAGTCTTATATCATGCTCAGAACATAGTTTCAGGATTCGCCATGAACTAAAATAGCCTATAACCAATAGGACCAATTGTGCCTTTAAAGATATATGGGAAATATATGCTCTTCATAGAATATGACCTTCATAACTCAATTTATGGGTCATTCCCTCACTTGTGGGATATTTTCAATATCATAACTGTAGAAAGAGAAAGAAAGGAAGGAAAAATGTTCAGTTATTCATTTTGCGGGGCCTTTTTATTAAAAGCAGAAATAACATTAGATGAAAATCATTTCGCTGATAATTTTAATGAAATATGAAGTGCTTTGAATATATTTTATTGCAGGCAATATAGAAAAAAGGCACTGGCTGCTTAATGTGTCATTTAATGAATGGTTTCCACATTGCTTTACTTTGCTACATTTGGAAGTGAAGGCCATGCAAAGATGATAGCAAGTGCTTTCAAAAGGGGGTTTCTTCCCACATTTTTAAATTACACTTCGTCTAATGGGAAGTGCAAAGTATAATGCAGCAGAAATGAGGCTGAACCAAAACACTGGAGCTAAAAACCTTAACAAATCTCACTGAATTTCATCCTGTAAGCCCATCTCTAATATGGAAAAAAAATGATGTAGGTAATGTCCTAGCATGCTGAAGGTCAGGCTGCTATCAGAAGGATTCCACAAAAACAGAAATTTTATCTAATTTGCAATGAGTTAACATCACAGCTGAAGGTGAGGAACCAGGGTGGAAGCTCTACCTACAGGAATGTGAGTCATTACAGGGCACGCTTGTAGGTGTCATTAGTTTACACATTTTTCCCTTTTGATATCAACTCAGAGAAAATAAAATGAAATCCCCATTGTTCTAGAAATACACGCTAATCTGCCTTATTTTATTTTATTTTTTTTTAAACAGAGACATGGCACTGACCCATCAAGTTTCCCATTCTTAACCATGAACTGGCTTAGGTTTTGTCTGTTAAAAGCTACCAGCTCTCACCTCAGGACTTTTTTCCCATAAGATGCAGATTCATTAGCTGTGTCTAAAATGAATAAAGCATAAATGATTCTATGATTCAATAAATGATAACAATTCACTGGCCTGGAGACCAGCTAGCAGTGGCTGGCTGGGTCTGCATGGTGCAGTGCTGGCCCCTGGGTCCATCCCTTCAGAGCCCACTGTCCTGATTGCCTAGGAATAGTAAAGGGTGCCCAATTTCTGACTCAGAAATTCTAACACTTAAGCAAAAAGGGGTCTGGGACCCAGAGTTCAGGCATCCCTGATTCTTTCATTTAGCAGTGGAGGCATAGCTATTGGTCCACTGAAAGAAGCACTCTGCAGCCACAAACACTGGCTTTTAAAATAGCAAAAAAAAAAAAAATCACAGGAATCCATCAGAAAACATGCAATAGGTAATTTTATCATGCTGTTGCAAGCAGGCATCTTGCTTACTGGGCATAATACCCCATTAGGTTAGAGACTAGAGTTTATATGAAAAAACAAACTGTAAAAAAGGTCTGGAGCTGACATGAAAAATGAAGTCTACTCTCCACACACTGGAGGAACTTCCATATCAAGTATGTGGAAGATTCCACATGTATTTTTTGGTCATGAACATAGATATACAGGAAGAAGGTAGAACTACCCAGGATATTCAGCATGAGCTAGGGAAGTGGCATTTTGATCCCAAGATATCATGTCCATGAATTTGGCTGAACTGTAGACATTTAATTGGAAATATTTTAATTGGCCTTGTTCTGACAAAAAAAAAAGAAAACAAAGACAAAAAACAAACAATCAAACAAACAAAAAAAACCCCAAAAAACCAGAAAACCCCAAACCTTTTAATCTCACTACTACTTTCTGCTCTAAGTACTAGTCAACCTAGTGTAGACTGACATAATTTTGAATTAGTGGATACAAATCTCAGATTCACATCCCCACCATTGTAAGGCTCTAGAATTACCAAAATAGGGAATACTTATCTCAGGAGCTCCTGCGATATGAAACAGTGAAAGCAATCAATGCTTTTTCTTGGTGATGATGTTCAAGCAGTTTCCCAGCAAATACAACAAACCAAATTCATAACTTTCAGGTAACTTTAAAGGAGCTCCCATGCACACACACGTAGGGGGCTGCTTTGATCAGGTCTGGAGGGATGCTCACACCACATCTGCTAAAGCCCTGCAGCAGAGGGAGGTGTATTTCCTTTGCTGCATGGGATGCCATGAAATGGATGAGTGGTAGGAATAGAAAGACTGGTGTCTCTGGCATATGGATGCAAAAAGCAGGGTCAGAGGACAAACTTTTACCCTGGGATGTTTTCTACATTTACCTTTCTGATGCCCAAGCTCTGTCATCAAGTTACTGGCACCACATTAACACCAATGAGTGATGAAAATAGTAACAAGGCTGTATATAACCGGCACTGCTTATTAAAAGGAAAAACACTTTTCTTTCAACGCATGGTAATGAGAAAGAATGAAATCCACGTTTTAAAATTGTTCTAAAATAACTTTTTCTCAACACAAAACCTGACACCATATGGTCTTAGAACTTCAATCAGTTACACACAAGTGTCAAGTATCGTTAGAGATCACATTATTATACAGATCCATAAACAATCAGCTGCGTAATTTCTCAAACAATTATCACCCCTGTACACCTGGTGTCTATGTTATATATATAAAATTAACAAACAAAAATGAGAATTTTAACTATACTGCAGTGCTGCCATGGCAAATTGCACCATCAAAATCCAATTGCACAACACAGCTTTAAGTATCCATATGACGAGAGACCTGCAGCATATAACTGTAGAGACAGTGCTCCATTAAATAAGATGTGAAACAGGCCAGCGTGGAGCCTGAAAAACCCAGGAGGTGCTGAAGGTGATGTAATAAGACCCCATGGTCAGTAGTATCAAAGGCTGCTGATAAATCACGACAATGAAAGAAGGAGCTTCTCAGTTAGCTTGAAGCTACAGATCCTCATTACAAACCCTCACAAGAGCAGTTTCAGCACAGTGGCAATATCTGAAACAAGACTGAAATTTATTAGAAAGATTTTGTGTATTGAAGCCAGTCTCTAATGTCAGAACAGCTCTGTCCAGTGCAGAGAAAAAGAATGGGGATATAAGGTAAGATGAGAAACTGTCAGTAATTATACTTTTTAGTCTACTGCAATTAAGAAAAAGATTGATTTGACAGTGTTTCACTCCTCAAAAATATTTTCTTCTAGATAACTATTTTCTGCTTTGGTCTGAGCTACTAAACAGGAATTGACATGTATGAAAAAAACTAAACACTATCTCTAAAACACCCAAAAGATTCAGGAATAGCGTGACATAAAAAGACTGATCAGACACTATGTGTCTGTCTTCTTGATCCCCAAATTCTCTCAATGTCTACCTGTTTTCTTTGGAATCCTCTAACTCAAGAAGCTATGAGCTCTGAATGCCTCTCTACCTCATTAGGATGCAAAAGGGGCCTCATTCTGGTTTTGGCAGGGATAGAGTTAGTTTTCTTCATAGTAGCTAGTATGGGGCTATGTTTTGAATCTGTGCTAGAAACAGTGTTGATAACACAGGGATGTTTTAGTTAATGTTGAGCAGTGCTTACACAACGTCAATGTCTTTTCTGCTTTTCACCCGATCCCACTAGTGAGGGAACTGGAGTTGCACAAGAAGTTGGGAGGGGACACAGCTGGATCCCAGCTGACCAGAGGGATATTCCACACCATATGATATCATGCTCAGCAATAAAGAAGCTGGGGGAAGAAGAAGGAAGGAGTTATTGTGTTTGTCTTCCCAAGGAACTGTTATGCATGAAGGATTCCAGCTTTCCTGGAGATGGTTGATCACCTGCCTGCCTGTAGGAAGCAGTGATTGAATCTCTTGATTCGCTTTGCTTGCATGCGCAGATTTTGCTTTACCTGTTAAACTGTAGTTATCTCAACCCACGAGTTTTATCACTTTTGCCCTTCTGATTCTCTGCCCCATCCCACTTGAGTGGAGTGAGGGAGGAGTGGTGATTAAACCACGACAGGCCCAAGTGCTTTCAGGCTCAGTTTAGCACAGATGCGCAGAATCAGACCTCATCGTAACTGATCATGAAAAGACAGCTGAAAGACAAAAATATAGACCTGCTAGATAGATTCTTCACCACAAGACAGTAGATATACAAGCCTCCAAAGACTGAGGTACACAATCTCCCTCATGGACAGAGGTTTTTACCGAAGAGCAAATAGTGCTGGAAATAGAAAATTGAGCCCAGAGTTCCCTCAACACTATCTTATTTTCTGGACTGCAGATTTCTCCTCCCCTTAAGAGTGCTTCCTGAATTTCCCACAGCACCCCGGTTTCAATAGGACAGGTCAGCTTAAGCAGTAAAGACAGCTTCCTCAGCAGTGAATGCCACAGACTTGAAAGCCCTCAGGGTCCAGATCCCAGCACTCTACCTTCTGTGGTTAGAAGTACAACAATCACAAAAATACCTTGTTGAGTTTTCACCCTAACGGGTCAACCTAATTCTCAGATGTCCTCAAAGGAATAACGAATCCTGAAACTTCAGCACAACCATGTAATGGGAGGAAAGCAACTGGAACCAGAAGACCGTTCCAAGGGCAGTGCTCTTTATTCCACCTTCCATCCTTCTTATGAGCATTATTCCGATTTGTGAATCTCTGGAAGAGGACAAGGGCAGTTCTGGAGTGCTGAAGCTTAGATCCCAAAACATTTAGGGCTTCGCACACACAAAATATCATAAACTAGTGATGATAGTGTGAGATCTGAGATGGCTAGATAAAATAATAAGGTAAAGGACAAAGCATGCCTAGTTTCCTGTATCAGAGCACATCTTAAATTTTACTTCTACAACAACTTTTTTAGCTTAGGTATCAACTTTTTTAAAACAGCTGTTGCAAGAACTTCTGAATTCTTAAATACAAATCACCCCTCTGAAACTTACTTTATTTTTTTTCATAGGAATTGATAGCAACTTAGTATAAAAATTAAAACTTACTCTTTGCAATGAATCTGACTGAAACATATGGTAAGAATGAATTATAAATCCATAAGGCAGGGAAATACAAAGTCATAGACTAAATGCAAATCCTCTGCTAGCATGAGTTACTTAGTGATAATGTTCAAATGGGGCTCCGTTGTGCTTACACAATTTAAGTTTGGAGCAGTATTCCGCAACAGGCTTCACAGCACACAGGCTGCTAAACATCCTCAGCTTCACTGTATAAATATGAGGCTGGTGGTAATAATTTACTTTCCATGAGAGTGGTCGTTGATGTGAAGGATTGACTTCATGCTCCTACAGCTATGCATTTCCAAGGATTTGTGAATTTGTTGTAAGCATTATGTGGTAAAAATAAACTAAAGGTAATACAGAAATTAAATCATAGATATTATTTTGAAAATATTTCTCACTCTAATATTTGAAATGGTTCAGAATTTAGCAAGCAACAAATTAAATCACATTTCAATTGCACTTAAGTTAGAGCTATTGCCAATAGCCTTAGTTCAAAATATCTAGATATCATGTATGATTTTACAGATTGGGGGACACTCAAATTATAAATAAATCTGAAAGAACATTACTATACTTTTATGTGCTGTCAGATTGACACAGAAACATATTTGCTCCAGCATACTTCATATATTCTGAAATCATGCCCTGTATTCATCTGTTCAGTTGCTTGCCTTACTCAGCTCTAGTGCAATTACTTCAGCTAATGTGGCAAATAGCATAAATGTCCCTCTGTCTAGGCTTAGCATAAAGATACCAACATTCTCATTATCAAAACAACCTCTGGCATTCCAAAACGAATGAAGTTCACATGTTTATTTGAAAGTGGAAGTGTAAATTGTTCACAACATGTCTGATCCTGTTAACTTTCTTTCAGTTTTTAATCACTGTCAGAAAATTTTTTTTTTAATTGTGGATTTTGTAAAAACTTGTCAAGTACATTGACAAAGAAAATATTCAGAAGACTTGACTAATAACAGTCGTATGCTCTTAACAGAAGATGGATGCAATGCACCTCTCTGTTCCTCATATTCCCTGTTCACACAGAAACAGGTAGCCTCAGCTTGTATAAATCTAATCTATGAGCCTAAATTGTGGCAGATAAAGTGATGCCCTTACAAATGTTATGCTGATTGGAGGGCACTGAAGAGCATTGCTGGATAGTCCTCTTTCCCCTCACAAGACATTCTTCTCTGCTGGGGACTGCATTTTTCTGGATACAAACCAGAAATAATCTTTTATCTATGCATCACTTAACAAATACGAAGGCAAATACACTGAAAGCTAGGACATGTGACCAGAAGCTTATTTCTCAAACAACAACAAAAAAGGACAAAAATAAGCCCATCTTTCTTTGTCCTTAAAAACAAATTAAGTAAGTGACATGACCCCATGCTCTAAAATGTCATCCATCAAAAGTTTGTAACATTATTTGGAATGATAATGATCGAACCTGCTGTGACATCTTCATTGCCTCTAGGGTGCCAGAAGTTCTGCTGCTTTCCCAAACTGACAATCATATAACTATTTAGAAACTCTTCGAGGAGGTCAGGATTAAAACATGCTGGAAGGAGCCAAAGTAGCATATTCTTGAATTGAAAAATCTGCTCAAACCAGTGTTCACATAAAATTCTTATTTTCAGTGTGTAAAAGCAATTATTCTTAGGAACAGTGTATTAATAGTGTTATGCAGTTGGTCACCTGAAAGCATCTTGGTTAGGCAAAGGATACGAATTCAGACTTCCTCACAGTTACTGGGCAGTCACTGGCCAATGAGTTTGCAGTGCAATATGTCGCACTCATGGCTCAGCTGCTTGCTAACTCTCAGCGATCTTGTGAAACACAAAGGTTTGCCGCTCAATGGAAACAGTTAATTCTTAGGAACACATGGCAAAATATATAACATTCACCAAGGACCGAATTTCTCAAAGAGAAACAGCTTGGTAGATACGTGTAAGACAACTTCATCAAGACAGGAGCTGATTTGAATTCTTCAGGCCACTTGACTTGATAGTATGTCAATTGATAGTTCATCTCTCAGTCTGATTTTCATATGTAAATAGAAGTTTTTTTGTTCCATAGAAGTTTTAACTAAGAGTGCAAGACACTATGTTTTTAAATTGCTTTCAGCTTTTTTAAAGTTGAAACCTTGGACAATACCTTGATCTGCATCTGTTATCATATTGTTGTTGTATTTGAAATGCATCTTTTTATATTTTCAAGTTAATTAAAAATGGTTTGCATATGAATCCAACTTCGTCGTCGTTTTTGCATCTTTGTTTTAAAAAGGTTGTGATGTTAAAGAGACAGACTCTTGAAGCAAAGAGATACATTTACTACAGCGCAGTGCTATACAAGATAGTGGAAGTCTTTTGTAAGACACTAGCAATTTATATTTAATTTCAGTGAATCCAGACCAAGATCAAATATTTTTATTAGAAACCATACAGGCAAAAGAGCCTGTCAAGGTACTAACAGTAGGATGTGCGCTTTTCTCTTCTGTAGAACTGAAGAGCAAACGTCAACATGGACTTGTTCTAAAGAGCAGTTACTGATGTCTTCCAAAGGCTGGAACAGTTCATCAACAAGTCACTGTCATCTGCTATAGCTGCATTACTGCAGTTATCTGTGATGGCAGAAAAAACAGTAATATATCTAATCAGATAGTACTTCTACAATGTCATTTTCTATGCTTAAGCAGATGTATCAGAACAAAAGAGACAGGCAGCAACTGTAAAATAAAATTCAGATTCTTCTTGTACTTGTGCCTCATTAACTGCTACGCACTGACTTATCAGAGGAAACAAAGAAAGATGTGTCACATATATACATCCCATTCTGAAAAGCAGTCAGTTGTGATAGATAAACAGAAATGAAACATCACAGGCAAGAGCTGAGTGAAACCTTACACTCAAATTAATAGGATCATGCAAAACTGTTGTTACAAGCTACACTTGGAAAGGCCAGCTGTGATATTATGGGAATGTCATAAACATTAGTCAGCACAAGATTAATGATGGTTGTGCTCCGCCTGACAAGCTTTGTTTGGAAGACAGTCACAACACTCCACACTACAGGTTGGGGAGAAATTCTACCACCCCATGCTACAGCCAAGGGATGCACAACCAGCAGCAGCAGCACAAGTTCTTGCAGGAATAGATTACCTCCAACTTGGTCTCTGGCAAAAATTAAAGACTTAGTTAAACTGGTAACTGAGAATAGGGAAGGTTCTGGGGGAGTGAAGTGGAACAGCAATAGCTTGGAGCGCAGACACAAAGCGAGTCAGGAGTAGCAGCAGGAAGGGAGAAGAAACGGCAGTTGCATGGGAGAAAGGAAAGGGGCTGGAAGGAGAACAAGGTGGAGCATCAGCCACTTGCAGGAGTCGGGTCAGGAATACAGCCAAGCGTGGGCTAAGGTAGGTACCCTCACAGGACTGAGGGCTGTATAACAGCTGTGAGGGAGGTATGGACTATGAACTAGGTGATTGGATGCGTTAGCAGAGAGCTTGGGACATGGAGAATAGGGAGAGGGGAGGCAAAACACTGGTGTGAAAATGAGAATGAGGTTGGAGAGGACAGAACCTAGAAAGCTTTGTGTTAAGAGGGGGATAGCATCCATGTTATGGGACAGGAAGACATTCAGATCATGTCAAAATCATCAAAAGAAAGGTGAGGAAATCCTTGTAAGGTTGGGCAGAATGGAACACAAGAAGTTATGGCGTGTGATGTTCTCAGGCCTACAGGAGCTACAAAATGTGTCATATCCCCCCATACAAGTGTGTCTGATTTTTCTTGGCCCAGACAGCTCCAATCTGCTCGTCTTGCACGTACTACTCACTTCAAACTCAGTATCTCCAGAAATGCAGATGGTCTTGTAAGTAATTGAGGATCCCTGCAGAGTGAATGCTAATGGAAAATACCCCACTTTTATCCTTTATCTCAAGCCATGGAAAGTATTCTTTACCACTTAATCCCAGTTTCATCTTTTACTTAAAGTGATGTTACAATAAAACCCATATGACTGGGAACCATTTGATTGTTAGGTTGCATTTAACATGTTGAATGCAAATTTAATGTTTGTACAATTGATTTTTCTCTAAGTGGCACTGAATTACTTATGAATAACTTCAAGTCTACGTAAACAAAACATGCTCCTCTAATAAGATACAGCTAAATGGAGATCAAAATTATCTATAATACAGCATGTAACTGGAAACACTCTGAATCAAGCTCCTTCATATTCTGGGGACAAGCAAGCACCAAAAGAAGTGAAGAAGGGAGAAGGAAGACAAATGGGATTCCCATCCTGAAGGGCAGAAAAGGGAAGTGGCCAGGCTTGAGAGGAAAGCTTTGGCAAACGCTCATGCTAGAGCTGGGGCTGCTTTCACTTGTCCTTCCTCTTCCCTTCTCCCACCTGCATTTTTTTTCTCCAGTGTCCTTTTTCTTTCTCTTAATTTTCTTTCTTATCCATGGAATAAATATAAGAGCCAAATCCTGGGCTTTATTCCTCTGGAAAGAGAGGTTGTACCTGTTCCCATGCCTTCCATTCATTATTTTTTTTCTACGTGGCTGTGCAATAGGATGGATTTATTTCATGTGGTGGAAAGGGGATCCAGTGAATCAAAGGATGGGGTATCTTGGCTTGCACTGATGGATAGCTTATGTTCTCAGCATTTTACAGGCAAAAAGCAAAAAAAACTCCACTTCATAAGGGCTTTAAGTCTACTGGCATGGATTCTATGTTCTCAGGTAGCTTGGAGGCATCAAGGACATGTTAGTATTGATTTGGTTTAAGTTGCTTCCTATATATGGTTTCTATTAGAAAGCTGCCTTAATCTAAGGATATAAAACAATGAAGAAATAAATCACTCTTTGAGTCTTCCCTGACACTGTTGGTTCCCACACCTGGGAGCTGCCATCTCCTCACCATACTGCAAGCCCATGGGAGGACCACTCCAGACCAGTAGGAAAGTAGTTATTTTGGAGAGTACTGCATCGATGCCAGTTGGTTAAAATCACTAAAATGCAAGTTTACTTTAAGGCAGGTTATTATCAAGCATCAATCTGAATGCTAAAGATGAAAAGGGAATAGAAATTAGAAAGAATTTATTTATAGTAAAAAATAAAGACAAAGGTAAGTCACTCAGACAATAAGCATCATGAGGGCAGAAGTTAGTATGCACACAGACTGCTTGGACAGGGTTGTTTACATTTTTCATCATCAGCTTATTTCAGAAGATGAAGCACATTTTTAACTGGTGGATTAATTTGGGTTCACTTTACATGGGAATCTGATAACCAGCAGTTACTGTAATACACCCAGAGAACAAGCATTCAATAAGCAAAATCCTCCCCTGAGACAGAACAACCCTTTCTCCTTAGTGTCTCTGATAATTCATCATGCACAAAGTAGGACAAGTGTGTCAGCCACTTCAGAAGTGGTTCAAATAACTCAGGTTTCAGTCAAGTACTCAATTGTGTAACAAATAATGAGAGAAGGGAAGTGATGAAGTAAATAATTAGTTTATAAAAAACTGAAATGTAATGATAAAGTTTCTTATAAAAACTGTCTTTCCCATTTAAAGCAGAACAGCACTGCATCATATTTTTCAAAACCATCAACGTTAAATTTTGATATATGAAGGTAAAATCCTGAACTGTCATTTCTGCACCAGTGAATATAAATTCTTTATATAATGACTAATGAAACTTCCTGGCACTTAGATCCTTGTGCAAGCCTCTTAAACAATAATTTGCTGAAGTGTGATCATCAAAGATAAAAACAGCTCTTTAAAGTATTGTTCTAACAGCTGATTACAGAAACAGAAGACAAAGAGATAGGAATTGCAGTGAACAAGAAACAAAGTTTTTTCCATGACAGCTATGCTGACCTTTTTGATACTTCAATACACATTTTATAATTGCATGACTGTGAAAAAAAAAAAATGTACATTAAAATTATAATTATAGAATTGATTCAAATTCTACTTATACAATTTATCATACTATCTCACAGATTAAATGTAGAATGAAGAGTGCAAAATAAGAAAAAAAAGAATGAAATAACAGTATTTTTTGAGATTTATCTATAAAAAGGTATTTTATGAGAAAATGATGATATGAACAAAATAACAGAATAATTGTACCAGAAAATCTTTACTGCAAATTAAACATATCTGCGGTACCACCTACTCACAGTTTGAGTTCAGAATGACATCTCTGAGAAACAAAACTTATGTAGTAGTTTAGCATAACAAAAATATTTTCTGCATCTACTGTATTTTGCCTGCAAAATCTTAAGTTACATTAAACGTTCACCAAAATGACAAAATAGTAGTTATTAGGCTGCCTCAAAGACTATCGTCATCTCCAAAATGTGAGATAATAAGTCAAGGTCTGAACTGAAAGTACTAAAGAATAGTTGCATAAATTAATGTTATGGGAGAAAATAGAAGAATATGAGAATGAATCAGTCCCACACTGGCAACTTTTCTGCTATGATTTAGCCCTAGATGAAGGACATTTATTTTAAAATATGACAGTGCATGTACATTTTCAGGAAGTATCACAACCAGACATCACTGGAATCAAAAACTTTCTAAGAACATATTGTTCATGAAAAGGCAGGTGTATTTGATTCAGTTTGGCACCAAAAGTTAACATGATCTAGATTAGCTCCCGTCCACAGAAAGGTTGTTTTGGGGTTCTACTGTTGAAAAGAAGACAATCCCCTATTGCAAACTAAAGAGTTAGCTAAAGAATTATTAAAACTGACTCAACTAGCTTCCAGAATTGAGAAAGGTCGAGGTCTGTAAACAATTAAAGATACTGCATTTCAGCCTGTTTCATGAATGCAATGTATTCAAATGAGTATCAAAAGTCATAAGACCACATCGTGCTATTAATTAGTTCTTCAATGTTCTCATCGCAGCATCATCAATGTCAGCGATCAGAAACAGAAGTAGATCAGTTTCCCCGGTCGACATGGAAATTAATGAAATCCCAATGAAAGTCTGCAGATTTTAACACAGTTCAGAAAAAAAAAAAGTTTGCAGTATCTTTTAAAACTGGTAATTCTATACAGAATCACCAGCAATCTGCAATCTTAAAAAAAAAAAGCCTGGAAACATAAATTTCCAGTAGAATGAATTTCAAGTCTATTATTAAAACATTTTAAAATGTTTTATGTGCTAGTTGTTGCACTGATGTCTGTGATCTACACTGATCCAAAACTACATGATCATTTTTAATTGAAAAAATGCAATTAAGTGCAATTTTCCCGGACAACCTTCTCCCCAGAACTTTGCTATTGAATTATTTACTCTTATGCTATGTTATGCCAGCTAAAGCTAGAACATTCTGCCTGAATTGAACTCTCTTGTAGGCAGCAGTGGGTGAACATTTGGTGTAGTTAGTCAGGGACACAATTGCTTCTCAATGGAGAGTGGGAACTGTGCAACCCAGGGAATGTTTCCTACATACAGGGACCATATATTCACTTCTGTTATTCTGACTGATACTCTGTGATTTGAAGGGTAATGTACTCTGACAACACTTTATAAACCAAAACTTTATTAAGTCAGTAGGAAAGATGAACAACAATGCACCCATATGGCAACTCGTCCTATCACTGACAGCAAATGGAAGATCAATCACAAGCAATGCCATGGCTCTGTGGGCTACCAGGGACACCTGATGTCCAGGTCATTTGGTAACAATAGCCAATGGTGCAAACACCTGTTGAGGGCAGGTAAGAGTCGTGATACCCTTTGGCTCCACTCATGGTAGTGTGATTTGAAAGAATCACATCATACAAGAATATGATGATGCCTGTCTATGCTGCCGATATTGGTTGAAGGGCAGGGTGTCAGGAGAGAGGGCGTTATACTCTGACAGAATGTCTTCCACACTTTTCTGAGAATAAGCATCCAGACAAAGACAGTCATTGCTGCCAAAATCACTAACAAGCTACTACCCATGATTTCAGATAATAATTTTAAATGAAAAATCTCTACTGTAGAATTGCAAAGTGAATTTATAGGCTAAACTAAAATGCTGCAATATTTCCAGTACTAATCTGAAAGTTGTAAAGATGGTTTTGATTTCCTCTTCTGAAAAAAAAATATGTGTATAATATCAGGAACAAGGAATGTTTCTCCCTGGTGTGTACCTCTCAGTCCTCATCTGTAAAACTGAGTAACACTATGTATTAACAGTCTGAAACATGTACATTTAATAGTGCAAGAAATTACACGCAACACATAGGAAGGACAGCTCACTTACCTGAACACTTAAAAACATAGGCTTTACTTGTTCTACCTATAGACTCATTATTGTTTTTACAGGAGGATTTTAAATACATACCATGCGAAGTTTTCATCAAGCAAAGTACAGAATCAGAATTTTTATGTTTCAGTAAAGGGTGAGGACCTTTAAAGCTTATTCACTGAGTCATAACTATAAAAGCAGAAATTAAGTAAATTTTGGCTATTAAGAAAATGCTTAATAATGAGACCTGTTAGACCACAGATGTGTCTCCTATGAGAAATGAAAGCTGTGTTCGCCAATATGTTTCAAACCACTTGGAAAAAGCACAGAAGAAAAAGGATTGATTTTTGTTAGCATGAAAAATATGGAGTGAATGAGATTGTTCAGCTTTGACTTCTGTTTTCATAATGTTGACTTCACAATAAGCATTGACAAGAATCATAAAGAGATGTCAGAGTATAAAGAAAATGATCAAAGCTCTCTAATTTTGTGAAAGCGTGGTTGTGAGAACAGAATCTAGAAGAGATGAGACATTCTGCAAAACTTTTTTAAAAGTCCAGATTTCACTATGGACAGTTCTGAAGACAGCCACCCACACCTGGGAGACTGTCACTAACTGTGATTTTCAGCACAGCTCTCGTGTAGTAATGGGAGGAAACTCTAATTTCCTTTAATTATAGGAAGTTTTAGACTGACTTTTTTCGTAGTTCAAGAAAACCAACAGAAAGGCCCTGTGCTGTTCACGGACTGCAAGCCACCAATTTTTCTCTACATATACACCTTTCTATATAATAGAAAGAAGTAGGAGAATGGAGTTAGTTCTGCCTGCTCAAGCTAAAACAAAAGTTTCAGGGTGAGCATCTTCTCCCTCTAACAGCACAGAACAGAAAGGCATTAGCCACCCTTTTCTTTTAAAGAACTAAGAATCATACATAGTATGTCAGTCTTTCTCTTGACCATACAGTGGTAACAGACTAAAACCATTTTCTTCTGTTTGTTTCTTTTTTTCGGAAAGGTCATTTTCACCTAATGGACAAAACTTTTCATCCAGGTCCCAAAATTAAAGTACTCCTGCTTCTCATGCAAATTGGATAATCCTAGACACCAGATTAACAAAATCACGGTGTTAAGTCAGGCAGGAAATGGGTTTATAGTTCTGAGGTCATCTTTTGAATGAAAGATTTCCCTAATGCAAGAAGAGAAGAAAGTTCGGGATGTATATTAAGCAATGATTTCCCAGTACACAACCCCAGATTTTGCTGAGAGCTGCAGCTTGTGCAAACAGCAACAGCTTGCAGTTGCATTCTCTGTGAATATCCTCCATGTGTACACAGTACTGTTCTCTCCATTGCTAGATGTGCAAACATCAACAATTTGACAAACAAAGCTCTTAATTATGAAAAATCAGAGCAGTTGATACCATAAACTGAACTACAGTATTCTTCTTCTTATGATAAAAACAGAAATTAAGCAATATTATGGAATAAATAGTAGTTTCTCAGTGCAAAATTTTCATTTAATAAGAAGGGTTTTGAAGTTGAATGCCTGGAAATTTGTCATTCTAGACTGAGTGGTGCCATGCAATTTTTTTCCCTCTAGAAACACAGTATGGGAATTATCTTGTGGAGGGTTGAAGGACAAAAGGATAAATTATACAGTGTTAGACCAAAGAATGAATGGCTCCAGCAGTCATTACATTTTTGCTTAGGAAGGAGCTGCTATTATGCACCTTGTTTCCTTCCCCATTTCCTTCTTCCATTGATTCATACCATACTTGAAAATAAGTCATTGTCCTGTAAGGTTTAGTTCTTATGCTGTTAAAAGCAGAGTAAACAATCCAAAAACATGGAAGAGAACAGGGAAGGGACTCACTTTTTAGATAATGTGTTCTGCTGGCAACAGTGCCTGCCAGCACTGTTCCACGTAAGCTCTACAGCTGCAGTCAGCCTTACAGAAGGGCTGGAACAGCTCTGGCAAACAGTTTAAGCCAGTCCTGAAGCCACTGAGGTCTGTAGTTGGTCAGGTAACCACAGGATGGAAATGGTAAACAGCTGTTCTACTTCCTGGGCCACAGAAATGAGACACCAAATTAATGTTTTGCTCTTCATACAGCAAAGACATCCTCTTTCATCTCCTGTTTTCTTCATCTTGCCCTGTAACAGAAACTCTGCTGTTATGCTCCAAAAAGATTACTGTTGTTTTTGTTTTTGTTTTTTTTTTTCTCAGTTATTATTGTATGTATTAATCCACTCACCAAAAGAATGGCATCATTTTTGTTCCCAGTGACTGGCAAGGATGGAATGAGGGGCTACAAAAGGAATGTGAAAAACCTTGGTCTTCCTTCATGGTTTAGGAAGCAGTCAGATTCTCAGGCTGCCCCAGTGGGACAGAAATATATCACATGCTAGCTGAAACATGTAATGCAAGACAAAATTGTGAAATTTTAACAGGCTATTCACCACTGGGGATGAAGAGACCCAAGGGAGAGAGTTCTTTCAGATTTGATACAGAAGTTCACATTTTACAGCAAGCGTTCACTGAAATTCCTACTAAGTTTGAAGTTAAAACTATAATGTGAAACGAGCCACAAGAAATGGGTTATTCCTATTTTGTCTTTATATTACAAGACAAGAGGTCCCTTGCCACAGTCAGTGGGGTTGTGCCATTACAGTTCTTCTCTGGACACAAAAAACATTCTCCATTTCCCCTATTTGAGAAGAGTTTTCTTAAGGGGAGTGAAACGTATCACAAATAACTGGCAGAACTTGAGAGCAGACATCATTTTGTGCTGGGTAGCCATGTTAGAACTGAAGTTTACAGCCTAGAACAGCACTTCATTTAGTAAAAATATCTCAGTGGCACTGACACTGGATGGAAGGAGCAGTTTCATTCCTTGGTGTGCACAACTCATTTTTAGTCTTACATGTCCTAACTTTGGACAGTCAAATTCCTTCTGATTAGCAGAGTCTAAGGTGGCATGTGGTTGAAACCAGGAGTAGTTTAAATACAGGACAGGAGACCTCTAGCTACTCTGACTTCTCTTGCCAGTTTTGATCTAACCAAATATTGTCTCTTATAAGAATAAAATCTGAGTCCACTTGGACAGTGGGGAGTGAAGCAAGGCTCAGAATTATGTGTTTTTCTGCAAAATATCCTAATAGGTTTCTTGCAATAGTAACAATAATAAAGGTAATGGGTAGCTCCTACGTTTTTGTCATTTTCAGAGCCGATTCCCAGACATTTGAAGAAAATGAAAGGCTTTCCCACTTTTATGATATTTTATTTTTCCCCATCAAGGATCCATAACTGGTTTCTAGGAACTAGAACTTCCCCATGGACCACCTGTTTTAGTCCAGGCTTCATAGCTCTGTCACTGAGGTGTGAAAATCAATGTCTTTGATGCGTAAGTGATTTCACCATGCATTTCCATGAAGTTACATCTGCATGCAGTTGTTCCAGCAAATATTGGCCCCAAACCTCCCTAAATGTGACATTCCATATCTGAAGAATTTTTTTCATAATTGAATGAGGAACTCTTTTTCCTCTTTCCAGATTCCACTGCCATGATAACTGCAGATATGGGATATATCTTCCTTTTCTGAGAGAGCTGAATACACTATATATTTGAATAGATGCTGCAGAGTGACTAATTTTCATTTGGAAAGTTCTCAGTGGTTGCTGATCTTTGCTGATTAGGGCTGCTACTCTGCCAATCACACTAACAATTTCTGAACTGCATGAACTCTTTCAGTCTGAACACCCTGGATGGGGATTCTAACAAAAATCTTTTCTGGAATAACAGAGAGAGCTGTGAATCAAATTGACAATGAGCTACACAGTTCTTCTCAAATGGTGCCTGTCCCACCTGCCTGAGTACCGTGTTGGTGCACCCCTGGGACATGTCTGTACACCTAATGCCACCCTCTTGAGCAGAGCAGGATGGATAGAGGAAAACTGGATGTGATTGTGAGCTGGAGGATTTTAGACTGTGGTGACAGTAAACTCACAACCTGTGGTGTAAACCGTACCTGTAATGCAAATCCACCAGATGCTTACAAAATGAGAGTTTCCTGCTGTATATTCAAAACCCAAAACTCAAATTGAAAAATGCTGTTAAGATGCCTGTACATAAACATGGGGAATATGTTCAAATAAAAGTTTTTCAGATTCCAGAGGGGTTTCTATTTCATCAATAATTCATGAATTTGTAAATTCATCATTTGTAATACTTAAATGCTTCCTTGAAACTAAGTAGCTTTCATGTCTCTAGTTAAATATAGTGAGTGCAGGTTATTGCAAAGCTCTCTGGGATTCTGTATTGACCCTTATTTCTTTATAATTGCTACATATTTATAGAAGAACAGCCAAACTACGTATTTCAATTTTGATTTGAAGCTTTGGAGCCACAGTAACAGCTTTTGGATTTAAATCCTCAGATGATGCCCATAATATAGTGGGTGAAACGTCAGGAGGGAAATGAAAAACTTAGGACAGAATAAGGGATTTACTAAACAATCAGAGAGGATAAAATATGCAACATTGTGAAGAAAGAGGACCTTGTCTTCCATGAATTGAAGTTGAATGGAGAAAGGCAATTAATAAGAGAGCAAACTGGACTCTTCTAAGCAATGCCTAACTTGTCTCTGAATTATACCATAAAAAGGAAGAGCAGTCCCAGGAATCTAGCTGGCGTCAGTTGGTGGTGCTCACTGTGAAAGCCTGAAAGCTTTACAAGCCTTTTGGTGACATGACAACACCAGAAATATCCTGCAAGTCATTTTTATACAGCTTGTGGTTTTGCCTTTCTGTCAGCTGCCATGACCTATCTGATTTTGTTCTTAACATGAATTTTGCATTTCTAATAGAAAAAGGGATCAACCCTGCAGGCACTTTGGCTGAAACCTTGTAGTATGCTATAGAAGGAGGCAAGCTTAGAGTTAATCAAGCATGGAAGCCTGAGCTGGCACAGAGTAAAATGCTAAAGCACCTGGTGGGGTTGGCTTCATGAAGGAATAGAACCTACATGACACATGGATCTTCTGCAGTAGCAGGGCTTGTGTCAAACTCAATTGTTTTCAACTTCCTTATTACTCTCCCTATGTCATCTGACATAAGGTCACATCTTTAGTTGGTAAAAGCTGCTCCATCTCTCACAATGTTAACAGAGTAACTTAATCAACTTCTACTGAACTACAGATTATAACTTTGTTTGCTGTCCTCAGTTGGAAAGATGAAGAAACAAATACAGAAAATATTTCCATTTTTGAAATCCCTTCACTGACAATTTCAGTGGAACACAACCAAACAGTAACTGTATGATGGTGTTGTAAGTTTGCTAGCCTGCAGGTACTCTGTGAATACACCTGCAAAGGAAAATTACTGTTAACAAGTTATTCTTATAAAATCTTGTAATTCTGTTTCTGCGTCTTAGTCCACCCAAATCACTGTTATTTAGAGGATGGTAATGTAGATGAGATTGGTTCAGATAGCTTCAGTTGCATGAATGTGGTCCTATACATTTCCCAAGGTGCTGGAGGATGCGAGTGGATATTCTCCAGTCTGGAAAAGTACTTCTCATTGAGTTGGTTTAAGCAGTATGAGTCTTTCATATATCTGGATTAGCTTTGCCATGTTATACTTGCAAAAAAGAAAATGAAAAACTTTTTAATTATTAAAAATTAACATCTGGGAATAATTCAGTGTCCTTGCTTGTCTGAGTTTTTGTCAGATCGAGACTGGTGTTACTAACTGTAGTAAGTCCTCAGGGTGACAAAATCACTCAGTTTTATTTCATGGTTTTCATGCTTTGAGAACATAAGATTTTTAATCTGACAAGAGACACTGAAGCACATCCAAAGAGTTAGAAGAAATTTTTGTAAATCTAGAGAAATTTAATCTGTTACTTTGCTGTTTGGCAGAAATTCATCAGCATATATATAAAAAAAAAAAAAAAAGAAAAAAAAGAAACATCTAACAAGTTTACTATGGAGGAATTTGTGGAATTCCCATTGCCCTAATTTTTATTTAATTGTTCTTCATAGTGTACTACTTTCAACTTTTGGAGTTTAACAGTAACATGTGTATTGGTCTTATTAAAATGAGCAGGAGACTTATTTGTTGTATTCACATATGTGCATAATTTATTTCCCAAGAAAGTGGATGATGTGGTGTCAAGTCATCATTCCCAGCATTGTGACTGGTATCTTTGACTGCCCTTGCATCCATTCATTTTCTGGTAGAATATTCCAAACAGAAACTAGGTATTTTGTCAGAAGATGCAAATTCCCAAGACACCAAGTATCTCTCTATATTTTTTAAATTGTTTTGCTTTTGATACAAAAAATCCACAGACATTCCACATTAGGTTTGATAAACATATTAGCAATATATTCAACAAAAGAATTATAATAAATATGAGTGATTATGGAAGAAGAAGACTTACGACACCTTGTCGTACCTGCTTTTTTGCATCTAATTCTCTAGTGTCTAAGAAGAATTGCATTCTTACTGCAGGCTTTCAAGTGCTGATGGTCTTTCTTCTCTCCTCAATTTCAGAGAGATTTTAAGAGCTTAGCTTCACTGAGATTTTTCTTATATTTTATGACTTTTGTATAAAATGCATGCGAGAAAAAAAAAAACAGACAAACTATCTTTTATTCCTCCAGAAGCCAGGCTAAAACCAAAATCAGACAGAGAAAAAATTCAGACATAAAATTGTAATGCAAAATCAAAGTTTCAGAATCTATGCAGCAGAAATAAAGATCACACTTTTAATTTCCCAGCCTAGCAAAGAGAATTTTATTCCACCAGTGCTTTTGCCATTATTACTCCCTCACAATTATTGGATCTTTGTATAAATTAATTTGACTAATTCTCCAGTGAGACCACATCTGAGATTTTTTCACTAATGTGTTTCCTGCTGAGCGGGAAGTCAAGCACATTAAAACTATCAAGAAAAGAACATGTCTTGAACTCCAGCCCATGACTGCCAGTATTTCAGATTTCTGCCTGAATGCAAAATGGAGTGGCATTCTTAGAGTACTCAATTATTTGACATCTTTGCCTCTTGCTTCAGTAATCATTACCTTCTTTCTTTCTTAAGTCTCTCATTTATTTTGATAGGAAAATATGATCTTTTTGAACACACTTTAGTATGCCTTAGAGCCTAGAATAGCTGCTGCAGAGTATTGGCTTCATTTCAATCTGGGACAGGCTCCAGCTGAGCTGATCACCCCAGATCCCCTTCTGGTCACTGAAGGTCTGGTCAATATATTTAAAGGAATGTAAATAAATTTCACCCTTTACTAAAATAGGTCAGTCAACTCACACCTTAAAAAGTAACTTTTGATGGTGATTCATAAAGGCTGTGTCTTTAATACTCTTATCTAAAATTAGATTAGAGGAATTCCACTGTCTTAGGCCACTCTAAGAATGTCTTGGATGGGTTAGGTTAGTGCATGTCCATGGTGCTTTCATCCAGAAAACATAATTCTCAGTTTAGTTTATGTATTTCAACACAGATGTGGATTTTTTCTCAAAATGTAAAATTTAGCACTTCATTAATTTCCTTATCAAACAGTTAGGGTAATCTCACTACAGATATACAATTTGTCTGTTAAATCTAGTTTCTCAGAGACCTTCAAGCTAATCACCTAATGTCTGTTGTAAAATTGATTGATGAAAAGTCTTAAGGAGATATATATGGTTTCTCATATTTGGATTATGTATCAAATTCTATCAAAAAACACCTTTCAGCCATCATCTAGAATGGTACTAACAGAACCAATTTGTACTTTTCAGTTGTGCCATCTTCACAGTCATAAGGGATACTGACAGATTATCTTTACACCAACTTGGAATCTGCAAATAGATTTTCTATGAAGAGAAAGCCTGGAAAACCTAGACATACGTATTTCTCTTTCAAGATTTTGTTTTGTACATTCTTCTCAGCTTGCTCTTATCTCACAGTCATAGGATGTAGTGGGTGCAGAGAACACAAACAGGCTTTTTAGAGTTATCAAATATGGGGTTTATGAGAACAGATTGTTTGAAAGGAATTTGACTGTTTGTGTTACTGAGTAAATACATAAAATGTAACAAAATGGCAAATGAAATTCTTCATTCATTAATGCAAAGTAGTACATTTGGGAAAAAAAAAAGAACACTATAAATAAACACAGATAGTCTCTATATCACAGATTGTGATGTGGGAAAAAGATGTCAAAGTTTTAGCTGACAGTTTTATGAAAATAACACTCCATACTGAACAGCAGTCAAAAGAGCAAAACAAATGTTAAGAATCATTAAGAAGCACCAAAAAATCATGACCACAACACAAAACAGAAAACATTATTATACCACACTGCAGCTCAATGGTTTTCCCACTCCTTGAGTATTTGGGTACAGTTCTGGTGTCTCATCACTAAAAACATACAGGGAACTATAAAGAGTAGAAGGAAAAGCAACCAGTGAGATCAAAGTTAAGGAATGGCTTATGTTGATTAGAACTTTCTATACAGGAAAAAAGATGATCAAGACAGAGATCTATAAAATAATGAATAATTCATAAGTTATGTGAAGAGCAAACAGTTCTTCATTGTTTCATGAAAGATTTAAAGGGGGTGCAAATGAAATGATCAGTCAGCAAGCTTAAAGCAAACGAAAATAAGTACTTTTTCACAGTGCATAATCAAACCATGAAACCATTGCCATAGTGTATCACAGAATTAGTCAGGTTGGAAGGGACCTTGAAAGACTATTTGGTCCAATGTTTTGTGGGAAAGGGAGTCTACATGAGAATGTCTGGTACCCTGTCCTATAACACCTTGAAAATCTTCAGTGATGGGGACTCTACCATATCCCTGAAGAGGCTATGTCAGTGAAATCCCACAATCTTTCAGACACCTCTGTATCCTTCCTGAATTATACTTTGCAGTACTGTTGAACCCTTCTATTCCCATAATATCACAAGTTCCAAATGTGTGTATGCTATCAGCTCTCTTATCTTTGCTACTAAACTCTTTCAATTTATATAAAAGTCCTCTAATAAACTTCTTTTTTGCTTTTTGTTTTTTATGTTAGTGCTCATAAATCCTAGAGTTAACTTCCCTTAACTGCTTTTGTGTAAACATAATATTTTCCTTCCCTTTCTATTTATCATCTTACGTCACCGATTTTGTTTACTTTGCATTCTGCTCCTCCTACGCAACCTAGTTTTCTCTCATCTCTCCTTCAGCTTTACATTATAATTATTTATATAGGGAGACCAGTGATCAACAGGGTGACTAAAATAATAATTGGAGCTTTCCAGCACTTGTTGGAAAATCAGAATCACAGAAGGCTTTGGGTTGGAAGGGACCATCAAAGGTCATTTGGTCCAACCTCCTGCCATGAGCAGAGACATCTTCACGCAGATCAGGTTGCTCAGAGCCCTGTCCAGCCTGGCCTGGGATGTCTCCAGGGACAGGGCACCCACCACCTCTCTGTGCAAACTATTCTAGTACTTTACCACCCTTATTGTAAAATATTACTTCCTCATGCCTGAACCTGAATCTCTCCTCATTTAGGTTAAAACCATCACCCCTCGTCCTATTGCAATAGGCTCTGCTCAAAGGTCAAATCTCTCCAGCTTTGGAATTTCTTGAAAACTGTATTTCTTGGATGACTGTTCAGTGCTCTGCACTCAGTATTATGGTTTTCCCAATACAGTTCCTGAATAACAAGTAACAAAAATCAGGAGAGCAACTTGTGAGCTGCCATGAGTGGATATAACCTTTACATTTACATTAGAAGAGCAGAGAAGACATACTGAAACTTTCTGTTCCAGCTCAATCACCTTCTCTTTCGCAGTTGAAATTAAAAGATATTGAAGAGAAATGACAAAAAATCAAAGAAGTTATATGGGACATGAAAACCACGCAGGGTTTAAGTGCTCAAGAGTATATGGACTACTGTATTGATTGCTAAAAGATTGCTTAAAAAAACGGAAGTTATATGGGAAAGCTATTGGTCTCCAAGGAGAGCGTGGTACAGACATAGAACTTCATTTCCAGTTATATGATATCCTCAAGGCTTTAAAAGATGATAAGAGGCTGTTTAAGTGAAAGGGATCACTGTGAAAAATCCCACAGCCCCTCAGACCAAGTTCAGATACTTTCATTTGTCCCAGTAAAAAAATTATCTATTTCAACATTTTTTTTTTTCTTATTAAAATTGAAAAAGAACTATTACCCCATGTTCCCAAGGCTTTTCATTTTCCTTTATATTGCCTATAAGAGTTCCAGGATTTGGTTGCGTTAATTTCCCATTAAATTACTTATTTTGGCTAGAAATGCTCATGAAATAGATATTTTATTATAACTATTTTGAACTAAACACTCTCTAATGTTCTTGCTGAGAATGGCAGAGAGTAGTTTCTCTAAACAAAGTATCTAATTTCAGTACTCACTTGTCCCTCTTTTCTACTACTCAGGAAATTGCTGCCAGAACAGAATCCTACACTGATCTCACCTCTTACGCAGACAAGCAGGTCCTTCAGCTTTAGTTTAGCTGAAAGCAGTACCTGTAATACTGGTAGATCTTAGAATTAAGGCAATGCAAAAATTATACTGGTAAGAGAAGTCAATAATGTTTTTTAATGTATCTGGATTAGTTATGTGTTTTTGAATTACTTCAGGTTTTATATTGCTATGGCTTGTTTGACGAAGCATGACTGCAAAAATATTTAGCTTTATGTTTATTTATTATAATATTGTTTTCTTAGCACTCTTTATACTACTTCATTGTGTGTGAGCATTTAGAATTGCTGTATGATAGGTGTGGAATCAGTATTGCATAGCTGTAAGAAAAGGAAATTCATGAAAGAAATTGCAGTTTAATGTACAATTCACAATGGAAAATATTTGAGAGCCATTTGTCAAAGAAAATTAGTAATGCTCTTATCACCCTACATTAGCCGCCTTTCCTGGTAAGCCCCAATAAACATAATAAACAAAAGCTCCATACTCTGTGTCAGACAAAGAGTTTTTTTTCCAACCAAAGATATAATTTCACATTAAACACTAGCTTCAGAAAGGTGATACAGTTTTTTTGTCCTCAGGCACTTAGCTAGAGATTGCACCCAGATCGACCATTTTGAATAGCACCATCGCAGTTCCAAGCAACAACATTTTCTTCCTTTATCTAAGCTCATAGCAACCCAGTTAATACAGGTGCACCTTTCCATTCATCCATCTTTTTTTTAGGGGATACCTTAAATCTGGTCTGTTTATTTCTAAATCAGTTGCATTCATAAAATGTTGCTCCACTGAACTTAAAAACGCCTTTTATCCTGCACCAGAGGCTGCTAAGCAGAGAGCTTGTTAGCAACTTTAGATATAACTCCTGACCTTAGCCTGGCAATGCTGCAGTACACGAAACATCTTCCTAAGCTCACAGAGATCACTCCCATGTTATATAGAGAAAAAAAAAAAAAAAAAAAACAACAAGAACAAAAACAAACCAACAAAACACAAAAAAACCCAGACACAAAACATATTTTACACATTTCTACAGCTTCCAGTCATTTCCACTGATCTCTGGAGGCCCATCAAGCATCAAGAGCGTGGGCTGCCTCACTCCCTGCTCCTACAGACAGAAAGTAATGTTCAAAGTGCAATATATAAATAACTACAGAGATCTGAACTATAGAGAACTATTCACATTTTCTTGACTCTTCAAGAAAAGTCAAGAAAGATCCAGTCTTTGCTGCCAGATCCTACATTTGCCATTTTTTTACTGTATTATGGATAACTTCAATCTGTCCTTTAGTGTATAGTACTCTTAAAATGGGAGAGTCCCAAAAAATGGTAAAGATCAACTCATTTTTTTTTCACCTTGTAAAACCTCATATCCTCTGAACACTTCTGTCTGTATTTCTTCATATTAATTTCATTTTAGCTTGACATTGCACAAATAGAGCCGTGGCAGATAATTTGGGTTCCCTCTAATTTGTTTCTCTGCTACCACAAGCTGGCAAAGGTGTGTTCATTCCTTCTGTGCTTATGACTTTGGAACAGTTCATGTCCTTCCTTTCAACCAATCCCATTCTGGTGACAGCAGCTCTGACATAGGGGGACTGCTTCCCATCTCATAGGTGAATGTGACATGCTCTGACAGGGACAAGGCTAAAACTCAATTTCCTAATAACTACAACAGAATATATTCACTCTGGCAAAGTTGACCATGTCATATTTTTACTATAGCCCTTACTTTTTTCCTAACTTTTACTGAGTACAATTTTTACAGGCAGGTTCATACACAGTCCTAAGACAATTATTTGTATCACTGATGAGTGTGCCTTTGAGCATAAAAATTGCTATGTCACCTGTGCAAATAGTATTACTTCCAGAAATAAGGAAGGGTGTCTCCCACTGTTTTTCTGCCAATATGAAGCATTATAATGAAATAAGCACGAAGTTGTGTGTTTTATTTCCTTTTTGCACCTTAGACTTAAACATTGTCAAAGTAAACTTTTCATATATGATGCTTTTAAAGATATGATGCTGTGCTTGGTATCTTTTACTAATTACTTTCTATCTTACTTCACGAGTAGAGTAAAACCATAAAAAATTATAAAAAGAAATGTTTTAAACATTTATTTATTTGTTTATCAGGGTAAGGTTATAGAAGACCTCTTTTACATAAATAAAATGCTGCAGGCCTAACTTGTTCCATTTCTCTCCTTCATTTTACACTATCGGTGGCATAATTTTTCATTATGCATTTTCCTACACTTCATGGGAATTCATTTCTTATCTAAAAGAAACAATATGTTCTTCGCATTGCTTCCACTTATATTTTTTCCCTTGATCTACATAGCTAAACGCTGAGTAAATCCATAAAAAATGGATCCTCATTTCTAAGTTTATTTGCCTAACTATTCTGGAAGGTCTTGCATTATAAACTTGAATTTGAAGAATACATTAAAAAAACTGCTTTTAATTTGCTTGGGTTTCTGATCTGCAAGGTGAGAATCAGTGAGCATTACAGATTTCAGTACAATGTGAAGGTTTAGGCATGATCCTGCCTGTGCTGCACGCTCTCTAGGCCCCACATGAGCTCTGTTTACTTGATATTTGTAAGTAAGCAAAATACTCACTTACCTGCTATAATTTCATTGTCTTTTACTGCTAAAAAATAATGTAATTTTGAATTGTTTGTTAGTAACAGGAAAAATGAAGGCTTTACCTCTTTTCCTACACCTTCATTAACACACTGTGAATATTAGCCCTGGAACAACTGACTGCCTCTATTTGCTGCTCTGTTGTTAGAACTTGTGTACCACAGGCATGGCCACCTCACTTCACTGAAGTAATCTAAAAGTCCAGTCCAAACTAATTGTTTAGCTTTCCTTGTGAGAGACAGAAGTAACTCCAGAGAACAATTCAGCCCCAAAATCTTACATATCTATCTTCAGGTGTCATTTGGAGATGTCTGCCAGTCTGGATTAAATCAGAGAAACTAGCTACTAGGAAAAGTAGTAGGATACGTTGTGGGCTAGTTAACATCCTGCCTTCTCTTCATGTCTATTAAGGAAATACAGTGGGGTCACAGTGCATGAGCTTGTAGAATACATGATCCTTGATTTTTTTTTTGTGTGTGTGTGCATTCTAAACAGTGTGTAAAAATTTGATTTTGACACTATATGTTTTAAAGATACAACATTCTTCTTAATATAATACAGTAAGGTTACAGTGAGAAGAGCTTTTGGAACTTGGCTTTAAAACAAGGAATGAGGATGAATATTTTTTTCAAAAATACTTATTTTAGGGAAAACTGCACATTTTTTGACTTCTAAGAAATGAATTCTAACAGTACAGGTGTTATGTCCTTCTGTTCTTCTGGATTTTTTTCCTTGTTTCCACCACAGCCCCTCATATATATCTCTAATCTTTGGGCTTTCAGAAACTCTGGATCCTAATCCAAAGGAAATGACTTGATTTTTCAGTCTTCGAATTTAAGGAAGCTGGAATTTCTTCTCTGTTATCAACCTACTGTTATGGCATAGACTACCCCAGCTCTGAAGTAACTTCTGCACTGTAAATCCTAACTTTACCTGGTAGTAGCTCACAGGCATAATTTACTCATTTAATTTAGCATAGTTCAGGTAAATTTCTCCATTTATTCTTGTTCAAATATGTGGTGATTTAGAAAGACTAAATGCATTTGATGTAGGAATAAAATGAGAGTAAGACCATAAAATAACTTATTTTTAAGCACAAAATAGATATTAAAGAAGTCATGTGGTCTCAGCTTATGAACTGACACTTGACTTAAACTTCTGTCTCGGACTCTTTGTGGAACTTGACCTACATCCAGGCATTGCCTGCCTGTCACCAATGTGTGCAGTCATGTACTTTGGCCTTGTGGTAGGTTATTAGCACACTTTGCCCCACACCCACAGTGGGCATATGCCAGTAGAGCATTTAAAGTATTTTTCTGTCAGTCTGGGGCATGTGCTAAGGACATGTGCTATGGACACATACTATGGGCATGATACCCCATGGCTGCCAAGCACGGCTTACTGCTTTCTTCAAAGCTACCAGTCATGTAAATAGGAATGGCTTAACTTCAGTAGCCTAACCTAACTTTGAATTATATGGACAAAGACTATGCATTTTTTTTATTGCCTTTGCTAAGAGGAGTTCTGTGTATGTAGCAGGCAGTTGTGGAAGGAGTTAAATTCTCACTACTTTAATTATTGGTACGACTGCAGTATCCACTCAAACACTCCAATTTCTTGCAAAGTTGTTTTTTTTTTTTTCTTACTTTCAGGGCAGTTTTCACACTCTTAAAGGACTACCTAGCAATTTCTCTAACCTTTTTGAACCATCAAAGGAATTTTTGAATCTCTCTGTCATTTCATTAGTTCTCTTCTCAGTCCTCATTTATGTCATTTTACTGTTAAAATACAGTGACCAGACCCAGAAGTGTTTTGCTTATGGTTATATTGTACTGTTTGAATAATTTCTTCACATTTACATTTGCATTTGACATCTCTGTGTGCATACAGGAATTTCATAAATTTCCGTTAGGTACTCTGGCAGAGGGCTTTCAGCTACCACAACTCTTCATTCAGTCACTATTTTCTTGATTAATGCTTTATGTCTTTTGCACTTAGTTTATTTCCTTTTCATTATTATTTCTTCCTCTTAGCTTCCTATCCAGATATGTCTGAACTTCAAACAGCCGCTACAATGTTACTTAATAATAGAAATTAGAGGTGGAAACAACTCTGTGTGACTAAATCTGGTATCTTGTCTATTCAGGTTGCTCTTGACAACTTTATGTATGAATTCTGCACAGATGACACATTCTGGTGCATCATGAAGACTAACAGTGGATAAAATCATGATCCAATAGATATCAAAATGTAATGCCTTATGTTAACAGGGTTAGTTTTTATCAGGTGTGACATTCTTAGACTACATATGAGAACAGAAGTACAAGCTAAAGTAAATAAAAATATGTTTCAATTTGTATGCTCAAATTTACAGATGTGGTCTCTGTCTCACTGCTGTTTCTAAGAAGAGATGTACATAAAACCATATGTGTGCAATCTAAATCATTAGATGGTGCCTGTCCCATGAGTATATATATGTATATTAGGAAAAACAGAGTGATGGTCACACACACAATCTTTCACAATACATGTTCATAAAACAGAGGTATTTACTGGTCAATAAACCCCTGTTTCTACACAGCTGGATACAGAAGATTTTATCTCTTGCAGCAAGCAAAAGCCACATCACTAGTCAGTACCACTGGTATGTGACAAGTCTTTGTCTTGCTTAGGGCACCTTTGTATAGTGATGTTGTTTGTTGTTTATAGTGCCTACCATTTGGAATGTTTCACTGAAGTATGATCAAAGCTTTGTTTTCTAACATATAGAAATATATTGCATACAGAAATATATACAGAAGTATAACCTGTGCTCTTACCTGGGCTCTGCTCTCATGCAAACCAAATAGTCATCTTAATATTAAATCCCACTCACATGGACTGGGGGCGAGATCCTAAATACACTGTTGATGCTCCCCTGATTACCCTGTTGATGTTTTCTGTGATGTCCATACATTATAAGTATGGCCTGTACTTCTAATGGCCATAAACTTCAGCAGTATAGCTGTGAGTTGGTTCTCAGTGCTTGGACTGTGGATTGTTGGTTCTTTGCTGTCTTGAGTGAAAAAGTGTAGATGTAACCAAAGAAAGCAGGACATGAAACATCAGTCCTGTTTGGAAATCTAACTCCCATCAAAGTTCCAATTAATTTCAATAAAAATAAAAATATCTGCAATGTGTATTCTGGATCTAACCTTAGGCTATCTTCATTGTCAACTGAGATAAATAGACACTTCTGGAGCATTATATCTGTGACCTGTTTTAGATGTTTATTTTAAGATAAAATGAATTGCACCCTAGCAGTGCTTATAGGATAGGAAAACACACAACTACCTCAGATACAGATCACAACTATTAGTCCCACAGTGTCTGCATGATGTTGTCAGCCTGTATGGAGAGGCCAGACTGAGACAAAATTTGTAATTTATCAACTGGGATACACAAAGTGCTGAGCTTGTTTCTTATAAATGAACGACAAAAAAATCTGTGTAACATATATATCTCCCTATTATGTAATACCAGTGTTCCTGTACCAGTGTGCCATTTATACAGAGTGGTCACCCAAATCATAGCATGCTGCCACAAACAGGGTCATGTAGGAGTTAATTAAGTAAAGCATATTCCTATCAGGCATTCATTAGGCAGCGGTTTTATACATTGGCTTGGTGCAACTGTACTGTTGCCCTGTATCCTTATCAAGTCAATTGACCATTCACAACATTTATTATTCAGACGGACTGTGAAACTGCAAGGAATTACCCCTGCTGCTCATAAATGCAAAGGATCAAGTTGTTATATGATCTGTTTTTTCCTTATTGATGAAGATTGTACTAAATTTGACTTCCAATAGAAGCCTAGAACATCTCCAGATACATCTTGTAGGCTAATGCTGGACAGAAGTCCCTTTCAAGGACTTTCTGTCCTTGCTGATGCCTCACATGTTCTTTTAAATAAAAGGACTGCCCTGTGAACAGTACATTTATTCTATTAGTGTGATTATTCTACCTTTAAGTGAGTTTCAGTGTAATGGATACAGGGCTGTTCATAGACTGATAAGTGGATATTAATCCGTTACAGCATACTGCAATAGTAAATTATAAATTCATCTAACATAAATACCATTATATAAAGCTGCAATTATGCAATTAACATACCCACTCTTTTCACCAACATGCTGAAAGCTCTAAGTGCAGTCTGTTCAGAGTTACATGATTGTGGACTGTATGCATTATGTATTATGCGTAAAGAATGACAGTTTCTTTTTTGAAACGTCCTTTCTGAAGGTCACCTTGTTAAAATGATGGTTCCTATTATTTCCTTTTTATATTATTTTAATAAATCCTGTAAATGGGTAGGAGGGCTTAGCAGCAGCCTTTGCCTCAAGATGGTTGTCTTTTTAGAGACTTTTTTTTAATGTCATAACACATGGACTGAGTCTACTGGAGTCAGTAGGAAATAGTTCCTTTAGAATTTCTTCAATTTAGATTAAACTATGTTATACGTAAGAGCATGAGTCTCATCAGTTTTTCTGTAAGTATAACCCCTGAGAAGCTGATGTGTTTTGTGGGGGACAGGACCAAGTGGCTTATGCTTCAATGTAACCTCGTTTTCATTCTCCCAACTAAGACTGGTGTCTCTATCCTGTGTGACAGTTATGGTCAGTATGTTCCACTGTGCAGGTCCCCTGGTAATCTAAATTACAGACCTTGTTGGAGTGTGGAGTAGCTCCCTGTCCCCCAAAGAAACCAGAGGATGCAATAAGACCATGTAAGTTAATATGGTCATGACTGAACATTTGTCTCAGGACTCAGTCTAAGAATGCATATATCCTAGGGCAGATAGTAAGCACTTAAATCTAGGAATTTGGTGAAATACATTGTTGATTCAAGATCAATGTGTGTGGAGGAAATAAGATTTGTCCTGCAATGTGTCACTGTTTCTGAGAGAGCAGACTGTTAGCTGTACATTTGGTGTTGTCTTTCCTGACCTCTGACATCTTGACACATCAATAAATGCATGGGAAGATGTAGAAAGGATTCTGCTGGTAGCTAAACTGTTTTACAGCAAATCCACACATTTCTACACTGTAATTGTTCCAAAGGGTTTCATGGATCTAACACAAATAATTAGAAGATCCAGAATTGCTGTTCTTGAGGTTTGTTGATCTATAACACACTCTTTTTTTTTTTTTTTTAATCAGGAACAAGTACTCATTCAAGAAGACACAGACCCTTCCTGTCTTCCTGCATTTGTTATACAATTTTTCATTCAAATTCAAAATACAGAAAACACACAGTAAAAGCAGTCCTAATGCACCCAGGGAGTGTTACCTTCCTAGCTTAAGGCAGGAATTACTTTGTCATTACACTACTATGAATGATGTTCTATGAAAGACGTTTCTATTTAAATCAGTACAGTGCCTTTGCAGAAGCAGTTTGCTTTTCAAAGGGATGAGTATCATATCTCATATAAAGCATAAGGAATTTGAAATATTAGGACTTCTTTTAATACAGAGGTGCATTTGAAGTTCTACATTGATTTACATTTCTGGAGATTAGTCAGAGCTCTAGATAGGGCACAACACTGAAGAAAGGATGATTAATCAAATGCAACAAAATTGATCCACTATGATCTTCCCTTTGCTGAAGGACTTACTGTAATAAGTAAAGATTGTTGTGACAGTTATTATGATGGCCATGGATAGAATTAATTTCTCTAAGCTTTAGACATAAAAATATTCAGTGTCTGGGTCAAGGCTGTTCGCAAGCTTCCCCAGCAGTCAACAGAGAGAGAGAGAACTTCAGGGACATTTAAGACAGTTGTCCATTGCCTATTCTCACCTCAGATAACAGAGAAGCTTAGCTTCTACACAGCTGAAGTTGAGTAAGATAAAACCCACCCCAAAACCGTATTTCTGCCTGAGTGTTTTCTATTTCCACGACATCAGAGATCCTCCCATTAGGTTTTTCTTCTCACACACAGTTTGGTGAAAAGTTACCAAGTTTGGGTTTTGGAGGATCAAGTGTGGAGAACTGAGTGGAAAAAAAAAACCCAACAACCCAAACAACCAAACAAGAAACAAGCAAGGACAGATTAAATACACAGCCCAAGTAGAGTATTTGTGTTAAGAATATGCCTTAACATCCCATGGACTACATCAGAAACAAGTTTGTGAAACCCGGTAAAACTCAGTCTGCTCCTTCAGTGAGCTCTATCAGAGCAGGCTTAGGAAGATTTATATTTCCATGAGTACCAAAGAAATAAATAGATGTTTACATAGTTGCAGTTGTTAATATTTGAACACCATTAGTATGTGCAATACCTGCCTGAACTACAGGATGAAAACTGCACCAATAAAGCTTGTCTCTTACACTTTTGCCATTTATGTATTGTAGCTCCAAGTTTAAATACACTGCTCCTTCTAATACAATATTGATGACTAGGAACATATGTGTTGTCATATAGAAGGAAGTTGATATAACTTAGGAGTTTGAAAATTGTGTTGAGGATAAAGTACAAGAGTTGTGTATGAAGATCAAATATGGTGCTGCTCACCCAGCTCACCTTCATTCTGTTGTATGTGAGAACCTGGAAGTTTTGCTAAAGGTAGCAGGATGACGTCAGGACAATGCTGTGGAAAAAAACCCACAACCAGCAACAACCCCAAACATTTCCTGTTTGATGACATAAACAATTACATCCTGTCAATGAATTTCAACCTTCTAAGGCGTCTTTCTTTCACGGTGTGTTGGTTTGACGGAAATTGAGTTAGTTTTTCTTCATGTAGTTAGAAAATTTTCTTATTAGTAGCTAGCATGTTCTTATGTTATGGATTTAATATGCAAATAGTGACATAATGTGCTAGGTTTCCCATGCTTTGTCTGAGAAAAGCTAACATTTCTTTCGGTAGCTAGGCTATGTTTTGGAGTTGATGTCACAGCTGAGACGGACAAACAACATAGACCAAGTCCTTAAGTAAAAACAGTAGTCGCCATTTATTGCCACAAACGCTTTTTTATATAGTCTTTACCAGCTCAAGTGTCTTTTTGCTATACAAGTTGCAGTAGTAACATCTTATTGGCTAATTTTGACATCATCAGTGTTACTGTTTTACTCCCTTCTCTCTCACAGGTACACTTTAATATCTCTGGATACTCCTTTACTCCATCTTTCTCATGGGTAAACCTTAATATCTTCAAGGCTAATTTCTGTTCCCATGCCCTCCGTCAGGGAATCCATGGACCCACTGTAGTCCCCCACAAGTTGATATGAAAAGAATGTAAGAACTCAGTGATATTTTGCCTGTTTCCAAGGAAAGAAAGGGCTTTCTCGACTGTCCAGCTGCAGATGCAGATAGCAGCTGGGAGGAAACATAATGGGGCAGCACCTGAATTGACATCCAGGCTGGCCAATGAAATATTCTCTACCATTAGCACCATGCTCAGTTCAAACTGGAACACAGGAGATTCCACTTAGATATGAGAAGGAACTTCTTCACAGTGAGAGTGACAGAACACTGAAACAGGCTGCCCAGGGAGGTCATGAAGTCTCCTTCTCTGGTGACATTCAAAACCCATCTGGACGCCTTCCTGTGTAACCTCATCTGGGTGTTCCTTCTCCAGCCGGGGGATTGGACTAGGTGAACTTTCAAGGTCCCTTCTAATTCCTAACATTCTGTGATTCTGTACCCACAGTAGGAATCACATAATTGTTTTGCAGCATCCATATACTTTTAACAGAGTATCATTTTAATAAAGAAACACAAGAGGAATGAGCAAATAGGAATTAAAAGTCTCAGCTTCTGATACTTGCCCAGGGCTAATCTTATTATGCTTTTTTTTTTTTTTTTTCCTGAGGCAGCTGTTCTGGACAGGATCAGGTAAACCCATATTTGTATTGTGTTGCATGTGGTCTAATAAACCCAGCCAGCTCTGACCTGTGTCTGACTATATGCAAACTGCACTCCCACACAACACTTTATATACCCTTAGCTCCAGTGTACTCCATATGACTATATAGCATTTCCTGACACTAACAAAAAATAGTTTGTGGGCCAGATCTGGCTCATAGACTACATGTTAGGATAAGAATTTGAGGTTATGACTCTTGCATTGAATGAGCATTTATTAAATATCCAGGACAACAAAGCTGTTGTTAACAAGGAATAAATCAAACAGGATGTTTCAACAGACCTTCTTTTTGTCTTTCATGATGATAGTCTCACTGAAACACCAGCCATCATTCTGAACCTGACTCTGCACTGCTTTCCCTGTGGAACACAGATCTGCATGACTATTCTTCACATTCCCTTTGCATGGGTTTCAATGACTGTGTAATATAACAGGAAAACTCAGATCCAGGATTCGGCAGGGATTACAACATAGAGCTTTACATTGTAAAACAGCGAAGGAAAACAACCAAAAAACCAATGCACAGTAGATACAGAAACCCTGAGTGTATTTCATCTGAAAATATTCATAGTATCTCAATTTCATGTGTCTCTAGAAAGTTTCAGGGCTATCTGTGTTTGCATAAAAAAACACTCAGGGAACTGTATTCTTGGGTATTTATAATGGAAACAACTTAGACCCTAAGTACACTGTACAGGACTATCTGGATGTTTGAGCTTACTGTTGCAGTCATTTGCATGGTCTTATGCTTCAAGTAAAGAGGACCTCTTCCAATAAATTGTTTACTTATCCAGATGAGTATGATACTTGGAATTCAGAGGTGAGGGAGGGCGTGACAGGGAAAAAAAAAAAATCAAACTACTTAGAAATTTTGTTTCTGAAATATCTGAACAAGATATTAAGCCGTTTTCATTTCTGACATCTAATGTATTAATACATTCTTGATTGCTTCAGATCAACCTCGATTATTCCTGATCTTTAGATCTAGAACTTTAGAGTCAAAGAAATATACCTTTATGGTGAGAAGAGTATTTCCCTGCTAATCTTTGACCATCATCCCTTTCCCTTCCACCAGATGGCTGCTTGAGATGCCCGCACACAGAATTTATATACTCTAAAGAGAATAGAAGTGGAAGGGATGAGCTTTCACCACTGACACACACACAAACAAAACAACAACAACAAAAAACCCAAACAAACAAAAAAGCAAAGCAACAGGAAAGTCAAATCCATCAACCAACAATTTTCTACAAAGAAAACTTCACTAATTGGTTTAAGGAACAAATATGTAAAATACTAAAGAGTCCTTCCAAGTGGATGAAAACACAATACTTTCACAGAATCGCAGAATCTCCCTTTACTTAGTAGATCTACTTAGGTAGATCCTGGAAAAGCATGTGTACCTTTTACCTGATGCAAATAAACAAATCTTCATGTGTTACCTGAGCTGTTAACTCAAACCATAATTTCACTTGATTCTATGTAGCTAGTGATAAAATTACTAACTTAAAGGAAATTATTTTTAAAATAGACAGAAAAACACATTATGACTTTAAAGGTGGCTAGAAGATTGGCTCCCATCTTATAATGAGTCTTCTAGCTATCACATTCGTGCAGCAGAATAGTGGTAGTGCTGGGTTTTTCAAAGCACCCTACCTTGAGGAACATAATCTGCATGAGCTTTGTATCACAAGAAGGATGAGAGACCCTTTCTCTCCTCGTTACACTGACAAAAAACTCATGGGCAGCTCCTAGTTGTGATGGCTGTTTTGGACCACACGGGAATCAAGTTTCTGTTGCATTTTGCTTAGACTAAATAACAACATACTGAAGTACGACAGTTTCCAAGAAATTAATTCTTCTCTGAATTCAAACAAGCTTGCTACAGGAAGTGCTAAGCCAACCAGTCTCCTAGACAGAAATCACATACATTTTCACTGCACATATTCAGAAAATATTTATGTATAATTATGTGATCAGCACTGTCTCTGATTTAAATAACTGTCCCTTTAAAATGTGTGCAATGAGAACATATGGATGAAATTCTGTCATTTCACACATTGCGTGATTGAAACTTTGAAGAACATTTCAGTCTCGCAGGTTGCTGCTGGCTGTGAGTGGGTCTCTGCCGGGCTTGGATTGTGCCACCAGTATTTTGCGAATGAGGACATCTTGTTTTCCTGTACTTGATAGGGCAGCACAAATGAGGTTATCTCTTATGCGTTTAGGATCTAGCATGAGGAGGAATGCTTTAGCATCAGGAGAAATGATTGACTTTGACATAAGTCTTCATGCTGTCATTTGTGGGGAATGTCAGCTATCGAAAAAGCTGTTCTGTTATCCACATGTACTGCAGGAGGTGTGCTACAAGGGTCAGAGTTATTCTGGTTTCAGCAAGAACCTTTATCCTCCTTGGCAATCAATTTCACAGTCAGCGCACATTTTCTGACACTTTCATGCTTCCAGTGGCACATTATTAAACTTATAAAATGCAGATATCCTATCCTATCCTATCCTATCCTATCCTATCCTATCCTATCCTATCCTATCCTATCCTATCCTATCTCCTATCCTATCCCATCTGAAATATGACTCGTGCACTAATTTTAGACATAATTTCAGCTTCTACATTAGATATTTTTTTTCCCTTTTACTTAACTAGAAAGTTCACCATTTCTAATTTAAAATTCACTGGGCACTTGGTAAAATTTCATGCCATTCCTGTTTTCAAGCCAGTTGTTAATACTTTTGCTTTCTAGTGGTTTTGTTTTTCAGCTTTCTGGTGTAAACACAAAGTGAAGAGGATGCAACAAGTGCTGTAGGAAAGGTCTCATACTGCTTCTCAGATTATGTATATTTGTATCACTGTCTTAACTGAAGATCATTTCAAAGCCATATAACAAGAACAAACATCATGCTTTACTGCTGGAACAACCAGTGATAACTTTATAAGAACTCCCATTGGCTTCAGTGTCTCAAACTGTAGCTTTTGTCTGAAAGTAGAGCTCATACTGCCTTTCAGGATGAAGGCAATGTAAACCAACATTTTTAATGCCAAAATTCTCTTTTCCAAAGCAAAATCCAAGTGCAAAAAATCATCTTCAGGAGCTATTCAGGGTATAATTTAACTTCATAGGTGTAGGATAAAGACCACTCCCATAGGGAGGTGATGGCACTATCAAAGTATAAATGTAAGAAATGGAGATGTGTTCCTCTATTCCTATAAAAATAATATTAAGCAACCTGTCCTCCTGCATTTCTTCTTCCTTGTGCTAACTCTTCTGCTGAAATTTGCTCTAAAGTCTTACTCCTTGTTCCCTGCCTCCTGAAAAGTACAAATACTATTGCCATAGGACATTGCCATGGGTAAGGCAGAGTAAAGACAGAAAAAATGAGGTGTTAATGAACTGTTGAGCAGCATGAAACCAGTTCACATTTGACTTCTTCCTCTCACCAGCGACATCAGAAAACTTATCTTGTTTTTCTGTAACCTCATGAAAAAACACACTCCTGTATCCAAGTAACCTTACATCTCCTTTTATAATTAATACTATTACATAGAATCTAAGCTTACACAAATGTCCCCAGTGACAAGATTAACTTCAGAGGTATTAGTCAGCAGGAGTCAGTCATAAAGCATAAACTAATTAATGTTTGAAGACAAGGATACGATGAGAGAGGTCACACAATTGACGTGCTTTTGAGGATTGCAAAGTAAAAATGGAAAAGAAGTGAAACACATAATCTTCAGGGAGTTATTTCAGCAGTAACTGGAGAACCAGTGATTGCTTTCCTGAGTGCTTCTGTGTTCTTGGTTTTATCTTCCTTGATCATATATTAAATGTGGCAAAAAAAAAGGAAAGTAAAGATGGGAGAAGGTAACTGAAATCTTTATAGGGACCATCTCAACTGACCAAGAAATGTATCCAAGAAAATAAGTTTACAGAAGGCACCGAATTTACAAGAATACACCAGAATTAGATATTGTGTCTGATATTCTGGTATTCAATTAAGGCGAGGTGCTGTGCAAAACAAGAATGAATCTGATATTTTTATCTCTTCATATTTATTTTACTTTTTGTGCACTAGAATGCTTTTCTTCTTAGGCCCAGATGCTTCATTCTAATTCTATTATAGTACACATTTAAATATGCTCTTATATGCTGACCTCTGTGAGAATTAAAGTAAAACTTCTGTTGAATACTTTGTTGAATAAATGTAGATGATTAATACATGCTTAAGTGCCCTGATTAAATGTGGGCTGTGTTGACAATGTTCTTATTTCATACACAAAGATGGGAAGTTCGAAATTGTAAAATAATGGAGCTGTTCTGATTTTTATTAACTGAAGTTCCTGTCTACTCTGTTTGATTTCACTTCTACATCTGCCAAAGAAATTGTTTCTTTAAAAATTATCCATTTAAATTTACTGCAGCCACTTCAAATTCACTATGGAGGACTAATCTCACTTCTCATATGTAGGTAGGAACCTGGGAGACCGTGGTGTGAAAGCCCAGCAGCAGCAGGCCAGCACCAAGTAATTTGCTCTTGTACCCAGCCAGTGCTGAAAGCAGAGCAGGGGAAAAAAAAGGGGACAATGTGGTCAGCAGAGAGAAAAGAGATGTGAATGGGCTGCAAAAAGAGCCAGGAAACAATAGCTGTTCTATTCAAAGGACACTGGTGACATGAGGGTCTAAAACCTGAGCAAGGAGTGCAAGTGCTGGACACTCTCAAAGGGTCCATGGGCAGACTGTGAACAGGACTGTTTTGAGGCATATTCAGGCTGTAAGTCTGGCAAGAAAATAAACTGGAATAAGGCAAATGGGGACAGTAGAAAGGTGGAATTATTTAATTCAGTGTCGGATTTAAGAATTTGCCAGTTTACTACATTTCGTTCATATAGGACATCCATGTGAGAGCTGGTGTCACCTGAGCAATTAACTGAGATTAAAGGCAGTGGAGAGGTGAGACAATACAAGAGCAAAGAGAAGTTGCAAGGGGTGAGGGTAAACACAGATCCAGTACCAGGGAGATGGGAAGTGAGTGATGAGATGCAGGAGATCTGTGACCCAGAGGCCATGCTCCTAGGAGCTGGTGTGGGTGTATACTCAAGTATCCGTATTTCTTTTATCTCAGACTAATCCAGAGTCAAGAGGTAGTTCGGTAAGAAAATAACTGATGTTATCTATTCCTCCACCGAATTAAATGGCAGATGTTGGGTGGTAACTTTAAAATCTACATTACTTTCGATCCATATCATTATCAAAATTTCTCAGATTTTTTTTTTTGTCAGAAGTAAGAAGAATCTCCCCATGCACACAACAATAAATAAAGACCGATAAACAACATCCACATTCCCCAGTCAGAATGAAGGAAGCTCTGAAAAAGCAGATTTGAATTTGTCCAGACCATCTTAATTTGATCTCAGTGTGCATATATATGAGGGCAAACAGTATTTTTTTCCAGAGTCACAATTTATACAGAAAAGCATTGACTGTGGTACTTCTTTTATCTCTCCTTCTTGAGTTGTTCTGTGGAAGAACAAGGATTCTTTTAAGCATTGTTTTTAGGTTCAGTCTACGTGTCTTTTTCCTCTGTAGTCTCCCTTATGCAAGAAAAAAACTATAGACAGACTGAAATCTTGACACAGAGATTTTGCTTGAAGCAAATGTGACCTTATAGTTCAACAACTTCATTGGTTTCCATATTTCCAAAAATAAATAATGAGCAGGATGTTTATACAAGAATTCTGCCCATTAAATTGAATTGTCCTAACTTTTCTTTAGGCTCTAGCTAACAGAAAAACTAACAAATGCACATTTGGTAAGAAACAGGCAATGAATTTGAAAGATGCTCTAAACATGAATTCCTTGCTGAAGTTCTACTTAGGTACAAAAGTTTGGTTTTGTTTTTGTTTGTTTGTTTGTTTTTGATTTTGTTTTTATTTTTGTTTTTGTTTGGTTTTGTTTTTAAGTTTCTAAAAAGAAAAAAAAATCATGTTGGATAAAGTTGTTGAAAGGTCAGTGAGCTGTAGAGATTTTTTTGACATTCACACACACATTTCTTTTATTGAATTAGAGGTGACATTGAATAACATTCTGATGCAGGAAAAAAACCATGTCTCTTTCAGGCTTAAAGTAATAGTACAGGAGTAGGCTGAGAATTTAGTGGAGCTATAACATTTAATCCTCACCTGACTTCCCTGTTACTTTTATGCTCAAGACATATAAAGAGGCAAAAAAGCAGATGTTATCCCAATTCGCTCTTGTGTGTATAATTTACTGGACAAAATTATAGCATTTTAAGCAGGAAGGACTGTCACTAATATTTATTCCAATAAATATACTAATGATTAGGGCTTCTGTTTGTCACATCTTCTCAAAACATTATGTCCAGTGCACTGCCTCATTACTTGAAGTCCAAAACTTGGTACATCATTTCAGGCTGCTAGAAGACACACTCCCTGGGTCAGATCGTTAGAGAAGCTTTAATCCTTTAGAACAATTTTTCAATACTGTTTACACCAGGGACTTCCTTGTACAAATCCTCTTTACACAAGACAAGAATAACACAAGAAGAAACTATTTGTCTCTGATCTCTGCCAAGAAGGAGAGCAAGCCTAAGTCCTCAGGGGGCTTTCTATCACTTAAACTAACCAGGAGGGGATTAATCAAAGATATGTTTGCTGTGTGCTGTACAGCCAGCTTCAAAGGTACAATCACATTGATCAGTGTACAACAGAACACCACTCACAGCATCTTATGTTTTAAGTTGAAGTAGAGCAGAGACTGGAATGGCTGCTTTGTTTTATCACTCCTTCTTTCCCATCAAAAAAACAGCAGGGTACTGTGATGCCCTGAAGTCCAAAGTGCGCTGACCAGGTGTTTGCACAGGAACTCAACCCTGCACTGTAATGAAGGCCAAGCATTGGACTCTCTGTGGTGATTTTACGTACTAGTTCCTTGTGAGCAAATCTAACCTCCTTTTACATGAACTTTTAAAAACTGTCTTGTTTGCAAACATTTATGTGACATTTATGTGACATTCATTATTCCTGCATAGCTCCATTTTTACCTTTGCATAAATAGCATTATTTCCATCCTGTCACAACAGGATACAACTGAAATATTGTAGTGGCGAAGTAACTCCATTGGCATCAATGAGAAGCACCAGTAAACTTTCAGATACCATTCCTGAATGAAAAATTGTCCCGCCTATATACAAATAGATTAATGGATAGAATTATAGAATCATATAATTGCTTTGGTTGGAAAAGACCTTAAGGATCATCAAGTCCAGTCATTAACCTAACACTGCGAAGTCCACCTTTAAACCACGTCTCTGAGAACATAATATAAATGCCTTTTAAACACCTCCAGGGATGGTGACTCCACCACTTCCCTGGGCAGCCTGTTCAATGCCTCACAACCCTTTCTGTGAAGAACTTTTTCCTAACATCCAATCTAAACCTCTCCTGGTGCAACCTTTAAACCACGTCTCTGAGAACATAATATAAATGCCTTTTAAACACCTCCAGGGATGGTGACTCCACCACTTCCCCGGGCAGTCTGTTTCAATGCCTCACAACCCTTTCTGTGAAGAAGTTTTTCCTAACATCCAGTCTAAACCTCTCCTGGTGCAACTTGTGGCCATTTCCTCTTGTCCTATCACTTGCTACTTGGGAAAAGAGACCAACCTGCTCTGTGCTACAACCTCCTTTCAGGCAGTTGTAGACAGCAATAAGGTCTCCCCTCAGCCTCCTTTTCTCCAGGCTGAACAGCCCCAGTTCCCTCAGCTGCTCCTCATCACACTTGTGCTCCAGAACCCTTCACCAGTTTCACTGCCCTTCTCTGAACTCTCTCCAGCACCTCAATGTCTTTCCTGTAGTGAGGGGCCCAAAACTGAACACAGGACTTGAGGTGGGGCCTCACTAGTGCTGAATACAGGGGGATGATCCCTCCTCTAGTCCTGCTGGCCACATTGTTTGTGGTACAAGCCAGGATGCTGTTGGCCTTTTTGGTCACCTGGGCACACTGTTGACTCACATTCAGCCAACTGTCAATAAACACCCTCAGATCCTTTTCCCCCAGGCAGTTTTCTAGCCACTCTTCCCTAAGCCTGGTGTGCTGCCTGGGGTTGTTGTGACCCAAGTGCAGGACTCAGCACTTGGCCTTGTTGAACCTCATACAATTGGCCTCAGCCCACTGATCCAGCCAGTCCAGATCCTTCTTGCCCTGAAGCAGATCAACATTCCCACCAAATTTGGTGGTGTACTGGATCCCATGATCCAGATAATTTGTAAAGATGCTAAACAAAACTGGCCCCAATTCTGAGCCCCAGGGAACACAACTTGTGACTGGCCACCAGCTGGATTTAACTCCATTCACCACAACTCTTTGGGCCCAGCCATCTAGCCACTTCTCTGCCCAGTGAAGGGCATACCCCTCCAAGCTATGAGCTGCCAGCTCATGCTGTGGGAAACTGTGTCAAAGGCTTTACTGAAGTCTAAGTACACAACATCCACAGCCTCATCCCCTAAGTGGGTTATCTTGTTATAGAAGAAGCTCAGGTTAGCCAAGCAGGACCTGATTTTCATGAACCCATACTGACCGGGCGTGATCACCTGTTTATTCTGTATATGATGTGTGATGGCACTCAAGATGATCTGCTCTGTAATCTTCCCCAGCACCAAGATCAGACTGACAGGCCTGTCTGAATGAAAAATTACAAAGACACTTTTCATAAATCTCAACTAAAAAAAAATAAATCAGTTTTACTAAAATATTTTTGTACTTTTGTTGAAAATGAAAAACTTTGAAGAAAATATACACATTGCAAAAAAGTTCCTCTCATGAAATACTTGTCAATTTTCATCAGTTAACTTTACAGAAAACCCATAAATGGTTAGATTTTTTTCAATAAAGAGACTTGCCATTAAAATTTTCAGAAATAAAAATAGTGGTTTTAAATTTTGTCGTATTTTAAATAATGCATATAACATTTTTTGGATGAGGGAAGGATTTTTGGGGAGACAAAAAGGGTGACCTCTGTCACAGGACAGCCATATGCTGGTAACTACAAGATTCAGTTGTATCTTATAGAGAGATCAAGTCTCTGATTTACATAATTAAGAAAAGTGACTTTTCCATAGATGTCTTGCAACCTAGCCAAGGTTCTTTATCATCAGTCTACGGATAGTTAATGTTTAATTATTTATACAAAGAAAAACAGATGCAAAAAGAGTTCATATCCCTACTAATTGATGTAGTCAGCTAAGCTGTTTGCTGTATTTCCATCTCTATTTGCCCCTTTTTCCTTTTTTTTTCCTTCTCATTGAAAAACTTCAAAATATTTAGGTTCTACTCCAATATTGTACAAAACCAAATGTCAAAACCAGAAAACTTTTCAGTTGAGTGGATTTGTTTTTCTAAAGATAATGAAGTTATTTCTGAACTATTGGAAGAAAGAAAAGGTAAAACTGATAACAGCATCACAGCCTTTTGTGTTCTTTTGTTAAATATGATACCTTTTCTTCTTTTTGAGAGATGTCCATTTCCTCTACCCTAGTAGAGTAACAGCTCTAGCTCAGGTTGCCATTTCTCTTGAGGTACAACTACTCTCTTCTATCTGAGAGATATTTATTGCCCAGGTATCTGGGAAGACAGAAAGAGGGAGATTGCAAGGGAAAAGATGGTGTTTGTTGTATAGGTTCATTAGCTGCTATGTTTGATGCCCTTTCTAACAAGTCTGACATTTCTCAGTAGGCCACAGCCAGTTCTGGATTCTCCACAGATGTTCTCATTCTGTCTTCTCTGTATCTTCTCTCTTACTACTCCTCATTTCATGGGAAACTCACCCTTTAGGATGTTTTGGTCAGTGATAATTGGAAGAAAATGACCTGTTGTGAAGGAAGAATTATTTACATTTTTCTGTACTTCAAGAATGTCTTCAGTAAGTGAAGCTGGACTCTACCAGATTCCTGTTCTCTGTAGCTGCTGAGCCAAACACTGGCACAAGAATAAAATCAACTAGCTACACCCTGAATAGAAGGAGTTGTTCAAGGTCCCAGCAAAGTTAACCCCTTTGGGAAACATGGAGGAGAACTGGAGGAAGTTTAAAAGGAACTACAAGCAATAGGCAGCAGCAAAAAGGAAGACAGAAGGCAGCCTTGTTTCTGACAGTAGGTGGTTTTGAACTACTCGACGTTTTAATGGTTTTCAGTACCTCAAGCAGAGAGACTAACTCTGAAAGTGCAGTACAAAATTCAAGGAGTACTTCATACTTCACATAAAAATGAAGCATGTGAACAATTTTTAGACAGACTCAGATTAAAGATCTGCAAGAATTTGTGGAGGAATTTGTACCATTTTGAGTCGTATGATGCTATTTTTCAGTTTTGGAGTTAACTCAGTCTTTAATATCTGACTAGATCATGACACCATCTAGGGCAAAACACTCCAAAAGAGGCTACTAAAGGATTCAGAACTCACTAATGGCAAAATAGTTTTTTCCAGGCCAAATAAATTGTCTGCTGAAGCCTCTGAGCTGTGGTGTTTGCATATGTTAGAGGTTATGGAAGATCTGAATCACTGCAAAGACAGATACCTGAGGCATGAAGACTTGTGGAGCAGTTCACAATTAAGAGCCGAATTGTGGTTCACAGGACACAGAAAACTGCAAAGAATACTTTGGTGAATTATGTTAGTATGTAAGAGTCAAAAAGGGAAGCATAACTCAGACAAGGAAGGTGGTGGTAAAGCTTTTAGTTCTGAGGAACTCTTTCTAGGAAAAGTCAACTGTGACACAAAGTGAGATACATTTGAAATAATATGTAAAATGTATAGATTTAAATTCAGACAGAGATGTATAAGTCAATGCAATGAGAGAAACAAAGTAATAAGCAGCACCTGAAGGTCAATGGGTGGACTTCAGTGCTTAGTAGTGAATCAGTCTCTGGTTTATTTTCTCTACTTTTAGACAAATAATCAGAGTTTCTAAATGGGGAGTAGAGATGCCTTCTCTCTGCAAAGGGCTTTCCCAGTTTTCAGTACTGTGGAGAAATTCACCTGCAGAGAATCATATAAGATCAGCCTTTGAGGATCTCCTGCTCTGTCTCACTCCATCTCTCTGACCATAAAGGGAACGTCAAGTGACTGAGCACTTGACACAGATCTGTTTTTTTAAGTTTTGGAAGTGGAATTATATGGAATAAGTCTGAATCCAAAGAAATATTTATATGGAAAAGATGTATTTATGATGTTGATAAGAAAAGGAAATCCAGTGCAGGTGAGAAATAAGCAGTGTTCAGTCAGATGGTGAACTGAATGGAAGAGCCCAGATCCAAAATCATTAAAGAGGACAAGAAAACACCTTCTGGTCAGAGAAACACTATCAATAGAACTTCAGAAACTATCCATCTTTCTAAATTAGAGTCTTTAAGTCAAAGTCAATGGACATGTTTTTCTGAAAATTGAAGAATAAGTAGAACAACTGGAATGAAAAAAGCACTGGTCATTGCAGAAAAACATGTGGAACATATAACTTATGCAAAGCAATAGAGTTAAAAAATGCAAAATGTTAAAATAATGCAAACTTCCTATCTGCAGGAATAGACATTTTTTGACTAATGATTGATGCCAAATTGTTTTTGTATGCTTCTTTTGTTTGCTGAATACCAAGGTTAGATGAGACTATATGCTGGTCAAAGTTAATTTATTTCTGTGACTTCAAGACTACAGGAAACAGACTGCAAACCACTAATTTTATTGCCAAAAGTGATTGCCCATGACTCCCACAAAAAAAAAAAAAAAAAAAAAAAAAAAAGGGATCACTTTTAAGCTTATTATAAATGTTATCTTCACTGAAGACAAAACAGAGATTTTTTTTTTTTAATTGTAAAAGGCATGCTCATATCTTTTGGATAAAGCATGGCAGAGTCAATTCTAGAGCTGGAGCATGTACTTTCCCTGTCAAGAAAGGAACATGTTCATCTTTCTCAGCTAAAAAGTGAATTGAGACTGCTGAGGACAACATCTTATACATAGAATAGGTCTATGATCAGTGTGTTGCTGGGACTAGGTGCTTCAAGTTCGTATTTTCAGTCTGAGGTGTGTCTTAATATTATGCAGGACAAGACGTCAAAAAAGTAATTTCAAAGGGATTAATATACACATCATGTAAGGATTGCAAAATGTAAGGAAACGGTCAGAAGTGCTTTATATTGATCTCAAGTGAATAGCAGCATTGAATACAGTGTTAAACCTTGTTGTTTGGCAAAACATATCGGTCAAATTAAACAAAAATACAAGGGCAGAAGAACAGAAAAAAAATGGTCCCAAAACAAAACAAGTAGAACTGCTTACATTGCACAAGAGAAAACAAACAAACACACAAGCCCTTGCCTGTTACTCTCACTTTCCCAGGACTATATTCCTGGAAATTAAACGACTGTGTTCATCCATATCAGTATTCTTCAACAGACATGATAATCTGGCATAACAATGTCAGTGGGATGACAAACGTGAGTCTAAGCAGTTTGCAAGGAAATTATGGGTTTAGACGCTTCATCACTTGTCTTCATTGTCCAGAACCCTAGAGGCTGGTACAGAATAGTACTAAAAAAAAATTAACTTTTTGTTAAAAAGCAGTTAGGTCACACTCTGATCTGTCAACTTACAAAACAGCAGGAGGGAAGTATGGGTTGCTCCCTGCTGAGTTGTCTGCACAGAAAAACAACAGAAGTCTTCACTTTTAGAAAATCATGAGAGAAATTGGTAGAGTAAATGGGGTTGCTATGTTAATAAGAGGAAGGGCAAAAATAAAAAACTGAATAAATGAGAAGAGCATTTCCTTTTCCTTCTGTGCAGGAGTCATACCCTGACACCTCCCAGGGAATCCTTTTCTTCTCTTGAGCATCTTCCCAGCTCCTAAAACTCTCAAGAAATTGTGATCTTAAAGGAATGTATTCCCTCAGAATGATCTGTTTGTTTGCTTGTTTGTTGTAATGGTTGGAATACCGGTAAAACTTTGATAGAAATTATATTTTATGTAGTTTTTGAGGTTTTAGAGCCTGGGTTGTTCAGGCTGTACAGAAGACCAAGTGCTATGGGGAACATAGACAACAGGGAACAGCTTACTTGTCTTCTGATGACACTTACCGCAGTCTTCACTGAACTTTGCCTGAAAGATTATCAACTACTTTATAGAGGAGGGAAAGTGATGTGTCAAAACATGTGATCACACAGTTTAATTTATTACAAAAGTCTTAAGTTATCCATACAATTATTATCCATTTCAAGTAAAATTTTCTGGGCTGTCAAAAGTTACAGATGGCAAAAGCAGTCTTTGTCCTACTTGACCTGTTCTCCTGATAATGATGTATGCCATATATGCCCTATATATATTTAGTACTTTAAAATAAGCTTTTTCATACTCTTCACTTAGCTGACTGAACACAAATTCTGTCATAAAACATGGTAATATATAAACTATATGTCCTTGTGTGTTGTGTGCAGTTTTTGTATTAAGCAGATGTGAAAGTATAATAAATTCCATACACATGGATGGAAAAATAAAATATAGGAAAACTTCACTCCAGAACTGGAGAGTTACACTTCAAAAATAGCCCTGGAGGTAGAGCATGGCTCTTAGGCTGAGAACAGTTAATGACTGCAGACTGGAGTGCAACCCACAGTTTACAAGCTGGATTTGAATTTGAGCTCCTGAGTTTGTAACTACAAAACTAACTACCCCGTTAATAACCTGCAGAGACCAGATGGACCTGTAATTAATTGGAAATGTTTGTATTCATGCACTTCCAAGGTGCGATTGCTAAACCAGATTTAAGTGGCTGTGCATGTACTTATCTAAACATACACAAACAATAGTGATTTTTATTAAAAGATGGGGCAATTTCTGAAGTTCCATGGAGTTTTTATAAAAAGCATCTCTTTTATAAAGTAGGTCTTGTTGCCTCCTTGGAAGACCACGTGGAGTATTAGACAAAAGAAGTGATACACAAGGAACGTGGGTTTTTGTTTCACCTGCTTCTGAGGTGAATTTGCACAGCTCTCAGTGAGTTGTGCATTTGTGTGAGCCACTGATGAGCAGGGGCAACAGCAATGGCTTGCAGCACAGCTAGACCTGGATGAGGGCATCTGCTCAAACGCTGTGTGAGGGAGCAACATGAAAGTGTGTTCTCAATCCTACTCTTAGGAGAAAAAGCAAATTAAAACACGTTAAGTTACAGAAGCCACCTTCAGGCAGCCATGTTGCTGCTTCATGGGCCACGTCCTTTGTGCACAGCTGATGAATTCAGACAGGTGATCCCCAGATGGGTCAGTTATGGGGAACTACAGTCAATCACTCCCTGGAGCTGCTTTTTTTCTAGACCGACTAAAGGGAAAATTTAGGGAGACTGTGCTCCTGACTTAATACCTTTTGGTAGATAATATTGGGTGAGATGAATATGGACTCAAATTAGTTTAGTAAAACAGAAAACTCATCCAGTTCTCACACAGTCATTCAATTTTCCCACTAGCTGAATTTTAAGAAATACAGTTGCCATTTTTTCTCCTTATGTAAATCTATAAAAAACACTGGAGAGAGAGAGCATTTATAATACAACTTTCTGTTGGTTCTAGTGATTTTTGCAATGAAGGACTATAGCAAGCTGGATTTGCATATTGACATATACATTTCATTGAATGCTGGGTGCTGCTTGGCACCTAAAGCTACACTTAGAGTACTAAGTGTAATCTAAGCTGGAAAGGTTTTATATTGGGAAAAGAAAAAAAGTAAGGCTACAGGGGACTACCCCATTTCTCCCTTTTCTCTAGCTGGTCACAATGTGTCTTGGCAAAGCCACAGCCTGGGCCTTGGTAGAAAGAGCCACTCCATATATCTGTCCTAATGGAATGGTGCCATAAAGAATGATTAGAGTGGAAAGAATGAAAAAATTCAGTGCGAGTACAGTTACTGTGTCTTTGTTGCTCCAGACAAGCAAGCTCATGTTTGTACCACTCAAATGTAAAACTTTATGCAGTAGGCAAGCCACATCCATACTGCTTGTATGGTGCAACCTCCTGAGCAAAACTGTTTTCTGGTTCTTTTTGCTAAGGAAATAACTTAATTTGTAACATATATGCAGTGCAGATGACTTGGAGATATGTGTCATGGAGTGAAAGAGGCACTGAACCCATCTGACAGTATAGATGCACACTGTGAAATCGGTGAGATTTTGTTACATTTCTTTTTCCAAAGATAAACTTCACAGATTTTCATCTCCAGAAATGTTCTTTTTTTTCATAGCTGCAATAGCGGCAGTATGAATCTGTGCATTCATTACCTATATACAGCAGCTTGACTTTTTCATAGTGACTCATTGAAGCCTGAGGTCACTGAGTAGGAAGGTTTCAAAGACCTGCTAAGGAAGAACAGTCCCTGTCAGGAATTTTTGATATAGATTAGCTCTATCTTGTGCAGCTGAGCTACTGACAAAGTGATTTCACAGGAGATCTTTATATACATTTAAAAGGTGATTCACTCAGCCTTGGAGACAACAGACATTGAAGGCAGTCGACTGCAACACTGGAAAAATCACTCTATGGTACTAAATACTTTTTTTGTAACTGACAGAATCATTATTTTTTGTGTGCACTGTAGTTCCTTTGTGTCATATAAGCACTCATTATCCTATACTTTTAAAGGTTAAAAATCTCTACTGGATGACCCAGGGAAACTTGAGCAGCCAGGGTAACAATTAATGGACCTCAAAAGGTTTTGAGGTACCATCGGGATAAATGTAGATGGATTTGAAGATAGTTCCCTCTCTCCACCTCCCCTTTCCGCCCTTTTTTTCTTTTTATTTTTTCTTTAAGCCAAAATGGTTTTATTTCAAAATCAGGCTACTGATCTAACAGTCTCAGATTTTCATTTACTCTGTCGCTTACTTTTTCAACTAAGTCTAGTTTAGTAGACCACTGGTACAACCCAAATCTCTCAAAAAGTTTTGTTTCTGTTTCATATCCAGAAAGGTTCCTTTTTCCCTAACTATAATAGAAGCAGTATGAATCATTACCTCCCTATCAGCAACTTGTCTTTGCAGGGTTTTTACTTTTGGTTCAGATCTGAGTTGAAATCAATAAATGTTCCCAACTGCCTCTCACTGCTCTCTCTCTCTTTTTTTTTTTTTTAAAAAAAAAAAAAGAAAAAAAGAAGGGCATCAATGACTTGGAGATAGAGCTATTGAGGAATTCAGTGACATAATGTCTTCACTGGAGAGTTTTAATTTGTGATATCTGAAATATTGTGTGGTGACATTTTGATATTGTTGACGCTCTTGGTGTCATTTGAGGTTGTTCTAGCTGAACTCTACCTGTCTTGTTTTTATCTGCTTGTAATGTTTGCTTTTTGCAAAATTGTATAATCTATTTTTAGCAATCTTTCTTACGGACAGCAAAGATGCAGCTCTCAATTTATTAGACTCGGGCCTTCTGCAGTTCAGCTGACAGAAAATGTCAGGTCTTCGGGCTAGCACTTCCCTGGCATATTGTGTATGAAATCATGGGCATAGCCCCTTATGAATTTATATGCTTGGAATTCAGCTGCTTTCCTTGAACCATTAAGTCTGGGACAGCTGGGGACTTGGTTCTGCCAGGTTTTCTTTTTCATTACAGATTTAAGTAGAGGTGATGAGGTGTTGCTCCAAATTGAAATGAAATTAAATACCAACTTTGCAAAATCATTGTAAAATGTGTTGACCCTTTCTTCATACTAGTTATTTAAAGAAATAATATAAACATTACCTGCATGTCAAAAGCCCACCACTTCAACTTTGCAAAATCATTGTAAAATGTGTTGACTGTTTCTTCATACTAGTTATTTAAAGAAATAATATAAACCTTACCTGCATGTCAAAAGCCCACCACTTCAGCTAATTGAATTATGAAAAAGCAGCACAAATAATCTCCAGATTATTTTAATTAGATTTAGTATGAAAGTAAGTTTTGCAGTACTGCTATTTGTGTCTAGGTAGGAGGATATTCTATACTAGTATATGACACTTATATACTCAACATGAAAAGTTCATGGGAAGAAGTTTCCCATGGTAGGAGTTATACCGGCATAACTATTTAAAATCCTTTTTTCAGAAAGCTTTTCAAGCTCCCCCAGACAAGCTAAATCACATTCTCCAAAGCAGATATTGCTATTTGTTAAGACTTGTTTCATTTCCATATAAAACTGGCCCGTAACAGATGGATGGAACAGTGCTGACTTCGTCTATTTGCTGTAGCATGTAGATACATGCATGATCTACACAGGAAAACTGTTAAAAGACAGAGGATACTGCAACATAAGCAGTGTTTTTAGTGATCAAGACAGAAATAGTGTGATAAAACAGACAAAATGTGCTTATTCCACCTACAGTTACACAGACTTTGTCACCTTCCATCTTGGTTTCCCCACACTCATACAGTGGTGTTACAAGGTGCTGCAGGGAACTCAGCACAGTGGTGTGTCTGAGCATCCTGTTTCTAGTGCTAGCATGAGTCAACACGAGGTTAAAAACCATGGTTGTTGTCCAGCTTAAACAAAAATCTGTTGATGGGGTATATGTTCAAGACTTTCACTTCTCTTAAATTTCATGGTAATGATCCAAATGGCTTTGCTAGCTGAGTGGCTGTTAATTGGATTAGTATTTCTGACGTTACCTATGGATGACTGATAGAACAACAAAAGATTCATAAATTATTAATTTGCATGTGACTTTTTTGTTTCCTCTGACAATCGGAGAGAAACCCAAAACCAGAGCTCATGGTTAAGTCAAAATAATCACCAGGTCGTGAGGACTCTTGATCTCTCTGATGAAGATAAGGAACAGTGGAGTTCCTGCACACCTTATGCACCTTCACTCACTGTCTGTCTCAATAATCTCTCTTGTCTTCTTAGTTTATTTGGATTATAATAGGATGTAAACAGTGTTATTAATAAATAAACAAGCCAGTTGCACACACAAAATATAGAATTCGTTACCACTTACTGAAGGTAAGTGTTGGCTGTCTTCTGTCATGGCTGAGAAACATATTTCCTTTTGGCTGTGGTTTTAGTTCTAGGATCTAAGTGGAATCTCTTCATTTCATGCTGAAATAATCTGCAGTTCAGCATTAATATGCCTGATGTCTGCAGAGTTATGCCACCTCCACACTCTGGTAATGCAAAGTTTTCCTCAACCTGTCTGGCAATTACCTATGGTGGGCTCCTCTGAGGCAACTTCACTTTCAGAGTTCATGCTTAAAACACTAATTTGCTGAAGTGGATCAAAAATGAAAGAACTCAGTTTTTGGAGAGCTCACCTGTCTTGTTTAGGTGGTTCACATGTGACTACTACCAAGTGCCTGTCCATCTCTTTGCCCAAAGCTACAGTCCCCAAAACAGGTACAGCAAAATAAGTTTGTGGGTCTCCAAAGACCAGAAGTCACAGTTGGTAGCAGCAAGAGAAATCTGTTTTCTTCAGCAGTTGAATCTGATATGCCAGAAGATTAGCTGAGGCAGATGAGATAGAGGAACAAAATTCAGCTGATGCATTCCAAAAGGTGCAACAACCTTTGACAGCTGGGGAGACCTGGGGCTGGAAAGGCTCTTTTGACAGTAAGGTGATCCAGAAGTTGTCACGGCATCCTCAGAGATGTTTGCTATCATTTTTATCTGCCTAAAGTGATAAAAATATCCTTCACCTTGACAAGTAAAAAAACTCAAACTGCTACCACAGGGCTCCAAGAGTATATGATACTGAGAACAATATAAGTTAGTAGATTTTTCCTGTGTTATTTTAAACACAGAATATTACTAGAAATTTGTATTAATGTATCGGTCCACTGACTACATAGGTGGAGAAGGAAGTTACCCATGTTATTGAGAATCATTTTGTCCCACTCACATACGTGCATATTACAAATGAACAGGAGTTCAGTTGAAGATTCTAGAGGATATCTAGATTGTCTCACTTCTGATTTTTACAACAGAGAACTCATCTACATCTCACGTATTAGCCCAAAAATAAAATGAATGGGTTTTCCCACTTTTTCCTCACTTTCACTACTAAAATTAAAAGTAGAGTATGACTCTGAGAACAGGAATTATTTAGATTGTAATTTATTTGACTTGAAGGCTGTCTTCCCATCATTTGCCTGTATAAGTTCAGTATACTAAAATCCCGACTGTCTGATGGTGACCCTGACAGCTGGCTAGAACACAAATAAATAGTACTAATGAAAGTTGAAAACAGACACATGATTCAATTAAGGTCCAAAATAGAACTGAAAAATGGCAACAGCAATCTTTCCATTTTCTGAATTTTCAGAGAACAATTTGAAGTAATGCACAAGGACTGAAAATGACAGAGGTTTTCTTTTAAGGATGACATTAAAGACAAAGAGATCATGAAAAAGAAGTGCCCATCCTGACTTTCCTACTACAATGCCAATTCCTACCTTCTTCGAGAAGATTCGTGCTCCCAGAGAGGCTGAGACACTTCTTGGAGGGTTGTATCGACATCTCTCTAAAGCCCCACTGAGGTAAACTTTGGGGAATGGTCTCCCTCCCTTATGAAGTTTAAGGTGCAAAGAAGTTATTTGCTATTTCTTCAGTAGTTATTTGGAATTGATACCCAGAAGGAGGCCACATGGCAGAATCTGTCCCAGAAGACAACTTTTGATTTCTTATTTTATTAAGAATTCCTACCTTGAGTTCCTCTGCTCTTTTTCATACTGGAGTGCTCTAAAATTTCTGTTGACCTGTTTTCGGTTTATGAATTACTTGCAAATCCCTTTGAAATTAATTATTTGTCTTCGAGGACCTTAAGTTTGTCTGTTACCTGATATTTTCCTTCAACTGGTATGTTTTCACACATAAAAAAATTCTTCATTTGCAACGACAGAAGCAGAGTTTTATAGAATTCACTGCATTGCCATGGGAACGAATGAGTTCCTTCCGAATCATCATGGACAACTAACTCAGATGAAACAGGAAAAAGCCCTAACCTTTGCCCATTCCTCAAACATACGTCAAAACTGATTTGTTCTGAATGTTCAAAAAATTGAGAAGGTCCCTCAGACACATAGGTGGATTTCTAAAGTTTATTTATATTATTAGAAACATAAAGAGGCACTGCCTGATTTATCTGTACCCTTTCACACTGAAGTGCTTAAAAAATATGTGGCTTTCAAGCTGCAAAGAACAATTAACAGCTTACCAGAAAAGCTGGGAAGAAAGGATATTATTTTTGAAAATCATTCCAATTTTCATTTCATACTTCCATTTAGGATTTTCCAATACATTTTTATGTTTAGAATAATAAAAAAAAAATCTTAATTTTGACCATTTTCACAAAAGTGATTTGTCATTGTTATCTGTAGATCCAATAGAATCTGTGATGTGTGGAATGTCTTTGTGCCTATTGTTACCCCTTACATTTGGCAAAAAATAGAAACATTTTGAGAAATCACTATGGAAGATAGCATAAAGAAAAATGGAGGAAATCAACAAGAAATAATATATTTTATATATCTTATGACTAAAAGATGAAAAATTGAAATAAAAATGCTCAGATTTTTGTAAATCAAAATAAAAATTAGAAGATTTTTTTTCCTCATTTTTCCTGACTTTGCTTTCAAGGTAAATAATGTTAAACTGTGGTGTTTTGCAATGAAAAAGTGTTATTTTATGACCAGACATATTTTTCAGTAGGAAGATTTTGACAAGCCTTATTTCTGACTGATTCTTTTCCTGATTTGATTGAGTTTTGAGGTTCCATCCAGCAGCCTTGAAATGATTAATTCTCCATCACCCAGTGAAGTGAGTCTATAATCAAACCTACAGTAAATTAAAATATAAATTTCTGTATTCACTAATAAGGAGTTTGGAAGTGTTCACTTCAACGTGGCTAATAGAAAATCTGAAGACTTTTGGTCTGTACAATTAGTTTTGGGATCTCGAAGGAATCTGGTTTCACAATTAGAACATCGGTCTTGGGTGAAAACAGCTAGATTCTGCCTCCATGGAGTTGCTGACTCAGGGTGGTAGGAATTCAATCTATTTGTGACTTAAGAGTGTTCTAATCTTTGTGTTGGCACTGTAATGAATTTTACCTTTAAGCAAAATGTTAGGAAACTAACTTTTATGTTTCTATCCCCCATTTTATCGGTGCACCTACACTGAAATAAAAAGGTAAAATTCATTAGAATTAACACACATCTACAACGTATTAAAAGGTCACATTAAAAGAAGCTTTAGAAGCAGAAATATTTATTTATTAAGGGTAGTTTCAAGAAATTATTTAATAACTTACTGGGACCCCCTTAGAAGTTTTTGAAGAACACTCTGCTGTATATATGTTTATTTTGTCTCCTATGAGTAATATATCAACCAGGTTAGAAGACAGTCGGAAATACTGAGCATGGGGATGGTTTGCAAAAATGCCGTCAGTGTTCACAATGTGTACATCAGTCTAACGCTTAGAGGCTAGTCAAAGGTCAGAGACTTGGGTTCAGTGATTTACTCAGGTGATAGATCTTCAGCCCTCTGTTGAAGGAATACATGACTAATGCGATAATGGAAATAGAATAATAGAATCATAGAATCGTTGGGTTGGAAGAGACGTTCAAATGTCATCTGGTTCAACCCTCCACAGCAAACAGAGACATCTTCAACTAGATCAGGTTGCTCAGAGCCCTGTCCAGCTTGGGTTTCGATTTCTCCAAGGATGGGGCATTTATCATCTCTCTGGGTAACCCGGGCCAGTGTTTCACCACCCTCATTGTAAAAAATAGGTGATAGGTAAGCTGAGTATCCTTGGCTGAGGATATCCTGAGTTTGATCCCTAAATTCCTGTAATGTTTTTCAGTTCAGCCAATGTATTTTGTTATAAAATGCATGCAGCATAGAGTGGAAATCAGAAATCCTCACTTCTAGTGTAAGGCACAAGGGATATTATACAGAAACTGAGTTCTATTGCCCACACGAGTAATTGCACTTTCTGGAAAGTCTAATCCTACATGAGTTTGTTAGGCATGTGCAGAAGATTCAGACCTTGCTGGGAATTTAACAGGGCAATGTCTGGCTTCTGAGATCCAGGGTCATGTACAAAGTGCAAATTCACCCAGTCCAGGATGTATCTGGACATTCTGATTGGGGAAATGATTGGTGCAGAAGTAATTTCGGAATCAAAGAAGGAGAGGTCTAGCGAATATAGGTGGCAACTGACATCCTTCCTTCCTTCCTTCCTTCCTTGATCATCCTAATGGCCCTTTGTTGGACTCTCTCCAGTATGTCCGTGCCTCTCTCCCAGTACTGGAGACAGTACTCCAGGTGTGACCTCACCAGGGCTAATCAGGGGAAAGGGTCACTTCTCTTGACCTGCTGGCAATACTTTGCATAATGCAGCCCAGGATAACATTAGCCTTCTTCGCAGCAAAGGCACATGGCTTGCTTATGTTCATTTTGGTGTCCACCAGGACCCCAAGGTCATGGTAGTTTTGCTTATGTTTGCAGTCAGTCTTTTGGCTTGGAATTGCCACATTCTGAGCTTCATTTTGTTACTGTGTTGTTTTTTCTGTGGTGTTTTGTACACTGTTGTGTTCTGATTTTCAAGACTTCTCTCAAACTTGCTTCTCATCTGCATAATAAGCATGGTTGATCAAACAAGCAACAGATAGGTGCACTATAGGTCAGTTAAGAATGTGGACCTGAAGAAATCAAACACGTATAAGACAGTGGGAGCATCACCTTACACTATTTACTGCAACTGTGGAATCCAAGATATTCATAACAGTATCTACAAAAAAGAACAAACAGCTTTGCTGGAACAAAGGTGAATTGTAAATGTACCAGAGAGTAACTGACAGTAACTCTCATTGATCTTCTACCATTAAACCTCAAGATGTTTTGAATACATCTATGTCATGAATGCCTTTAGGGACAAAGGATGACTAACAACAGGACCATTTATCTCTTTCCTGCTTCTCAGTCTTTATGTGGCCACTCAGCACTTCAAACATAAGAGAACACATCATTCACTTCCTATTTTGTTTAACTAAACCAGCCACTGCCAAGGAAGTGCCAGAATTGAATCAAATTTCCATGAAGGAAATGACTTGCTAAAACATTTAGATATCAGTATTTTTTTCAGAAAAGAATACTTACCACTGCTGTGTTCTCAGAGAATTGAAGACCTAAATACTCTCTCTTGGGCAGAATAAGAAATGGTAGCCTGTGGACTATAAAAGTGAACCTTGAAGACCTACTGCCAGAAAGTGTTTATCCTTTATGCAGATCTGGAATGTCACAAATATTGTCTAGTAGGGTGCTGTGAATGACAACTTTTAACTGGCGCTAATCAAGGGCATGGCCAGGTGAAGAAGAAACAAAGTAAGCAGTAGAACTAAATATAACTGACTACAGATCACACAGTTAATTTCTTCATTTTGGTATTGATTTTATATCATAAAAAAGGAACTATATCTGAAGTTTCTTACATAACAAAGTGTTCTCAGATAATTCAGCCCAGGTCAATCTAAGAGGATTATTTTAATAAAATAGAAATTATTTGAGTTTGGCTTTTATTGCAGTTTGTTCTTTTCTAATTTAGAAAGTAAAGGAAAACTAAAAGAAGATGTAAATGGAGAAATATTTCAAACTAAATGACTCAGCTTTTGTTATTTTGAATGGTTTATATTTTTCTGTGTGAATTTTTGCTAGAATAATAATATTCATTTGGATTGTTTAGATTCAACTGAACTAGGAATTTTAAATTGCCCCTTCTGAAAATTATTGACCATGTTCTCACATAATGGTCATTTTTTCACCTTTGATCCCTGATAACTTTCAACAATCAGCCATCTTAAGACCTCACAAAGAGAAACATAAGTTTATCAAAAGCATCTTCATCAATGTTTTGAGATTAATATGTTGAGTTCTTTCTAGATAGAACCTATTATTCTAGTGCATTAAAAGAAAAAACATCATATAAACACACAATGAAAGCAGCTAATTTACAAGCTACTTTTGATGCCAAATGATTGGAAAAATATTATCTTCTGCCATAAAAAGGTACTTTTTTTCTCTTCTTTCTAATTTATGATCTTTGTCTTTTTTTTTTTTTTTTTAATGGAATAGTCATACTAGTTCTTCTTCCTTTCCTGTAAAATTTCCCTCAGTCTCTTCTAGTTCAAAAGACCCAGGTGAGGAGACCAAAACAATTGCTTCTTTGTCTCTTGATTAAATAATCCCTGACAGACCCAGCTACTCCCTCCAAAGATGTTTCAGCTGCAGGAAAACAGATACAAATATAAGAAATTGTTTGGAGAGATTTTTCCCCTTCTTTTACATTAGTAACATCTGAAATTATAAATGTTGTAACTTAGTGTGTAAAGAATGACAAAACCAGGTAGCTTTGTGACACACTATTTTTTCTTGCTTGATATTGCTAGACTTGCTACCAACCCTCTGTGCTTTTGCCACAAAAGTTAGGTTTTTTGATGCCACACAATAGATTGTACTGATTACTTCTAATTTATAGTATATTCCAGAGACCTTGTCAATTGTCTATATTGCAAAAATCTTAGCTCAACTGTTGGCTAGAACAAGTCTTATTTTGGCTCAAGTACTCAAACGGAACAGGTATCTTAATTGAAATCACTTCTTCCATATGAGATATGCTTAAAGGAAAAGGTATATTAAGAGTGCTCTGTTATGACACATAACTCAAAATATATTCTTTCTCCAAACTCATAGTTGAAAAATCTTTCAAATTTAATGCCCTGGAAAAAATAGATTTAGATATTTTCGTTGGTCTTAAAAATAATTTTTAGACACACAATCACATACTGACTTCAAATATTAGGATCAAATTTTGCTCATCTGTGTTAGATTTTCTCTTCTCTTGGTGCTTATTCCTTCTTGTGATCTGTACGTTTATTTGCCTTTGACTGGTCTCTTCAGTTCTGCTTTGGTTGTGATCTTCCAGTAGCATTTTCTTCCTGTATGCCCCTTCTCTGATTTTGATGCCTGTGTTTCAGTTTCCTTTTCTCTGTGTTGACTTTAGCACTAAGCTGATAACCTGTACAGACTAAAAATCTTGTATTTCCTTTTCTGATTTTTTTTCTACTTTATTTATTGATTCATCTTCATCCTTCAGTGAAAGAACTGTTCACTTGATTTGTTTTTTACTGTACAGTATAATACACTAGATGTCTTCCTTATAAATAATTGTTAAACCAGCATTACATGTACCTGAAAACATGTGTAGACCAACAATCAGACTTTCTTGATGTAAATGTCTTTTTGAAACAACAGAAATCTTCATCAGAAATACTCTGCTTAAATTCAAGCTTTCATATAAACCATAATAATTCTAGGAATCAGATTTAGGTTAGATGTGAGGATTAATTAAGCAAAGGTTGTAAAGAATTCGACATCTCAGATGAAAGGTCCATTAATATACTGGTAGATCACTTTTGTGCACATTATATCTAGAAGTGAAGAAATCCATGCATTTATTTTTTAACCTACTCAAGAGTAGTGATACACTTCCAGAAAATTTATCTGTCCCTAAACGCTGGGCTGTATTATAATTCAGATTTTTTTTATTAAAGAATAACTATTACATGAGAAGATGAGAACAGCTATTTTAGGTCAGGCAAAATGTCAGTATCCTTTCTCCAGCAGTGGTTGGCTGTGTGTATGCCAATATTGTGGAGAAAGAACACTCAAAACTGATTAAGTATGAAGTGATGTTTTGCACTTCAGGAGCAACCCTCCCAGAAGTTATAACCATGTCATCCCAACCCTGAAGAATGGTCTGTCATCTACAAACATCTCCACCTTCTTTGAAAGTTCTTAGAAGGACTATTTTTAAAAATAACAGTTTGAATCTTTTCCATGCAGATTATAGGTGACTTTTGACAGCAAAGTTAAGCTTCCTGACTGTTTAGTGGACATATATGGTTAAAACACAATTATTATGAAATCTTTCATGACTAAAATTCCATTTGACTTTAATTAAATCACAATAAGAATACAATTGCCATTAATTGTAACTAGAAGAAGTCTTCATTGCACATCACAGTGGTCTCCCTCTTGATCTTCTCATACTTGTGAGAACCTTACCTCAAAACTATACTTTGGTATTTGTACAGTGACTTGTCCATATTAAGATATAATTATTATTAGTCTTCCTAGATCTCACACCCAAAATAAGTATAAATATTACCAATTGCAGTCAGAAAAATGAGAAGCTAAATTTCACCACTTCCCCCCTTCACACTCTCTTCATCCTTTTATTTGAGCACTTTCTTTTTCTTGCTAATAGAAGCCAGTATTTATTTTAAAGGATGCTAGCAGATGTGCAGATTATATTTCAAAATTTGCTGTTCTTGTCAGTTGACAGAATTTCGTTATCGTTTCAGATATTGGCATACTTTATTTATGAAGACAGCTTTCCTATCTGCATCAGGGCCAACAGAAAAGTATCTCTGTTTCATCCTTTCTGCATAAGATATTATGACAGCCACAATACTTTGAAACATCTACAGGTGCAGTTTGCTGATGTCTCACTGCATTAGGAAGACCAAATCATAAAATTCAGAAACACATGCGAACAACAATGAATCCCATATGTTTTAAGAAATTATTATTTTTTTTTAAATTATTTTAAAAAATCAGTCAGTGTTCAGGCAATATTTTTTAAAACATCTCCTTGCTTTTCAGTTCACTTCAGATCCCATCCTTGGCTACACGAAGAATAAGAGTTGCTTATTTGTTTTGTTTTGTGTGTGTGTTGTTTGTTTGTTTGTTTTCTTTAACGTGGTATAAACCCTTTCCCCTTCTTATTAGAAAGAAAAAAAACGTGTCTTGATGATAAATACCAGGCTAAGAGAAGCATCATTTTATTCAGTTTATTAGAACACCTCCAGCTACCAAAAATGCAGATGTTGTCCATTAGTAAGCAAATGAAGAAAATGTGGGGCATTATTGTGGACTTTGACAGTCTGTGCATATAGAATATCCAGATGCTCTCCACCACAGCAGAATTTACATTAGTACATGCATTTTTTATATTATGCAATGTACTTAAAGGAAATTTTTTACACTTTTTTTTTTTTACTATTTTTAATAAACTTTATTCAGCAATAGAATCAACACTGACCGATAGTTGAAGTTTCACTAGAACTGACAAAACGTATCATTTCTCACAACTTCAAATAACTTAATATGTCACACACAAAATTCTGTCTTGTAACAGTGACTTTTCCTAAAAAAACCCTACTTTTCTTTCATTTAGAAAATAGTTCTGCTTTATGCTACAACATATCTGTACTGAGATACAATGACTTTGAAGAGATGTTTTATTTTTCTGAAGTTTTAAACACAGTGCCTGCCTCTTTCCTTGTTCTTTGGCAAAGGACTAGATAAAAGACATTGATGAAAAAGCTGAAGAATACTTGAAGAATATGCTAGCTAATGCTCATACAGGTGACCTGAAAAAACTTAAACCTGTAAAACAGACACTATTGTTACCACAAAGGTAGTGAAGTGAGATACTAGACTACTTATCTGAAGTTTTCTATTAATGTTTTTATGATTTTTTCTTAAATTTGACTGTTAAGAATCCATGTGTGCTGAAGAATACATACGACATATAGGGATATAACAGTGATGGAGATTTGAAATCATCCTTGATTATCAAAAATGTGTGACATTATTGAATGCATTGATATTTAACAACTGTACCAGGATTAGAGGCCTTGATGTCTAGAAAAATCAAGAAAGAGGAGATGTAGATCACCAAGAAGTGATCTATAAAAGAAAATACTAATTCAGTATGAAATATTCACCATTTGATTTAATAGAAGAACTATTTATACATCTCTGAAAGAGTGGGCAGGAGAAAACTTTGGTTGATAGGACATACACCAGCATATTCCCTGGAGACATTCAAAGCCCGCCTGGACACATTCCTGTGCGACCTCACCTAGGCGTTCCTGCTCCAGCAGGGGGATTGGACTAGATGATCTTTTGAGGTCCCTTCCAATCCCAAACATACTGTGATACTGTGATATTCCACCAAAGTTATCAGTCATACTGACGATAGGTTCTAGTACAAATTTCTCAGAAAATATAAATCTGTAATTAGAAATGGAGCTATACAACATGATTTGTCCTAGACACCTACTGGGTATCTACAGACTAAATATCTAGAATGATACAAGATAGCTCTCACATTTTGCTGTACACAGTGGAAACTATAATGCTTTTGGTTAATGGGGTTCTCAACTAAAAAGAAATGTAATAGAGTTTTGCGTAAGTTTCTGTGTGAATTTGCACACAAATAACCCAAAAGAGGCTTAAGAGAATGACCACGATGTACATAGCAAATACAGTGTAAGTTATTAATTATTATAATACTAAAAAAGTATTTAGTTCTGATTTGAAAAACAGAAAAAATGCAAATAATTTGTAAAGATAAAATATGCATTTAAAAAATCTGTTCTATATTGCATAGTTAGATGTCATAATGCAAAATGGTTTCTAAAGTACACTAAAAGTCTTAAGACCACAGGAGTATATAAGAACATCGGAGTATCCAGACTGAGAAGTAAATAAATATATTTTCTTACTTCTTACAGAATTTTGGAGCATTACATCCAAAACTGATACAAAAAATGACTCTCTTCCACTTCTCTCAAATCTCTAATATGAATTTTGGTGCTGATCCAGTTAGTCTTCCCAATACTTATCTAAAACACAGTTAATTTAATATTTCTTTCTGCAATATGTAAGCTACAATTATGTAAATGGTGTGATGTTTATGGTATTGTCTGGAGCTGTGAGCAACAATAAACGGAGCTATTGCATACATCATGTAAGCAGTTGGAAAACTGTTTTTATGCTACAAAATCAGAAACAATGGGATGGTAGAGGAAAGAAGTTAAAAAAGACAGATCTAACAATAAGTAAGGAAATATGAGAGCTCAAAAGTAGGTGGATGAACTCAGAAAGATTACTGAGAGCCTTATGGAGTTTTCCTTACATCACTGCAAAACTACTGTTATGACACCACTCTGTGGAGAGCACAATTGCAGGTGATTCCTTTTGCCAAGGAATTATGAGACTTTGTTCAATCTGCAGGGGAATGTGCAAGAGGTCAAGGTAGAGAATGGACTTGAGCAAGCAGGTTGCCCGGCTGCTTTGCAGTGTCAGGATAATATGAAGCAGCAAGAGAGGAATCAAGAGACTAGCTTGAATTTCCAGTAATTTATTACCTTACATGGTATACATTGGTCAGTAAAGCTGGTTCTTCTCATCTGTAAAGATTTAAACATAATTTAAACACTGTATGTTACCTTAATAGTTGCTGTTGACAGTGAAGCGATGCTCTAAATCTCTGCATAACCAGAGCTGTGTGAAAAGTTTGAACTCTTCTGTTGAACTATCTGCCTAGACTTCACTATAGATATTAAAATTGCATAAGTCTGCTTGTGTTTTTGCAGATAAGTGAATAATTCCATCAGTCACTGTTGCTGTAATAAAAGCTAAATCATATAAAACCCAGCAACACAGCTCATTCCCTCGTTCTGAATCTCCTGCATAACAAATTAATGACAGTGTGCAGGAATAATGAGAAAAGCCTCAAACCTGAAGATTCATTTGTTTGGAGAAACGATGTTGACTGCACTGAAGTAGATTGCAAGACTGGAATTGTATTTGAGTAACTAGACTACTACTGCTATTGTTATTGCAGTTACTACTATTACTACAGGAGCTGAGCCGAGGTCAATGATAGGCCAGAAAAGGACAAGTCTTACTTTACAAAATTTAAAATTTATGTAGATATGATAGTGAAGATTTTTAACTGTGGGGGGGGGGTGGGGGAGTGGGGGTGGTGGAAAGAGCAAATCAAATTGCCTAATATTGGGAGGACAGCAGCTGAGTTAGCAATGAAATCCACACTTCTTTACTCTGAATCTGTTAAACCACAAAACTTCTCCAGAAAACTAGACTTTTATCTTTTCTGTCACCTGCTTTTGAGAATAAAGTACTAAAAGGAGAACTTTGGTATAAACTGTTCTGTTTCAAAACATGGATATTAACCAGCTCATTATAGTAATTAATTTGAATTTATAACCAGTGGATATTGATACTTGTTTCCTTTAAAGCAGTACATTTTGTGTTCAACTTCAGACATATTTGATATAACAAAAGCATGATGCCACTTTAAAAATGTTATTAAAAAACCAGGAATTCTTCCAAAACAATTACCCCACCCCCTCCATATTTACATGAGATATAATCCAACATAAGATTGTATTTTATTACAGCTATTCTCTGACTGGTACAGTATGTTACCTGAATGTGCATTTGTCTATGTAAATATGCTTTAGAATCTAAGAAGCAAATGATTCAGCATATATAAAATGAAAAATGTTCGCTCTGATTTTTTCAGTCTCCTCTTCATAAACATAGAGCATTGCATGCCATTGTAAGAAAATATGACCCTGACTTTATCTCATTTATAGGTACACAAATAGGTAATAACTCCCGTATGTCAACTGAGTTACACTTATATAAAAATGTCTAAATGATAGGAGCATGCAGCTTTAGAGCTGTGTGAATATTTGTTGGAGATCTAAATTTAAAGAGGATTGAAAGGAATACATCTTTGTACACGAACATAGATGGTTTTTACTTTCATATTAAGGACATCAACTGAAGAGCGAAGTGTGAAAGTAAGAATCTCTGTTCTTTTAGATCAAACTATCTTATGCTTGAAATGCAATTTGTGAAAACTGTTCCTCCGTGTGTTTCCATGAAGTATGAAAGTCAGTTTTGCTAGGAGTTCAGCAGGACAAAAGAATGCAAGAGTGCAGTTATCAACCATTTCTAAATATTGACACTAACCACAATATCATAATCTTCCACATTTTCTTCCTGTCTCTTCTTTCATATGGAAGTGGAAGAATTTCTTGAAGTACTTGTTCACAACCCTACGTGGGGTGCTCATCTCCACGGAAGCTGGTTTCTCTTCCTGGAAGTAAACAACTCTTGGCTGTCTTGGGTCACCTGTGAGGAGCTGTACACAGCAGCGGTCCTTAAATCAATATGATTGCAAGTGCACTGAAGTGAGTTCTGAGAAGACAAAGCAACGTTTTGCCTCCCACACATCATAAAATTTCGTAAAACCCTGTGGGAGATGTCCTGTGCTTCATTTTGTAGAAGTTGATCTCCTACATTATTAGAACTGAGACACATGACAATTGAAGACTAAAAGACGATCTGGATATCAAGCCTTGACTTCATGGCAATACAATCATATATTTTTTTAGGCATCTTTTTCCTATGCCCACCCCCCAGTCTCCCTCTGTAAACAGTGTTTGAGTCTGAGGTATTGGAGTTCATCCCAAGGTAGCACAGTGAAGTGTTTATTTAGGATGACAGAGGCAATGTCAAGAGCCTGTGTTCCCACAGCAGGACTATTGTCTATCTACAACTTCTGAGTCTTTCTAGACTCTGTGTGTTTCCACAGTCTTCCCATCTGTAAAGGGAAGATGAGTAAGTAGAAGGATATGGACAGAACTTCGCTGACTATGCTGCAAGTTAGGTCAATATAAGCCAAATATTCTCTGGAAATTCAACGAAAAATGCAGGCCATAACATTCTGCTTTTTAGAAAACCATCCTTATTAAAAGATTTTAAGACACTATGAGACATAATTAACTTTTTAAACATATTCAGTACTCTAAGTGAATCTTCTTTATATTTTAGCTGATCATAAAGGCAGATGGGTTGTAATCTTCTTAATTCCTTTTCCTTCATTTTATTTTCCTATAATTCATACATAATTGACAGACCCTTCGGGATATCTTTTATGATCATATTTAAGGGAAAGGTTCAAGGAGAAGAAGATATACCCTAAATATGCACCTCCTCTATAGGTCTTTGTTTAACTTTTGTATGCATTTTTTTTTAACATTTAAGTCAACATTTTCCATACCCTTCTCTTTCCCAGGAAAAACTGACAGGTAGCAAGACTGAAAATGATAAAACAGAATACTTTGAAAAACAAACCACTGTTTGATTGTGGGAATTGTTTCTCTAGTTCAGGAGGAGATAAGCAACTTAAACAAGTACTATTAAAACAGTGTATTTAAATAGTCCACTGGCCTATATTCAAATTGATCAATTGCACTTGGATCTCTCAAAACTCTCAGCCTTGTGAAGACCTACCATTCAAAATGTTTAAAATGTTTTAAAAGTCAATGCAGTTGAAAAAAAGATTTTAAATTGATTCACTGGCAGATGTATCCTGAATCTCGCAGACTTGCCACTATAATCTGTTCACTTAAATTTTGATCTGATAATTTCTTCCTATTAGAGCATTCAGATATTTAAATTCTGTATTAAAAAAAAAAAACAAACCTGTTGTTGCTATGTGCTTTTCTCCATTAATTTGAAGCTGAAAGGAATATGCCAAATTCCTGAGAGAGGTTAGTCTATCTGCAGACTTAATAATTAGGGAACCAACTTCTACATCATCATTCATTAATGTTGAAAATATAATAGCTATTCCAGATTGGCAATTTGATTTCTATGGCTATAATGCATCATAGTCATCTGAATTGTTAATATTATGACCATCATACCTTTTTGTTGCACAAAATTAATTATTTTGGTCACTTTCACTTTTTTATTTTTAAAAATATTTGACAATATTGAAAGTTTTAATGTAATAAAATTGCCATCAAATCAAAACTGAATTTAACACAGCTTGCAGTGACTTCCAAAGAACTATGAAATAATGCATAATCCTTTGTCCATGGGTCTATAAAATAAGTTGATATAAAGGACTGAAGTGCCATGATATGGAGAAAGAACATATTTTTCAGTGGTCTCTATACTAGTACTACCTAGGAGCACTGTTAACAATCAAAAGGAATAGAAGTATACATTTCTGAAACTATATCTGATTGAGTGAGTACTACTGAAATGTGGAAGGGTCTTTCATGTGACCTAGATGTTAATACCACTAGTGACACATTGGAAAAGAAAGAAAATGTTGGCCAAAGAAATTCTGCAGTGAAGATATATTCTGCATCAAAGTAAAAGAATGTTTAAAAGGATGGGAACCAGAAAACGTACAGATTGTTGTTAAGACTGATTAAACACAGAGAGGCATATTGATAAAAGTAGCTTTAAAAATCATATTAATATGCTAGAGGGAATAAACACATTTTCATAATTTTTATATGACACCTGTGGAGAAAAGATGCTTGATCATAGCAGAGTTTGGACTGGGAGAGGAGAATTAGATCCAGGACACCTTAAACTGTAGGTTTTATTTTGCATTTGTTAGAAACATTTTGAATTTCTAAGGAATGAAATCAATAACTTTCTGATAGACAAACTAATGAAACAAGCTCAGAACAATTCTATAGCGGACCTATGAAGAGGACTTGATCCTTGCACTAAAATCTGACAGCTGATATGGACAGTCAAGATCTAGCTTTCTTCTTGTAGTTATACAGAGTATTAGTTCTGGCCAGTAATACTCATACTTCATAATTTTGAATGGTCACTTTTACAAAATGAAAAGAATAAACAAAATCAAGAAAAAAAAAGTATGATCAGAGGAATGCTAATAATTGGGAATTGCATGCAGAAGCAGTGAATTGTGAAACTTTACCTCAGAGCACAATTCTGCAATCACAAAAACTATCTTTGGCTAAAAAATAACAAAGCTTAACAAAAAAAAGGTGAAAGCGATAAATGAACTGTTTTTAAAGGAAAGCAGACAATTTGTGAAGACAATGGGAATAAATCAACAGGTTAGGATGCAGACCATGGATGAGAATAGGAAAAGGTCAGCATGAAAATCTTATTATATAAATGGCTAAGGATATGATCTGAACAAGAAGAAGCAGAGAAAAGAGCAGTGGCATGCACAGGGTTCGTAATAAGATGCCATCAGCTGACCTTAAAGTCTTTATCTTTAAATATTCTGAGAACTTCTTATCCTTGCACCCTTCTCACTGACTTCTTCACAAATACAGTGAGAATAAATGTTTAAATATATCAGGAAAGCAAAATAATACAGGTGTGAGTCTAGGAAAAAAATGTTAAATAATGTGTCACAATGGAAGAAAGTCTGAAGGAAGCAAGGTAAGATGCCTACTGGCAAAACTAAGAAATGTCCTGATAAAATAGACTTATACATCTTATATTTAACAGATTTATCCATGTCTTGCTTATATCTGAGAAATTACCTTTTTTTTTTTTTTTTTTTTTTTTTTTGCCAGTGCTTAAGAATAATATCAGTCCACAAATATCCTCTTTTAAAAATTTTATTCTCAGGACCAGACAACTTGTGCCTGAATTTGTTTGAAAAGGGTCAGCTGAGTTCTTAAAGTCTTGGCACTGGTTTGTGACAAATATTGGAAGACAGATAGAGTTGCACAAAGACACCAATTTGGTAGCCTGCTTTCTTGCTGTTCACTTTGGGCTCTAGCCAGTGTTTCTCAGAGTTCAGAACATGATCCACTTTCATCTTGTGACTGAAATGTACTGAGAACTGAAGAGAAACTTCACTGATGATGTTATTTGGAATAGTATTTGGTCTTACTGCTGTGAACACCTTAGATTTATCATGACACAGAAGCACCCCTTATGCCCTATGTCTATCCACAAGTTTATCCAAGTGCAGCAACATACAATTATCATGAGTAAGTTTTCCAGTTCTCCCAACACACAAAAGTCTGTAAGACACCACAGCATAATGAATCCAAAACATCAGTATCAGCTCATCTAAGCTGTTACGTTACTCACCATATGGTCTGCAAAATACTAAACATATTTATGCTAAAACAGTGATTCATATATGCTAAATTTGCAACCAGAAATTTGGTTACATTCCCTGTGTCACCACAGAAATACTCAGGGCTGGCAGCTTATTTATTGTTCCATCTTGACACAACAATCGCTGCAGCTCCATGGCTTCCTGCTCCTTTTACATTTCCTACTACCGGACCCATTTGTGCAAGGTGCTAATGCAGATAAGAGTGATACTTCACTCCTTCTGGCTACAGCAGGAAGAGAAGTTGCTAAGCATTTTTTTGGCAATATTAAAGCTAAAAAGTAATGGAAAATATCACCACTTCAGGGACAAACCATTAGTTTTCTCTTTCAGAAACTTCAGTGTATGAGGCGAGTAGTGAATGGGACTGTGGTACTGCACTGTAATCTCCTCCATTCAGACTTAATAAAGAAATAGAAACAGATGAGGAACAGTGAAGAGGTCCATGGGCAGCTAATAGCTGATGTGTCTCACTAAAGACACAGTGAAATGCATGTACTTTTTCTTTCATGTACTCCTGCAAAAGAGTACAAAATGACAGGGTATGTTTCTTATTATTTTATTGCAAATCCCTCTCTCTGAACTCACCATTCCATCTGCTTTAGTGCAGGGGTAAATCCTCATAGTTGCCTTCTTCAATGGACAGAAATGATCAAGTCAGATGACATGAAGGATGAGAACTATCTTACTTAATTTTAATGTGGGTATTGACAGCTGATCTATCTTCCCTTTAGAGGCAATGGAGAAATAGGCACACCTTGAATGTGCGGTTCACCCGATGTATTTTAAACACTGTTTTCATGAAACAAAACACCAAAGGTATGAAACTTCAGTGTCCACAATGACACAATTTCCACCAAGAAATCCGTATTTCCTAATACATCATGAGCTTAGAGTGACTAGGTCAGACATAGTCAGATCAATCCCATCTGGTGTGTTATAGCCAACATATTTTACAGAGTGTTCTAAAAATTTGATTGCTAGATTCAACAAGTATTTATTAAGAGTTAGAAAATATGAGTTATTTGTAAAAATACCATTTTTTGGATAACTGTTCTATTTGGGGTGCATTAAGAAGATAAAAAAGGCCTTAATGTAAGGAAGTGACTTCTTTCTGCTACAATCTGGTATTGTATATATCATGTTTCATCTGATGATATGCTGGATCCAGATCTATACCCTATTGTATGCATGAGATTTTGCTAACTGTTCCTAATTAAATATTTTCCACTTTGCTTTGTTTCAAATATGACATGGACTGTCACCACAAATCTTTAGATACCTATAGATATAAAATTATCCTGTTTTAGAAGGTATTACAGTCACATAATACTAGTGCACTATTGATAGACATGGTAATGTTGAGGTATTAAGCAATCTCATTGGTCATTAATTAAGCTAGATGAAAACAGACTTCATGCAAGCTCCTCACAGCATCTTCACCTCAGAAACACATACGCATGACATATAATGTATTGTTTATCTTGTAAAGCTACTACACCACCATTTGTTCTTATGGGACAGCTTGTGGCTCTGAGAAAGTGGGAGAGGGAGAGAGAGAAAAAAAAGAAAAAAGCAATCAGGTGAGACAGTGCAGTTGAGGCAGGTCAATATTATATGAAAATCCGAAAATCCAGAGAATTTCTTCAAGTTATGAAAACAGGTTGCAATGTTGAGCTGGTTAGACAGGTGGCAAACTGAGACTACTCTTTTATGCAAAAAATATATCTAGTTACACATTTCAGTCTGTTACTATCTACTTACTATCATGTTTTCTGTTCTTCTCTCCAGTCCATCTGAAGCATCTGTGTATAAGCCTTGTTTCTGGACAGAGTGTTCCCTAATGTGTGTTTGTTCAGCAACTACTACAAAGGAATATTTGTCTCTGTAGGAATGCTCACATTGCAATAGATGCTAATATAATACAAATAGTAAGAATAATGGTTAAAAAAATTACCATACATTTGATTTCGACATTTTGAAAATCAGCAGATTTTTCCTCTCGCTTTTTAAAATGGATAGAGCCATAGAAAACCTCTAAAACAAAATGCATTTGTGTTCTCAGATAAAGTGCCTGTTAGGCATTTTACAGAGCTGTGAGAGTTTAGAAAAGCTTCAGAAGCAAGTCAGCTTGCTCGTATTTATTTTGAAAATGCACTCCGTACTCACAGGCTCAGAGAGAGCTTAATTACAATCAATGAAATAATTAAGTTGAGGGAAATATGCAATAGAGAACAAAAATGAATAGAAAACATATGCACAAGTGTACCTTTGGGCAAATGCTTTATAGGCACAATATTGTCATTATGCCTCTCAGATCACATCATTATTTGCTCTGGCGTATGTGTGCAAAGCAGACTAGATTGTACATGGTTTTCACATTCATATTCTGATCCATATTTAAACATTTTGCAAAATGGTGCACTGTAGTAACACAAGCCTACTCTTAGCATAAGTGTAATTGTGTGTACGGCTGAAATTTCACAACATATTCCTACTTCTAAAAAAACATTGTTATTTAAAAAGCTCTGCTTTTCTACTTCCCCTCACAGTCCACATATTTTAGGAGTACTTACAACAGTTTGTTCACCAGAATCTGACTCACAGTGAACAGCTCTTTGAGGGTGCATTATTTGCTCGTTCCAGTCTAGTTGCACTAGCCAGTTGCTACTGTTTCACTGACCACAGCTCTATGATAAATAAAATGCACACCCAGAAAAGGTCTCCTAGAATGGTTAGTTTCAGAGAGTGAAATGGTCTTAGAGAGTCTTATCATGGTCTTCTTTAATTCCGAATTCTTATCTCTTGGTGCACCTTGCAGTCCCAAAGCCGTAAGTCCTGTAATGGGAAACCTGCTTTTTTATCTCTTTTTCTGGCATTTGCCAAGATAGATATTGAAGAGGGAGGAGGGAGAAGAGGGAAACAACAACAAAAACCCCCTGAACTACATTTTCAAATTACAATTAGAGAAGTCTAAGCAGTTTAAAGTGGTCACAAACATCCACACACTTCTATATTTGAAAGGGTTAACACAGTGTTTTGTACAAATATTTAGAAGTAAACATTTGACATTTTCTGGTGTGCATTTAACAGCAGAAATTCCTGTACTAGGGATGAAAGTCCCTTTGACACAATCAAACTGATTTCAGAAAGTGTAGTCCACAAAATTTTGACTCAGGAAACATGCTGAACCTCTCAGTTGTCCAAATATGACAGAAAACTCTGATAATCAATGGTATGTGTACATATAAGAATATCAAGGAGTATTATTATTCATACTGCTTGCTAGCAAATAAATGCAGGAAGGTGTAAGATAACTAACTAATCTTTAACTGTTAATAGAGGACCTTGTTAATGGATGACTTTTCCAGCTGAGAATAACATGCTTTGTATTACTCTGACTGAGTTCATGACTACAAAAGATACGGGTTTTGAATTGAAGGTAGTGTAAATGATCATCTATTGTTGTATGGTAAAGCTAATTAAACGTAACATGTATAAGTACACTATTGTTGCTAATAGCTGCCTGAAATGCAAAGAGATAACTTTCATACCAAACCAAATGTTCATTTTGAACTCTGAGGCACCAAACACCTACATAAAAAATAGTGTGGTTGTGAAAAAAACAAGGAAGGAAGTTGGGGGAGGAAAGAATGAACAGAAAACTTACATTTTTGTTCAGGATTCCTTGTACATTTAGTACCAGATTTCACTGTAGTGGAACATAACAGCAATGCAAACCAGTTCTGGCCTTTGGAGATCCCTAATAATGCACAAGTAACAAGGTAGATGTAACCTGTGAGGAAGTACCTGGTATCTGCAGCTTCTGATGAGGTTAGAAACATTTCTAATGCTCTTTTTATCTCTGATCACCACAGAAGGTCACTTGGTTTCATTCCCTCTTCTCCTACCTGCATTTCTCTATTCTGCCACATTTTTAGAAACAATACAAATGGTTCCTGTATGAGTATAGACACTATCTAAATATGTATTATATATGTACATGTGGAGATTTGGGACCTGCGCGTATGATTTGTAGCCAAAGGCTGCAAAAATCACTGGCAGCAAACAGGGAACATGAAAACAAGAGACAGGAAACTATAAATATATAGACATAGTAACAAAATAAGTGATTAAGAAGGCTGAAAGTTGTTTCATTTAGGAGAAAGAAAATAAGAACCTTCATATCAAAAATATATAGTGATAATGAGAAGATTGGAGGCGGTAATCTATGAGTTTGTTTTTACCCAAGCTAGTAATCCAGGGACAGAAAATCATACAAATTTAGAAGCTGGCAAGCTCAAAGTGGCTGTATGAATTTTTTTTTTTTTTTCCTGCACAAAGAGAAATCATTCTATTGATCTAATTGTTGTGTGCTCTACTGACACTTCGGATTTTAACAGGACTCTTAAATATGACTTTCCAATAACTAACAAAATGACCAAGAACTACAATAGCAAGAAGAGTAAACTTAAACAGAGTTAAATTTATTGCCATCTCACATACACTTCAGGGCATAAACCTGCCTTGAGATAGTGTGAGCTGCAATGAGATTACTCTGGTAGCTCTAAAGACCCATTATTTTGTGACTATTTTGTGCATGTCTTCTGAAACATCTAATAGTGGCTGTTATCAGAAGAAGACAGGATAATGGACTGTAAGAAGTACTGGTCTGATCAAGAACATGAGACACAGAAACAGAGAGAAATCTGGAGTTTATGTTTTTCCTAATTATCTCTGCAATTAGTATGACAACAATTTGCACAGTGTGTCAGTACAGGTGTGATGAAAGTGAATGTGTCTGGAAGACGGCATTATAACCTCTCACTACAACATGCTTCTGTGAGATTTTTTCATCCGCTAAATCAACTGGTTAAAAGTGCATGCTCCCACCTGCTCCTCTGAGTCACTGTTTTCCAGTGTTCTGTGGGAGCAATTTGTCAGAGCAACCATGTCATAAAAACACCACAGAGCTAGAGGCTGCCAGTTTGATAAAAGCTGCAATAGGATTGACTAACATGCTGACATAACAAACATAATATCAGTTGAAGAGCTTAGAAAAAAGCAGAAGGTAGGGAAGAAGCCAGACAAAAGTAACTTTACTGAAGAGAAAAAATAGTGTGTAACCCAGTCTCTACAAAATAATACTGTTTCATGATAAGCAGCCATATTAATTCTCAGTTTATTCTTTCAACTGGAGCTAGTTAGTTATTTGGACCCTCTCTTTTCTCTGTCAGGTTTCTGCCTGTGTCTGCATCATAAGTGTTATTTCTAATTGCATGATACAAGTAGTAAAGAATGTAGGTGGCCTTCAGGAATACTTTGTTCTGTCAAGATATTCTATTGCAAGTACAAATGCAGGTGAATATCGTTAGTGATTCTGACTTGCAACATGACACGGGTCATGCAGTGTATTCTTCTCCCAAGTCTCAGAGAAGTAATGAGCTCTGTCACTCCAGAATGGACTGAAAAGCAACAAGAATGACTTATTGGAAAGCAAACAGGTTCAGGAAAGAAAAGTGAAATGAAACAGAGCAAGTGAGTGACCTTTGAAAACTGATGCACTGGCTTGAAATTTCCCAGGTAAAAGATACAGTCAAATTACTAAATCTTGTTCTCACATGTAACAGGATGGTCAATTTGTTTGGTCAAATTCAATGAATGTTTAAGCCTTGTAGATCTCCTGTGCAAAGGATTGGAGGTGACATCAACACACATTATAAAGTTACCCAGTGCACAGATCAGTGGCAATTTAGCAATTAGCTCTGTCAGCAGCTCTGGAAGATCTGAAACAAATCATAAGTTTCTAGTTAGCCAATATAATAAAAATACTTAATAGTGAAGGGAGAGTAACAGACGTAATAAGTGTTTAAGCAGAGAATATTGCCTTCTTATGACAATTACATGATCTACAGAAAAAAAAAATGTGGTTTATGATGTATGATATTCTTGAGACAGAATATTAATATTCTGGCAGGTGAAGAAATATTTGTCTTTTTGACTTTCCTCAGATCTCATAGATCACAATACTGTTGGTTTCAGGTTGGGAATGAAGAAAAGTTATGCAAATTGAAAAACATCAGACTGAATGGCAGTTGAAACATTTACTATAGGCTGTGAAATACAGCAGAAGTATGAAGAACAGAAATTAAACAATAGGGAAGGGCAATTCAGTTCATGTGAAATAAGTGCCAGCTCTTTACTATAAACGTACAATTTAGGTGAGAAAGTCTGAAAAGAAAGGAAGAGAGCTTGGCAATCATGACCTTGTAAGCCCAAATTTGTCAAGTAATGTGATATATAGCACAGCCAGCAGATCCGAAATAGTAAAGACATGAAGTAGGACATTCACATCTTCCAACTTCAGGCATCTAATTGAAGCACTGAAATGAGCCACCTAAACACCCTACATAGTGAATGGGAAAAAGTAGGCTCCTCCAGAGAGCAATGTGAAGTACTTGAGTTAGGTGCCTACCTTTTGCCATTGACTATATAGGCCAGCTGAAGTTAGATGGTGTGAATACCTCCCAAAGTACCTTATTACAGCATATCCAAGAATATACCTAGCTGCAAGGTAAGGGCATTGCAGGGTACCAATTATGTACTTTAACAGTACATGCACCACTTCTAACAAAGTGGTATTTATATGTAACAGTCACTGATTGCTCTCACACTACTCTGAGGCTATGCACAACTGTAATGGGAAGGTGGATATCTTCCACAAAAAAACAGGTTAAGACTTTGAGCAGCTTTTGAGACAACACCTGTCCAAGGCAGAAGATGAGGTTATGGCAGAAGTGAAGAGGGAAGCTCCATGTTTTGAGATGTCTGAAAATGAACTAGGCTACAGTAGAAGGAAAATCTTGTACTGGGCAGAGGCTGAGAGGACCGCATCATCTAGCTCCCTCTCTAACTTGCACAGCTATAGACACATCACACTGTTTTTTCAGAAAAATGGAAACCAGAAAAGGACTCAAGGTTTTACCCTTGTAAATGTATTACTTGTCCTTTGAAAGTATTATAGGACAGGCAACCACAAAAAGAGAAAGAATATATAGGAAAAGGATTAATAGATATGAGAAGTATTAGTAGGAAAAATAATTAAAGTGACATGTACCAAAATTGCAAATCACACTAAGAATAATACCTATTGTGGCAGACTTATCCCAACACAAAAATAACTATCAACCTCATTCAACTAGTATAGTGGCACTGTTTGTTCACGTTGTTCACTCTCTCTCCCTCTCTAGCCAATCCAGCTCAGTTTAGCATCAAAAACACTGAAATTTCCACTGTGTTTTAAATCACTGAAGTGGTAAATAATAGATATACAAGAACTCAAATTGTTACAAAATCATTTGATATAACTCTTAACAGCAAGCCTGAAGTGACAGTTTTAGTGGTCTCACAAGATCTAAACAAGAACAGAACCACATAAACACTTAGGAGTGAGCAATTGCTTGCCTGTTACAATTTGATTTGAAGCTGATCTAAAGGAGCTACCAAGACAAAAAAAAATCTTCCTTTCTCAACCTCTTTCTTCCTTTCTTTCTGCTCATTTTTTCTTTCTCTCTTTGTCTATTTTAGTCTGTTTGGTTTGTTTCAGTTTGTTTGTTTGTTTTTAATTTTCTTTTTGGTTGCTACCTTCCAGGAATTTGCTGTTTTCCAATGTGCAGTAATAGGAAGTTTTTCTTATTAATATCATACTTTTGCGATTCATGCTATGATAGTGAATGAGTTTACCTTTGTACAGAGGACCACTGTAGGAAATAGGATTGCCATACCGAGTTCAATAAAGGCTGATTTTTCATGTTAAATGCAACATGTACATCTTCTTTTAATAGTTTACCACATATTTTTGCCTTGAAAAGAGGACAGACAGTGTTTATGAGAGTGTTTACATGTGTGTCAGGGCCTATCAGTGACTGCAGGTTGTCTATTCTGTTTTGTGTTACTTTGTGGGTAATGAAGGCCCTCAGTACTCAGCCCTTACAGACTTGAAGTTCTTTCCTAATTTACCTTTTACTGCATTCAGTATGTTGTCTTAAAATCCATCTGAAATGCTATTCACCGGGCTTACCACTGAACACATCACCGTTAGGATGAAGGGTTCTGTGGCAGACAGCCAGGATATAGCTATTTTCTTTTATACTTGTGGAGAGGACTGGGAGTGTTCATCAAGCATTAACTGTACCTAAGTTTATGGAGTGACACCCACAGCCAAGCTTAACTGACATCTTTTTACTCCCCCCAGGCTGATGGGATGTCCAACATGGCAGTGTGATCTCTCCACACCTGCACTCCTGGCAAGCTGAGAATGGGCTAAGCCTGCCATGCTGCGATCCCAGCAGCTGGAGCTGTTTTGGATGGATGGTGATCAGGCAAACCTTCTCAAATCATGGATGCTTGGACACAGTATCAGTGGTAAAATGATGCTGTGTATACAAGGGTCGTAGTATCACCTGTACAAGTACCACACAGAACAGGATCCTGGACTAGGGGGTGAAGTAGATTAAATAGTGCCATGTGATGCTCCTGGACACCTGGAACTGATTGTCTATATTAAATTTCAGCATGATGCTGGTATGATTTTTGTCCAGGTTGATGACTCTTTCTTCCAAACTGATTCTGGGTCTGTTTTGGGAGCTGACATGGGCCGAGGACCATTTCCAGTGGGCAGCCTGGGTGTGGCCTCCCCATTTAATAGCATGGACCAGGGTCCTCTGGGGCAGCTGCTTGGGGTGCTGGAGGCAATCCTGGACATGTGTCCTTGCTGGGGCATGTGAAGCCTTCCCAGTTTCTTCTGCACACTCAGTCCCTCCTGCTCATAACCACCTTGGAAACTGGCACAAGGTATTCCCCTGCACACCAGTGCTGCAGTACCATCCCCTTGCAGCTCATCATCATATGATGATTGTCACCTCAGGTTGACAGCAAACAACAGGATTTCTGAGCAGGAACAATCTCCTAATCCTTTTTAACTAGCTTTAAGAATATTTAACAAAAAGGAGTAACACTAGCAAATTACTGTATTTTTGTGTAGTACTGCTCATATAGCCACATTCTTGTAGAGCCCACTGTTCCTGGTACCCTCATTTTACACCCACATGAGGCAGGCAGGGGGTGATGATCTTCTCTCTCTTCCTCATTTATATCTTTCTGGGTTGGGAGGGAAAGGGAATAGCAGAGACCAGGGCAGCAGTGAGGCTGCTGGGGAGAAGAAACACATTACCAGGAAGCAGAGGCTCATTAATATATAGCCCAAATAGCTCTTGAACAAAAGTTTTTCAGATAACTCATAGGTCAAGCATATGAAAACTCCATATTTTTAGCACTATATGTGTACATAGCAATTGTTTTAAATGGTTGCATAACCAGAATGTGTTTCCAGATATGTATAAAAGCATCAGAAACAGAGACCCTTAGCTGATGTAAATCAGTGTCGCTTGTATCGGTCGACCATGTTATTTAATTATTTCTGAATTCTAATGGTATTCATCTCTTCTTTCACACAGTGCTTCTGTGCAGGACGTCCTTTATGATGATTTGACATGTCTGAAGGCATTAATGCTCTTTGGAGAACACGAATTGAACAACAAATGCTCTTTGTGTGTGTTCAGTTCTTACAGTTTTAATTTTAACTCATTCCTATCAGAACAGAACCTAAGAAAAGATGTCTAGAAAGGGCAGTTTCCCAACAGTGTTTACATTATGGGAAAATTTCTCTCATTGTGAAGCTGCCTGGAAAATTATGAGCATTTTTTCTGCATAGGAATATGATTATATTCCTCATAAATCCTTAGAGATGACTCTATAGACTTTCGGTAAATAAGAATACAAAAACTACACCTCACTGTATTTTACTGAAATATCCAATATAGAGTATTGTTTGCTAAACCTTAATAATTGTTACCTTGTTTCCACCAGTTATCATTGTGCTATAAATATCCAGTATTCCCTTTAAAATAAACAATCCCAAACCATTTTATGTTGCGGTTCCAAAACCTAACAGTCTGAAGGGTGTTTTCAGATTTATTTATCATAGTTTGAACTAGAGAAATTATATATTTGTGTCATTTATAAGCATCAAAAATAATTTTACTAGGGCAGAATTAGTCCTATAAGCCATTGTATTCAATTTCCCTTTGTTTCCTCGATCTTATTCTTGGGCTTATCATGAGCTGGCTGGTTTATTGCAGACCTTTTTAGAAGTCCTGTTTAAGTCTTATTTCTCTCTGTGACTCTTCATTCATTTCCCATTTTGCTTCCAAAACTTAATTAACCCTTTAATCCTCCTGCTGCTTCCTTCTACCACTCCCAGGCTAGTTTTAAATGACTATGGGTACACTGTAATAAGTCTGTGGGGAAAATGTATAGAAATTTCTTTTAAGCTGCCCTTCTCAATGCCAATTCATCAGGTCATTCCAGCTAAACACCTTTTAATGAGTGTAGGACTTTATTATTTTTTCTGGCAGTCCCATGGAAGCTTTGCAGCTCCCAGATGTGTATTGCTGAGGGAAAGCCAGTGCTGGACTTGTGCTATCCCTTTCTGCGGGATGGCAGTGGATGGAAACTAAGGGCTCCCATGAAGGACCAGGAGGGATCCCTCTTGTTGAAATTAGGAAAGCCTGAAGTTAGTCATCTCCCTTCTCTCCCCCAAGGCAAGGGAATGTGTTTGATGCTTACACCTTGGGTTTTTAATGGTCCAGAAGAATAGCAGGATATTGGAGCTCAGTCAGTGGCAGATTTTTAATCACTCTTAGGATTTACGAAAATGTGGACAAATATTGTATTCTTTCCTCTAAAACCAGTAGAGATGGAGCAGGAAATGATAGACTTGTCCGGTATTTATAGCACTCAGCTGTTTTTGCAAAGGTAGTGTATGCTGTGATATTCAAAAAGAGCTCCAGGACGTTGCCTGGGGTCCTGCTGCCCAGCTCCTCTCGTTTCCTAGCTTCCAGCAGCCCTGCTTGCCTGGTAAGGCAGCGGATAACTGAAGATTCACATTTGATGCAAACATGTGGCCAGTCCAAGAACACTGGCCGTTTGCCAGTGTAAGCCTGAGATGGGCAAAGCTTGGGCTTCCCTGCCGTGGTTGCAATTAAAGATCAGAACTGGGTCCAGATCTCCTGTCTGAAGATGGTGTGAGTGTCAGAGCTGCTCTGGCAGAGCCCTTTGTATTTTATTCCCTTACACCCCAGGCTTTCTTCAATGAGAGTAAAAAACATCACATTGAAATTCTATTTTGAGAGACATGCTGTGATACACACATATATTAATTGTGCCACAGACTGAAAGCTTCATGTCCAGGTGAACAATCCTTTGAAGCATTTGGCAGCAATAACAAGTACCTCAAGGTTATGCCCTATCTCTTTTTCTCTTTATGTCATCTGTAACAACTGTGGACTCTGACATTTAGTTAATTAAATTTGCCCACACTATCTGACTTAGTTGTGCAATTCCTCTTGAGAACATAACTTTTGAGGGTAGTAGGCAAGAGGAATAGTTAACCTTGATGAGTCGTTTGCCATAGTAGTATGTTATTCCAGAAAAAAACCTTAGAAGCTCTCATCTATTGTATAAATAATAAACCCCAGTACAGTTCAGAGACATGGAATATTTAAAAAATATAATAAAATCTTTGAGGCCAGATATCAGAATAAAATGAAATTATCACACAATTGCAATTACTGCTGCACTTCATCTACAAGTCTCTGCCTACTGAAATTTTCTTGTAATAAGTGATATTTCTCGGCTATGTTTATTTTAGATGATTCCTGTCAAATTTGTCTGAAATGGCTTTTACTGTCACTGATGATATTTCAATGTGGATACATAAAGTTGCTTTTGGAATTTTATTCTGATAAGGCATTTGTATAGGTGCTACATTTTTGCTATTGGTACAGTCCAGAGCTGGATCCATATCTTTATGCAATTGACCCTTATGACTGCTATTGGTAGCATAATTTGAGGTAATCTTATTTATGTGTGTATTGACTTCTATTCCCAGAGCTACCTTGCAGAAATCCTCCGGACACCTTCTAATCTGTCCCTGGGCATCCTGGGCACATGGACATCAGGCTTGGTGTGATGCCTGAGCAGTGTGTGGATATACAGGGCATGTATGCACTAAAGGTGGGTCTCCAGTTGGGCTTTCAAGTTCATGGTCTTTGTGGTGAGACAGATGTGGTTTTGGCTTTGGAGTCAGAACTGACAGACAAGACAGAAAAACATTTTAAGATCTTTTTCTTTCACTTCAACACCTATTTTATCTCATTACCTGAGGCTGTACAGATTCTTTGTTTCCACCAAATAATAATAATAATAATAATAATAATAATAATAATAATAATAATAATAATACACTAGCTCTTTCTCATAATATAGTGAAACTATAAATTAATTTTAGGGAGTAGAAACCCTGTATAATTTAAACCTCCAGAATCTCCCTCACTAAATATTTTGGTATACAGATTAGAATGAACTATTTCATGGCAGTAGCAATTAGTGGTAGGCAATTTTCACTTGTGCTTTACTTTTACCACCCTTCAAGACACACGGTTTGATATTCAAAGCTTCACCTCAGAAGAAAGGGGGGATGTCATGACACAGGTATTTATTGCAGTCCATATGGACAGACAGTGAAACACAGGACCAAATTCACTCCCGCTTAGCAAGAAGTGCAGCACATCTGAATACACTGGAAAGTGGTTGTAAATCAGGTAATATTTGGCCCCTGGAAGGTAGCTGTAAAATCAGATGTAGTTGATAAAATGTATCTCAAACTGAGTTGTGAATTTAAAGCCAACATACAAGAATTTTCCTTTAATCAGTTTGTGCCAGCTAAATGTATGCAGGCAAGCAGTCATCTTAAGTCTAAGATTAGGCAGATTGATACCAGCTGTCTGACAAATCTCCAGTACTAGATAAGGCTGGAAGTGTAGGGAAGAGTTATAAATTGCATACGCCCATGAATGCACTCATTTAAACATGCAATTTAAATGCTAATTGATGTTAATTCAGACCAGCACTCATGCTATTGTATTTAACTGTCAAATACAGTTACCTGGCTGAAGGAATACTGGTAAGGGGCTTGGGGGTAGCATAACTAAAGCCAAGGAGCAATTCAGTATATGGTACGTTTGTTTCTCTTTGTGTATTATTATACCTTCTGGGTAATTAGAATTAGCTGATAAAGGCAAGAAAATGAATTGTGACCATTCTGTCACTGCATGCTGACCACTCATATAATGAATGATATTTCTCCTCTTTTACATTGCCTTAAATAATTCCATGTCTCAAAATATCTTGACATCCTTTATTACAATGCTTACACTTAATGACAGAAACCACTAAGAAGTCCTAAGGTAAACAAAACATTTTCTTACACTCTGAACAGAATGCTCTGGTTGACTTTAAACAAACAAAGAAAAAAAAAAACAAAACACAAAATGACAAAAAAACCCCAAACAACTGAAACCCAACTTTATTTTATTTTAATCTCTTAAGTGAAGGAAAAAACTCAGTTCACAATTAATTCTCTGCTAAAAATGTCAGTTAGTCGTGACCCCGAAAACAAATAGTTTACTAGGTTTTCTACACTTAAGTGAGACCCTTTTATTAACTTAAAGTGAAAATTTCAGTCCGTGATTCTATATTTCAAGTGCATCTGCAACCACATGGTAAATTTAATAAATACTCTGTGCAGTGAAATGTTGCTGATCCACCTGTTACTGCTCAGTCCCTATTACTCAAAAAGTTATTACTATTAAAAAAAGGTTGCAAAATGCAAATTTCTTGTGGCTGATAAATAGTAAATTTTGTGGGCTAACTTGTTATTAGTGAGCTGTTTGGCCTACTTTATTGTTAATAAAAGAGGTTAAACATAATGATGGAGGTGGTAGCATTTTTATTAAGCAGCCAGAGTGCAGATTTGGCTCATGATGTGAGTTAATATCATCTCCATACGCTGTAAACCTGCCGGGTCAAATTCTAGGCTTTCTGCCAGATGCTGTGCTTGGTTACGCTGCTGTGAACCTGTGGGAGGGATGTAGTTCCAGGAGCAAAACAAGGGGCAAAATGTTGCCTAGTTTGTTAAAGCCTTATAAAAGTGGGAAGTGATGGAAGGCCCAATTCTTCACTGTTTGCACCTAGAAAAGTAAGTGTAAAATGCAAGCAGATTGACGGCCATGGTTGGATCATTTGAAACAGTGATATAAAGCTGTTGTCAGAAGGATTCAGGCACTGTAGTGTGTAACTTTCCATGAAGGGCTTGATTTGAGCCCATCCTGTGAACAGACTCTTAACCGCTCCAGTGACTTTTGATAAGGACATAATTCACATAAAGCTGAAGATTTTAAAAAATGACAAAGTAGCCTCCTAGAGAACTTCATATGTGGGCAGTCCTGGGATTGAAGAGGTGCTATATTTAGGACCATTGCAGATTAAACTGAAGAGGGGAACTGTGAGGCAGAAGGAACCTTCCAGAATGGAATTACTCTATATTTATCCAAAATCATGTCATTAATTTGTCATCTGCATTTCAAATACTGTGGTCTCTGCAACTTGTTTTCAATGATACAGTGATGTTATAAATCAAATATCTCAACAAAATGTTTTACTACCGAATGACAATATAATTTCAAATTATGTTTAAGGCACATTGCTGAGTTAATTTTTTTTTCCTTCAGGAAGGTTGAGAGGAATTCTAAGTTGGGGGGATTTGTTCAAAGGTGAAAGGGATATGAGACTTTAAATTGCTTGGCTTATTGGTAGTGGTTTATCTTAAATTGTGCTGCTGCACTGTATTTTTAAATTATGTCAAGGGCACCTAAACCATCTGGAATGAAAGGAAAATAAAGATTTAAGAGTGTATCTATCTAATGCAAGAACATTCTCATGATGTGTCAGCAGAACTACATGGTCTATAGTATCCAAGAGAGATGATAGGTCTAAAATAACTAGTATGTAGAAGCGGTGGTTAAAGTTGTCACATGCAGCTACAGTTGGGCACCTGAATCCAGCTCCAAAAGCTTGTGAAAGGAATGTCTGATTCTTACTGATTCGTGACTACTCAGCACCTCTCGTGCCATCCGGATATTGAAAAAGGATTTCAGTAATAGTGAAGGTTGTGTCAGAAAGTAAAACATTTGACTGTGTCATGCATTTAAAAATATATGTGCTTGAAGTCACTGGCTGTTTTTTCATAGTACTCCTGTAATTTTTTCTCAACAATGGGAGGTTAAAAAAAATTGATAATTATTGAGGTTACCTATATAAACAGGGAGTTTTTCAGGCAAGCTTTCATAATTAATTCTTGAGGACAACAATCTGGATCAGATGTTATAATAGATGTCTTCATTTGTTTAAATTTATGCATAAATCTCAGAAAATAGTTCTTCAGTACTTAATGGCTCTCCTGGTAGTAGGCTAGTACATTAAATGACTCCTGCCACTTTTCCTCTTTAAACCAATGTTTTTTTCAGCTACATTTTTTAAGCAGGTTGGTAGAAAATGTTTTCTGAAATCTATACAGAATTACGTGCCTTGCTTTATCTGTTCCGACTCTTTTAGTGACATATACACTCAAGGAACTCAACTAAACACGTCTCACAGCAGTAGTGAAATGGCTCTCTGTGTCATAGCTCCCACAGAGAGGAGCTCCGCGGTAGTCATTAGTGGTACAGGAAACATCAAAGGTAGCAACTGAGACCTGAGCCTTCCCTGCAAGCAAAAATCAAAGCCCAGTGGCTCCACCACTGCTGGCTATTTCAACAAAAAGCAGGCAGTTTTAAAAATTATCAGTAGGCAATGAAATGGCAGGATAAGTGGTAGTGAACCATCTATGTAGAAGATGTCATTTCTAAATCAGGAGTTGGGCAATGGGTTTGACCTGCACAGGAATGATTTTTTCCAGTAGTCGCTTTTTTCTACCTTTTTATTGGGGATCTCCAACTGTGGGAAAATAATGCTGATGATAATGCAAATAAGATTAAAATCTCAAATGCATGTGGGCAAGGACTTGGCTCACAGGAGCAGAGTGGTGAATTTAGCTGCTGTGAAACCAAAACACCTGCCTTCCTTGTAAACTCATGCATCAGTAGCCTTCCTTCCCTAATCCTGACTGGAAGTCACACACAATCCACTACAGACTCTTCCTTCTAAGCAAGTTCTTAACAACCATCAATGGCTGTTAGATTCCATGAGTGAAAGTTGACACACTCCATGGAAGTCAACACTACAACATCTGTCTCAGTTTTGATGTTGCACTTTGCTAAATCACTCTAAATTTCAGTAGTGAATCTGTACACTATTTCTTATACTGAAATCTATAGTGGAAAACCAAACAGTGGCTGAAAAATGCTCTAAGCAGAAGCTTATAAGAAGCTGATGAAGGCTGAAATGCACTCCTGGGCCTCATCTTGCATACAGTGTTCTCAGTGAGGCCAGGATCCTTAACAGGTCAGGGGAAGAAGATGTAGTTGTTTTCCAGAAGGGCCGAGATTTTAGATAGAGGCAAGTGGTTCTTTTTGTGGCTCTTAACTGTCCTCAGACAACATGTTTTGCAGTGCCACATATTAAATTGTTTTAATTTCCTGAAGAGAATTTCATGTTCTCTTGCAGTAGGAAATAATATCTAGTCCTTCCCTGAGGAAAATGCTCTTAAGCCTCCAGGCATATCACCGTTACAGAGCTTTACTCAGTTAGCTACAAAAGCTTTCATTTAGGCAGAAAGTACTGTACAGTCAGTAAGTGGAAGGAAAAATAGAAAGCTGAAATTTGAAAGCAGAAAGGAACAAGTAAGTGTCCTCACAAAAGAGGAGTGCAATTGAGAGTCAATTGTCTAGAATAGTACTTTGGGCATCCTCACCTCCAAGAATAATGGGGGGAAGTAAAAGGCTTTTAGCACTCCAGGAAAGGATCACACCACATCTTACACAGAACATTCACCATTATTTGTGTTATGATAGAATCTAGAGCAGGAATAGATGATCTCTGGTGTGTGGTGCCACAGGCTGGTACATTTTGAATGGTGTGAGACAAGGTCAGCCCAGAACTAGGAGCTAGGGAACATAAATTCTTGTGAAAGAAGAGGGAGATAGAGGTTCCCTCCTCAGGATGCAGTTAGGGGTGATTGCTCGATATAGGGTTGCTTCTTTAAGAGGCAGCATCTCCTTCTCCTGATGAGCTTTTCCCAACAGGCTCAGATCCTCATTTGAGAAAGGCAGCCTAGCATGTCACCTGGAAATTGTAATAATTTGCTGGTTGTCTTAAAATACAAGGCAAAGTGCTGCAGGGGAGACTGGGCTGGATCCCTGACCCAAGGCACCTGTTCCACAGTGGACAATATTAGCTGGGGCATAAGTGCTCTAAGCACAATGAGAAACTCACACTTTATTCAAAATGGACACTGAAAGCTTCGGCAGAAAGAGGCAAAGGCCCGGAACCACTAAATAAGTAGGTGCCTAGCTGGCAGGGATTTTGAATGCTGTACAAGACTTGCCAAAGGTTTTACAAATGTCCCACCCTAATGTCAAAAACGGAATCCAGCTTTCAAGACCTAATTTAGAGCATTAACTCCAGCTCCATGTATTGCCAATGTCTCTGCTCCTTTGTGGAATATGCAGAGATTCCTTCTGAACTGACATTTTAAACAAATCTTTTGAAATATTTTTCCACAGACCTTGTATTTTTGTGAAAATATTAAGTAAAATAAAGCAAATAATCAACTTTCTCACCAACTGGCATGTTTCAGGAATTATTAAAATAGGACACTGAATGATTCTTAAAATGTATTTTTCTCCTACCTGAAAGCCAAAGCTAATAGCAGATAATAAGAATCCAATGTGTCTTGTTGTTAGCTGTCTCAGTAAAAGCTGTTTCATTTGCCCTCCAATCATTTCTTTAATCACACTTTGGAGAAAATTGCACATGGCTGGGTTCATTGAAACATGTTATAATGTTTTGTTAATTATGTCACATAAAACACAGCAGGCCAGGTTTTTGAAAGGAAAAACAGGTGGGTAATCTTCCTGCCTAAATTTGCTAAATAAGTGTAATACCTAATCTTAGTAGTGCTTGCAGAGGGGTTAAGCCCCTTTCTGGGCCACATTCTTATCTGTGCTACTCACTAGTGTAAATGAAACAGACATATATCTCTCCTTTCTTGCTATGCATTTTATTTTCAGTTAGAGCAGTTCTCCCACCAGTTCTGAATAGCATTTTATACAACAAACTTAATTTTCATCTTATGGATTCTTCAAAATGTCCATACCACAAGATCTAGAATCTCAGAAGTGCAAATCTACAAACCAATGCCATATGTGTTTTAGGTTCTGATTAAGGGATACCCGAGATGATACTCTTCCATCCATGGTAAAAAAAAATAATCTAGGAGGGCAGAAGATTGGCCCTGAGCTGCCTGTTTTTTTATCTTTGATGCTGTGAGTGGAGGTAGGGCATTGCAAAAGAAGGACTATGAAGTGTTGGACTTTCTAGTTAGGGTGTCTCTACCAGCAGAGATAAACCCATTGCAATATGGACCTGCCTTTACTTGTCAATAAATACATGGCTTCCCTTAAGCAAGCTAGACAACCACCTTTCTGTTACTGTATTGACTTTGGTCACTTTTTCCTCAATACTCTTGTACTTACAAAAAATAGTTCTACTAATCCTTTACTTATCCTGCTCTGTTTTCTGGTTCCTTGTGTTGCTAAGCTGCTGGGGTGCATCCTAGCTGCAGAGAAAGGCAATGATGTCCCACATCACATACTGGCCAAAAGCTGCATGAGCAGATCTTGCTGACACCAGTGTTACAATCGCACATCTGGTGGCTCACATTGCTCTGCTACCCAGCTGAGCGGGCACTCCTTGGGAAATAAACAGACTGTGAAGTGCTATCAAGTTTGCACTTCTGTTCCTCCTCAGCTGTTCCCACCCCTCTCTGCCTTCCCCCCGCTTCCCACCCTGCTTCTGTCTATATCTACAAGCCTAAATCCAGGAAGGATCAGAGTGATATTAAAGTTTCTTATTTTCACTTACAATTGCATTATCAGTCTGCTGAGGAAAAGATGTATGAACAGAAAGAATATCAAAGGAGTTTGATAGGAAAGAAATGTGTTAAAAAGAGACCTATAGTAATAGCAATGGTAATTATATGAAAAGTTCAAATATGCAGAATAAAACAAAGACACACAAGTGAAAAAGATTACATAGGTAATTGATACTTAGGATAGCAATACTGGGAGACAGATGGTTTATATTTAGACACAATCCAGAGAATGTAAGGCAAAAAGAAGGGGGCTATAAAAGAGGAAGGAAAAAAGTAACTGATGAAGAATTTATGTTTACAGAAGGAACCCTGCAAGACTTGATTTCAAACACTGTTACGTATTTAAATAGCCTTTGACACTGAAAAAAAAAGAAAATACAACAGTAATTCATAGGTCTTACAAATCAAATTCAACATACAGTAAATTCTGAAACACTACAGTGAAGATCAGTGTTAGAAAATAACGTTCAGACATAAGGAGGACAAACTGAGCAAGACTTTCCTTTCTGAGTCAGCCCCTACACAAGGTATTTACAGAGAATCATAGATGGCTTTAAAATTATTTTTTATGTCTATTTTGACATTTAATTGACACGATTACTTATGTAAAAGTTTGATTTTTCTATCATACAACACTTATCAAACTTTGAGCAGAGCAATTTAAAATGTCAGGATAATAAACTATGAAAAATAGGAATAAATATGAAGCATCTCAGATTTTATTACAGACTTACATCACTACATGCATTAGAAAAAGTAGTATGAATAGCTATTGAGGGAAGAATGTGGAGGCTGGTAATCAGATCTGCAACAGCTTGCTGATTTGGTGAAGAGAGAAACACCAAAGCACTACTACATAGCACTAACCAAAAAACTTACTGAGTTCTGAAAGTTGCGTTTATAAGTGCGTCAGAAGTGAACAGAGATGCTCCTATTGGCTGGAAAGTATTTCACAGAGCAAAAGGGAGTGGAGTACGGAAAGTATGCCTCTGCAAGCAGGAGCATGATTTTAGTTGGTTGCAATTGGTTAGAGTCTAACACTAAGTTTTTAGTCTTTAAATTCACTAAAGAAGCAAACAAAATACATGTCTGTTCCTAATCTTATTTAACTAAAACTTCTATAAACTTAACCAGGCCCTTGAAGTAATGTGAGAAATTAAAAACACTACTTCTTTGCTAGGGTTTTACCTCGAGTTCTGAAACTCGGATGAGTAGTGGTTAATTTTGACTTAATATTACTGTTGAAAATGGATTAGAAAAGAGGTTGAAAATACTTATCTGTGAAATGACATGCTCAAATTGTCTATAGTATGCTGATACCCCTCTTGGCCCAGCTTTTTTTTATCTTTCTACCTTTCTACCCCCACATTGTCTTTCCTAGATGTGTTCCTCCTACCTGTCAAACATCTACTCTGCTTTCCACATGGATCCAGGAATGATTTAACCTATTTGCTTCTAAAACCACTGGATCTCGTCCCATTCTACATATACCTGTACCCTGCCAGCTTCTCAGAAATTAGGGTCTACAGAGGAGAACAGATACATGGCATGTTGGGTTGGAGGTATTGTAGAAAGGGTGAAGCTTCCTGTCTTGCTTTCATCCTGTAGCATGTTTGCTTGTACCACTGTGGCCTAAGTCCTTCGAATGGGGAAAGTATCCTCTGTTGAAAAGACAATGTCATTAAGCTTGTAATCAGAAAACTGATTTGCAATTAGTAAAAGTCAGTGCAGATATGTCATCGAGAAAATAGGACTAGGCTTATAAATTTCTCCCCTGCTTGACTTTTAGTAGCACACAGAGGCTGGTCCAAACCACATATGGTCACCTGGTGGCATGGAAGGTGCCCTCATGTATTTCATCAGACGTCACACTGCAGAAATCTGCAATGGTACCTCCCACCCCCACCTCTCTAGGGCATCTCAGGTGCCACCAAACATCTATGTCTAGTCAGCAACCGAATCAAGGAATTGAGACACTGCACAGTTAATTCTGTGTCTTAATTGCAACCTGAGTCTGCAGTTCTAGTCAGTAATGGGACCCATCACTGTTTATCCGTGCATCATCACAGCAGAAACATCTGTTTAGTACATTCAGTGATTTTCAGATATATTTTGTGCTAACAAAAATGAATTCAATGTATTTATCAAGGAAATTCTTCTCCTTGATCAGAAGGCATTAATTTCACAATGAAACAGAACAAAAGACAGAAACAATTAAAATTCTCCCAGGAGGAGATGCAAGGATTTAAAGTAACAGCAAATGTAGCAGAAGAACCAATGAGTGTTAATTGGTTATTTTTAATATTAGCCTGAAAATGAGCAGCATTGTAATTGCAAATTAAAGAGGGCTTGGTAAAACCTAACTAAAATGCTGAGAACATAAGTAAGACTTAAGGTGAGGCATAATATATTTAAGGAAGACATTCTCTGGGCTCAGTAAGCTTATATCCAAAGAGTCTACACAACCTCTTTAAAAGCTTTGCTTGTGGACATTTCCTTCCAGGTATACTAGCAACAGGCCCAGGAGCTTACTGTTGAATCTGAAGACATGAAAGAATAAACTGAAGAACAGCCTATACAGGCAATTCCCATTGTCCCCAAACAGCTGTCAGTTATCCCAGATTGTTCTAGTGCTATGGTGAAGTGGGTGAGCATTTGTGATAGATCAGAAAGCTAGCAAGCTGGTTAAAGAAGATACAAATTAAAGCATGAGATGTGAAAGCTGCTTCGAACAGCAAAAGAGGCTTTTTTTGCAGGTAACGTTTAATGTAAATTATGAGTTTGACAGTAAGTCACAAAACAAGGGTATTATTATCACTCTACCTTTTATTTACCTAGTAAACAAATTACTCTATTATGAGCCAAATCGACAAAACTATGTAGCTATAATAAAACAAAAAAAAAAAGTATATTTTCAGTCCAAAATAGAACAAACCAGATCTTTGTTGAATTTTAAATGAAATTTTTATTGGTAAAATTGTTTGTGCCACAGGCCTGAATCTATATCAGCATGAACTCATACAGCCTATGTCTCAAAAAACTGTGAAATGGTGTGGGTTGATATGACAACTACCACATTCAAACTAAATAAATCACGCAGAGTAGGATACGTGAAAAGAAATAAAACAGTGCAATAACATCTCCCTCTTTCATCCAGAGGGAACAAAAGCACAAGGGGATTAATTCCTCTAAATCTCAATTTCAGCTCTTCACATACTAGCTTTTAAATGGCTCCTTCACCATGGTACAAGCTGCCCATAACCATTTACAAAACTTAAACTCCTCACATATTTAATTCTTTTTTTATACAGCCATTCAAATATTTGGTCTGGTTACCTAATAAAGATGACCTGGAAGCATACTGGAAGTACTTTTTTCTATTTCTCTGCCACTCTCTTTTCTTTATACCCACTACTTATTTTGGGGATTTGTTTATGAGTTTCTAAAGGTATTAGAAAAGATTTTTTTCCCTTCCATAAATAAGGGATGGACAAGAAACAAGAAATCTACTGATTAAAATTAAAAAAATATTTATTTTTGTTCAAGGATGAACTCCTTGAAGCAGCCTTTCTCCTTAGGTGGGAATAGATAAAAAATGCTGTTACATGATAATAATTAGTAATGTATGGAATAAAATTAGCATTGATAATTAGCATCCAATTAGCATTTATCTTTCAGTTTCATCTCTACTACATCTCTTCAGTCTTCTGTCTTGTTCCAAGAAACTTCAAAAAATTTTTTTCTAAGATGACTAGAACCCTTGATGTGTTGATTATTGGTATGCTGCAATCATTATCATTAACTATTTGTCCTGTGTTCCTTTACCTGAGGCAAACTGATAAACAAGTAAAAGGAAGTCCCTTATTACACAATCTTTCATTAACTGTGAAATTCTTTGCTATGGAAATTGTGGAAACTATTGTTTTGCCTGTATTGAGAAAAACATAACCTTATAAGCACAGGGTTATTAAGCACAATGGATTGTGACATCTTATCAAGTGACATCTGAGCCAATCATGTGAATACCCTTCACAACTGTGGGAAAGAAATAGGCCTGTTGGGGCTCAATTCATCTCATCCTAAAATAAATGTCTGAAATAGGTCAGGAGAACCACAGAGTGCAAAAACAACTCAGGGTGGATACCTAGGGTACAGACCTTTGCAGAGCTATGAGGTTAATCTACTCCGCAGAGTACTCACCCAGGAAATCCCTGAAGGACAGGTCAGTGGAAAATAGATGAATGTACTCATGAAATATCACCATCTGTCTGTCTCATTTTTATATTCCTCTCTCAGCATTCATTTTTCAACATTGTTGGATACAGGATACTGGAACACATAAACCTTTCTCTGGACAGAAACAGCAACTGTACTGTCCCTTACATTCTGCATAGCAAGGGATGGTTAATGTTTGGCTCTTATGCTGTCCAAATATAATTGTCATACCATATGACTGGCTATAGGGCATATGTTCTAGGTGATATAGACCTCTTTCAGAGGTTGACAGTGGTACCTAGAGGTGCACGTTCCCAGAGCTTCCTGCAGTGGAGTGATAGGCCCCTGGGAGAGTTGTCCTCTTTGCAATACTCCTGGCTCACTCTGCTTCCAAACAGTTCATGCCTCATGGCTTTTTGGAGTATGAAATGCATAGTCTGCTGCTGGTACTGTAAAGAAAGCGGGTCAGTCCTGGCCTTCTGTGCCTGGTGTTCTGCTGAGATGGTGGGATGCTGGGGCAGGAAATATCCTATTTTATCTGTGTACAGTGTCAGTGTGGTGCATTGCAGCAGCCCTGACGCATGCCTTAGTCTGTTGCAGTGGATATGGTATTAATACATCAGAAACATGTTCCTCAGCAGCTACATGTGAGGTAAGTCTTCGTGTGCTGGTTCTGCCCAAGTGGGAAAAGCGAAGTTTCAAAATCATGAGGATGATAGTAGGATGATGTGCCGTGGGCTTTGCTGGAAAAAGAATAGATCTGTGGTCATGAAATCACCACCTTCAGTTTGAAAGATCTTACTTATCCTCATACAAAGCCTGCAAATAAGTTTATAATGTTGGGTATCATTTTGAGCTGATCTTCAGGATGGTGCTTTTACAAACTTAGATGCTTAAGCAAATCCAGTTTTCTCAAGTAGTTAACCATCGTAACATGGTAGATGTTCAAACTTCAAGTGTGAACTTATTTAAGCCACATACCACTGAAGTATACTAGCATGACTTCGTATCCCATGGACTTACAGTCAAATTTAAGTCTATACACACAAAGGGTCCTTGTCCAGCTGACATCTTAACTGCATAAGATACTCCTTAGATTAATTTTAAACTAAGTATGACTGATTATCTTCTTTTTCAGATGATGTTTTGGTCCTAAAATCTTTCCTCCTCTCTTCCACAGCTTGTTTGGAGGTTACTTGTTTGGAGGAGTGGGCCCACTTCCTCTCATGCTATGGGAAGAGTGAGCCATGATTCATCTCTGGAAAGTTTTTATTTTTAGTAAGTCATCTTTTGTGCATTTCCAGCTGTTTTTTTCTTACTGTTCCAGGTGTAAAAATGAATCCTTGAATGTACTCAGACATTACTTCAGAAAGTATATTTTATAAAATATATTTTTGAGTAATTTTTTTCCTGTGGAAATCTTTAGAGCCTGCTATACCCTCCTCCTTGTGTTGGTGGAGGGTTACTTTGAAAAATAACTAGTTTTCATGCTCTTTTTCCTTGTAAGAGTAATTCTAATTACTGTAAAATAGTCTGAAGTTATCTTGCTGGTGATTAAAATCATGCAGCCATCTGAAGTTTAAAATATCAAGTCTACCTATGTTATTTATTACAGTAAATTTTATTGTTATTTTTAGAGATTTAAAAAAATCAGTTTGTATTATCTCATACTCAGATCTTCAATTATTGTTCTCAAATGAGGACACCCTTTAACTGGACATACTTAGAAGATGAATGCAATTAAGGTATGAATAATAGCAACAAATAAAAATGAGCAAGCTTAGATTTAGTCTCAAAGTTATATCAAATTTCTTGCTAATTATATAGAGAAGACGCAATCATGACTGTGGGCAAAACTTACTGTTCAACAGTATTTGCACAAACAGCCAATAGATAGAGAAATAGATGGGTAGATAACATGAAAATATTTTTAAAATGCCTCTTGTTCTGGGATTTGTTTCTCCTTGTCCAGAAAATGTAAAATGCAGGATATTCATTTCTTCATGCTTTATGACAGTTCTACAAAATTAAATATCTAATATGATAGGTAAGAAAGATAAATGGATGGATAGGTGTGTATGCTATATATAAAATAGATTGTTGTGTAAGAATAGAATAATAGATTCTGTACATAAATCTTTATGTTTTATAAATGTGTTGTTGTGCATTCCAGTTACATCTTTTGAGCTCTTTCAAACGTTATGTCTCCCACACCTTTCTGCACAAAGCTGACAACACTCAAAATTCAGCTTCACTTGGTGATGTAAAATCAAGTTTTCAAATTGCCTGGTACTTAGACAAATTCTCAGATTTCTCTAATTTCCCTGTATACTGGAGACATTTTGCCCTTAGTCTGAGAATTCCTGAAGAGGACATTTTCAAAATTAGAGGGAAATATTCTCTCTTTTTTTTTTTTTTTCTTTTTTGAGGGTGTCCTTCTTTGCTAAAATTTTTATTCCTTCAAGTTAAGTGTATTTACTTTTAAACTGGATAGTATCAGTTTTGTAGAATTCTTGTTAGCTGCTTTTTGAAGTGTTTGTTGGCTGCCTTTATCATTTACTCTTACATACTATATCTGTAGCTACTTCTACACACTGATGTATACGTGTAGGTGATGTGTATATGAATATGTAAGTGAATGTATACATATATAACCTAATATTACTACAGTGAAGCTGATTATCCAGTAACCTACTGTTTCAGCAGAATGAGTTACTTTACTTGACCTAGGTTAGAAAAAAATTAGCAATTCTTTCCTTCAGGCAGTTTAGCAATATTCTGAAACCACGTTCTTATCTGTGGTATTTCAAAGTCCTAAGTCCGAATCTAATCACTGATTGCTCTCTGAATGATGAGAATTTAAAACACACAGCACATCGTGGCTTTGGTCTCTTCTCCACCTTCAGTGGGGAGGTAAGATGTGTGTGCATATGGTGTGAGACAAGGACCATGCTGCAGAAACTCATTTAACTGTGGAGTGGGAATGACGCTCCTGCTCTTGGCTGAACAACTGAGATCTATTTAATGCATCCACTCCTTCCCCTTTTACATTTCCTACAACACTGCTAATATCCTGAGCCCAAACCACTCTCCCAGAAACTAATTTTGTCTTTAAGTCTAAACATTCATTCAGCTTCTTCATCTTTGCAGGTTTTCCTATCCGAGGAAAAATTCAAGGTTAAAAAGAACACGATCTTTCACACTAACTGTTTTGAGGAACAGCTGAAAGTCATATATGAATGCACATATACAGTAGTTTAGCCGTAAGGTAGAGTATTCTGTAATTAAGTTATTGCATTCCTGTCATCCTCACTGTTTTAGTGGAGGAGGGTCACAGTGCCCAAGTGTCTACACTTGGAACAGCCTAACAGCTACTTTCCTTATGCAGAGGACTAGATCAGCACTTCTCCTTTGGCAAAGCCAGAAGTGTACAAATGTACAGCCTAAACTCTTATCTTTCTGCGGGATAACAGTCCTGAAAATAAAAGCAAAGTCAGCAAGTTCCAAATCCTTTCCCTGTATTTATAGATAGCTGCTGTCATGCTGCTTCTGTTTGACTCCAACCTCTGAGTAGAGGTCTCACCTTCATCAGACATCTGCAGGAGCTTTCCTCTCTGACAGGGTCTTGTGATGCTCCTTACTGGAAAAGTAAGCAGTGACCTCAGACTGAGAAGCTAAATTTGACATGGTTGAGTAAGCAGGGATTATGATGTTTTTTAAAGTTCTTATCTGGTTGTTACAAACTGTTTCTATACGCTCACTGAAGGTATTTTTTTTATTCTGGTAAACAAGTTGCCCAACGCTCTACCAAACACCTTGAAAGTAAAGGCTACAGAGTGGAAAGGGACTTTCTTTGTAATCTTGCCTCTCTCCAGGTAAAGAGTAGCAAGTACAAAATATATGAAAATCATCTTGCTCCTACTTTTGATGCCGTCCTGGCTCCTGCCAAAAAGGAAAAAAAAAACCTTCCAACTGGTATAAATCTTTCTATGGTCTGTCTCCTACACTGCTAGAAACAGACTAATACTAAACTCAGGTATATTCAGAGTGGTAAAGAAAGAGGTAGTAGAAGCCTCAGTCTACTTTTCTGTGGTTTCTTACTGAAGTTCTTGATGGATGCAGGTTAGCCTTCCTCTGGGTTCCAGCTATTCCTCTGAGTCTTGTGAAGAGAGGACAGCACCACTTGATGATTTGATGTTGTGATTTTTCTGCAACTATTAGATGACTTTTCTTTCCCCTCAGACTGGGAAAGCCACTTCTGTTCAAAATACAGAACATCTGTCAGAAAAGAAGTATCATTCTTGTCGTCACAAAAGATGCCTCAGATTTGATTGCAAGGGCACTTGTGTATGAATAAAATCGCTCAAGTACGAAAGTATTAACCAAAGTCTTGCATACCATTTAAATGATTGATTGATGGTGATGACTGATGATTGCTGTGCATTAATGCCTGAAGCTCTGTCAGGCATAAAAGCAGATTTCTGTCTGGTAGATAAGAAAAATGTTTTGCAATCTATAGGCCAGATCCAGTGAGAGGAAATGAGGTCTATTCACTGTCTATAGTTTGTATTTTGTCCTGGGACTAAAATGGATTATCTTGTAGGGTTTTTTTACACTATACCCAATGTTGCACTGGCTGTGATTTCTAGCAGGCAGAACAAAGCATCTCACAGCCACTTCCCCACTTACTGAACTTCCTCGTTGTCATGTACACATTGACCTAATGGTCATTTGGAGGAGACAAGATGAATAGAATAGAATAGAATAGAATAGAATAGAATAGAATAGAATAGAATAGAATAGAATAGAATAGGAGTAGAACATCTATGGGGCTGTAGTATCAAGTTGTGAAATCAGTTAAACAGTAACAGTGTCAGGGAGCATCTGCTCTGAGACAACCAGTCAAGCCAACTTCACCTTGTCAGACATGAAAAATATCATTGGCATTGGTAAGCAAATTCAACCATATTTCTTAATTTTGCCTATACTGTTAATCTGGAAATTGGAGAAAGGCTTAGGTGATTTCCACTTTCTAAAATTGATATGGTGGATGTTACAGCAATGTAACTTTAATCCTTTTTATTTTATTGTTGGGGCACTCCTTGTGGTAAGGGGAAATCCTGGAAGGACTGAAACACATATCTGTTATATTTTCATATGTCTGATGATTTTAAGCAAGAATCTTGGATTTTTATATATATATATATGTATATATATATATTTTTTAAGTGTTCTGCATAGGTTCATGGCTAAAATTGTGACCCAATGAAACTTATTTTTTTATTATTTTGTGTTAAGGGATGCAAAGAGTAAAATGGCAGTCTAAACTATTTAACTATATGCAAAAAATATTTGGGATATTAACCTGTATGATATTTCACACAGACATTGTATTTTCTCTAGTGCAATAGGACTGCATTAAGTACAATATAAAACATGAAGAATCTTCTTCCTTAAAATTAATCTGTAGGCCACAGAACTGTTTCCCCCATGTATTTGAATTTAAACTGTCCCTCTAATCACTCTAAATCTCTGCAAAGTCTCTTGACTGGATCTTTTCTTTCCCTTATACTGACTAAAAACCCCATGTTCTCTAATTCAGTGGGTTCTCAGATAACATGAGGTTCGAATTGATGAGATGTTAGAAAGCTGCTTAGTTCAAAGTACAGACTAGACAGAAACCTCTTCTGGTAAATGTTGTAGCAAATGCGTAGAGTGAAATAAATGTTGCCCTTTGGAAAACTCAGTTAACATCTAATGACTCCTGCTTACTACTTTGCCAGTATGATAGTACATTCAAATGGAAGGGGACAGTTTGTATATTTTATGATAAATTACTGAATGAACCCTTAATAAGTACATTGTTTCATTCTCTTTGTAAATGATTAAGTGTTTGAACTGTATTTTATTTGTACTTTTACAATGTTAGCGAAGCATTACCTTCTTAACTGAGGGTGCTGTTAAGAGATAATTCACCTGATCCAGGAAAGGTTTGGAAAAAGGTTTTTTTAAATGCCATATGCCCTGGTCTTTGTTGAATATGCACCTCCTGTTTCAGGTTTCTGTCAGTATTGCTTACTATGGATGGCTGAACAAAGCCATTCCCTTAGAAGAAAAGCAGAGGTGAGGCTTGAATTTTTCCCCCACAAAATCCATGGAAGAATGAGTGACAGGATCAATCCCACGAAGTATAAATGGCTGCTCACTCCATTGAGATGTGAAAACCTAGGTACATACCCTCTCTTGTTCAGTTTCCCCCGTTTGCAATTGTCCCATTTCCACCATGGCTGCTGGGTGTTGCAGTCAGATGGGGTACAGGGGATGGGAGTTACTCTGACCTGGACAGGGGCAACTCAGACTCAGACCACTGCCTGTAGAATGCCCCTGGTCCAGCAAGCAGTGCCCACCAACCTGCTGCAGGCTCTCTCTCTTTTTATCTCTCTAAAACCCACTCTGGACATACAAACACATTAACATGTCACTTTTTCCAATAGAAATGACAAATGGTGATCACCTTTTCCTCTACTGTAACATTTGTTCATCATCTGTGTCCTCAACACTTTCTTGTATATTCTTGGCTTCTCATTTTTTTTTGCAACTCTGGTCATTCCCAACCTGGTGTTTAGCATAATTCTGCTCTGATCTTCTCTAGCTGTTTCTGGGGAAGGTCTTAATCTGGTGTTCTTGATACTATGATTGTCTAAATAAGTGGCTTAAGTATTATCCAATGTGATGAGAGCAAACTGTAAATTTCCTGAGATTCTTCTGACGTCTAGAACCTTTCTGTCAGAATGAAAATTAGGTAATCAGGTGTTGTTTACTGTGCTTGAAATTCTTGAAGTTGTGTCACAAAATTAAGCTCTAAAATCTCATGTACATTTGATGAAAACTGATCATCACCTTGTAAATTGCCTGGAAATGTATCAAACACAGAACTTGTCACACAAGTCTGTATAAATCCTGTATGTAACCTTGTTCCACAAAAATAGTAACAAAATATACATTGCTATGTTAATGGTAAAGAAGGATACAAAATTTAAAACTGGGCAAACACTGTAAAATTAATGCAGTGATTTGAAGTTTATTGGGACCCAGGGTTTTAATGCATAATAATAACAAAATAATAATAATTGCACTATATCATGTCATTAAAATTGATCATTTTAATGATGGATTGAGTTGTAGTAGGTAATTAATGGCTTGCTAGCACTTTGTTATTTAGAAGATAATAATGTAATAATTCACACCTTAAAATAATTTGAAGATAAAATCAATAAAAAGCAAGCATGCATTTTTATCCTTTTGGATTATCACATAATTTAGGAGAAAGTGGTACATAAGAGAATAACCAGCAGATTCAAAATATTGTTTTAAAAGCAGTCGGGCTCTTATAATAAGTAGAAGAGTCCAGTCTGGAGGGCCTTCAGATGAAATAAACCCAGATGTTTGAGGTTTCTTTAATGGGAGATAGATGTTTATATTCTGTGGGGATCGACACTGTTAACTTCAATAGTGGGCAATCTCTTGAAAGACAAATGTCTGTCAAACCCTGCTGTGAATCCCACAGTGACTTTTCTCAGAAAATTGTTTACTGTTAGTGGGATCCAAAACACAGAGATTTTCATGAAGACTGACAGATGCTATCATTTTTGGTCGCTGCTAAAATGGCAAGACCAATTCATTTCAGCAAAGAGAGTCAGGGGAGAAGTTTCCTCAGAAAATGAGGTTAATATTCTCCCCACAGACCAAGTTCACATACAGAGATACGGCTGGAGGCTGATGTATAACCCATGGGTGTTGTGTTGGTATCTAAATTATTTATGGGAAGGGAAATACTAACTTCGTATGTAAATAAAAAGGATGAGAAGGTCTTGCAAAGCAAATTATGTTAATACTCCTGTTCTTCAACCACTACTTTTTCACTCAGAATGACTTTGTCAGAATCTTTTAAATCAACGGAAGTTTTGTCAGTTACATTAGCACAGTTTGGATCAGATCTATAGAGTTTTACAATATATTACATATACTATGGATTACTAAACCCCTATTGCAATAGTTTTGCCCAGCTTTCTTTAGGAACAAGTGAAACTTGTAGCTTTTGAAATTGCACACATTTCTCTGTCTGAGGTTCACTGGTAGGTAGAGACCCTAAAATACATAATTTATGTTCACAGTTAGGTACTTAGTCATTGAAATAATTGGATATGTGCATGCAATTTACCACAACTATAAAATACGCATGCATGATTTTGGCAGCTCTAAAATGAACTGGCAAAATGGGAGGTTTTCCTTCCATGTTATGGCCTTTGCAGCATGTGATTTACTCATTTACAAAACAGTTGTAGTAGGCAATCAATATTGTTATGCGAGGAGCTGCAAAAAAGCTCCTTAGAAGTGGTGGGCATAACATTTTTGTCCATTCAGGCTAAATGAAAGAGCAATTAAGTGAACCTCTCTTTAGAATTAGCTGAAACAGTACAACACACTGTCTTTAACCATCAGCCCACTCAGCAATCCTGAGTACTCTGTTATCTTTCTGTGGTCTGACTGCAAATAAAGTAGCAAAGTGATGGGTTTTGATTGAAGCTGAGTGTAAGCATGGTGTAAGGGAAGAAATACTCATGAAAACCAGAGACATTCCAACCACATCCAGAGAGTGATTTTTTTCCTGTGAATCTGAAAAGAAAAGGCAATTCAGAGCAAGAGATATATCGGTTTGAATACTGATGGAAATTTGGTTTACTGTCAATAGCAAATAAATGTTTCTTTTTTTTTTTTTTTTTTTTTCTTCATAAGCAAAACTTGAGATCAAGAAAATTCTGAACTTAAGAGCAAGATTTCCTCTTTACAGACACATTCTGTAAAACTTACACTTCAACTTTTTGGTTCTCAAATGGTAAAAACATGTTGTTAACAGTATCGTCTGGATGTCTCTGCCACATCACCACAAAAATAAGAAGGGTCTGATTCTAGTCTTACAAAGTCTGTTCTGCACTATCCCTGATAGTGTAAATACTCAATTTAGCTTTCTACTGATCAAGGACAATCTTTAAGTGCTATCAGAATTTACTTGCCATGAAAAGAAGATCAATTAACTCACAGATCCAATGGGTGCTCGTTATTTGGTGAAGAATAACACCCTCCAAAGTTACAGCTATGTGACCTTTTTCTGTGTCAGTGCCTACTTGAGAAAACCCAGTCCTTTTTCCTCAGTTATCTGAGACAGTTGTTAAGACCCTAAACTGCATTTTCCATTGGGGTGGCACAAGTGCTTGTGTGGCCACATGGCTAGAGTAGTAGTAGGAATCTGACAGATGAGAATTCCCCCTTTATTATTTGCTTTGCAATTTTACTGCTAATTCAGTTCTGCTAACACCAGGCAGATACTGTGATGGCTGGGGGAATTAGCAGCTGTGGGAGGGGATGACTTTTAGGCTGACTCAAGCAGCTCTTCTGCAGCAAGTGTTCAGTCATAGCCTGCAGTGAAGCAGTAGGACCACTGGCGCACTCATGGGCTGTGCAAGAGTTGCGCCAGGAGTGGAAGGGAACCTTTAAACATATTTCTGTGTACTGAACACTCTTTTGGAGTGTAGAACAGTAACTGTTTCCAAAATCACTTTGGCAAGAATCCTATTTTTCTAAGACAGAGCATTATTTGTTTTGCAAAGATAAAATACTGCAGTGCAGTTCATCATAATTCACTGTTTGCAAGGCCACTCTGCCTGTTTTGAAAAGTGACGGCAAGTAACTTTGCTCTGTGCTTGTCTTTTAACCTACACGTGTACTAGAATACAGGGAGTTATATAGTAGACTGTGTAAAACTTAGTGTCTGATTTGTGTCTTTTAATACGAAAACTGTTACTGTTTAATACTCAAATTCAGATAGAGCTGGCCACCAACTATTCATGGAATGGTTATCTTAGTTGCAGATAACTCGAACTGTTTGTACAGAGAACCTCAGCCTGCACTCCTGTGTAGGGTTTCTATATCCAAAATGTCACCAAACCTGATTCAGAGACTAATTAGCTGCCTTTAGGTGATGTTGCACTTCAGTTAAGATGCTGAGGTACAGAGTTTATAAATCCCAGTGTAATTTTGCTTGGATACAGGTGTTTTACTCCTGTGGAAGTAGATACAGCCATTCTGTTTTGTTCTGGATCAAGCAGACACAGTGACCTGGGTTAGGATCATATCTGCTATAGGGGCAACAGTTCCCCCAAACTGTCTTACTTTTCTTTTCTTCAATACAATAATATTTTATAACTGAATTTTCATTTTCTATTTTTTTTTTCCTTTGCTACACTTTTACATGTCCTTGCATCCTAAATCCCTGAGTGTGAACTGCATGAATTCTAATAAAAATGATTTATTCTATAGAATATACTGGAAAACAAGAATGTTTCTGATGGTTTCACTTTCATTTACATGGTAGACAGTAAAGCATGATCTATTAAGACTAGAGTATTTTGGGAGTAGAAATTTGGGTAGGTCTATTCATATCACTTACAGTGTAGTCCTCTGCCTTCATATTTATTCAGTTACTTATTCAGTTAATATTGTACTTCAAAAAGATGAAGAGGGAAAAAAAAAACAAAAAACCCCACTTTTATTATGCATTTTATACTTTTCACTATGTAGAGAAAAAAATATTTCTACATGTGATGCTAAAAGAAAAAAGAAAAAATTACTATTTAATTATATGGAAAGAATTGATAAGGTTATGTGACAGTTAAATCTCAAATGTGTCCTTGCAAAGTATTTGATCTTTTTACTTTCATGGAAAGAAGAACCAGAATCCAAATAAAAGTTGAACAGATAAACCAAAGAACTGGGCAACTTGCTGCTGAACGGTGACAAAACAATCAATGAAAATGAGGTCTTGTCACTTCAGACTCAAACATTTTTAGTCCTCTGGATAAATAATGTTGCATATTTCATCAGAACATCGGTCCAAAAAATCTTTCTAAAGAGTATAATTTATTCATTATTAGGTTGCAAAAAAGTGAACCTTGATTAGGAGAAGAGAGGCACAAAATATTTATTTCAAAAAAAGAATAGCAGGCAATTGTTCTGTAGTATCTTGAAAGCTCAGGCTTATGCCCCGTGTCATCATAATTTCCCATGCTCAAATAAAATAAAGCAGTGCCAGGGCACTTTTAAGGACAGTAAATGCTAAGACACTTATAACAACAGTTATAGTTATTAGATAAGTGATCTATAATCTTTACCTTTTGGAAAAAATATATCTATTTTTTGAAGCATAATTACCTGTCTGAAATGAGTCTCAAAGAGTAGAAATTGAGGCTTTCTTTCTACATTTCCTTTAAAAAAAATTCTGCTTCCAGGAGATGAGATCTACCCCCTAGCCTGGAGATCCATCCACTCAGCTGTGCGCTGAGCAGGCCAGTACCTCCACGGCAAGGACCCCGTAGCTCAAACTGCTTTTACCTGAGACGAGAAAGTGACTTGTCTGCAGGGACAAGTGGTCCCTTATGCTACAAGGAAGAAACGTGAACTTGGTTCAACTTTCCCCATATGTGTGAATGACACAAACATAATCGGATCTTTCCATCTTTAAAGCCCTGGAAAATCACTGTAATGCAAACCAGAAACTGGGGGAATGGGCTTAATGTAGATCGAGTCCGCCAGAAGTGGATGAATAATTTATTCTTTGAATATTGCTTGCCTTTCTTTTTGCAAATTGCCTGGAAACAGTTTACTGTTTTATTTCTTTTAGTATTTTTCAAAATTATTTGCTGAATAATTTTTGAAGTTAGTTCCTGATCTGCATATAATTCATGAGCTGTTGGGTAGCAATTACTGTTAAACATTCAGGCTGCCTCAGCTAATTATTGTGGGATATGCAAGCCACACTGTACCATAAGCCAAGCTGAACAAGTGTTTCTCAAAATACTTTAAGACTGTTCCTCCTGTATAACAAGAACCTCCTCGCACATGAAGAAGATTGATTTATTTAGATATTCAAATAAAATCCAGACTGGAAGTTTTAAAGAGCAAGAGTAGTGAAGGGATAAAAGTTAAAATTTTCTTGTCATCTAAAGACTGATGGAAAGATAGAAAAATAGAAAGTATTAGTACTCAACTGCCATCTCTAGGATAAGATGCACAGATATACAGCTCTCTTTCAGTCCTGTTTTCTTGTGTTTAACCTGTCCTCTGCTTCTGACCAATCACGAGAATATCTTGCCCTTGGCTTCCATTTAATACAGTTAAGCGTAGGCCTTACTGTCCCTAAATAAACATTCACCTTAGGCTTTTCTCTCTTGCATACTTTGTTGGTCCATGTAGACAGCATCAATACCTTGATGGTTGCTCACAAGTACATCACTTGCAGCACCTCCTGGGCTGTTTCATTTCTTATGTTCCATCTCAAACTTGCCAATTCCTTCTTCATAGAATCTGAAGAAAGGTTCATGGTAAAAGAATTATATCAGGCTTTTATCTTCTCCTATCCTGCTGTAAAACATTTAGGGATTAACAAATTTGGATTTGTCCAGTAACATCAATTCAGCATTTTGCTGTGAGTACTCTTCCTGTAACCTGTCATATGAGTGGGAAACAAATGAAGCTTTACTTATACAGAAGACAAACTGTTATTTAATTATTGTTGGTTTCCAAGAGGAGATTGTGCAATTTTAATTGATACTACTTGGTCAAGCTTAAGAAAATTGTATACCCCTGAAAAGTGAAGTGGAAAATTGAGCAATTCAGATGGCAGATGGGAATATCATTAAATAATTTTAAAAGCTATGATACACTCGTCTGGACTTCTCACAGCTGATTTCTGAATGAAACAAAACCAGCCAGGAAAAAGGATTCAGGTCTCAAAGTAAGAGCTGATTAGTAGTCTGCTCTGGTATGGAAATCCACAATTTCGTGTGTGTAATTGCCTTTCAAATGTTCAAATGCTGAAGGTTGAAAAGTAACATGCTGTGTTCATAGGGATCAGTGTTTGCAATGAATATACAAATTCTCAAATTTTAACTTGGTTTACTGCCATTTCACCCGCATACAAAATTCATAACAAGAGCAAGAGAGGTTATTAAGTGTTGCAGAACAATGTATATATTAATGTTAATGAGACTATATTTACCTTGAGCTGGTGGCCTTAGAGCATTTATTGTATTTCAGATTTTTTAGTTTTCATATATATATGTATGTAAGAAAGATATGGGTGAGCCTCATTTCATGAGTCTTTAGAGATTTACAATGAAAATAGCTATAGCCAATTGAGAGAAATAGTAATTAATTATAAAATACTGATTTTTAACTTTGGGATAATGTGATTCACTTTTGATACTCAATGAATGTAGCAGGAACCCAGACATTTACTTTTAAAGGAAATCCTCCTTCCACCCTGCCTCTGACTACAATTTTGCCAAGTTTCACGAAGTTCAATCTCTTATCAGCTTCCTTTGTTTTAAGTGTTCTTTATTTGTTACAGTGCCCTAAGCATACAGGTATCAAATATCCTTAATAATCGTGTTCATTTCACAGAATGAACAAAATTCTTGTCTTCATGTGAAGGGACACAAGGTGTCCGTCTTTGAACCTATACAGTTATTTTGTTCTCAAGAACCTTTGATTTCACCTTGAATTTGTGGCTTTTTGCTTCTTTAGAGAGCCCTGACTGCGACCTTCATCACCTCCTGTGGAAAGGATGTTATTGCTATGATCATTTGTTTTGCCTTCAGTCGTCCAAACATCATGTGCGCAGCAGTCCAAAAAAGATTGTGCCAAGCTATTGAGTCTGTTATTAATTTGCGTAGTCACATAAGCGTGTTTATGTGCAGGTTCACCAACGTATTCAAACAAATTCACCTGATTCTTGATTGTTGCTTCTAGATTTCTAGATCATTGGATTAACTGTTACTGTCTTTATAAGTTAATGAATAGGAAACATTAATTACTAGCAATTTTAGTGATGTTTAGAATTAATTAGTGTTTTCCACAGGAAATAATCTAATACCTAATAATGACTTCAGAATAATTTTGTCATTAAATTTGCTCTATATGCTTACTTTACCTTGAGATCTTATCTTTTGAGCTCTGTTTGGACATATGAGAAATTCAGTACTTATGGTTCAGACATAGAGTTTCGGTTTCAGTCTTCTTACAGTGTCATTCCATAGTGCTTTATTGCCTCTCACCTTCAAGGATCACAGAACTAGGTTCTCAAGCAAATTTAGCCATAAATGGAATCACTTTACCTTATTTACATTGTGGATATTCCAAACTGTTAATTTAAGGTGTCAGCAAGATATCTAATAATATCTAATATTATTAAAAATGAGTTATTCAAAGAGGTTATTTACTTTAACAATCTGATACTGACCCTAGATTTATTTCAGGCAAATAATCCACCCTAAAGAAAACTTTCTGAAAATTTAGAATTTATCATTGAATTGAGACAAGCTACTTACACCAGGATAAGGACATCTCCAAGGAGGTGAGGAAATGGAAACTGCACAGCAGCTGACATGCATGACTATAGCAAAGAGCAGAAGATGATTTAGGTAAAGCATTGAAGTGGACTGAATGAAAGACCAAAAGAACTGGGAAGGGCTGCAGCTAGAAGCTGAAATACAACTAAAACCGAGTGTCAAACACAGCTGAAGTAAAGCACTTAAAAGTGCAAAGCACAAGCCACAGTCTCCAGAAAAGAAAACAAAAACTATTCCTGCATCTTGTCCTTGGACCTAACTCCTGAGCAGCCTTGGAAGTTTCTTGTGCATAAATACTTTGAAAATATAAAATACTGCTACATAGAGGTTTGACAAAACTTCAGTTAATAGCCAATCTGAGATTCTCCAGGTAGGCAGGCCTTCATGCAGTCTACACATGGTACTGGACATCAGACATGCCTTTCGCTTGAATCTCCTTTATCTAAGAATTAGGTATAATTTACCACTTTATTCCATTTAACGATAATTTACCATACGTTCCACTAGTGCTTTTTCTGCCATCATCTTATAGTCATAGATACTTGATTGCTTAAACATTTCTAATTTCTTCAAGAGAGGTGATAAGGGGTGACTGTACTAGAATGGTTCTTTTGTACACGTTTGAGTGGTTAAGGTATTTGAAATGAACAATCAGTCCAAATCACCCAGCCACAATTTTTTCCTCTACTCCTGCAGCAATACTGTGTTTTGCCCAGGTGCAACCATAGAATATTTTTCCCTTTTCACTTCCCAAGGTGCTAAGCATGGAAACAACTTAATTTTTTTTTTTCATGGGGTAAGAATCCATGCAATGAAATGAAAGAAATCCCCATCAGAAAGAAACTTGCCTATTCTGCTCTTTCTTACAGTTTTTCATGAAGATCCTTGATTCAGTTGCTGCCTTGTTTTTTTTTTTTTTCTTTTTTTTTGTTTGTGTTTGCTTGTTTTTTTCCTCTTCTTTTTGGAAATATCATTTCTCCTTACATCAGGAGGCCTTCTTATCCTAAAGACAGAATATTTATTTATATGTTGGCCAATTATGGAAATAAGAAGCTAAGAAATGCTTAATCTGTTTGACATGCTGCTTCATTTCACAAGATTAATCCTTTTTACCTAGGAACTTTTTTCAATGTTTTAAAATAAAGTATTGGACTTTTAAACCTCAAAATTACATGTGGCCATCAAATGCCAGAGAGAGGGAATGCCAGTCTTGAGGGAAGCTGACAATTATGAATGAGATAAGAAAAGAAAATATTTGAAGAAACTTGCTAATAAATTACTTGAGGGTAAAAGAGATATTGAAAAGAATACAAAAGAACTGTCACATGTCCCAGGTTTGCCACTGTTTAGAGGAAAAGCAGTTCACTGCAATGTCAAATTGACTACCGTTACAGTGAGATGGGTTTTCTCAGTTTAGCCATGCATGGAAGTGTGGACATCTTGTATTATTGGGGGTGACCAATATACTTTCTGCTCTTCAAATTATGCTCTTTTGTGTTTCAGAAGTAGTAATAGAAAATGTTCCTTGACTGTGGATTTTGCTTCTATTAAACAAAACTTTGGAGACATATGCTAATTTATTTTTAAAAGTACCAGACCAAAGTCAGCCCTGAATTTGATGGAGTTACTAGAAAGATTTTATTCAAGCTATTTTTTGGGGGGTCAGACTTCTATGGTTTAAAGCGTCTTACCCCATCACTGATCAGTCCTCCAATTCTTCTTGTTAATTTCAAAATGGCAAATCACAGAAGAAATAAAGGCTTGCCTAGTCTGGAACTTACACTCAATTTTTAGGTTATAAGCTTTCTGTCTGGCCCTGAAAAAAAAAAAAAGGATTGCATGTCTTTCTCCTTTTCCTGTTTGCAAATTAGGAATAGTTCTTCTCAGGGATACAGAAATTTTCATGAATTATTGTGAGTTTTTGACAACATTGTGGTACTGAAAGTCATATTATTGCCTAAGTAGAATGAGCTGAAATATCAATATTATTGTACTCTTTCCATTGATGTCATCATTTACACTTATTGTGCAGGTTTTAATGTAATCAACACATGAATATTGTCCATCTATTAGCTGTTTTCCAATGTAAGTTTGTAGGTCAAATGATCTAGAGGTTTAGGTACTGGACACACATAAAATTTCAGTGTTATTTTGCTCTTTAGATAATCAGAGTTTCCTTTGTTTGATCAGGACTGTTGTATTACGGCAACACAATGCTTTTGATTTACTTTCATGTTTCTGTTTTATGGATCTAATTTATCTCTTTCATAATTGATATGAGATATGCATATCTTGTGAAGTGCTATGGAATGTGTAACATGAAAGGTTCTGTACAGTAACAATTGTTTTTCTTACTAGAGTGAACTTCAACAAGACAGATTAAACATTCAATTAAACAAGAAATTTGCCCATATAAAAAGCTCACAGGAAGGAGCTTAACAATGTTCTTTTTTATGAGGTACTAAAGTTTTTGGAATCAATTATTCTGAAAGTTCATCTGCTTTGCTTACAGGTAAGATAATGACTCAGTTTTTTTCAGAAAAAGAGCCAAATATTCACATAAATCTTCAGTGTAAAAATCAGGGTGTTACTTCTTTCTAAGGTTTAAAACACTTTGGTGAGAGAGATGAAAATACTCATAAAAGACAACCACAGTATGTTATAAACTACCTTTATAGTTCATTATAGGTTTGGTTTAATGCTGTTGGATTAACACTAAAGGTTAATGTTTGAATAAAATATGCATGATTAGTTTAACTCTCTGGAACTGTGATCAGGTTCTCTAATTTTATGAAAGGAAGTGACATGATACATGGTTAAGACTGACAGAAATAGAACTGTGATATAGTTTGAACAAAACTGGTCAAGGATATTTTAAAAATCCTCACTTATGCAATAACATTTCAAAGCCAATCTGTGCCAGTGTGAGATATGTTGTTCAGTTCTTGTAATTAAACTGTTTTCTGGCTGCAGGAAGTGCATGCATTTCCAATACGCAGTGTAGGTAAAGTGCTTGGAGAATAATACTTTCAGATATTCTTCTTGAATTTTTGAGCCCTACATATTGTGTGGAGCGTTTTTGTTTCAAGCATTGATTGTCTTTGTTATGAGTTAGATTGCCACGAGAATAATAGTATTTTTTATGCACAGACTTAGAAATAAGTATCTTAACTGACAGATTTCACCTATCACTCATGTGGAAGTGTCTGCCAAGGCTTTTCATTTACCCACAAATGATTTAGAAATTCATAATTAATTCTTTTTGAAATGTACCTTGATGATGTCTCAGAGATAGTTACAGGTAGCATTCTTTCATGCTGCTGGGTAAGAACAGTATATTTGGCATGTGTTTGGATAAATATCAGCCATAAAACTCAGATAGGCCATGAACTTTTGTTGCTGTCAGTGGTCTGGATAGCATATAATGACTAAAGCCTGTGAGCTAACATAACAAATAGTGCACTGTAATCATCATGACGTATGGGCACAACTACAAATACATGTACATTTAATGCATTGATTTATAAGATTATGCATTGTATAGCTACCAGGACAGATTTTGTTTAGTTCACCAATAGGTATGAATATTCAACAGAGAAGACGTGCTAGTAACTCCTGACTTTTGTACAACCATGGTATGAATCACGATGGATATTATGCTGTGCTCAAGATGTTAATCCAGAAGTCATAAAAAAAACCCACGTAAGAATGAAGTTAGGCTGGGTTACTTTAACTGATAATCTTCTTTCACCTTGCACATGTGTAGTATGTTACAACTGGTGGAGTGGCCACAAGAAGGCATGGATGAAAAAAAAAAAAGTGTTCATACACTTATCCAGCAAGATCTCCTAAAGCCAGCATCACTGCAAATGCTGTTGCGGTATGTGACTTAAGTGAGGTGGGTGACTACTTTTATGCTTAAAGAGTTTGGTGTAAATGGGACAGCAGAGTCAGGAACAGTGTTTTTTCACACTTTTCTGTGTAGACCTAATTTGGGGATGCTCATCTAAGAATGACAAAATGCTATATATCCCTGACCTAAATGCCCACCACAGATCAAAATCTGGTTTCAGACTGGAATACCCAGTAAACTTATTTTAGAAGTCACAGGATTTCCCATCAAGGGGAAAATAGTACCCTTTCCCAGCCTTGATCTTGGAAATAAATGTAAAATAATGGCTGCTTCCAAGAACAGAAAAAAAAAAAATCTTAAAAAAAGATAACCTTATTTTACTTCATATGTGGGATTAGAGCCTAGCAAACTGAAATTTGGATAAGCAATAAGCCAAAGTAAACAGGCTATAACTGTGGACAGGTTTTTAATGGGTACTGCTATCGGTCTTTATCCATTATATATTGGTTATGTAGTCACAGTCCACGGAGACCAACAAATTTAAAGACTGAATATTCATTTCTCCTTTGTAGCTAGGCTTTGTTTTGTAAAAGTTCAAAAGTGTTAAGTGCAGACTCACTGAAAATGGATCTTCTTATGGAGAACATGTTTTAAAGACTGCGTAATATCACTCATGGAGAGAATGAGTTCTGCAACACAGAAATTGCTAATCTGTTTTGTTTAGCAAAATATGAAATACCGAAATCAAGCATTTGTGCTACATTTATTAATTCCTGTAAAATGCAGGAAGCTCATGGTGTATAAGCAGTCATGCATTTTTGGGAGATGAGGTAACGTTATTCTGCTAAGTGATATCAATCTTAATGTAATTAGTTTTAACAGCATGCCCTTCATTATTTTTTCTATTTTTACCACAGTTATCTTCATTTTCTCTTCATTCAGCAATGTCTCTTCATCTGTCAGACCAGCAAGAACTTTCTCAAAGACAAACAATGCTAATGAACCAGAGACGTGTCTCAATCAATGTCTTTCTTTCCCCATCTTGATGAGCATTGCACATAGCCACTAATTCTGCATTATAGTCTTTCACCCCCCCCACCACCCCTTCCATTCTTGGCCTTAGAGGCATGGAAGGAAAGTGGTTTCAGCACTTATCAAATAGTTTTTTATCAGAATGACTGGGGGGCATTCAGTGACATGGTTGATCACTCCCAGGAGGCACAGTTGCAGCCAGAAGAAGCTGACTAAGGTCACTGAAAAACAATTTGCTCAGATTATGCTGGAATACACAACAGTCATAAGTAGCTAAATAAGATATGCATAAAAACTCAAGTACCAAGTCTAACTCTCAGTGATCTTGCATTTAAATATTGATACATTCTGAGAATAGCAGCTGGTAGGAGTCATAGGTAGTCTTGAAAATTATTCTGCAAAGAGTCGCTGAACTCACATGAATTGTGTTTATATTGGAATTTCATGAGCTTGACTTTTGTTGCTACCTGACTGTGAAGTCTTAATTAACCAATGCATCACCTTACCCTAGACAGGAATGACGAGTACCCAGCTATTACTTTCGGTATACTGAGTTTCAGATTGCTAAAAAGGGAAAATGAAATAACCTGGACAAGATGAAGTTTTAGGTCCTGAATCTCCTGCTGCACTTTTTTTGACTTGGAAGAAAAATACACTTTTTACAAAATTCTACATTTCTCTTCAGATTTTATTAGAAATAAATGATTTATAACAGGTTGGATATATAAAAACAGAATATTCATTACACCAATATAAATCTTAACAGTTTGGTGCCTGCTTGAGCTTAATTGCAGTTTGCTTGAAGAGCTGTGGTGACTCGCAGAGCTTACAAATCGGGTTTCGTTTTCAAGTATGGCTGATCTAGTCCATGCTACACATTTTGGGGTGTAGTTGTTTCATTTCCTGAACCAATTAATTGCATCCAGTAAGTTGAATGACCAGAATGAGTAATAAGAGCTTTGATGAGGCTGCCTTAGAGCCTGAGAGAGGAGGCATGATGAACCACAGTCACTAGAAGACATAACAGTACCTCACAGGTCAATGGTGAAGACTGTATGAAGTGGAAATGAATGTTTACTGAGCGGCCTTCCGGAAGGTAGTGCTTTAGCTATTTTTTCAGTAGGGGAAAGCCAAATAAAGTTGAAATCCATTTTAAAAAAGCCCAAAACCCACAACCAAAAAAAATTCATTGTTAGGTGTATCTTGGGTCAACAGGAAGGAATTTAAAAGTCCTTCAGGAGTTCAAGATGTCATAGAAATAGCGAATGTCCATTGCCAGATGGAAATATAAGACCATTAGCAACATAAAAAGACAAAGTGTGTGAGGTCTTTTCTACTTTCTGTTTGCATGGAAATGGAACACAATACAAGAAGATGATGAACTACTTTCTGCTCTATTAGCAACCAAAGGATGTATAAATCAACATCTGCTAAGGACATAAATATTTTTCAACCAACATAGTGATTTGCACTGAAAAAGAAACATTAAAAGAATTAACTGAGGGGAACTCTAGCCTTCTACCATAATTGCTAATAATTCTTGAAGTACTGAGAAATTCCAGAAAAGTGAAAGAATGTCAATGTTGTGCTAATATAATAAAGGTTAAAGGGGTTGAGCTGGGTGGTTGGAGGCTGGCTTATTTAGCATAAATGTCATGACAAAAAAAAAAAGAAAAATTCGCTAAGCAATAGTAGAATGTTGATTTAGTTACTATAATTCAACATAGTTTTTTGAAAAAAAAAAGGTCATGTTGAAAAAGCTAGTTGATAAAGCTGTAAGACTTTTAATTAAGCTCTACCTGATAAGCTCGTACGCCTATGTTACTTCTATACAATTGTTAACAAAAAATGCATGAAATGCAATAAATATGAGTGTATAATGGACTGGCTATCTGATAGACTTCTCATTTAATTATGTCATGGAGAAAAGTATTTTAATTTTTGAAACAGTTATCCTGAGATCCAATGAATATCTTTAACTTCAGCATAGAAGAAATAGAACTAAAAGGTGAAAAAATCTGTGACTGAAAAATATTTCCAAGATCAACATGTGTAAAGAAGAATGAAAGTAGTTTTACGGACACTTACTCAACAAGTGAGCATAGAGGATTTTAGTGCAAGAAGGACCTAAGGTCATCTGTACTGGGATTTTAACTTCCTTAATTGGTGCTTACATGTTAATTCTGTGGGAGCTAATACTCCCTTCTAAATATGGCCAGTGGACTCATCAAGGTCTAGGAAGTGTTTCCTCAGGTTGACAATAGAGATGACGATCAATTTTCTTAACACACACACACAGACACACACACACACACTTTGAGATGCTTAAAATACCCTAAGGTGTCTGATACACTTGCCTTATGCAGACTACAATAATTTTTTAGTTTGTAGGAATCCCAAGAGAAAATTTTGGGATAAACCTGTGGGCGTGCATGTGTGCATACACATACAGTGCAACAGACACAAACAGAATAGATGATTCATTATCAAATTAAACCTAACATGATGATAATATTTAATTGCTATGTGTCTGAAACAGAAAAATGACCATTACACATACTTGTTTTTGGCACTAAGCCCTGATCACCACCCTGCCTGAGTTCAGGGGTAGCCAGGGAAATCCCCTCACGGCCCCTCTACAGGTGCACGAGTGCACCACAACTCTGACACATGTTTACTGAACTTGCTGTGCATCAAAAACATACCCAGTGCAAAAAGGAGGGTTGCACCACCTGGCACCATGGAGCAAACACTCCCACTTATCTCAGAAGGTGTCTTGGCCTTCTTGCTCTTTCCTACATGTTCCTTTTCACATGCAGCTCACGTTGCCCTGTGCCTGTCTCTGCAACAATGAGAACCATCCTGACCGAAGGCTTCATAGCACCATTTGTAGGTTTGGGTGAATGTTCCATGTTCTTATGGTGCTGGGCTTAATGCTGGAATATGTGTTATTCCCACACTGTGCAGGGGGGAGATTAAAAAATATTTTCCCAAGGATTATCAAATTCTAATGGGGCTGAACCCCACTGCCCCCAAGGTGAAAGCTGCACAAACCATATGAATTATTCTCTTGACCCTGCAGAAAATGTCGACTTGATTTCCATTACCATAATGGGAAAATAAACATTGAAACAGTCATATAAGTTACTTTGTAGATCTAACTCTAATAAAATACTGGAGTTTGTGGGGTTTTTTTGTTTGTTTTTTTGTTTGTTTGTTTGTTTGTTTGTACTTTAAAAATTTTGATTAGCAGTAAATATGTTTTCCATTATTTTTAAAAAGTAATGCATAGAGAGGCTGGTTTAGAACTTGGACAATGTTTAGGACTAACCTTGACTAAGTCACTGGTATGCCCATGATTAGATGTGTCTTCATTGTTTCCTAAGTGGGTAGGAAGGGCAAGGAAGAGAGATGAAAAATAAAAACAAAACAGAGAGACTCAAAGCTCAGTCTCAGCTACTTTTCCCAAATGCTTGAGGGCTGCTGAGAGTAAATGTTTGTACAAGCTAGAAGAGGCAGCTCAGAAATCTACAGGATTGGAGCGGTTTTAAAAGGGCTCAGTCTCAAGAGTTCGGTAGTGGTTGTTCAGTAGCAGGAAACCAAACTGATGTTCAATGATCTCCTGGGGGTGTCCAAACAAAACAGGCCTGCTGAGTAGATGAACATCTTCTCGAGGAGTTTATGTAAAACAGACATATGTTTACACTGTTGGTTGTTTTGAAATGCCTTTTTTTCCAGCTTATACTTTGTTCTCGTTGCTTAAATTAACCATGCTTTGGTTCAGAGGAGGCTCTTTTATTGCTAAATATCTCTAGTTACTGACTCTCCAAGGCTCCAGCCACATGTGATAAATAAACCAGGAGGCAAGATGGTGTGACCCACCAGCAGGAGAACATGTAGCAGAAAAAAACACAGAAAAAAACCAAGGTGTGAAGTGGAGATGCTGATAAATTGCAGATGAGCTTATAGTCAGAAGAACTATTTATTTTATTTTATTAATAATTAACTGATTTATTTTAAATATGTGTCTCTGAGCCCCAGTGGAGAAATGGCCATGCATTACCTCTATTTATATATAGCTGGGAATGTAGCCACAACCTATGGTTTAATTGAGTATGTAGAAAATCAGATCATTTATTTCCCACTTTAAATAATTTCTATTTTTAATGTAAAAAATCATTCTGTAAAAGCTGGGTGTGTATTCAGACATGGTACAGCTGGATGCAGTATTACTGATACAAAGTAACTTGAACTGGCTTACATTAGATGTGATTTCTAAGCCAAGATCTCAATAAATGCCATGTATACACAAATTCAAATGGAATCGGTCCTTAAAATACATCAACTGCAATTTGTACCTTTAGATCCTGTAACAGAAGTGCTGGACCTAACACAGATGGGTTCTTCATTTGTTGAAGAATTTAATTAATACCTTACACTTGTATAATAAATTTTGATATTGTGAAGTTATATTAAATAATTAGTCTTCTTGATGAGACCTTTTTCCTGCTATGTCCTTGTTTTTTCAGTACTAATTTTGAATAAAGGCATCAGGGTCGTGATGATCAGAAGTGGAGGTCAATAGCAAGTTGAAATAAAAATGAGCTTTGGGGGATAAACAGAAAAATTAATTAGTTGGGGATGTCAAAGCCTCCTTAGCATGCAAAGAGAGTAGAATTGGTCAGTGAGGAAAAAAAAAAAAATATTAATTGGTTTCCATCATATAGGCTGAGGATACATTTAATTAGAGGAAGAATGTCCTCTCTCATCTCTGGGAGACGCTAGGTCAGAACTTTCCTTTTTCTTATACATTTCACACCTTCATCAGTTTATTGAAGAAACAACTGAGAGTTAGCAAGAGTTTCAAGAGCTGATGAAAGGAACTATCACAAAGTGCATTGAGGGAATAAGGTGTTGCTGATTAAAATATATGTAAAACAATGTTAATATTTCCACTCCAAATTTCAAATGATTTATTAACTTAAGAAAATAAGACATAGGGTTGAAGGGTGTTGTAATAAGCTTTTCTTCTTACTTTCAGACAACCACATCAGGCAACCCAAACCAAAAATATATCAAGTTCCATTTAGCTTTGATAACTTTCAGATTAGTAACATCAGAATTCGAATGCCTAAAAAAAGGCACAAAACTATTGGAAACTACCATAGTATTCTATTGCTACACTATAACGATCTGTAAGTAATAAAATATCTCATTTTCCCAATAAAATATCTCTTCCTCTTTCCCAAGAATGCTGACAATGTTAATAGTGTTCCTTAAAAGTATATTTGCCATTCTTTCTTGGGATAGGATTTTGATAAGCCACTAGGTCTGAAATAATTATTTTGCCATTGAAATCAAATGGATTTTCCTGTTGACAGTACCTGAAGAAATAGTTTGAGTGTAATACCTGAACAAAATTCCTGAACAAAAGAAATATTGTGACTGGAAATAAAATATTCCTGTGTATTATGGACACGATGCAAACCAACACATAATACTATAAATTAGCAGCAGTCACAAGGCAGATATCTCCCAGCACAGCTACAGGGCAGGAATAGGGTTTAAAAATGCTAAGATATGGGACAAGAGAGAATGTCACCTCTGAATCACAGGACAGAGATGACAAATACGTTTCTGGAAAAATGTGATTCAAAACAGAGAAGGATAGCATTGAAAGGTTGGTATGTTGTTGGATGACAATCTCAATCATAATACTTCAAGATGGAAAACAGGAGAAACCAACCATGCCTATTGATCAAAGTGGAATTAAGGAAGAAAAATATTTCTTTTTGGAGCACAGTTAACTGACAGCTGTTGTCACTTTCAACACCATTTTTAAGCATCATCAAACAACTTTGCAAAGTAGATATATGTGGACTCTATTTTCCCAATGAACCGACCAGGCTACACGAAGGAGTCAGTGAACCGCCAGATGAACTGGTCAATCAGCATGTACTCCACAAACTCACCTATATGAAGATGACATAACTCCTGGACAGTCTTTGGGTTAGATCAATGAGTCAGTGAAGAATGACTGTCTGAAAACAAATCCTGGAGAGAAAACAACATGTATGTAAAGAGTGTTTAGTCATAATGTAGACTAATGGTTCCCACCCGCAATTGTTGTGCAGTTGGATACTTAGCTGACATTATTTGATTTCTTCTTAACTAGTTGAAATCATCATTTCAATTAGTTAGGACGCTCTGTTCCTGTGACACGGTATTATAGTTGTATAGTCATGAAGACTTTAGCATTTAGGAAACACGTACCAATTGCTTTTGCACATTTTCTCAGCAACCAGAGAATTTGCAAACATAATGGCATGACTCTGTGTTCCCTAATTGATGCCAAACCACTTTCAATAAATAACAATGATTCACATTGAAAATGTTTCACATGTACACCAGTTAAGTGTATATGTGAAAGTACTCATATTAAGTATCCATATTCAGGCAGTCTCTGAAAATAGTAAAATATTCCTTGAAACTTTAATAGCAATTCTGAAGGTACTTGAGCCACTGGGAATATATTCTCCATGAGCTTAGATTCTGTGTGTTTCTTGGCCAGTCTAGGGCTAATTAAAGAGTTTTCATGAATGAGTATATTAATAAGAGTAATCTTCCCCCCCACACCCCTCATATTTCTTTTAATTTCTTGGATTCCTTTGGGAAACAAAGCCTTAACAAGTAGCACTATGGCTTTGTTTTTCCCCTTTACTTGTTTTCTCTTAAATGACAGTTGAATGGCAACTGAAATTCTCTTGAAAATTACATATATTCTAGTATTTTCAAATACTACTATTTCTAAAATACTTGTTTCCTAGGTTTACACATGAAAGAGTCACACAGAAGGAGATATCTAGGGGTAGAGTTGCTATATATTTACTGGTTTTGAATACACTTACGATACTTGTGAAATGTCTGTTTTTCTCCACCATTTGTGAGATGCCATAGTTTTATCTTCCTATACACAAAACAAAATAGTCAAACTAGACCAAATCATGCTGTAAGTAACTCCTTTTTTTTTTTTTTAACATCCATCTGATGGCTTAAAACATCTGTGAACAGTGGTCGCGCAATATGTGTGGGAAAGTGGTGCAGGTATCTGTAAAGGTGGCAATAAAGTGGTTGATGAGAACAACTGTGAAATCCTGGACCTAATGACATGACTTTCACCAGCTTCCTGTGGCTTGGGATTTAATTTCATTATGTTCAATATGGCATTTCTTATGCCCACATATTCCAGGTAGAATTTCACCTTTCTGTTGCAGTCCATCAAGCAGTCTGTTAGAACCACTGAGGCAAGTGGTTGCAAGGTTATTAAAACTTTAGAAAAAACCTTCCTGGTTTTGCCTCCAGAGATTAGACTTAAATGCTGTTTCCTTAAAAAACAAAACAAAACAAAACAAAACAAAACAAAACAAAACAAAACAAAACAAAACAAAACAAAACAAAACAAAGCAAAACAAAACAAAACAAAGCAAAACAAAACCAAACCAAACCACAATAATCACAGTTTTTGATTCTGCTTTTTTAAAAATGGTGATTTTGATTATGAAGAACTCTTCTGTCTGAAAGACAAACTCATTCCTTGTCTCCTTTAGTCTCCTTTGTGCTGTTGTTCGATGTTCCCATCAAAGTCTTCAAACTGCCTGTTCTTGTCTATACAGCCTTTGACTGATAAGTGAAAACTTCCAGGTTTTCTCCATATTAAAAGTTGATAAAAGCAAGATAGTGTTTCAGGTAGGTTGGTACTTCTCCTTCTTCTACCACTTTTAGCTGGTCTTTTAAATTTTCATTATAAAACCAGAAATAATGCAAGGCACTGTGAGAGATATTGCCTTTTAGTTACCAGTTTATGAAATCTCTTGCCCTATTCTAGGAGTTTGCCTCAGATAACAACACAGTCTGTTTTGGAGCTCATTGCTGCTTCTTATTCTGCATGTTGCAGGCATTGCCTGCAGAGGCTCCACATTGTTGAAACAAAGGTAGACTTATAAAAAGAATGGTTTACAGACCTGATGGTTGTGCAGCCATGGCTAGATAGGCACCTCCTGGAATGATCCACTATCTCCCCCTGCCAGTAACCTGTACTTGACCCTCCAGAGCCTGAACAAATTTTAAAATTAGATTTTTCATCTGCTTAGCAAAATGTGTAGTCATGAATTTTCTAGCAACTGTCTTGCAAGTAACAAAGCTTATAATTTGTCAGTGTCAGTACATCAACAGACTTAATAAATAGGACATTTTTTTCTGTTTGTGGTATGATAATCAGTATTTCACAATAAGGTTCTTCAACATCCAGAAGATACATTTGAAAATTACACTGAAAGGTTAGGGTTTTTATTACGTTTTATTCTCCACTCCTTCCCAGCCCCCCCATCCCATTCAGCTAGGTACCACAACTAAACAAAGTATTCAGAACCAACTTACTCAATATTCAGTCTTCATTAGGCATTGCTTCAATAGCCCTTGCAGATACTCTCCAAACAACAGAAGACTGCTAGTTGCAATTCTAGACAACAGGTATCAGGGGCAGAAAGCACATAAGGTGGTGAGAAAATAGATCTCTCTTTCATATAATTATTAGAAATATGCAATATGTAGCAAAATTCCTCTGTTGACTTGAGATTGGTACTGGCAACTTTCCATTCTCTGTCAACTGAGTAGTACAGAAAATAGAAAGTTTCCCTGGTCTCAGTCTCCAGAAGTAACAGACACATTATTATATTCTCTAGGTACTTACAGTAAATGTTGTTGTTGTGATGCTAACACCAGACACAGATCTAATAGGTTTTGATTTACATAGAGCACATTCATGAAAGATTACTTGCTGGTCTGTGTGGACTTTGAGCTGATAGAATTCGAAGGGAGGTCAAATAGCTTTCCCTAAATCATAAATCACATAATTGCAGTGGTGATTCTTTTCCTGTGCTAAAAAGTAATCGCTGGCACAGGAGAAACCAATTCCAATATGCATAATGTTGAAGATTCAGTACCTCAGTTTTCACCACTTCTTTCAGTGATTTGAACTGTCAAATTTTGCTGAGTAAATCCAAAAGAAATTGGTAAAAATAACAGACTGTGTTAGATTTTCTTCTTGAGATAATCACTCTGTCATTTTTATATTATCTTTCTTTCTTCTCCTCCTATCCCCAGTGTTTCAGTATTTGAGAAAGCACTGAGGAGTAAATAATATAAACTTAAGTTTTTTAGACAAGCATAAAGAACATATAAAGGAATACATAAAATAAAACTTCTATTTTTAAACATATGTCACACATACAAATATACCTGTGTTTATAGATAAAAAATATAGTATGCATTATATCTATTATGTTAAAAATGCTTTGCTCTTCCATATAGCAGATTGAATCAAAGTATCTAGCTTTCCTTACAATAACAAACTCTATTTCTGTGGATTTTAGGCTTGCAGAGAAGAAAAGGGAACTGTCTGGGGGAAATTAGCACACATAGGTTCATTTTGAGGTCTAGACTCTAAAGCTGATAGGCTTTGCATTTGGAAGATTTGGTATCAATATTTATCTATGCATGTGTATATTTGTAGCATGAGGCTTCTAGAAACTCTTCCTAGATGGAGTATTTGTGGGTTGTGTTTTGGTTTTGGTTTTTTTTTGTTTGGTTGTTTTGTTTGTTTGTTTGGTGTTTTTTTTTGTTTGTTTGTTTGTTTTGTTTTTGTCTTTTTTCCCTTTCACAGAAAAAGAGAAGAGTTTAGAATTCACTCTCATTCTTAACTAAGTCCTTCATGAACCCAGTGTGTACTAGGGTATATCCATACACAAAAATGGAACCACACATATACTTTTAAAGTTATAGATGACATTTACATCTAAAGATACATATGAATAGATAAAGGATATACAATTGCCTGTGTAACAAAAACATTTTGTTTGGCATCATGGACCCTGATTCTGACATCATAATTAATTTTTAGTTCTAATAATACCATTGACTTCAGCTGTCCTTTCCTGGTATACACAAATGCTAGAGCAAAATCAAAACCCACATATCCACATTGCACATTGCACATTGCACATTTCTCACAAGAAAACTTGTTCTTACAAGAAAATAATTCTCACACTGAAGCATAATATTTTAAAATACTAAGTTTGTTACATTTTCTTTAACAGAGATCAAATTTTGCATCAAACTCGAAGAACTTTTTATCCCTGGTTGGGAATAACCTACTTAGGGAAGAATTTAGACCTAATAAAATGATACAATGTCAAAATAGAACGTGAATGCAAATAAACACCTTGGATATCTATTCACAGTTGGGCCCACTTAAATGTCAAAATGCAGACTCAGCAATGGCTGTGTATGTCATTAGGGATGACACCCACACTGTCAAATCACAACAAAGCATTGTCAAAGTAAGTCTATGGAGACTACATTAACTTGTCAAATGAAACAGATGCCAGCACAGATTATGTTACCTCTGAAAGACAAATAATAAGAAATTAAACACAAAGACTCTGATCTTCAATCAAAGTGTACAAGTGCATAGAGTGCCACCTGGCTTGTTATTTTTTCCTTTAAAAACATCCCTTTTGGGTTTAGAAGAGTCAGAAGCAATGATCCTTTTCCTTCCCTTCATCTAGCTATGTTTTCTGGTTGGTGTGTTTTTGTTTTGTTTTGTTTTGTTTTGTTTTGTTTTGTTTGTTTGTTTTCCTTTCTGTACTGCAGATAAAATTTACTACTACTGCTAGTTAAGTATTTTGACTATGATTGTTGTTTTCTTGTTTTTTCAGTGACAGTGTTCAATGGACCATACTGGCTGAGCATGATTAGTTTACTGGCTGAAATTATAAGCAATTAATAGCACAGAATAATACATTACCCTCCCCAAAAGAATATGGCAATTTCAGCTGTGGGTATAGATCAGCAATTACCAAAACATCAAAAGAGTTCACCTGCTGCCAGATTTTCAGAGCAAAGATAAGCATTCTGATAATACAGTTCCTATTCAAATCCTTGAAAACAAGACAGGGGCAACTTTCATAATATCACATATAGTAATACTTAAAATATTTTAGTATGTATAAAATGGGCTAAGATAAGGAGGTTATGTAGATGTGTGAATTTTAATATTTACCAGCTAACAAGGAGAAAGCTTGGTTAAAACTTTCACAGGATTTTCTGTCAACTTTAAAGAACACTCTCTAACAACTCTCCTCATTGGGCAAACAGTTTTCTTCAGTGAAATGTGTTGCACGCTGGGGTGACTTTAATCAGCTAGTTGTAGTACAAAGTTCACTGCAGATGAGTAACGTAGTTGTCTAAGCTTTGTCACAGAAACAGACTTCTCAGCTGTGGTGATTCAGTTCCTCATGAGCTTGACTCATGCCCTTAATTGGATAAAATTAAATGGAGCCATGCTATTGTATGCAAGTATTTGTAAGGATTTGCTGCCTGCTGTAAATGGACACTGCAAGTTCACTGACTACCTTTCTTCCAAGACAGCGACAAAATGTCAACACAAATTCTGTTTCCCCTCTAAAATATATCATTCATGTTACTTTCATTTGTGCTTGCTTTGCAACCTAGAATCAGCTGTGAATTTTATAAGGCTGCTTTTCTTCAGACCTGTGTCTCAGACACAGTCCTAAATTGCTGTTCAACTTCTTATGCTGAAAGACTTCATGGAAATGAAAGCCATAATGTGTCTAATGCATTAAAGTTAATAGTTTTTTGTTGTATGTAATCAGAAATTCTCCAAAAAGCCACATAATAATACTGCATTGAGAAAATAATTTGGGTTCAAAGTAATCTAGCAAGATTTATCAACTTGGATGCAATGACACACTTATCTAAAAATTTAAGGTTCCAAACGGACTCTGCCTAGTACAACTAGCACAAGTTTTGCACGTTTCTGAAGCATGGGCAACATGGATTTGACAGTGCCTGTGTTTCAGTGGACTCTGTGAATTCTGTGAGAAAAGATGCTTTTCCACGCTATTTTCCTTCCTCCACAGATGTACTGAAAATGTACTGTGTTTTTCTCTTCCCTGGTACAGTAAGCTCAGTTTGATCTCCTGAGGTTTTCCATCCCCTCCATCGCTTCAGTAAATTGATATGGAAATTCTGTTCCTCTTATGCCTGTTCAGTTTGTTTTCTTTTGTTCTCACCCCCACAAAGTACCAAGTAATGAAAGGTTTCTTAAATGCCTCCTAAGGGCTTTGCCTCTTTAGGAAGAGCAATATGCATTCATTGCTTTGTAATCACAATAAAACCTTTTGGCCATACTGCAATTTTCATTTTCTGGACAATTGGTCTCACATATGTTCTCAGACCTTTAGAATGTTAAATAATTGTTATCAGAAGCATCATTTAAGTACAATTCAGTTGATCTCAGCTATGCTATTGGCAAGAAAACAAGCATTTTGTTGGTTGTTTGAAATCGACAGAAAGCAGGTTAAGTCAACGGCTATTTTGATTCCACTAAAATCCAAACTTCTCTACTGGTTCAGAGCCCAGTCCTGCCAATATCTGAGTGATTTTCAGTAGCCTCTGATCCAACCACTGTCCCTGGTCCTGAGAAAAATCAGGACCTGTTTCTCATTTCAATGACAGGTCTTTTGTTTTTATGAATATTATCTAAAAGTGTTTTGGTTTGGGGAACTCAAGGGCCACACCACAAACTTTGAAATGTCTCCACTATGTTAAAAAATCATTGAGCTTCCATTTTTTCATTTTAATTTTAACTTTTAATTAGAAAAGACAAAAAGTTTCCAGCAGCGTTCAGTTTTGCTGTCACCACTTAGGAAGCCCCCACAAAAAAAAATATTTTCGCTAATTAAACTACAAGTTTTTGACTAGAGACCAACAAACTCCCTTTGGAAACTGCTCACTTTGTTCAGGCATACTTCTGGTAAATAGGAAATGTGCAAATTTTGCCCGCATTGCAAAAATAAGTTCTCATTCAGAAAAATACATAGAAAATCTTACTGCTAGATGCAGAGAAAATCTCAATAATTGAAAGTCGGCGTGTTAAGAGCTCACTTGCTTTCACTGTTATACAAAAAAGAAGTCTTGTTAGGCTGAGGTAGCTGCATGATGAGATCTACTGTTGAATGTACCAAGAAAAAATGTTTTTTGCACATTAGACGATGTAGTGATTAGAGTACAAATGGCCCCCTGGTGTGGCCACAACATGACAACAGTGAATTCCACTGTCTGATTATTCCATTAATTCTAAAGTCAGCAACAGCCAAAAATTTAAGGTGGGAAAAGTGCTGCTATAGACATAACCTACAAGATACTCTAATAATATAAGTATTAACTGAAAATATCTGCAGAGTTGATGATGTTAAAATGAACTTTTCAGGAGAATCCAGAGAAGAAAAGTAGGAAACCACACACACAGAAACCGTCTTATGGTCAAAGGCTGACAGAAGGTAGTACATGGTTTCAGAAAGCATATTTGTGATATTTTCTTTCACTTCAGTATCATAGATTATGTCTATGTATGACTTTGGCAGGTAAGAGCCTTTGTGAACTTCCTTCCATCCTGCCCTTGTCCATTGGAGGGAGGAATGGACAGAGGGAAGAACGGATTAACTGTTTGCAAAGCACATGCATTCTTTATACTAAAATTACATTATTATTATTAACGTGCTGTAAGTGTGTTTCAACATTATTTCAATAAAATTATATATTTTAAACATTCCTTTCAGTTCTTTCTGATTATTTATAACTGCAGCACACATTGCATAATTCATGTTCAAATCATTTGCTGATATAGCAAAGGGTTGCTCTTTATAACAATTGTTTAAAAGAACAAAATGAGGGTATTTAAATGGCTAATCATACAGTTTGTCTGAGAAGATATGAGCATTTAAAAAACATGCTGATAAACTGATCAGCAATGAATGCTGGCAGCTACTAAAAATACAAAACAAAAGATGATGTCTCTGCATCTGTGGTGTTATTTAAATAATAATTGCATTTCAAACCACTTTCCTTTATATTTCTTTATTAAAAAGAACCAATTATGGAAAGAATTGACACCAAAATTCATATTATAAAAAACGCACCTTAAAGTGGGAATGATAGAATATTATTTTTTTTTAATGTATGATTTAGGCCAAGTGTTTTCTAAGAGTAAGAAAAATATCTAATTTTCTTAAAGAGTGTGCAGAAAATGTACCTTTTCAAAGCTAATTGGATTTCCATGGTTGGAATACAATGTGATAATAACTGAATTATTCTAAATGGATCAAATAAGACGCCAAAAACTGTAAAACTAGGAATCATTGGCTGAGTTGCTTTACTGGTTGTGTTTCTAATAACTGAGAAATGTGGTATCTTTATCCCTCTGTTGTTTTTACTCTAGTGTAACCCAGCTGTATTCAGAATAAGGAATTCCAGTTGGAGTCGGCTGCATTTTTCAGAGAAGTGTTGTCCAAATTGGGATTTGTGTCTATGAGAAGGAAGAGAAGGCTCAGGTACAAGGCTCAGATAGAGCAATCCACTTGAACACCTATGCAGTATCTTAAAACAGAGTATTCTCTATTTTGGCTACTTTTCAGGAATGACCTGACTGAAACATGTCAGTTTTCTGTGAAAAAAATGTAAATGTTCACTAAATTGTGTTTCAATATGTTAAGAAAAATCTGAAAGGCTTAACAAGGTAAAAATTTTCTAAATGACCATGACAGTAAGTAATTATTTTCTATCATTTGTCAGCACGCACCAATGTTATTTCTGGCCATGAACATGGTCAGTCCCAAAGAACTGCTTCAGAATTTTACTGTACTACTCAGTGAATGCCATGTGAGTAAGAGCTACAAAAGAATCAGGTCAGGTTTGCAACTGATTTGTAGCTAGAAGAAAAGGGTTGAATTGGCAGAGCTTGTCTAACTTGATTGTAAAGTCTAAATAATTTCCAATGACTCTGCTACCAGACCCTAAGGCACAGAAAAAAGGAGTATGTCAGAAACCATCCAGGCTCTTCTGAAAGGTTTGTAGTATTTTATTCCCCTGGTTCAAAATGTGAAAGGTTACCTATAAAAAAGGATGATAGATTGCAAAAATAAAGGTTTCCTATATTATAAATAGTTTTATTCACATCTAGTTCTCAGCATTAGCATTGATTTGGCTACCCAACTTATGTGGCCCAATAAGAGCTTGTTTTGGCAAATTATTGATGCCTCATTCTCTTGAGGTATTCAAATGGAGACTAGAGGCCTTCCTGTTGGACTCCATGCCTAGTCAAGCCATAGAGCTTCATATGGAGAAGTTCGGTGAATCACTAAGGTTGTTGTGCAAGTGTCTGACTAAGCAATCAGGGAGGGTCCTTCCAGACCTAAAATATACTGCACCTCGTGCTTTAATTTCTGCATGCTGAGTCAGTCCTCACTCTAGAAGAGAAAGATTTTCAGGATGCCAAAATGTCTTTGTTTACAACGGGCTTTAGTAAATACCTTACCATTATTCATTGGCAGTTACCATAGTCATTTAAAAACTGTTTTTTTAAGGATTGCGCTCTTCTCTTTCATATATTTTACAGTTGTTTAATTTTTCTTCCTCTTTGAAATGGGTAGTGCACCTTTATCATTAACATGCTGTATGTGTCTCCTCACTTGACTTTTACATTATTGCTCTAGCTATTACTATGCATGCATTATTTATATGGTTGGCTATCAAGGAAAAAAGGCAAGCAATTTACCTGTCAAAACACATTAGAATGCATGACTTTAAATTAAAGTTGTACAGGTTTGTAAAAAGCTATAATAAATGTTCTTTGGCTAATATGATAGTGTCATGCAGTGAGCATGGTCAATGTATTGGTTAAGAAGCCTGTAATCACTTTAAAGCCTCATTGAATAGGAGAGAATTGTAGATTATTATGCTTTGCTTTTAATTGTATGATATTAAGACTTAATTTGTAACGACTATATTATTTCAGTATAAGAAAATTCTAACCTGTGCTTTAATGTTACCATCATATTTAAACAGGTATTTGTGCAGTATGAAAATTATAAACAACACAGATCCTAATTATCTAAAGCTAAGCTACAAATACAGACCTCTGGACTTAAAAATACATCTTCTCTGCAGAGTGCATTCCCCTGAGTTACAAAAAGTTCCTGTAATGTAGATAATTCTGTCCTGCAGGACACAGATTTTACAGCTCACGTGGCCTTACACTTCTGTTGTAGGACACAAACAATTGCAACTGAAATCACTGTACAAAGTCCTTACATGACAGGTTCCCAAAAAATTGATGGGAGCCACCTGTTTCGTGCAGAAGGTGAATTAGCTTCCTGTGAACTACATTAGGAAGGCTTTTTAACAAATAGAGAATAGTTTCCAGATCCAAATTACTTCTGCCACATAGAGAAACTCATACACCTTATGTATAAAAATATCCATTGCTTAGCTAGTATTTTAAACATTTCTAAAGTTTAAATTCACTGACCAAACTGAAAGACAAGTTGACCCAAAAAAACCTTTTTTTACCTGTCTCAGTAAATAAAAGCTGGAAAGCAACTGAGGGTCAATTAAATTAAATTAAATTAAATACAGGCAAACCTTGCAACAAAGTGTTTCCAGTTAGAAAATGAACTATAATTCTGAATATGTTTAATTGAAATATTTAGTGCATTGTAATTCTTACATCCTTTTTAGACCAAAGCTCTTTGTTGGACAGCAGAGTCAGTAATAGCTTTCCTCAGTTTGAAATAGCATTTCGGGTCAAATAAACCTTCCACTTCACTGAATCATTCAAACTATTGTCAAAAGTGTGTAACAAATGTTTATCACACTTACAGATATGCTTATAAACCTATTTTTAAATCACTGGCCACCATAACAGACACGTTTTTCTCCTTCTCTTCTTCAGTATATCTCACTGAGCCCATATGTAGCACTTATCTTTCCTTCGGATGCAGATTAAAATAACTTTTTTTTTTTTTCTTCTTGGTGTTGTTTGTTTGTTTGTTTTTCATATAAAAAGAAAGTGACTTGAAAATGTGAAAATTCATGCTGTTCATAGGACACATTCTATCTCTCTCTCATTCAGAGAGAGTCCATGTCGCAATTTGTTAGCAGTGTGCCAGCCGGCAAAACCTGTTTGCTTTAGGCAGCTATCCTGCAGGATCTATGAACGTATGTTATTCAGAAGTAGCCACAGTTTAGTCCCAAATCAGGTTAAAATTACTGAAAATGAAAGGGCACTAGGTGAATGTTGAAGTAATTATAAAACTCATCCAGCAGTAATATCCCAGACAGTGGGGAAAATCCCAGCTAATGATGTTCTTCATAAGGAGAAGGCAGAAATATGCCATGGCAGCATCCAGTTTTATTACAGTATGGTGGCTCCTTCAAAATAGCTCGAGAACAATATGGTTTAGGACAACTAGAGACATATTATTTTCCCTGTCTACTGACATGGCAGATTAGCCTAACTGCTTAGCAAAACAAAGATGGTTTTGGGTTCTCAGGTTGGAGACTAATTGAGTCTGGATATACATCACCAGTAAATTCTGAATAAGAAATCAGAGTTGAAAAACCTGATGGACAGCATAAGCTTATTTTAGTCTAGGTAAAAAACAGTAGTAGACTGTCTTAATGTCTAGGAAAATTAGGCATTAGCCAAAACTTGCTTGAACTAAGTGCTGTCTGAGCAGTGGGAGGTCTCTGCCTTAAAGAGGTTGCAGTTGGAGTATTGTGCAATGTGCAATAGTGTATGTCTTCCTAAAAGTGATGTTCTATCCTGAATGAGATTCATCAGTCTGATACATGAGAAGTTAGCTGGAATTATTTGGCCTGTGTTATTACCTGACAGCAGGTCAGATTACCTTAATTTATGTAAAGGCTGTGGTGATATGATACATTTTTTTATATTATAATATAGTCACCTCTTATTTTGCCTATTCTCAGCTTCAATCTGTTTTAACATTTGAACAAGATGAGTTTCACATTTGTTAGGAAAAAAAAATAAAAATAAATTAGTGTTTTTCACATTCTTATTTATGATCTCAGAGGAAGGAAAAGCACGTTTTTACCTGGAGGAAACATGCCATTTTTAGAAGGTCTATTCGTCAGATTTTAGAAGGTGTTAAAAGGGGAAGCAATTATTAAGGTTCTGCAGGGGAAATCAGGGAAAAATAATTTATCTAATATTATTTGTCTAAGGTTACTTAAAAAAAAAAATACAGATTTGCTAAAGAAAATCTATTAGTTATGTTCCCTATGTGAAAAGAGCAAGACAATCCTGGGTTAGCTATTTAAAAAAAATCTATAAAAATATGGTGTTTGATATATTGAAATTACATTTGAAAGAGGAAAAAATGCTTGCAGACAAAGAAGAAAATTGCAAGGTTTAACGCGGTTTTATTGTAAAGACATTGATGGACATTTGTGGGCATATGTAAATAGGCTTAGTCAGTGCTTCAGCAAAAACAACATTGGAGATAAGTAAAATGCCATCTTCCTGCTGTTGTACAGTGCAAGACACATGAAGGCTGTTTGGGATTTTTCTCTCTTTGTAAACCCGATAAAGACACGAAATTATTCTGAACAGACAATAAGTAAATGCCAACCATTTATTGTAAATGGATTATTACGCTTTACACTGGCTGGGTAGTTCGGACGGGAAAAAAAAGCACAGTGTATAGCATGCAGGGTTTATTTTAGATGTGATGGAGAATGCTCTGGAGATATACAACCTGACAGACTACTGGAAAAACAGCTCAGAGATCAGATGGTGGGTCAGAAGAGAGACTCATTTAGAGGCTGTGGAAGCGATGGGTGTTTATTTTCTCTGGTCTGTGGATCTGTGATCAGACATTATGACTAACCAAGCGTAGATGTCAACTTTACGATGAACTGAGTTGTCCTTTAGACTGTGTTGACTAGATCTCTAGTGACTGTAGTGCCAACACATGCATCTAGCTCACATACAAGTCTCTAACTGCAAATGTCTATATATAGAGGTCTTTAGTTGCAGCTTTTGTAAGCCACAGAAATGAAAAAAGCCCAGATAACAAAATTCCAAGTAACCCTGTCCACAGACCATATAGAACAGCATGAACTGAGAATTGCCAGAAGCTCAATGAGACGCAGAAATATTAATACAGGAATGCTGTAGGACAAGTCAACCTTGGATTTTGCTACTGGTGAATGCTAGTGCCTTGATAGCAGGGAATTTCATATTCCACTTAGTGGAGAGTGACCATTATTTACCCAGGAGGTGGGCAACATGATGCTGAGATCTATGCTGAGTAGAGGAAAGAGATAGCTGAGGTTTCTAACACACATAGCTGGTCAACAATAGGGACAGAAATAGAACTAAAATCTCTTTCCTCCAAGCCAGAGATCTCTTTACAAAATGTCTCTGGCTTCTATTCTTCCTGAAGCTGTCCTTTCATTTTGCCCTTTGTTTTGTTGCCTCCTTCTGGGCCTTCTTCCTTTAATTATTGCTATTTATCAAGAAGTTTTATTACAGTAATTCTTTAAAGCTATATGTAAAATAAAAATTCTCCTTCATACCCACAAATGGTAAAATGACAGTATGATTATTTTTAAGGACAAAGTACACCACATGTGACTTCCCAGCCTTCCCCTGCAAAAGAAATAGAAGATAATGTTTAATGAGTCTGTTGACAATACAAGAAAGGATCTAGTCTGCCTCAAGCTTTATAAATATACTTTAGCTGGAATGCTTAGTTATGTAGGATATGACAAACTTAAGCTCTATGATCTTAGCTAAGAAGAAATCTCTGTGGAAGCTGGTTATCTGTCATGGGGCTGATAGAAAAAGAGTTCAGAGATTATGGAAAAGCTTTGTGAGAACAATATGCATATGGGAGGTGGGAGTTCACCCAGAGGATTTTTAACTTTAAATAGTTGAGTGTGAGGTGATAAGACTAAGCTAGAGAGACAATAGGATATTTCACAGAATCAGGACTCCTCTAAATATTGCATCATGTATTTCATCCTCTTAATGAAGCTTGGGAAAGCCGTAGAATGATATATATTGACCTGGGGAAATGAAGAATCCTGTGTATTTTCAGTAATATTGTCCTTGGTCTTTTTTATGCTTTCCTGAAGGTTAATTATTTGTGGGTCTTTTATCCGATTTGTGTTTCAGAGGTTTGAGTAAGCTAAATGATAAACAGCTTATGTACAACTTTCTTATTTCAAATGTTTCAGACTGTTTTTTTCTACATAACTCATACTGAGAAAAGTATTCTGAAGGAGGATTTGTACATGGATATGTGTTGATCTTTTGGAATGACTCGTAAAAAGAAACAGGAGGGAACAGAACCATTGGATATCATCTAGTCGGTTCCTTGCCCAAAGGAGGGTCATTTATACAAATAAAAAAAAAAAAAAAAATCAAAATCTTAACAGGCGCTTGTCTAGCATGCTTTTAAAAAATCATATGACAGATATTCTACAACTACCCTTGGTAATATTTTCTAGTGCCTCTCTATCTTTACGATTAAGAAAGTTACAGAAATTTTCCATTTTGCAAAAGAGAGATACATGCTGAAGTTTAACACTGGCAGTAGGCATTAAGTGTCCTCAATTGAACTGTTCTCAAATCAAGAAAGTTTGTAAAGCTTACTGTAGGCAATGAGTGACTAACATACTGCTTCTTCAAGAAAACTCACATATAATTATGGGATAGAGGTGAGAGGCGGCCTAGATTTGCCTCAGTTTTTTTCCTTATAGTGACTTCACCAGAGAAAATAAACACAGGCTACGCTAACTTTAAAAGCTGCACTTATTAGGCCATGAACTAGAATATTTAAAACTGTCAGCAAACAGAAAAGGTAAAATAAAAAATTTAAAATTGGTTATAAAGCAGTCTTCACCTGCCCAGTAGGTTCAAGGTGGTTTCCTTCTACCAGGTTTTATTTCACTTAAACCAGTGGCTTTTGCAATGCAGCCAGTTCTACACGGTGTCTTCTGATGGCTTGAATATTTTATTTTTTTTCCCATAACTTCTGAGACCTGTCTGTTGGTTTGTCCCGTAGCCTTCAGACAAGATGAAGACTCACATGTTCTGGATGAGACTTTCTGATTTTATGTCCCTGTCATAGCTTTGTATCTGGATGTTTCCATCCAGAGCAGATTTGTTTTCTGTCCCATCATATAACCCTTCACCCCAGGAAAGAGCAAACTCCTTCTGCAGCCAAGAAATTCCACTTCAGTTCTCTTTCACTTTTATAAAAGAAATATGTGCACCCTGAGAAAAAGCAAGCAAGGTGGACTAAACCCATGTACACTGTTTGTCACAGACCACATCTTGAAATGATGGTGCCTATTACCAGCATGGTTATTCAACAGCAGCTACCAACATTTTATAAATATTGAATTAGAACATACAATACCTTAGCCATTTACTTTGAGTCAGATAGGGATGGTCTCAGAGCCACATCACTGTACCAGTCTTTATTTCAAAACAATGAAGAACTTGAGACACTTTCAGAAGGAAAACAAGATAGAAGAGGCAAAGGTGGGAATAAGTCTCGCTTAAAGAGATTCACAGTCATGTGAGTGTTTCCTTCAATAAACTTCTAGACAGCCTCTGTGTCTGCTAAAGTAGTTGTTTTTACCTCATCACTTTAAATAACTTTCAAGTTAACAATAAAACTTTCAGTAAATAAAGGGGAACTTCTGCTTGCCTTCCTCCTGAAAATAAATGTGTGGAAAAGGAAATTATGCTAATAATAATTGAAATATGCTTTTATGATATCCTTTGGCATATTCCTTTGTGAAATTGTCTTTGGTCAAGCCTTTCCTAGAATATCTTCTGGATTTTTGTTTTCAAATGCTTGTTCCCTAATTAAAATAAAGACTTTGTAGTACTTCTAGAAGAAAGGAATTATTTCCTTTGGCCCTTATTTCTCTATGTGATTTTATAGACCTCAGGAGGAACTTCAATATCAAATATGGAACAAAGACAAATCATTCTTGCCTGAATGTCAACTCATTCAGTCTGCAGTCAAAGCTTTGTTCTGCAATAGAGTTCCTTCATCACCTCCAGCAGTTTGAAGACAATCAGTTTCATGAGACTTAAGTTTATCTAACCATGAGTTAGAAACCCAAGCAACTTTGTGCATTTGACAATTACCTCCTCAATGTCACTTTCAATTATATATTCTGTGAGAGAGGATTAATTTTTGACCTGAACAGACTTGTATTTAAAACAAGAGAGAAAGTGTTAACTTTTATAGAAATCCATTCAGGTGTCTCTATTATACACAGTCATTCTACACCACAGATCAAAGTGGATATACAGTTTGAGCTTCGATGCAGTGAGTTTTTTGTGCTGTTAGCTAATTCATATATACAGTAATATCCAGAGGACCTGATGCTGTGTTGCATACTGAGCAGAAGAAGTTACCCCTGACCCATCTAAGGGTAGTATTCATCTCATCAAAGATGATGAACAGCAAAACAGTGGAAAGAATGTGATAATAAATTTCTTCTATATGAATTGTTAACTACTGTTTTTTAAAGCTTTTAAAAAGCCATATAAAAATATCAACTTTCTTTGATATTTACTTCATTAAAACCAGATGAATTTTTACTAATGTCATGCTAAAGAGACATTTTACAGGACTATTATAGAAAGTGACTGTGATGGCACACACTAGTCCCTGAACTATGCTGGTTTGTGGAGTGTAACAGCCAGAACAGCATCAAGACAGGACTAAAAGTTGAAAAAAAACCCAAAAACAACATCAAGGCAGTTCCCGGAGTCATAACCCAGGTGTGCAGAGAATAACTGAGTGATAACTGACAGTAAATATCCTTAACACATATATATGAATGTGTACATGAAAAAGAAAATGTAAAATTTATATATGGACTGAAATATGCTCTTGAATGCTAGAAATAAAGGTTCCAGTTCAAACAGAAACTATGAGAAAGATCCTCCTCTAGTGAAAATCACAGACTTTGATGAGTGTTTACTATTAAGCCCAAGAACAGCTGATACTGTGAAGACTACTGGTGATCACTGAGTGATGAAGAGCTCCCAGATTCAGACAGGACAAAGCAGTTACGTTCGTAAGGTTCATGTTGTACATTCAGTGTGTGCCTGCTGGAATGATTAAAAGTGTAAGTAAAACAGACATCAAGGACAGTAAGTGCTGTCTGTAATCATAAAATGTTTTTTACAGCCTAGATTTCAAGAGTTTCCAAGGGTACCTATGTGCAAAACTCTCAGTGAAAGTCACTGGGAAATGTGTGTCTCAGTGTCTTTTGGACCTTTGGAAGTCTGTTTTCTTGTTGTCCATCTCAGCTACAAAGTTTTTTTTAAAGTTCTGATTATGCCTTGGTGTTCTTCAAATCATTAGTTTTGCCATTGGATTTATTAGGTGCAGAATGAGGACCTCCAGAAGGAATATTAGACAAGCTGCATCGCCTAGTTTTTTCTCAGTGCTTCAAATAAGTAACCTTGATTTTCTACAGTCTATCATGCACTTACATTTAATTTTCATTTTCTGACTTTTACAGACACTGGAGAGTGAAGATCTGATGTTTTTCATATTAAAAAGGGATCTAAATGAGAAATATTGGAAATATCTGCATTTCCCCCACTGTTCTACTGCCTACAGATTAAATAACCCAAATACATTTTTATTTTTAAAAGACATTTTAAAAATACATTTCAAGCACCCTGCAGAATATTCATGGGAGATCATTTTATGCACAGTCTCATTGCAGAAGTCAAATTACAATTTAGCAATAAATTTGTGGCAATAGATATAATGAAAACACCATCATTATTTGGGATACAGCTATATGACTGGAGGTATTGAAATTACTTACTGAAAAGTACTTTTTTTAGACTTTATGAGGCATTATTACTCTGGGTTTTTTTAATATATTTTGAGCAGGCTGGTTCCAGATCAGGATTGAGTTTTGTTTTAACTGACACCTTTATGTCTAGTGTTCAAGAGCATATTTCAGTCTGCAGATAAGTTTAACCTTTTCTCTCTCATGTACACATTTGTAAATACATGTTAAGGTTATTTATTGTGTTACCACTCAGTCATTCTGTGTTGGGGAGTGTACAAACATGAAACAAGTCAAAAAGAGACAGTGGATTGTAATCCTCTAATGGACACTGTAAAGGAAATCAGACATTACAAAATTTAAAGATATCTGCATAAAAGACCCCAGAAATATTGTGAAGAAGATAATACTTAAGTGATCAGTCCAAGGTTTTTGTTTGTTTGTTTGTTTGTTTGTTTCAGTTTACTGCTCTTTAGGGTAGCATTTTGTATCTACTATGCTACTTAACTTTTTGTCTCTTGCCACTTATCAACTAGGTCATTCTGTAAAGTTCTGTGCCAAGAATTTTGAGAAAATACATTTCCCTCTGAGGATTTGTAACATAATTCTGTCTCATTATGCCTAGTGTTTTTCTCCTCATGTTACGATATCCTCAAAGAGGAAAGAAATAAAACAGCTTGTCTTCTTGACAGGAAGGCACAAACAGACTGGAAAAATTAGCTGCAGCAATTAGACAATATGATGATGCCAACTCATGTGAACTTCTGAAATGATCATAGAACAAAAGGGAAGCACTTAAGAAGTGTGTGAAGCTCCCTGTGAGGTGGAAATGAAAAGGATTATAATTACAAATTCTAAGATATTTCAGCAATAATCAAATGGTGAACTTTCATCGTAAAAACAGAGGTTCCTCTTTATATCTTATTCCTGCCTAGTTAACATTGACGTCTAGCAACATAACCTATAAAATAAAGGCACGTGTGTTTGCTGACCTAATGTGTGGTATATATTGAAATATCTATCCATTTTTACTTGAGGGGAAAAAAATGCTGGAATATGTATTTAATTCTGTTTGTGGGTTCCTTCAACAGATGTTTAAAATTTAACTTAAAATGAATAGAGCCATTGCCTGTTTTGTGGACATTAAATGAGGTATATAAGAAATTTGAATTCCATGCATATGGAAACTCACAGTTTGATGAAGAAAGCTCTGCATGAACTTGATGAGATGGTTTACTTCTCCATAGAAGTGTACAGAAAATGGTGAGAGAGATGTTCATGATAAAAATCTGGAATGTTTTCTAAAAATATCATATTTTGTTTCATGATGTATGAATTGTTGAAGCCCCTGAACTACAGAGGATTTTCACATGCAGGAATGAGAAAAAGAGGGAACAGAAAGAGACAGTACCTCAAAATGTCCTTCCTTACTTCATCCATTGCTCCATGAATTGCCTTTATTTTGCCCTTTCCTCCTTCATTACCGTGTATTGTCCTAATCTCAATTAATTTTCATATGCATAATCACTGGGATTTTGCATTCCTGCCCTAGAAAGAGAATAATGTAACACTCACTGGGGCAGCACTCTCAGGACAGCATTCCTTAATATGTAAAAAGGGGACTGCAGAGAAATGCATGGGTGGGCTGTGCACCAAAAGGAAGCTTTTTGCACGAATTAGCTTATTCTAATCTTAGTTGAATCTTCTAGTAAAAACTCCTCTAGCGGGCTAAAGTGACTTTGCTATCAGTAGGTGATAGTCATCAGTCTTCTGATTATCGTATTTTTTTACTTGGCAGGGAGGATTCAGCAGCAAGGGCTGAGATTTCTAAACAGATTGTACCTTTTTCTTTTTCAAGCCTTTTTGCGTGTTCTGACTCATGGAACGGCAATATTGCATCTCAGCATTTGCCTCTATATAGAGACATTATAGCCTAGTAGCTGGGTTTTGTTTGTTTGTCTGTGTTTTTTGTTTTGTTTTGTTTTGTTTTTATTTTGGGTTTTTTTCTGAAGTAAATTCTAGGTATTTATAAAATTACTCCTGTATATTGAAATTATTTACTTGATAATTCCAGAACCCTGTACCTTCCCCATGATTTGGTTATCCCTGATCTTTAACATGGGACTGCACAGATGGGAAGGAACAATGACCTCCAGAGGATTTGGCAGAGTAAATAGTCCACTCTAGCTCCTAGAGAACATCTGCTGCCATCACAATGGGAATGGGAAGTTTCAAGCCCTCCTTCACTAAAGTTTCCTTGAAAATTCAACCTGCTATTGATTCTTCTCACCATACATGTGCTGTGAATTAAATTAGAGCATAGTCTGGTAGCCCACTGGTAATTCTTAAGCCTGTCTGTCTCATTCCTCTTTCCTATCTGTTATTTATTTAAAAAAATCCCCCAAAATTATGTCATAGGTTGTGAGTCTTTGCTGTTACTGTGGGTAAATACTGACACATCTCACACCTCTGATATTGCAGGTGGAAATTCGCTCCTCACTGAGATTTCTCTCTGCTCTTCTCACAAAGCTGGTGCACTGAATTTTGGGGCAAGCTGTTTCTTTTACGGGTCTGCAGGTCAGCAGGACACACATGTGGTCCAGTTTCCTGCAGTAAGGAGGAGCTCAGAGGATGATCCAGGTTCAGTTCAGACACCTCATCACAGCTTACTTGTACTGTGCCCCAGAAAATGAGGGAACAGGGCCCTAGCAAAGCTCTGTTCCACCAGGGTAGGACATATTTGGAAAAACTGTTGTGACTTTTGGGTGGGGATGGTTTACTGGAAGGGAAGCCAGACACCAGGTCAGTGTGAGGGAGAAGAAAATAGATAAGGACCCAGAAGAAGAAGACAATCTATGACTCAGTGGAGATGCGCATATACAAGGCCTTCTCTCTTCCCTGCAGTGAGCTCTGATGTGCTGAGCATAAGCTTTAGATAAAGACATAAAGAAAATTGTCAGTGTGTATGACGCACTTTTACAAAGCAAATCCAGAGGGCAATGGACATGAAGAAAGAATGTATCTTGTTCTGTACATGCAAATGAAGAGAAAGAGCTCAATGACTCATCCATGCCAAGATCTCAAGGGTGACTTGTCATTACACATCTGAGGGACTTCAGGCTGTGAAGCATGTCACAGATGCACACTGTGTCATTACATCCAGGCACTGCTAAGAGATCCTGGGTTTGAAGCAGATCCCTCTGTTTACACAGTGAGATTTCCACTGATGTGACACTGATACTTACATACAACGTTTCCATCTTTTCTCAAATCATGTTTAGTGTCGGCTTTAAAAATACGTGCATCCTCCTGTTTATCTTTCTTGTAAACACATTGCACCCTTCTGTTTTTCACAGTAAAAAAAAATAATCTAAAGTAACACAAACTGATAAGTAGAAGGGACAACTGAGCATTCACTTTATCCACACTAAAGAAGTGAGGCTTGAAAAAAAGATTGCCTTCAAACTTTAATATCTTCAAAGGTACCATAGTCTTTCTGAGTCTCTTAGTACTGGTAACGTGTAACTTCTCCAAATAATAACTTTCTGTCTTTCCTCCTTCCCAATCCTTTTCAGTCTGAACTCTCCTCAAGCATATAAAAACAAAAACAACTGTTTTAATCTGTTCTGTTCCCTGATATACACCAGTGAAATACCCCTGTCTTCATTTGTCTATGTTCTAAATGTTAAACATTGCCCTACCAATGACGTTTACTTAAACAGAGCAATTGAGACCCAAGGTTAGCTGCTTTTGCTGTTTCGTTAGGATCTGATTCCATTGTCATGCAGCATTTTAGACCTACATTTTTAAACTGAACTAATTTTTATTGTTTGTGTTCAAAATCTCAATGTGTTCATCACAGACAATAGGAAGACCCACATAGCTTTAGAAGTAAGTTCTCCTATTGTCTATAGAGCAAAACAATTCTAGTCCTTTAAAGGATTGTGCTGAGTGGATAATGCTGAGGGCGTTTCTGTCACTTAAAGCTGGCTGGAGTCCCTGAACTAAGCTCATATGATCTCTATCAATCAGCCCAAGAATAACTTCCAGTATCCCAGCTAATGTTTTATCTCCTAACTGACTGTTAACAGAACAAACAGGCACTGTTTTGTGCAGTGTTTCTTGGTGAACTGGCATAAATTGACTTAGAAGAGGTGACCCAAAGTTTCTTTGATATTGCTAAACATCTTGCTGATGTCCTTTCAAGACCCTATTGTAAGAGTGCCAGTGCACACTTCCAGGCAAATTTTTGACTCAAATTGAGAAAACTTGGCTCAGAGGAAGAACAAAACCAGCTTCCCCAAAATTGGGTATGAAACTAGGAAGTGGTTGATATCTATCATATGGGGACAAATACTTTGAGCCCTATACTTGTGCCATGGAGGGACCCCAAGGTCAGTTTTAGGGGGCAAAACAAGTTCCAAAACAGACTTTTTTTTCTGGCCGGAAAAGTACAGCCAATGAACCAACCTAAACAGGGTTTATACAATTAGTTAGCACTTCGATAACATAAGATAAAGGTTCGGATATCAGTTGAGGAGATTATTGGGGTGCAGCAAATGAGAATAATGAGGATCCACAATGTGCATGCACGCACTCATGAGGAACAAAGCCAGAGCCCTCTGATTCCAGGATACGACACTCGCCTGAATTAAGCAAGGAATTATACTCGTCTGGCTAGGCAAGGACTACACTTGCCTGGTCGACAAGGACTACATTTATCACTCACCCAAATGAGGAGGTAAGGCACTTCCAATCCCGGGAAGTTTCCTCAGATGGCCTTACCGCCTAAGGGGAGGGTTCCGGCACAGACCCGCTGCTCCAAGAAGACCACACAAAAGGAATCTTCAGTGGGAACCCAGTTTTATAGTCTGATCAGATCTGGCTGTGGGCATTCCAGAAGCTTCTCAGCTTCTCTGGGCCCCTCCTCCTCTGCTAATAACCCTGTCCAGCTGACTCCAGAAAGAGCCATTAACTGCCCTATTGAAGGAGAGGGGAATGTACAACTGCCACGGCAGTTCTCAGAGGGGGAAGTGAAACTGCCATAGCAGTTCTCAGAGTGGACAGGAGGCGGTAGTGCAACTGCCACAACTTGACATGACCTTAATTTCTGTACAGGGCCTGCATTTTTCATGGAGTCAAACAGGTCCAGGCACTTTGATCATTTCTTCCTCTGTGCCTTGGAAACTTGAACTATGTCTTTTGCTGAGAGCTCCATATTAGCCCTTGCTTAATCATCCTTTTACAGTCAGTGAATCATTTTATAAGCATTTTTCTAAGTCATTTAAGTAATATTTCCGAAGAGTTACCATTTCAGTTTCAAAGAAAAGAGAATCTGACTTTTAACAGATTGCAGACTTACACGTGCATGAGACTTTGCTCTGAAAGGGCAGCTCTTGGCATAAACCTTCTGGGTGAAATGTGGGCTGGACTGGCTTGTGTAAGGATTATTTCTCATTTTCTTCTTCGGTGCTGTGAATAAAATATTTTCTTTCAATATATACCGAAGATCAAGGGCAGGCATGTTTCTGACTAATATAGAAAAGGTAAAAGGATTTAGATGAAGCCTGTAAAACTAGGTTTGTGAAGGAGCTGGTTGGGAAGTCCATTTTCTGTAAAGAAAACAGACTTTTCCTCTGCTCTTATGTTTCTCTTATGCATTTCCATACAAACCAGTGCATTTTTACAGACCAAAAAGAGTTTACTCAAGAATGGAATGCAGGAAAAAAATGCCTAAAATATTAGCTTAAGTGGACCCATCCACATCTGAGTATGAAATAAAGGAAACATTAATTACTAAGGAAATATATTTAGCTTCATTCTCCTCCAATAACTTCTGAAGCTTAATTAATGTTTTGCTGCATTTTGAGATCACCAGATGGGCAGCGCTACAGAAATGCAAACTACTTTTTACTATTAACACCTTAAATTTGTGGATGAGCATCAGCTCAGATGGTTGTGAAGTAAAGATATAGACAGGTGTTTGGACAAAGGAGTGAGGCAGGTGCTGGCGATGCTCTCTCGTAGTGCAAATGATTTTTTAAGTGTTCTGATCCCACTTCAAGAGGAAGCCAGTGCGGACATGTTCAGACAGCCACTTAAAGTACTTCAGTATAAAAATCAGTAGATTGCTTAAAATAACACATTTGTTTAAAATAAATAAATATATTTTGATTCTGGATTTTTCAGACCTCAAGATATTTTCTAGTATCTGTTTTTAAACTTCCTTTAACTTTGCCTGTGCCATAAACTACACAAACACACAAACATACTGCATGTATTTTTGTTTGTATAAATATTCACAAGTATCAAGACAGAAGCTTAATCCTGACTAGAAAAGCAAGTGATTCATGGCAGATCTTCATGGTAGATGACGGCTGGGTGTGTGGGTCAAAGGAATACGTTAAATTGATATCTCATTATCATTGAATCATAGAAAAGTTTGGGTTGGAAGGCACCTTCAATTTCATGTAGTCAAACCCACTGCAATGAGCAGGGACATCTTCACCCAGATCAGGTTGTTCGAAGCACATGTCTAACCCAGCCTTGAATGTCTCCAGGCATGGGGCATCTACCATCACTTGGGACAACCTGGGCCAGTGTTTTACCACTCTCATTGTAAAAAATTTCTTCTTCATGTCTAGCCTGCATCTCCCCTCTTTTAGTTTAAAACCATCACCCCTTGTCCTGTTGCAACACGCCGTGCTAAAAAGTTTTTCCCCATCTTTCCTATAGTATTGAAGTACTGAAGTACTATAGTACTGAAAGGCCGCAATAAGGTCTCCCTGGAGCCTTCTCTTCTCCAAGCTGAACAGTCCCAACTCTCCCAGCCTGTTCTCATGGGAGAAGTGTTCCATCCCTCTGATCATTTTTGTGGCCTCCTCTGGGTCCTCTGCAACAGGTTCATGTCTTTCCTGTACTGAGGGCTCCAGAGCTGGATGAAGAACTCCAGATGGGGTCTCACCAGGGCAGAGTAGAGGGACAGAATCACTTTCCTCAGCCTGCTGGTCATGCTTCTTTTGATGCAGCCCAGGATACCTTTGGCCTTTTGCACTGTGAGTATACATTGCTGGATCATGTCCATCTTTCCATGCACCAGCACCCCCAAGTCCTTCTCTACTGCGCTGCTCTCAATCTTTTCATCCTGTGCCTGACTTGATACCCAGGGTTGCATTCATCCATGTACAGGACCTTGCACTTGGACACATTATTATATTTTACATATGAAAAATTTATAATGATCATGCTAGAACTGTGCCACTTGCTGTTTAGGAAAAGGAAGAGCGTGATAGATATCCAAGAAATGTACAGATCCTAGTGGATGAGAAGAAATACACTACTTTTCAGGGCCAAGTACTGATTTCTTACTTCCCCATTGTTCCAGAAAAGGTGGCATAAAATGGAGAAGATAAAAGCAGTACTAATGGGTGGGCAGTGAGGGATGAAACAGATTATTAAGGTTGTTTTTCCAACTATTCGAAAATTAACATCAGGAAATCCTTTTGATCAGGTCATCTACCTCATTCTGGAGGGATAATTTGAATTTTCAAGGAATGCAAAATGTTATGTTAATTAGATCTATTAGTAAATGTAGACTTCGACATATTAAATAGTCTCCTTAATTATGGTAACGAATTGATATGGTTGTTCAACTAATGGCCTTTGTCATTCACAAAGATGAACATGACTGTTACAGAAACACAGAGAATTAAAGTGTATGATAAAGGTCAATTCAGAAAATGCACATATTCCAAACCCCTCTTTTTATTCCATGAAATATTATTCATATAGAAAGATAAACACCCCTTTGGTCCCCTCCGCAGTACAGAAAACCCCCAAACGGTCCAACAAGCCCAACACAACCTTTTCCAAGCCACCAGTTATTGTTATTTTCCTGAACGTTAACCTGCCTCGTTGGCTCATGATTTTATTTAAATGTAGGTTAAGGAGTGAAATATTAGAATGGAAGGCTTATTCCAAACACCTCTCCTTAATAATTTCCTTGCCACTGATCCCATAAATTTAACTTTCTTTTTTTTTCTCATTGCTTTTATTTGGAGCTATTCACACAAACTCTGATAAGGATTATGAAAGCACAATGACCTGATCTGGCAGCTTTTTACTTATTTTCAGAGACTAATGCTTTTGAGGGAAGATAGGTATGTAGACAGATTACACATCTGAAAGTATGATAATTGTAGTGTCCTCACAGGGAAAAAGAAAGCAACCTATTTGTAGATCAGCTGATGGGTACCTGCTTAACTGAGACAGCCTTCTTTTGGTTACATATTCCAGATGGATACAAGAATGATTATTCTCTTCTGTTTATTTTTATACTCCTTCTCATTATACTAGTAGTAAGGGAAATATGATTCCTATTTACCTTTGTGCTGGTTATGATCCCCGTTCATGGCATTGATTTTAGCTGGGAAGATGTCCCACAGTCTGTCCACATTGTGCATAAAATGATGTTTCAACTTGTTTTAACATACTGGGTTGCAGGCATCACCAGCTACATAAAGGCCATGAGTTACAGAATACATGTAAACTTAGACAACATAAACATGCAACATAGATACTGGGGGAGTTATTTAATATAAGTACATATTTTAGTTTATTAAGTAAATGGAAAAGGTCCTTTTGTTAAAGTCAATGGAAATGGCATAGACATTGAACAGAAGTCTATGAAGAATGATGCAGAGACTGGAAGAGAATGCTCATGACCATTAAATTTAGTATAACTACTCTAATTGACTTCAGGGAACCAAGATTTGATCCTGGGACTTATTGTTGGCTATAGTAAAAAGTAAATCACTCTATATCAGCCCGTAACATGCTTGCTACCATACACACATGAGACTTGAATGACCAAGACTCGTTCGTTGCTCAGATTAGAAGATGTATTCATTTTTTACTTAGTTCTTGTCTTTAAGCTCTTGTAAATACTTCCTTGCAAATCCCTAATCTCCTAAAAACTTTAGGTAATTAAGTTAATCTACACCAGATTTGTTTCAAGAGTTTTTCTGATTCAACATTTGTTAGCAACAGAAGTTTTCCAAGGGCACTGCTGCATGGAGTTTAGGTCATTAATAGACTGAGGCGCTGTATGATCTGTGGGAAGGCACCATCCGTGTAACAGTTGCCAAGTCTGTCCTGTATTGCATAAACATGATAGTTTCCTTTCCAAGAACAGTTGGAGAAAGAGGAATTCAAATGTTTTTCTATCTAAGGCAGATTCTTTCCCTAAGGCAATTAAAATACGGAAACAAAACATGCACTGCTCATACTTTTCTCAGTAGAGAGAAAAGAGCATGAACATATGACAAATATGAAAGTAACTAATGCACTGGTGGATGATGGCTTTGATCTATAGTGGATAGCCCTGTTTGAGAATCGAGCTATGAAAGCAAAGCTGTATGCTTAATAGCTCATCCTGCTATAAGCTATTGCTACTTCCTTTCATGTGTGGGTAATTTGTAACACCAGGCATGCTAAAAATCTCCCTCCTCTGTTTTGTTGCACTGATAACAGAGTATTGCAGTCTCTAACCATGAGTTTAGCTTTCATCTATAATTATGTAACAATTAATACAGACAATGAGCCAGGAGTTTGGCATCTTGTTTGGTGATTATCTATAGTACTTACAAATGAGCTACAAAGAAAAAAGGAGAAACAAAAGAAGACATTTCTGTACTCACACACTGAAATCAAGGCCCAGATGAATCTTTAACATCATGGTGGTATAACAGCTCAAACTGGTGTCAATACTCACTGCTACACTCAAGGAGAAACTGTTTGTATTTCAGGTTTCTACAGTACAGCATATTTTGTTTCCTTAGCAAACACTACAAACATAATGTTTTCCCAGGACAGCATAAACTACTCACCCTCCATCTTCACCCTTTTTTCTCCAGTACTAAGTATCAAATACAGACAGATGTCTATTGTACTAGAAAATAGGGAGAGCATCCACAATGCTGTGTGACTCCTATGACTCAAACAATTCTTTTCAAAGGACATTTCATTTTGAAATCCTAGATGTCAACCTTGCCTTCTAGTATTGAGGGATTATAAAATAACTTTACAGAATACTGGATGATGTCCTTAAGTGACTATAAAGCCATTTCTCTTCTTTGTTCAGAACTGGGAAACAATGGCAAAACTCCAAAAGCTATTTAATGACCTAACCCAGTTTCTGAATGCTCTGAGCATTGTTGAATTTAATCTTAGAATTTTCTGCAGCATTACAAAACAAGGATAATTTACAGCTCAAATTTTTAGTTAAGCAATAGAAAATTAAGATTCATCCTTAGTAAGAATTAATTTTCAGTAAGATTTATGTGATTATGAGCATATTATTTTTTTGCCTCAGTTTGTTTTCTATGGAAGCAAAAGTGGATTCCTTCCTTATAGGTCTATTTTAAATACATACATGAAGAAGTTCAAATGTTGGATTAACTACTCCAGGAGGGAAGACTTTGCTGACTGCATTTTTATGTGATATACAGTAAAAAATACACTTTTAAGGAATCAGCATTATCGTGGATTACAATGCATGAAAAGATGGGGAAAATATAGTTTGCAGAGGAGGCTGGAAAAAAAAATACATTTGACATTGAAACTTTAATTTGTTGAATTATGTTCATCATAGACTCTTGAATTTCAGCCATTGCTGGGAATCACTGAACTTCTAGTATCAGTCTCTCAGAGAAGTCCGCTTAAGTTAAAAATACTGCAGTCTGAGAAGTTCTGAGGACAGAAGCAGGTAAAATTCTCCTTTGAGGGTCTCTGGCTCCCTTTCAATGTATCACAAATATTTAATTCATTATCAGAACGGACTGATTTAAAAAAAAATATATATATATATATTAATATCGGGTTTCATTTCCACAGGAAAAAAAAATCTGTTTAAAGTTGGGAAGAAATCAAATTTCAAAACTACTGAATAATTTTAAAGAAAAAAAAAATTGTTCTCTGTCCAGCGTTCATAAAATGTCACCTTTAAAATTACCTAAATTCACAGAAAACCAAAGCAAAAAACTGAGTTTCTAAAGGTTACTTTTGGTTATTCTTCAGTCTTATTTCATAATTTTCTAATGTGTGCCAGTGACAGACAATGCACAGTAGCTTAATTATTATCTTCTGCTGTGTGAGCATGCTGTGAAAAAAAGATTATGGGGAGCCAGAGAAGGAGGAGATAAAATATCCTGACACAAATTAGTATTTAACATACATTTTGAAATCAGTCTGCTGCTGCTGTCCCTATTTCTTTATATACAGCGTGCCAGAGAACCCATCAATTTTAGTTCCTCAGCAGAATGTAGAACTGCTTTGTGTTTTGTTCCATTTAACAACATCTTTCCCAAAAAAGAACAGACATCTGAGGATGATTGCAAACATTCCCTCCATCAGCTTTGGGCTCTGTAAGAATCTGACTCTAAATGATTTACAGAGAAATACTATTTGTCCACTTACGATGAGCATATTTTTCAAGTTAGGATATCAGGGTGTTCTGTCTGGCAGACAGATGACAACCACAGTTTAATCAAACTGACAAAGTAAATAAGAATGTGTTTGACATTTAACACACAGTATGTAAATAACCCCTCTATGTTCATGTTTCTGTTCGGTTTCTCAAGAAAATTACAGTGGATATGCTGTGGGAAGATCTTAAAACATGAATACCATTTAATAAACTGAAAGTACTACAGAACTTATTTTTAATTAAAGAAGTGGTAGAAACTGTTTTGGAAACATGGCTATTCATTTCTGTTTCTGTAATATTTGTGAACAACACTATTCTCTAAAGGAGTCCCTAAAACTGTAGCAGAAATGACTGCAGTTGGAAACGGCCAACAATAATTTCCCATGAGTGCTTTGAAAAAGCTGATGTAAAGAAAAACTCTCTAATCTGCCTTGTGTGTTTTGCACAGAAGACTAGTGAGGGGAACTTGGATGAAGATACACAAAGTAATCAATAGTATAGGCAATACAGAGTTAGAAATAGTGTCATTTTTCTTATAACAATAATAGGAAAGAACATGCAATGAAATAGAAATACGAGAAATACAAACTAATGAAACATAAATTCTATTTCACTCCACACAAAATTTTTCTTGTGCAACTCCTTGCTCCAAGAGATTCATATAAACCAAGACTTTACAAGCATTCAGTAGAGACTGGACATTTAAAAAGCAAAACAGAACAAGAAAAAAAACACAACCCAACAAACAGGATAGGAAACTCTCAGTTGTAAGAAGAACGTTAATTTATGTATCTATTATAATCTACTAATCTGAATTATTGCTTGCATTTAGTCTCACTCACACCTCTTCTGGGGTGAAAAGGTGCACACATACCTTGCACTTCAGTGCAGTAGTCCAGTTTTCACTTTAAAATTCTCCTATTATAAAAGGAGGATCACCTGTCTTCAAAACTCTTGTGTTGACAATGATATGCCAGGAAGGAACCAGATGTTCTGACATAGCTCAAACAAAACTTAGCAAAAATAGCATTAGTTCTTCTGCCAGTGCAAACAGATCTTCTGCCAAGCTTGCTGTAATGCAGATCAACTGAGAAATCCAAGTTGCCCTTGGGAAAGAGACCTTTAAAGGTTAGAATTTTTGAATTAGACTTTGCTTTCTCTTAGTCAGAAGAGTGCATTCACAGTATGATAATATACTCAAGGAATAAATCTTTTACTTAAGTTATACTTCATGATAGGAAGCAAGTCAGTATTTTTGTTTTATTTTTTTTCAAGGGTTTTTGGTCATGCTCATCTTGCCCTGGCTAATTTACCAAGGCAGTAAGTGTTTTCAGGTGCTATTGAAAGATTTAATAATGAAGAGCATATAACTTCCTACTGAATCAATATTTGAGCTCTGCTTGAGGCCATTTTCAGTCATAATTAGGTTCGATTGCTCTAATTTTAATATTATTAACAAATGGTTTCATTATATTGTTATATGGGAAGCAATGTAAAGTTACCAACACCTTCCTTTGGAATATGTGTTTTTCCCTTATTAATATTTCAAGACAGAATCTTACCCCTGGTAAGACATTGAAGAGTTGTCTTTGAATACAAATGCAGAAGTATTATGGCACAGGAAGACAAAATACAAACAATTTAGCCTGTTTACAAATTACATGCTAAGCATTGAAGTATTACTTTCCTTTTTTCACCAAAAAAGTGGGAAATATGTCTAGCGGCAGCAGCAGCAGCTGTAGAACTCTTCCAAATAGATGTCATTTGAAGGTGAGTTTAATTCATTTTTCAAAAATAAAACATTTGTCCAAGAGAGATGTTATAGCTTTTCTTCTCTTTTGAAAAAAATTATTTGCAAAAAGAGGGGTTGAGGGAGATGTTCTTTTGCCTTTACAAACTCAGGTAAGCATGAAATAAAGGGTCACTCCAAACATGTGTATGGTTCAAATGAAATCCACTGGATTTAATCTCACAAAAAATCTGTTCTCTACTCATATCCAGAAGATTGTCTCAGGAAAACAAATGAGCCCTGGGATTGTGAGACAGTACAGGCTATATGGATGTGAAGCCAGTATGGAGGGAAGATTATTTCAGAATATCCCTTTCTAAAGTCCTTTTTTCCCAACCAATCACTGCTTCATTCCTTAGAGGGTTCCTCTCTCACAGTATTGATCCTCAAATTGCTGCCCCACTCTCTCATTTTGTGGAGGATATTGAATGGTGAAGGTTGCCTGGCATTTTTTTTAAGTGCAGTGAGTTGCCTTGAGTCTAGGTTATATGCATGAAAACAAGTGCTTCCTTTTAATTGCCACATGAGCTGTTCAACTTACAAGGACTTAGACTGATTTTTAGAAGCTGAAGATCTACTCCATTGTTTTATAACTTTCCCCATGCCATTGGTCAGCTCATTCCCTACAGCATCTTTGCTTGTTTGCAAAGATGCACATTTTCTTCAGCAAATATTTTGGGACTGAATCTTTCAACACTATTCTCACCTAGAAAGACTTCCTATGCAATGTTTACTTTCAGTCAGGTCTTTCGTCATTTTGTCTTTGAGCTCTTGCCCTAATTCCTAGAATCCCACAAGAATGAGAAATGTGGATGGAAGCAAGGAATGAAAAAAGAAAGCTGTTGTCTCTCCTCTGTAATAATGCTTTGGTGAACAATAAATAAAGCATTCCTGACAAAGAGGTGTTTTGCTTTCACTCTGTTAGGGATTTGATTCTTCTCCATTGAAATCCATTACCCAAACTCGCGGAGATTTTTTTGGAAGCAGAATGCTATCCCCTAATCAGAGAAATCATATTTTCTGCTTTTATTGATACGACAATATGAAAGCAGATATGGCCCTTTCCCTGTTCTTCCACCATAAATTGAAAACTGAACTGAAACCTTTGGGGTTTAAAGCAAGAGAAAACAAAGATGATCAAAAGTATTTTCTAGTTCTAAAAAGTACAGTCTAGATCAAATTACATTATTTTGAAATGGCTCTATCTTTGATCAAAATGTTGTGAGCTAAAGCAATTCTTTTGAGGATGTTGTAGGATATGCCCAATGAGGCTCCATCACCTTGTATAATTTACTTCAATCAAGACAATGTTATGGCTCCCGTTTTCACAGACAACAGTCTTATGTCCTTCTCTTGTTTCATTTTATCATGTGTTCATCACAATGTAAATTGTACAACATATATCAAAGGCCAAAAATAAACCTGTTCTAAAATACATGTATTTTAAAAAATCAGTTTAAACACAGTAGCTTTATTCAAAATGCTTTTCAGACATATATATATATATATATATATATATATAAGATTAAAGCCAAGTAAAATACTTAAATAGTACTCAAGAAATACTTTGTGCTCATTGTAAGAGAAAATATTAAACAGAAATGCTTCCATTCCTGTTTTAATCTAAATTATTCATTTTGTTTTCTATGGCAAGCCTCAGGAAAAAGAAAAAAAAAAGATATATATCTTATTTTTAATTTTTATCTATTATACTCTGCGTGCCTGTGTGTGTACGCACACATAAGTTTGTGTACTTACATTTGCACACACAAGCAAGAGAAGTTATTGATTCTCTAGATAGTATTTTCCTATAAGGTCTTTACCAGTTTCTTATCATACCATTATTAATCGTAACATAATTAATCCTTGATCTTTACGAAGAACACCTTGTATCCCATATCCACTTGCCTTTTCACAAGGGCATAGTGTTAGTTCCCAAAATCCTTTGTGATTCATCCATATATCTTTCTTCTGTTCTACCATTTTCAGCAAATGTCCTCCCAGGTAAGAGGAAAAACTCCCATATCAGTCTATAGTGCATAACTTTATATTTATAAAATTCAATGTGTTCCTTATTTTATGGCATAAAAGAAGTACTGAACAGTCCCTTGGTATCTCTCCATGAGTCCACTCTCCATTATTAAACTTGACCAAGCCTGCAATATAAAGTTTGTGTGACCTGTGAAAACATCAATAGCCTCCATTCAGCCTTTCACATTCTTTTAAAGTTTCAGAAGGTGTTAGCAAGTATATGACATCACCCACTAAAAGAGAGAATGTTCTTATTTGTTGATTTTTTATTTTATTTTTGCAAATAATTTAATTACTATATTATTTGTTTTTATAATTTAACATGATTTAAACACAAGCTAATTTCTTATCTCTTTTTAAAACACAGATGTCTGGAAGTTACTATGATGGGTTTGTTAAAGGCTGTAATACAGCACCATGATATTACAATAATGGTCTAGTAATTGAAGCTTGATTCAGCAGAGCACTTACGCCTGGCCTTGAATTCTCATTTATTTTATATGGCCTGAAGGCTTTCTTTTTATCTTAGAATGGTGTAAAATAGCTTTAGCTAAATGAGAATACAAACAGGTTAAATTAGAATTGATTTTTAAACACAAATTGGGGTCTCAAAACCACACTATTTCTGTCTGAAAGCATTCACATTTATTTCAGGTAGAGAAAGAACGTTGAAAGTGCATGTCATAAGATTCTCATCCATGTTAACAGTTGCAAGGAAGATGAAACAAAATTAAAAGCAGCTAAACTGTGATCACGGAAAGAGAAGATATTAAGAGGAAGATAGCTCATTTTTAACAGATTTAAATGTTTCTGATAAGTGCAAAACCTATCTTGACTTGCTGGAAAGACAGTTAGCATTTGTACAGAGTCATGCAGATTGCCTATTATACGGATTAAAATTCCTCTACCCATCAGTTAAGTCATAAATGTGTAAGAGAAGACAATTCTTTTACAAATGGAGGATGAGACTCTAAATGGTTTCTGTCTTTGGCATAATAGATAGTGCAGTTAAAATCTCCCCCCAAAATCAGCACATTCTGAGGCAGACAATTTGATAAAACTCGACTTACACAATAATTCAAAAGAGCTCCTTTCTTTCCCTCAGCAGTGGAACAAATGTTAATGAAGCAAGCACAAGTTTAATCAAAGTTGTCCTGAACTTTTAGTAACTTTTTAATATCCCTAAATCAAGGTTTAAAATAGGAATGCCATAATTTGTATCTGAATCGGACTAAGATTTTTTTTTATACAAACTGCCCAACTTTTGGCAACAGCACATATTCATGCTATATATTATAATGTGAAGATTTTATCGTGAGTTAATGTAATTTAGAATTACTCTGTGAAGGGCTACCTTGGCTTACCTTTGATAGCAGTTTATAAAGTATTTTATTCCAGGTTGAACTGCTGCTCTCAGATGTGTCTCTGTGGAGGTAGGAGAAGCCTAAGGAGCATCAATAAGGTTGGTGGGAAGAGCAGGGTGTCCAAGACAGAAATTGGTTGGTAGTGACCCTGAGGTCCCCAGTGCACAGCTGACACAGTGCTGGCACTCAGGGCAGGTGGGCTGCTGGGGACCAGCCAGGAGCTCATATCTTTCCAGAAGAAAGTGAAAGATCTATTTCTTGTTTATCCTCGCTACATGGAGGAGATATGCTGCCTACAACTGCACAAAGGGATTAAATTCTACATGAAGGGATTAAACTCCTGCAAGGAATAATTGATAAATTTTTTTCAACAGTGCTGACAATACCTGTAGGGTTAAGGACTGGTTTCAATGGATTTAAGATAGAAGTTAAAAAAAAAAAAATCCCAGCAACAACCTTCCAATGGGAATGGAGTGAGCGAATTAAGGTAACTGCTTTTAAACAGCATTCTTAGTTTCTGAACTGGAGAGTGTCTTCTTCAGGACAACAGATGAACTGAACTGAACAGTGAAAGATGTCCTTACTCTGCCTACATGCCAGTTCTGGCTGTGTCTCAGTTGTTGCCTAAATCTCAGTGCATGGAGCCGTGTTACACAACTGCACTCTCTGGCAGGTGATTAGGGAAAGCTTTCATTTAAGATGTTGATCCTATAACTGAGCAAAAGAAACAACCCAGGATGTGACCATGGATCACGTGAAATGTGTGCATGCGTATCAGTTGAAGTACATGTAACACATACACAGATCTATGCATTGTCCACAGCACATACGAGGTAACTCACCATGACTTCAATTACAGTGATTATCTTTCTCCACATATATATATGAGGAACATATAGATAACTAAGGAATATTTCAAGATATCTGTAAAGTGTGTATGTGTGAATATATTAGCATCACAAAATTGTTGCAAGTGCTAAGCTACTAATGAAAAACATGCAGATGATGAAACACCTTGGGTTTGGGATACCTTTCTTTGGGGATAGTTAAAAGAAAGCAATCCTGCTAGACAGTGAAGCAGCAGCAGAAGGCATCCCCATGTTTTCCAGGAGAGAAGGAAACAGTGCACCACCAATACAATCTCGGTATTGAGAAACTCCTTCTAGAATTGTTCAAAGAGAGTTCCCCCACCCTAATATGTAAAGCATCCTTATTTTCTGCAGCTCAACAGAGTAAAAAACATTACTTTTCCATCAATCTCTGATATTTACTTCTAATATCAACCATGGAGGAGGCAAATCTCACTGTATGTAATGCACAAGTGTTATACCATCTCTATCTGTTGACTTGTGACTTGATGACTTAATGTGTTCTTTGACTCCTCTTTGAGAACAATTATGATGATGCTTCCTGCTTATTAAGAATAGCAGGAAATCAATGGGTTTTTGTATTATTGCTCAGAGCTCTGGTCGTGCGTAAGGTCATTGTTCTCTAGGTAAGGCCATGAAGTAGAGTGTGACTTGTACAAAAGTTGTTGAACTGGTGCTACATCAATTCCATCAAACTGTCCTTCTGTTTTATTGAAGTAGGATGTTGCTACAATTAGATAAAATATTAGATATCAAACAATTATTTAGGTCCAGAATTTATGTAATGGATTTAGCAACTGAATAAATCTGATCTAAAAATAATCATCTTAATGAATATTGCCTTATTTATAACCAAACCAAACCAACCAATCAAACAAAAAAAAAAAACAAGCAAGCAAACAAACACACGACTACCTGCCCCCGAAAAAACCCACAGCAACAAAAAATCCCAACACTTTGAAATTAGAATGAAGCAATTTTATCTCAATACAGAAGTTTTCTTTAAGGACACATGACATCAGATTGTGTAGCTGATATTGTGTGTTTAACAGACCATGAGGTTCTTCCTTTGTAACGGGCCCAAAAGGAATCTTGGAATAATACAGTTCCTTATATCCCACCTTAAAACCTCTGACAACCTTTATTGGAGTCATGCTGAGCCTGGATCTGCAGCCACTGGAAAGGAATCAGTGTTAACATCTCAACATAAGCTGACAAATTATTCTTCAGAACACATAACATTACAATTTTTTTTGAAGTAAGGCTTGAAAAGGGCAACTAATACTTTAATGAATTACTTGTACAGCTCTAGTTGTCTCAGACTGCCTGAGTTCTGTACAGATTTGCTACATGGCCTTTTTGTAGCACTGTAAAAGAAATGGAAGTAGCTAAATGATCATTCTCTGCTGAAGATAACCAGTTTCTGTATTTCTTCTGCAACTGAACAGTACCCTCCTCCTCATACTTTCTTCTCTGGAATAGAAAATAAAGGAATATCTCTGCTTCCATACAATGTGTTCAGGTAAAGGTCCGTGTTTTAATGATGGGCTAGATTTAAAATTAATTCTAACAGAATGAATGTCCAAAGGCAGTAAGAACACATTTTTAGTAAAAAATGTACTTCTAAGAAGAAACAACTGCTTCTTTATAGTGAAACTGTTGTGAGCTGTCTGGACCTTAGTAATTCTAGCTTCTGCAACCTCTATGTATTGCATGACAAACTTATCAAATTTTAACTTTCATCATCATAAACTGTGACATTGATATTTAACCCTTCTTATGAATTATGGCAGATTTAAGTCATATAGTTTTAAAGGGTGAAGCAGAAGGTGTGAAGTGAGATTTTAAAGTAAGTAGATTACTTAATTAATCTTAAATAGTGCCCTTTCATACATAGATATGTTTCTCAGGCTGGGATACGTTCTTCTCTGTAGAAAAAAAAGCAACTGACCACAGTGAGCCAGTTCATACCTAGAATAAATTGATTGATCAAGACTGGGTTGTAGGAGGAATGACTTTGGCTCATGCTGTCTGTCTCATTTAATGTATGTAAAAACTCAAGCTAAACAAGGTAAACATAAAAGCTGCCTAGAGCCTTGCTATTAAAATTGTCTGCAGAGACAGATTGTGTGATGTAGGGTTTATTGAATCCCTACAGCTTTCCAACAAAGCTCATGATGCGAGGTGCATGTACATCATCCTGGTATAATTTAAATAAAAAATGCTGACTGCCCTTAAAAGCTTCATTAGGTGGCCTAAACTGAATAGGCACCCATTTGCCATGTCCTCGACACCATCTAGTTAAAACAAGGAAAACTGCTACCATGGGTTACCAAAAGGTATTTTGTATCAAGGGTGAAATGATGAAATTGTAGGAATTTATGTTTCTTTGGATTGAATGTTACAAAACACATAAACCACCTTTTGTTAGAGAATTAAAGCGCAAATTTCCTGCAGCACAAAGCATCTTTGTTCAGCACTAAGGGACTGTGAAACAAATATAAATAAATGTCAGCTCAAATGAGCACTTTGTTCCTGAGTTATGATTAGCACATTTCTTATTACAGGGCAGAAAACTATCCCACACCTGCAAACTGTAACATCTCCAGGCTTGGAAAGCTGTGGAACACAGAAAAGGCTGTCAAACATACCTGCCTTTCTGAGAAAAATATGCTTCATGGACCTGAACTGCCACTCTGCTGAGTATCCTGATCTCCCACTGAAATGCGGAGGTGCTCATCACCTCACAGGAGCTCACTTACATGCAGTCTTTAAAGTTTTTTATACTGGGCAGCTGTCACCCAGTCTACAACAGTTCATCCATATTCAGCAAGTTATTTTTCTGGCATATGTTGTCATCCCCTTGACAGTTAAACATATGCTTCTGTACTTTGTTGAACATGGTTGGGCTTGAGCATTTTCCTTAATGCTTCACAGAACAGGCAGCTCTAGTTGAAACTTGATCGCTTTGCTGAGCTGGAGTCTGAAAAGGGTTATACAGGCATACTACAGCAATTATACTTCTGTGATCTAATTTTGATGGAGTTACTTTTTAAAAATTTATGTTTCTCAGTCAAACACATCAAAATATTTATTTTTCTTAACTTTCAGTCTAATGCACTAGATGCAAGAAAAAACATATTTACCATTTACCTTGCTTTTACTCCTCAGTGAATTTTCCTAGAAAATACGTTAATGCTCTGAAAATTAATCTAAAAAATAACAACAGAGATTGTGGGTTTCCCAAAAGCTGCATAACAACCCTGTTTATTTACACAGGGACAGTTCCCCAGGTGTTTTGGGAAGACACCACAAACACATCTTCCAAACATCCTCTGAATTTATCCTAAAAGGTTTTTAAAAAACAGGGCCTTTATTAAGTCCCACTACTTTCACAATAATCCACCCACATGCATAACAATTGGATGGCTGGGAGGAATGAGATGGAGGGATTGTAGTTGAAATTTATATAATATTAAATTAATGTATTTAATTTATCATATCATAAATCAATGCAATCACTGGGACTTAGAGAACTTACACCATGGCCTTACTTTAAATTTGTATCTCAAAATGTCAAGGAAATAGCCTTTCTAATAGGCTTGCTGCAAAGAAGGCTAATGGTGTCCTTGCCTGCATTAGGAGGAGCACTGCCATCATGTCAGAGGAGGTGATTCTTCCCACCTCCTCAGCACCAGTGAGGCCACATCTCAAATACTGTGTCCAGTCCTGGGCTCCCCAGTACAAGGCAGACATGGACATACTGGAGAGAGTCCAAGCAAAGGCCATGAAGATGATTAACAAACTGGAGCACGTCTGCTGTGAGGGAAAGCTGGGACCATTTAGCCTAGGGAAGGTGCCTTATAGGGCATCTTATTAATGTATACAAATACCTGAAAGGAGGGTGCAAAGAGGATGGAGCTGGGCTCTTTTCAGTGAGGTCCAGTCACACAACCAGAGTCAATGAGCACAAACTGAAACACAGGAGGTAAAAGCTTTTTCACTGGCACAGGTTGCCCAGAGGGATTGTGAAGTCTTCATCCTTGCAGATGTCTGAACGTGGTGCTGGGCAACTGGGTCTAGGTGTCCCTGCTTGAGCAGAGGGTTTGGATTAGATGACCTCCAGTGGCTCCTTCAACCTCAACCGTTCTGTGATTCTGTGATAACAAGTTTTTGAACATGGTAGGGTAGTGAGTAGTAAACGTTTAAGGAAGCTGTGGGTCAGGGGACTGTTGACTGGGCTCTGTCATGCCAAAATTGTAACATGTCAGATCTGACACATTTTGAAGATTATTTAGAAGAGTATTTCTCCTACAGCGGCACTGTGGATGAAAGTCCTAGCCTCTTCATTCTTCAAGATATGACTTGTTACTGTATTAAATGAAAAAACTGATTTTGGTGCAATTTATCCTAGTATCTCCTAAAAGCCTCAGAAAGATCCATTATATAAAATGCTGTATTAAAAAGATGATATATGAATAAAAAAAGAGCTGGTTAGATTTAGGGGAAAAATACTTCATGTGATGAAAATTCCTACATACTCTAGCTAAGTAGAGACATTGTACTTAGTTCACTAAGCTAACTTTGAAATATATTAAAATATCCTTTATGAAAATTATATAAGGAGGATAAAAAGGGACGGAAAAAAAGGGACATACGTCTTTTTATCAAATGGACTTTCACAGCCAGAGGATACTAAAATACTTAGAATGTATCAGTAATTGCAGCTATTGCTTAGTGGAAGAAAAAATCAGAGTTCATCATTATAGATTTGATATGGCTGTGGCAACACACTGAAGCTGATCAAATATTAAACATATGGTATAAATATTTACTTAATCTTTAAAAAAATCACTTCTTCAGTAAATAAGATGCAATCATGAGTATGGATTACAGATTTTCCCAAAAATTCAAACTACATTTAAATCTTATTGTTATTCTTTTTTTTTCTCTATGTTATTTAGGTAGACTTTGAATTCAGATCTCTAGCTCTGTGAATTTCCTAGAGTTTTAGCAGACTTAGTAAATATTACAGGCCAAGCAGAAGCTGATACACTAAGCTTTGTCACTGTAAAATTATATATATATTAAAAAAAAAAAAAAAGTCTTTTGTGACATGTCTTGTATGGTGATGAAAAAAACAACAGTTAAACCATTTTTGTTCTTTTTTTTTCTTCTTGTTCCTTTTTTTTTTTTATTATGATGCAAATTGATGTAATCTCAAATGGAAGAATTAAAGGCTTTTGTTAAGTCTGAGTGAGTCTAATTGGAATTGGGTATTTCAAACTTCCTGAGTTAGGACATTTGTGTTTATAGACCCCCTCATGATTCTGTTTTAAATATTATGTAATAGCTCAGATGACAGTGATCTGAAAATTAGAAAGAAAACTAAGGGCAAGGCATTTTGACTATTTGTTTAAGAAATCCATTACTACTTCTGATCTTTGATTTGATTAGTGAGTCTTCTTGATGAGCAAATAATTAACAAGAAACATACTTGCAACTAGTGAATACCTGTGTATCAAGATACCAGATTGCAGGAAATGACACCAGCCAGCAGCCTTCAGTGTTGCACCGCTTGCCGGAACAACCCGGCCCCCTCCTTCCTCCGTGTGTGCTGCCTGGAGAGGGGTGGAGGGGAAGGACATATGGCTTTCCCCAGGACAGGCCTGGGAAGGACATAGAGACATGACATATTGTCACCACCAAAGGCATACTGACTGATGAAAAAAGTAATATTTCACTGTTTGGCTGGCCTTAGATATGAGCCAAGACTTTGTGTCCCCTTATCTTGATTTCACATAGTTAACTCTATTGAACTGTTCTCAAATCAGTATTTCATTCTTTTGTTTACAAAACAGGCAAGATGACCACAAGATTCCTAGGAAGATGTAGAGTCTAGAAGATACTTGCACATAATCTGAAATAATAAAGTTGAAATAACCTATCAATAATTTAAACTTATTTTTTGTTATTATTATTTTGCAACTGGGTAGACTACAAATATATACGGTGAACTGCTGTGACTGGGCTTTGTGGTACATTGTGGTGATATTATAACATAATTGTATTTGATAGAATCCATATTCATGCAAAATAACTTTATGTTTCATGGTCACTATGCCTCTTAAGGAAAGAGGAAAAGCTGAACATTATTTTGATAAAAAAAAAAGAAACTTAAGGAAGATCTTTCTCGCTGTTAAGCTGGTGAAACAATGGAAGAATTTTAAGTAGCCCTAGTGGGGCATTTTCCAGAATATGTTAGACAAATATCCATCATTAGTGGCTATATAAAAATTGTAGTAAGACAGTGAAATAGGTTATCTCCTGAAAGATCTCCCAGTTTTATAGTACAGGGGAGTGTTTTATTCCTGTTTTGGCCATCTGCCTGTACATGTAATAACACTGTACATGAAATACAGAAAAGCTGAATTTGTATTTCCAAATTCAGTGCTCTCTAATAAACCTCAAACTCCATCTTTCCACGGAAAGTAGCCTGAAGGGTTTTACTTATTATAGAAAACAAGTAAGGTGTTCCCAGCTACTTTGCAGCAAGTTCCCATAGACAAGGGGAAAGACACTAATATTTATTTGACAGAATACAGCAATGTAAGCTATCATAAAAATTTTATTAAATTTAAGCTATATAATAACTTGATGCCCGTTGAAACAATGAACCCATAGTACTGGATAGGAACTATCAAAATGCAAAGGGAAAATTACATTTAAAGATGCAGCACAAAGATATCCAGAGAACAAAGCAAAAACATAAAATTAGTTTTTAAAAGTGTTCATTAGTAGAGATTTTCCACATGACCAGATATCTAGTATTGACCTAATAAAAATAGCACTGTTATTGAGAAAGAATGTAACAGTTTTATCTGTGTGTAAAAATTCAAATCTGGAAAATGACTACACTTAAGTACAGGACGATCATCACCTTATTTATCTTACACTGCATTCACTAGTGTGTGAAGAGTGTGCACATGCACACAAGCGGAGACATTCAAATAAGCTCAGTTTTCCTTTACTTTTCTTGATGAAAAGGGGAATTTTTCCATTTAAAACAAAACAAAACAAAAACCTCAAACCTTTCCTGTTTTATAAAATCTTTTAATCACATGGAAAGTACTCATCATTGTGTCTAATCTGAAAGTTTGGGGTTAGTGGTTGTCGAAATGATTTTGAGAGGTTGCTTCCAAGCCAAAATTCAGGTCCATATTTGCCAAAATCCAAATCCATTTTTAAAAGACCTTCCAGCCCTTTTCCTTGGATGTTGGTGTTAAACAAAACATTTGTCTACTTCCAGAAATGGAATCTATTGACACACCATCCATCATGCACATAAGTAGGTGCAATAGGAGTGATGGCAGCCATGCCTGAGAGACTGTGTGACACAAATTAACAAGAATCAGTGGTTGTATGATGAAGATTTTATTTTCTTATTAAGTTAATCAGTGAGAACACAAGCACTGAGGGAATGAGAGTCATCTGGTGCTGGCTGGCTGTAATGATGAGTGAAGAGTAGAAGCGGCTGCACACTGAGACAGCCATGTAAAGTTTAGTTTTGAACTGGAGACAGAGAGGACACAACTGGGGTGCTGGCTACTAGAAAAATAAAAAAAAAAAAAAAAAGAGGTGGGAAGGAAAAGAAAAAAAAAAGAAAGAAAAATAGGGTTTTCTGTTGGTGGAGTGTAGAGATGTATATTCCAAATAATCATCTTTTGGACAACCTCAGCTCTGAGTGCAAACAATAGTGTTGAAAAAGTTCCCAAAAGAGTATTTTGTTCATCAGTTGCAGTATTATAACGTTGCTTGGGCCCCAGTTCTGATTTTCTGAAAAAACTTCTCTGTAATTTGTATTTTTTTGTATTTATTTTTCAATTCCATCTTGTAAAGTGAACCTTTAATTTTGACAGGCTTGAGTTGTGCTGTTGACTCAGTTGACTCTATAAAGATGAGAAGTAGAGAAGCAAAGACTGAATTCCTGGGTGTGTGTATAGTGATTAATTAACATGAAGATGTGTTTTACTGAATAATTATTTTGAAAAAAAATTAGATAGCCACAATGTCCCATGATTTATGATGGCTGTGAACTACCACCCTTTGAGATCTGAGTTGCTAAAGTGGTAATAACGCTAATTGCTAATTTCTATGCAGGTGGGTGCCTCTATTATAACAACTTCATTTTTTTCCTTTTTTTCTAGCAAGACTACACTCCCTCATACTGCTCTCAAAGAAGTTGACTCCAATTTACTAAAGGCTTTGGCCTCACACTCTGAAAACTATGAACAAATCAATGTGTAGAATATTAACCTGTCACAATGCAGAAATGTGTTTTCTTGCACTGTCTTCTAAAGAGAGTTTTTATCAGGAGTCTCACTCCATCTGCGAACTATAAGTCAAAATCAGCTGAAAAATGGCATACTCGCAGGTGTGAAAATTTCCTGTGAAATGTAGAAAAAAGGGCCAACTAGTAGCCATTAGGATGTCAGAACTCAGAGAGAACTGTTGTCCCTTTATGAGAGAACAAGGCAGCTCCACAGAGATAAATCTGTACTGGGAACCCTGGCAAACCTGGTGGGTGGAAGAGGGCGTTACTGGGGAAAAGAAAAAAAAAAAGGTATTTTGAGCTCTAGTAGCTTTGATAGAAGCAGCTGTGCTCTCAGAAAACAGATCTTCCCACAGAGTAGATAAAACACTTGATAAGGGATGCTGAGAATGTTGTATGACAGACAGCAAGACTGAAGATGGTTTGGTACAGCTTCCATCGAAGAAATTTAGTCTGTTTGTCTCAACCATGCTGCTTTATTTCTCCCTCCAGTATGAGAAATTATTAAGACCCTTGTGATAAACAAGGAAAGAAAGGAGTCTGGGGGAAAAAAAAAAAAAAAAAGGAATACTTCTTCAATTCTTCTTCGCTTGCCACTTTGAAAATCCAGAGAACAAAAAAGTAAACAACTGGCGAGATTAGGGCTGGTAGAACTTTCTAAAAATCAAGAGAACATTAGGGAGACTCTAATTGTGCCCCACTTCTCCCAAAGCACATGTATGTTTGATGGTGACTGATACTGAATAGATAGAAGAAACTTCTTCCACCTTCAGGTACAGTGACGTAGTGAGTAAGAAGCAGGCCACATGTTTGTTGGCAAGTTCTTTTGCTCTACGTTGCCCGGATCTCAAGTGGCACATTTTGTGTCAGCCCTTGTTTATGCTACCGAACACAGCTGAAAATCGTCATTTCCATTGAAGGACAATGAGGCAACAATAAACTCATGCTTTCCTAGTGATTTAATATATGATATCAGCTATTTTACATTGTTACAGAAATCATATAATTCTAGAATAGCAATGATTAGTTTGCTTTTTGAGCTGTATGCACGTACATCAGTTAGAAACTAGAGATTTCATAAGAATCCTGAAAAATATGTCACTCTTGCTAGAAAAGTGTTACCAAGAATGTAGATGAGAGATGCCCCATTAGCCTAGTGGTCCCTTGCATTTTAGAGGAATTTTGGCAGAATGTCAGACCTCAAAACATCTTATTAAAGTCTTTCTAGGTATGCTCTTGTGGAAAATCTACATATTCTTTTTGAAGATCAGACCTAAATGAGAGGCCTATGAATTAGTTCTGGAAAAGGCTTTGAGCAAAAATGGTAAATGAAGATATGACATAAATTTTCTGTGTGGGACTATATGGTAAAGTTACCATATGTCTTTTCATACACAGCACTGAGTGCCTCTAAGGGACACACTGACAAGGTGGGTAAAATGCACAGGATTTCTTATTTCATGAACTATTGAAACAATACTTTAATGCATTGGCTCGTTTAAATGTGGATTTAGCAAAAGACACATGTTCGAATGACCCTTGTTTGCCTTAAGCATCTATGAGCTGTATGCTACTTTTGAAGCCAAATTAAACATATAGATTTGTGCTTTGTAAGGTGCTATAAAACAAGTCATTTATTTTATTGCTCCGTATTTCAATAATACTTGCATATACACCTAGTAAGAAAGTAAATCCATAACTACAAAAGATTGTAAAACTTCTTAGTTTCAGTAATTTAATTTTATTATTTCAAAATTTAAGCAAAAAGTTTTCTATGTATCATCAATAATTAAAGTATAAGTATAATAAATGCAAGAATGCAGTGAGGCTATTATTATGCCTTACCAGTACCTAAGAGTCTCACCTTCTTAGGAGTTGTGAAAATTGTCAATTCCAGTTGAAATGTAGCTGCAACATAGTGATGATAATAAGAATATTTACGCTTCAGTGTGATGACTTGCACCTCTCTATTTGCCTTTGAGCACATAAGTGTGATGTAAGGGGTTTACTCTTAGCCTTGTCCAATATCTTTGATAAACCTGGGGTGGCTGTGCTGTTCTTCTGCTTAGTTCTCTGATACCTGCTTTGCCCTAGTGGAAGCAAATTCTTGCATCAAGCTTTGGAGAAGTTATAAATAATTATTTTGATAATCTTCAGGAAATAACTGATTAAGTGGGCAAAGGATACTTTCCCTGGTGGCTGGAAATGATGCTAAAAACTTACAATATCAAATTATGCCCAGTATATAGCATCTAACCTGGTTGGATGAATTCTAATATAGTAAGAGGAATATGTTAGAAATGGCACATAAAAATCTGTGGACTGTGTAACTATTCTGTCAAGACAACAGAAAATCTCTTAAAATCTAAGGTGACAGAAGTATGATACAATGAAGATTTATATTCATAAAGGATTCTTAAGGAAAAGGGACAACCAAAATGGATCAGTATATTCTCACAGGGTAAGGCAGGCTAAACAGATGCTGTTTAGACTTTTCCAGTGATTCTTTGAATTAACAAATTAGTTTCTTTACTTTTGCTGTCATTTTAGATAATGACTGAGAAAGTCAGGTACAATGCAACATTACATTACTGTTCACAAATAGGTTGCACCACCTACTTGTTCTATAGCAAGTGGAAATCTATTTGAAAACAAAAAGACAAAAGGAAACAGCAGAACAGTAGGACTGGATTTCTGTTGAAACACTATAGCATATAGTGTAAAAGATTTCCCATTTGTATTAATTGTAGAGTGAGCATCTCTCTTGGATGGAAATACAAAAATATTTTATATAAAGGTACATTTACGGAACTACCAGTGCTTCAATATGAGTGGTTTTTGACTTATAACTGGAAAATGTAATACCTTGTATCTGAAATGGTTATGTCTACATTTCCATGTATTAAAGTCAGAAAATGTATATGTCTTCAAACTTGGAAATTCTGCTGATAGATATAGAAAACATGTTGAAAAATATGCCCTATCCAACCTTTAAGATCAAATTATGACTTACTAAAAGTGCATTGTAACATATTTAATAGTATATGCTCTAGACAGCCAGAAGTAGGGAGCAATTAATGTCAAAAATAACTTTGTATTTATCAGCTGGAAAATATGGCACATAAAGTTAAGTTCATTCTTTGTCATACACTTGTAAAACTGTAGTATGTAATTCGTTGTCACAGTATAGCCATTCGTATAAATTACAATAATATGGTATGGATACTTGCACAGCTACCTTCTCATACATACAGGTAAAACAATTTTTATTCTTCACACAAACAGGAAAATAAGAATGTATAAGGAAGTTGCAGTTACAATGTAGATATAATAGAATTATTCCAGAAAACAATCAAAATTAAGTCTTGCATTTAACAAATACATTTTTTAAAGACGTTCATATACAATTTTTCCAAAGGCAATAGAAGACCTTTAATTCTTGCAGCTGTAAAATGAACACATAAAATGTCTATGGTCAGATACAGAAGACTGCATCTCAACCGGTGATTTGTAACTTTCAGCAAATATAGCCTGTTCAATTGTTAAAAATACCTCTTAACATCACAGTCCTGATCTTTGCCTTGATATGGTCACGTCCTTCTGTGTTCAAGTAAGTTTCCATGCAGGAACTGGAAGATCCTTCCACTTCACTGAGGAGAACCAAGCAAAGAAGAAGCCTGTTTCTCCAGTTCTGTCACAAAAAAACCCTACTCCAATTTCTTCAGCAGTGAAGTGGAATAGAAAATTTCCTCACTTTATTGTGAAGTCCTAGCTGTTTCATAACTTGCTGAATTAGAATGGACATGTCCATAAAGCTCTGATGAGATTCCAGTGTAGGACAAGAACATCTACAGAGAACCCTGAGCTCCCACCACATCTTAAACAGCATACTGCACACAACGAACACCAAACCTGTACCTTCAAATGAAGTGCAGACAATGATGATCATTTATTTGCTCATTCACTAATGAATTTTTATGTAAATTTTCATCCTCACGTGGCATTTCTCAGGTTCAGATATTTCCATAGGCAGTCTTATATATAAGATTTTGGCTTGCAATTTAGAAGACATTTTCTTTTTCTCTTTTTTTTGAGCTTGTTTTTTTTTAATTAAAATACTAGATTGTTTTTCAGGCAGAGTTCTGTGCGTTAAACAGGGTTTGATTAATGGTTACTATACTTAATTTCTTCTCAGTAGTTTCAGATGTTCAACATGCCTCTGCTCATGAAACAAAAGATGGTTCCTCAAAATAAAGGAAACGTGTCACCCTAGTTATGTCAATACTATTACACTCTTTAGCCAGCACACATATGGATTTATGATCCTCATGAATTATACAAATTACAGCTAAGGAATTTCAGTAGTTGGTGAAATCAGATTCTTAACTTTAGTGCGAGTGAGGATTTAACATTTTACAGCTTTGGACATGAAATAAGACATTGTAATTAGATGTCTCACACACAGAATTATTTACATGCCATTTCCTACCCATCAACCTGAGGTTTCCTTTCACCTGATTAAATTTCCAGAAACACAGCATATCATATATGCTGTACGTGATTACCTTCATAAACAGAGTTCTTCCATATATGTCATATCCTATTTTGTACATATGAATGTTGTAAATGAAGAGATTTGTCTCTCTCTCTGAAGTTTTAGAGAATGTCATCACAATGTATTTATTCTGTTTGGTTATGGAGATTTTTTTTTACAAGATTTGTAATTGTACATGTAATTTCTGTGTTAATTAAAAAAATATGTATATATATATATATTTGGGATTTTGAGGTGGTGGGAGGTTAAGAGAAAACTAAGTATTTTGAGAAAGTGTGTTTCAATGCCTCAGGCAGTGAGAAAAGGAAAGATCTGAGATTGGAAAGCTCAGGGCTCAATAGAATAGGAAAACTGAAATAAATTTCCTACAAAATTCTATAACAGCATTTCTGAACACATGAAACCTTATTCTACCGCCAGTGAAAAGTAAAATAATTTCCACAGAAAATAAAAATATTTTTTACTTATAACCCTTTCTCCTCAGAAGATTATAATATACACCTGTGTGAAGGGGTTTCGTTAGAAGGAGATATGTTGTTGAATTAGTCAGGCCCAAAGGAATCTCAAGGCCACTTCGAGAAGCTGAGAACAGAATCTGCTGTGAGAAAGAGGGGCGTTTCTTCACTAACAGGGCCTCAGCATGGCGTGAGTCATCGGACCTATCATCGGTGGGGCTCCAGCGTGTGGACTGCCCATGATACTCATTTAGCGAATCCATGCTTGGAGCGTGGATTCGTGATTAGAGAATAGTTGCGTATATAAGGAGACATGTTTCTGTAATAAATGGCTTTGGCGTGATTCACATTGAATCGGAGTGCTGAGTCCTTTATCGTTCCAACACACCTGTATATGCTCTCAAAGATTAAAATGGAAAAAACAGCTCTTAAAGAGATCCTCTAAGTGCCATGGTACAATGGGAAATTCTGCAGCCACTAGTGCAAGATTATGGGTTTGATAGGTCTTGAGTAGCTTCCTGTATTTTGACTTTTAGGAAATTTCAACAGGCACTAAGATGTTCAAAACATCTTGAAAGCCAATTTGGCACACAGCCCCATAGCACTGATCAATGTAGCTCAGTCCAGATTGATTATATAGTTATACTGGATTTTTTAAATGTCCAGTCATAGGGAGAACTTTAAAGATCAGGCACATCGTTCCCTTGCTTTCTTGGAAAATAGAAGGTTAGTGATGGTAGTGAAGATGAAGCTTTTACTTTTGTCTCTAGGCTCACAAATACCAGCTAAACTAGAAATACAGAAAATAAAAGCGAGTATTTTTATAGTGGGGTCATAATATCAAATGTATTAGCCCTCTGTAGAAGACTCTCTTACAAAATAAGTGTAATACCTGGAATTTTGTAAATAATAATAATCAGCTTAAGAGATGCTTTGGTTTTACCTGTATGATATAAATTAAGCTTGATTACAACTAGACTCTGAAGGAAAATATTATGCACAATCTGTCATTTTCCTGAAACAAAAGTCACTTCCTGCCTATAAAATGTGCTACTCATGTATTCTACCTAAAGACCTAAATACTAACAGTTAAAACCACCAAAATTATGAGTGAGCTTCTGGTCCCACTGGTGTAATTCACTACCTCTTTTTAAGAAATTACATGCGTTATAAAAAAACATTGGTATACAGACTGTAATCACTGGCTACATCTTTACAATTAGAAAGCATGACCTGCTGGTATCCCTTCCCTGAGACCGCCTGACAGTGCAAAAATATAGTACAAAACATGGCAATTACATTATTCTTACTCTGTGGCAAGTCACTGACCACTCTTATGTAGAAGGGTTGACATTATAAGGAAATCTAGAAAACTAACTTCCTTCCAAACCCTATTTAAGACTATCTGCTCAGGTGGTATTTTATACTGAGATTTTAAAACTGTTCATAGTAGGAAATATTGAAAATTAAAAAGATTATATACTATGCCTTATTCACCATTAAGTTCTTCTGGTACAAAAGTTTTTTATATTGAGAGTTACACAAATAAATTGTATGATGCTGCTGCAAACTGAAAATGATGTTCAGGCAAAGATTAGGAAATCCTTTAGCTATAGTTACTTTATAATTCTTACCTTACAAATTTAAAGCTGGTGCCCAATAAGGGATTCTGGTGTTTAACATACACTTACTGTAACTGTTTCCTCAGATTTTTTGATGTAAACTACAATAGTAATGAAGCATGATTCTATAGCTCTCTCTAGTTCAAGGGAAACAAGGACAGATCAAAGTCACGGCTGGCACTTGGGCATATGGGCCACCAGCTCTGACCACTGTGCTTGAAGATGGTAGTCACTGCTGTTGAGGGTCAGACTTTGTTAATAGCCATCTCTGAAACAATGACAGTCACCTCTCTTTCCTTCCTATGCTGGATTTATGTATCAAAGTTTTGGTTAGTGGTGGGTGGCTACTGGGGTGGCTTCTGTGAGAAAGCACTAGAGGCTGCCCCATGTGTAGTAGACCCAGTTTCAGCTAGCTCCAGCACAGACCTGTCACTGGCCAAGGCTGAGTTGATCAGTGACGTCTGGGATGATGTATTTAAGAAGGGGAAAAAAATACTGCCCAGCAGTAGCTGGGAGAGAGAAGTGAGAATACATGTGAGACAAGCAACTCTTCAGACACTAAGGTCAGTAAAGAAGGAGGGGGAGGAGGTGGTCCAAGCTCCGGAGCAGAGATTCCCCTGCAACCCATGGTGAAGACTGTAGTGATGCAGATTGTCCCCCTGCAGCCCATGGCGGACTCCATGATAGAGGAGGTAAATGAGCCCTGAAAGAGGCTGGAGCCCATGGAGACCTCATGTTGAAGCTTCTGTGACCTTGTAGGGTCACCACACTGGAACAGTCTCTTCCTGAAGCAATGTACCCCACCCACACTGCAGCAGTTCATGAAGAACTGAAACCCATGGGAAAGACCCACACTAGAGAAATTTGTGAAGGACTGTCTCCCGTGGGTGAGAGCCCACACTGGAACAGGGGAAGAGCGTGAGGAGTCCTCCCCATGAGGAGGAAGGAGAGGCAGAGACAACATGTGATGAACTGACTTCAATCCCCATGCCCCATCACCCTGTGCCACGCTAGGAGAGGAGGTAGAAGATCTGAGAGTGAAGCAGAGCCCTGGAATAGGTGAGGTGGGCTGGTTTTCACTGGGATGGAGTTAACTTTCTTCACAGTAGCTTGTATGGGGCTATGTTTTTTAGTTCTACTGGAAAGTGTTGATAACACAGGGATGTTTTAGTTATTGCTGAACAGTGCTTATACAGTGTCAAGGCTATCTCTGTTTTTCACCTTGCTCCACCAGCAAGAAGGCTGGGGGTGGGCAACAAGTTGAGAGGGGACACAGCTGGGACAGCTGACCCCAACTGACCAAAGGGATATTTCATACCATAATGGTGACATGCTTAGCAAGAAAACTGGGTTAAGATGAAGGAAGTGGGTGATGTTCGGAGTGGTGGTGTTTGTCTTCCCAAGTCAGCATTATGTGTGATGGAACCCTGCTTTCCTGGAGATGGCTGAACACCTAAAGGTGGAAGGTGGTTTTACATTTGTTCTTCTTTCACATTAGCCTACTCTGTTTAATTGGCAATAAATTAAACTAATTTGCCCAACTCAAGTCTTTTTTGCCCATGACAGTAATTGGTAAGCAATCACCCTGTCTCTATCTTGATCCACAAGATTTTTGTCATATTGTTCTCCCCTTGCCCAGTTGAGAGGGGGAAGTTATTCCAGTGTTTTTTTTCCCATTGTACAAGATTAACTCAGAAGAGAATTTTGTTCATTGTTTTGTTTTGCTTTTTTTGTTTTTTTTTACTTTTAAAATTCAGGTTAGCATTTATATGTTATCTCCACTCCACAGCCCAATATTTCTGTTAAACTATTCTTCCTTGAACTTTATAAAATAATGATTGGGGCACCTAGGTTAATATAGCTAGAGCAGATAGAAAATTACAAATGCAAACTAAAAAAGTGATAGAAATTGTCCAGGTAAGTTTATCTCAGTTAGGAGAACAGAAACTTAAATGAAAGATCCATGTTAAGGTGACATCAAAGAAAGTTTCTCCTCTTTTGACAGGTGAAATTGTTATCAAGCCCTGTTATTGATAATATCAGGATTGCTTTAGTCCCAGACTCTAGTGTTATCAGATAATTTCACTGCCTTCACTACATTCTCTAAGCTGTATTAAGGTTGACTTTCTGCGCCTTTCATCTCTTCAACTCACATCTCCTCATAATTCCCTTTGCAATCTAAATGTGAGAGAAAAAAATATTGAAGAAATACTGTTTGGTGTGGAAATAATGAAAAAAAAAAAAAAAGAAATTTTCATTGCGAGGAGAGGAGGGGAGGGGAGGGGAGGGGAGGGGAGGGGAGGGGAGGGGAGGGGAGGGGAGGGGAGGAGAGGAGAGGAAAGGAGAGGAGAGGAGAGGAGAGGAGAGGAGAGGAGAGGAGAGGAGAGGAGAGGAGAGGAGAGGAGAGGAGAGGAGAGGAGAGGAGAGGAGAGGAGAGGAGAGGAGAGGAGAGGAGAGGAGAGGAGAGGAGAGGAGAGGAGAGGAGAGGAGAGGAGAGGAGAGGAGAGGAGAGGAGAGGAGAGGAGAGGAGAGGAGAGGAGAGGAGAGGAGAGGAGAGGAGGGGAGGGGAGGGGAGGGGAGAGGAGGGGAGAGGAGAGGAGAGGAGAGGAGAGGAGAGGAGAGGAGAGGAGAGGAGAGGAGAGGAGAGGAGAGGAGAGGAGAGGAGAGGAGAGGAGAGGAGAGGAGAGGAGAGGAGAGGAGAGGAGAGGAGAGGAGAGGAGAGGAGAGGAGAGGAGAGGAGAGGAGAGGAGAGGAGAGGAGAGGAGAGGAGAGAGGAGAAAGTGAAAGGGAAGGAAAAAGGAAGAGAAAAGAAGAGGGAAAAGAAAAACAGAAAGGCAAGTCAAGGTTTCTTTGTGTTGCACCAAGATAGGTGAGACTTTGTTGATTTCTCTTTTGAACTGCTGAATTTCTGTGTTACTCTCCAGAGTAGCTGTACAGAACAGCTGAGATAAGCCTATTGCTCCTGTTAGTTTCACAGGTCAGACTCAAATCTCACACTGCTCTGCAGTATGTTGTTGGCTTTCCCAGCTTTTACGGCAACCCATTTAAGAGCAAATGCCTGTGGGATTGAAACAGTAGCTATTGCTTTTCTCAGTGCAATGCTCAGTACACCAGGCTGTACATGCATTGCTCTTTATCCTCTTCCCTGCTTTTTTTTTTTCTTTTTTTCTTTCGACTTTAGTGTTATTTCAGTTTAATGCCCTAGGAAATGCTTATGCATTTTTAAGGACCAGATAATAGATGCATACACTTCAATGTTTGCCTTCTTGGCTTTCCTTTAATGCAATCCATTATTCCAGAAATATATGGTATGTAGTGCTGCCAACTTAATTTGTATAATAATAATAATGAGCTATTAATTAGCATACAAGAACATGTTTCTTCCAACAATTTGTGGTAATAAAGTAATTAATGAAATTTAAAATTTTACACAGAAAGTCTGACTCTCATACTTGGCACATTGCAACCATTTTGTCTGTTAATATGAATAATAAACTCTGACATTAATCTGCTAAAAGCAGGGGAAAAAACAATATATGCATAAAGACAGCCTTGCAGAATTGCTGTGTGATATGGTTCACCCCATGTGAACTGCGTTTGATTGATATTATGGTATTTTAATCTTGCATTTATTTTTAATTTAACTAATGATGGCTGTTGATTGTCATTAAAAAGAGGAATGTTAGTTTGTTGGTGGTATTGTTACCTTTTGTATCCAGGTCAGTGGTTTTAATTTTTTTTCTTTTTTTCTTTTTTTTTTTTTTTCTTATTTGTGACCTTCCTCGTCTTTCTGTTTGAAATATCATGTATTACAAACTGTTTTTCTCAGTCAGCTTTTGCAGACCTCTTAGAAGTGCACTGGCAACTTCCAAGAATGCCCAGGCTGCAGGTTGGAAAACTCTGGACACTTTTAACTTCTTGTAATCATGTACTATGGAGGTATTTCCTTTCCAGAATAAACAAACAAACAGAACCAAACAAGCAAAATTTTGTGGCTTTTTTTTTTTTAATTTCTTTTAATTCAGCTTCAAAGCTTTTAGAGAATTTTTTTTTTCATGTACTGCCACTCAGAGAATTTTTCCCCATGTTTCCAGAAACTGATGATCATAAACATACGCTTGGTCTAGAATGTCTGCTTTGGAGTCAGGTTGACACCTGAGGCAAAAAAGTACGGATTTCAAAATCTAGATATCTTGGTATCTTTGAAGCCGTGGTGTTTATATAGAGAAAAGTTGCTCTGTTCTTCCACTTGTAGTCTCTGATGGGCTCCATCAAATCTTTCATTAGTCTCAAGAAGCTGGATATAAAAATCTTAGCTAATTTTTATAGTCTTTCTTTATAGATGAACACTAAAATAGTACTTTCAGAAAGAGTTATCTGCCTTGTTTCAGGTGTTTTTTCGCAAGGAAAATACAGGATGAGTAATGAAAAGTTTAAAAAATGAAATTGGACATTAACTATGATGTAAACACTCAGCTTTTGTGTCTGTCTGAGTTTGCAAAAGTTAAACCTTCTCCTGTGGGGGAAAACTGCCTACTTAAAGCTTCCAGTAATTGTAACAGTATCCTTCAGTAGAAGATTTGATAGCTAGTCCTTTGGAAGAAGCTGCTCTTCTGGTCTTTAAAACAAAAGCCCCCAAAGATGACAAATTGCTAAACCTTGTTTTTATTAAAATGTGAAATGCTAAACTAGACCATAGCAACATAAATTCAGAAAGCAAGAAATGTAAAAGTAGGGAAGTGGGAGACAGATGTTCCCCATGATTATATCTCAGTGCTTTCCTGCATTGTACAATACCAACAGCTCTCCTCAAGGATTTTCATCACCTCTGAAGAGGGTTTCATGCTGGGTAATCTCCTTGTTGTCAACAAGTTCTTATTTCTCTCAGGTATCTCCCAATCCGCAGGCTAGAAGACATGGGTCATACTTTTCCAGAGAGTTTTACTCTGACTAAATGTTGACATCTGTAATGAAGACATAACCATTTGAGTAGCCATACCTGCTGCTTGCTTTCTTGCTAGTGCAGTTGTAACTATTGGGGCTGAGGACAGAACTTTCCTCAAACTAAAAATAGGTAGAAAACGTAGATTTTACTTGGGTCACCATAAACATAGTGTGACCACATCTTTGCATGATTGAATTACAAACACCTGAATCAGATGTGATGATTTTCCTTTGCAGCGTTTGCTTTATCAAGCAGCTTGCTCTTGAAGCTCCTCTGAGCACTCCTAATTGCCTGTTGGACAGGCACAATCTCCTCCTCGCTTAGAGGGGCTGTGCCTGACTGCCATCCATCCTCTCTTTGCAACAGGGAAGATATTCACCCTTCCTCTTTCATAGTTAGCTAAATCCATGTACACAACAGTATACATTGAACCTGTATATACATATGCATATACTTATATACTTCCACAAAGACAAGACAAAGTACTATGAATGTAACATTCGATTTTTGAGAAGTTCCTTGGGAATGATATAGCTTCTCTACATTACTTTCTTTTGGACTCCTTTATTTTTCACAGGTCTTACTTGCTTTTCTTTGAATGGATCTTACCCCTCTCAAAATACTGTAGTCTCACTCAAACCACAGTGGTGATAATTCTTAACTGTGATTCCAGCTCTGTAAAAAATGAAAGGACTGTATATGTGCTATGAGCTGTGAAGACTATCCTTCCTATTTTATAAAAATACTGTTCTTTCTAATTACAGATACTTAAAGGCCTTAAACATGGATAAAGATATTTGAGAGGTAAATAAATATGCTTAAACGTCAAAAGCTGCTAAAATGTATTGTGCTGATGACCATATATACACACAGTGCAGACAGACACAAACTTCAGCCAAATGTGCCAGATAACTATTTTCCATACAAAATCTAATGCATAGGGCTTTCAAATGAACATTTTAACAGCACGGCTGAAAAGATAGTGAAGATAGGACCATATGATACTCTTTCTTGAAAGTTTCTGGTTTTCCACTTCTTTTCCGAAGAATCAAAGGAATTCCCTGTATTTTCCTGGAATTTATTTGCTTGTCAAGAGATGGTTTTTCTCTCATTTTTTTTTTAACTTTAGAAAATTCAGGGATATCTAATAAGTTGCTTCTCAGCATGTGATTATATTACTTTTGTCCCCTTTGTTTTCTGTTCTTTTCCTGTCAGGTCATTTTATTTTCTTGCTCTGCTGTTTTGAGAAGAGAGGAGGTAGGGGATGGAATGAGTGCATGAAGGTAACTCCTCACATTAACCAGAAATATGATATGATTCAAAGAGGAAAACAGCTGAGAAAGAATAAATCTTTTTTTAATGTGCCTGACTTTGTATTAAAAAATACAGATGTACTATATGCATATGAAATTTTTGATTAAAATGTCTCTCAGCAGTCTGTCTCTTTAATTAAATAAAACCTGCTTGGTATTAATCAAGGCATAAAGAATTTATGCCCCAAATCCAGATTAATTAAAAACCTAGAAGCTTGAAGAACAGACTGTGTATAAATACTAGAATAAATCAACCTAAACATAATATTTATGGATTGGGGCTGTGAATTCCAAAAAAATAAATAATTCCAGGAAGTGATTTATGCTAGTTTTGCTGTAGAAAAACGTTGCTTATTAGGATATATTTAAACATTAAGTTAAGCAAACAGACTGATTTACAAACTCCTTTTTCAATCACTTAGTTTTTAATTATAGCTCTTTTTGTAACACTTACTGCTGGTTAATTTCTTAACAAATCATGAGAAATTTACTCTTCAGTCTGCCATACTATTAAAAAACTTTAAGAGGCCGAAAAATGTCTTCTGTGGTCTTGTACATTTGACAAAACAATATTAAAAATCAATATTTGCATTTCCAGGAACAATGGAGTAGAAACATCTTGAATACCTTTAGCAGTATTGCTTACCGATGCTTAGGTTTTGAAAGCAAAATCTTTTGACTTTGTACAGGAATTGAAGTCCAGGCCTGAAAACGTGTATGAAAATGTTGTGAGACTCTATCAAAGTAGGGAGCTGATGCTGTGGTCCAAAAGTTGCTCTTCGTAATGCACAGCAAGTCACTAGTGAAAAAATTAATCAGAAAGCAGGAAGCATTCAGGGGATTTCCTAATCCTTGTCCCCACTGGTGAATCTGTGCCTATAAACAGGAAAAGTTTGCCTCCACACTGGCATTACAACTCTGGTTGTGGACCTAAGCTTCAGTGTCTAAGACCCAGGATGGTGATTTGGAAATTCTGTTTCAAGTGAAAATTCAGCTTTGAGCCTTATACTGAAAAGCAGTAATCAGGAGACAATTCTATTTCAAGGTTGGAGAAAAAGGTCACAGTAGATGTTCCAGTCTCATTCCACTGTTAGCTACAATAGCCTGAAGATCTCATAACTCATGAAGCTGCAGAGATTATGTTCACACGTTTACCTAATCCACTAAGTAACAAGTTGACATTAAGTACCAGTTTACAAGATAAATGGACTACTGTCTCCACTGATACAAAAGATATTGAATACTCTGCCCAGAGAGCTGACTGATGGCTGCAGTGGTTGCACAATAGCAATTTCTATGCAATTGCAAAATAATGCAAATTATTCATTCAGTTGCCAGCATTTCTTATGGTAACAATGGCTGTCAGTTACCACAGCTGTGAAGACAATGCCTGTCATTGGTATAGCTGTAAATACCAGATTTAACACCTGTTTGCTAATTTTGAAAGTGCATAGCAAGGGTCAAAAGGTAAATAGTTTCCTTAGGATGGGCTAGGAGTGGAAACCTTTGAAAAAGGCAGTTCACATATATCATGGAGTCATACACTTTCCTGCTGAGACCACCGCTTTTTTCTAGTGTCCTTTTCCTCCCTATGTCCATAATAACGAGATTGCATGTTGTTAAAATGACATTTTTGTTCCAAACAGGAAGACTTTCTCTTCAATGAGGAGATAAAATACCTGACCCAGACTTTTGCACGTTGGTTGTGGTTCAGGTAACCCACTTGAAAGTCCTAATTTCTGACATCTGCACGTAACAGCTGGTAATGAAAATTTGGATTCTGAAAGTCTCTACTTTTTAATCTCTTGCATTAGACTTGTTAATAAGGATAGATGGAAAACAGGTGTGGTAGTGGTTGAGGGGGTTATTGGAAGACATAATTGCTTCAACTATTGTTTTAAGCTTTCCTTTTATCTTTTTTTTCATTTTTTTTTTCTTTCTTTCCCTTCTTCCTGCACTGTATGTCCTTCTTGCAGCTGTCAGTTGCAGTTAAGTGGGGAATGTACGGCTTTTACTTCTTCTTCACTATTTACAAATGTAAATGAATACATGGAGAAACTTCAGGATCAGATTTTTTTTTAAATGAAAAATCTGAGCATTCAAAGTGAAGCAGCTGAGCTGAATTGTGTTAACGCACACTGTTTAATCCTTTCAGAGCTGTGATCTAATAGTAATTGGAAACCAGGGCTGCTTGTGTTCTGCTTCTGGCTCTAATATTTACTTACTATGAAAAACACAGGCAAGATGTTCTTGATCTGTCTACACTGCACACTGCAGCACAGACATAGCTGGGTGCTACAAGTCACAGTGGTATGGAGTTCTACCTTACCCTGCGAACAGCACTGAGCCATGTATCATAAATGATCTGTATCAACCCATTTTCAAATATTGCATGGCACAAAGAATCATGTCTCACCTCCTGATGAGTACAGCACAGTTATTAATGTCAGTACCAGACAATGGGGTACAGTATAACTATATATTCAGTTCGTTTGATTTATTTTGACATCTCATACTTTCATAAAGCCTATCTGAGACTAGTAGTGAGTTTTCTAATCTGAGTTTGGTTATTAATGCATAGATTAGAACCTGCCTTGCAATGCAAAATAAGAAAAAAGCTTTTAAAAAGAGAATTATAATAATGCCAAAGTTTTCTACAATAGCAGATATGCAAACAGAAACAACTATCTTTTTGAGAGAGATAGCTAAATGTTTTGTCATTTTCTATACAGAGGGTTGGGACCTCATAAGGGCAAATAAATATTAACAGTATACATCAGAAAAAAATAAAGCATTTCCTGCCAATGAAATAAAAAGGAACAATTAGATTAAATAGTGAATTCATTGGTTAATTTGAAATCTCAAGTTAAGTATCAGGATACCATAACATCAAATACAATTATAAATACTAGTCAGTAAGTGTTTTTGAAACTATATCTCATTTCATTGTACAGATATCATTTAAATCAAGTATACTGCATGTGGGAAAGGATGGTTCCTCACATGTTCACCCTAGCACTTGAAGTGGACCATAAATGACAGCAGTATTTCTCATGTCTTCTCTTTGGAACATGAAGATTGTCCATGATCATATTGGTATTTTTCTTTTAATAACATATATTTACTCTGCAACTGAGATTATATCATTGAACTTTTAGTTCTTTGCAGCATTTTATGTCTTCTGCATATTCACAGAGCTCATATCATCCATACCCCTAAGTACAGTGTCTGTCTAGCTGTCTGTCTTCCATTTCTGATATCTGTTGTACAAAAGACAATGCTGACTGGAACAACAGGTTGACTTGAAGGAGGGTGATACTACTAAATCTACTAGTATTATCTGGCTAATATTATTTCTTGACTGAAGATGAAAGATGGTATCTTAATTAACACTCTGGAAAATCTGATTATTTCATAAAGGAATCCACAGATATCCAGTCCTTCTCTAAGAGAGTTCCCATAGTATTCAGCTAACTAACATAGATAACTGCTCTGAGCTGGTCATTCCAGGCTTCTTCTACACCTAACGAAGGAAACACAGAGATAAACACTGCAGCCTTCAGTTTACTAAAGTTGATGTCCCAAATATTTATGGTGACTTGTGCCTTAATAAGTGCCTACCTAGCTACAAAAGAAGGTCCTTGCTGCCCCACTCTCTGAAGTTGTACCCTGAGACTTCCTGAAGTTACTGGAAATGAATTAGCTCTCTCCGTTCCTACTGTTATGGTTTTATTGAAAATGTTTATTGTGAAAATGTCAGTGCAGAAATGAGAAAATAAAGAAAAATTTTTACTCTTCAAACCAGATTTTGATGACATTTTTTATCCTCTACCTTAAAATTGTTCTTTGATGGTGATGTGAACCACACAAGATGGTCAAATTGCTAAGATTTCCTTCATAAGAAAATTTAATCATGGTTTATATGTGTGTTTTCCCGTTCCCTCCCTGTGGATGAATTATATCAGCTTTTTTAATTTGTTCCACTACTTCCTTCAAAGAGACTTGCAGCTAAATTTCATATCAGGCAGGGTCCTGATTAAGACAATGCAAAATGGTTCTTTTCATCTTTGGTGTAGTAACCAAATTATTTTAGTTAAACTTATACAATCCCATTGATTTTAAAAGCACTGTTTAGGTAGAAGTGAGCAGAGTTCAGTTCAATACTTCAAGGAGCTGATATGGGAATGCAATGTATGCTGAAATCTGCAATAAGAGGTACAGAAGTATAGATAACACTTCAAATACTGTCTCACTGTCACAAATGAAGTTGTGATCTCATCACTTTCTCAGAGGTATTCTTAGCAAGGCTGTTACTACTGCAGGCAACACTAGATGCTTCTATTTATTAATTTTGAGGATCTCACTGCCAGAGGCCAAATTATGAATTGTCCTTGTTCAGTTACACTCTGGGATAAAGAACAAAGATTTTCAAAGTGAAACTAACCATATTTTTTCTTTTTATGCTATCTTTTTTTCTGTTTCGTTTTACAGTGAGAGAACGTGTACTCATTGTGCAGGATAGAAAAAAAAAGAAAAATAATAACAACCATATTCTTAATAGTGCTCTGAGTTATTGGTTTACCTGAAAAGCAAGTTTTATCATTGTTTTATTATCTCTATTACTTCTTTCATTTTATTCACTGTTATTAGTATGAAAGCAACAGTAGAGTGCTATTCCATGTCCATTAACATAATTATCAAGCAATTATTTCATTTTTATGAAATTGTCCTTTCTTCATATTCATTTTTGATAGCCTCCTTCATTATAGACAGCATTATCTGTCTGTACATATTTTTATGACACACTCATCATTATGCTATCATAATCCTGTGGACCTGACAACATGCTATTCAAACATTACTCAGACATCTTATTTTGAGTTTCATGTGTGGAAATGCAAAGAAGACATAACACCCTGAAGTTATCACAGTCCTTTGAAAGTGTCTGTCACTTTGATGGGAGCCAACAATTGAACCTCAAATGAAGTGAATATTCTTGGCGGGTTGCTTTTGTAATAGTTCATCTCTTTTACAGTTCTGCTGTCCAGAAAATTGTATCTTGCCCCTAGTCTGGAACATATGAACCACAACCATGGGACTATTCTGATTATAAGCACTTACAAGACCACATTTGTGGTCTGATTTTCAGAGGTATAGAGCACCAACAGCTCCAATGGGGATGGGTCACCAAAACAATGATGCATTTGAAGAAACCCCAAGGAGTGATGCCATCACTTCCTCCCTCTTTCTCCTTATTTGTCCACTTGCAACCTGTTTCTGAGTCCTTCCAGGTAAAGGGAGCTGCTGTGATCTCCTGTACTCATTTTAGCCAAACTAAGAGCCCAAGCTAATACAGATCCAGCCACAGCAGGATCCAACTAGGTTTATTAACTTTGCCTCCATGTTGTGAACAAAGTGGTGACAACACTCCCAGCAGCCAGCACAGCAAATTCCCTGTGGCACTGGGGGCCAAAACAGGAAGTGTATCTTGGTAGTTAAGAGCTGATTGTGGTAGCGTTGTTACAGCAGATATCTTCAGCTACGTTTAAAGAAAATGTTTTCTGGAATGTAACATTTTTCTAGAAATCATTTCAACTGTATAGTCTCCTAATTGTTCCTGAGAAAAGAGGTGAGAGGCAGAATATTTTAGTACCTTGTTTAGAAATATGCTATTGATACAATCAACATGTTACTGCTTAAAAGCCCTTGCTAATCAGTGCTCCAGAACATGCCTCTGTACCTCAGTACTTGTCTGATATTCCAGAAATAGTTCCTTCAGTATAATACATGGAATTCCAATGAGTTTATACTTCCTGATTAATGTGATATTTTGTCAAGTTGTTGACTCTGTAACATTAACTTTTTAACCTTAATTGGAAAAAGTATTTCTGTGTAGCAAGGATAATCAAAGGCAAAATCAATCTTGCTCCTTACAAAGCAGATTATTCACCGTGCATTTGGTATTTTGCATTATTTAGAGGAAACTTGTTTTTCCACAGCTAATTGATTTAATAAATGGTCTTTTAGAAGTCAGAGAATGATATGGAACTCAAAAGCAGGGATTTAAATGGTGCACATCTAAAGTGTTGTGAGTTAATCTAAGGTGTTAATTTTGTATAACTATTTACTTGTATTACCTAACTCAAAGAAAAGTAATTTCTTTAATTTTAGGATGTAAGATAAATATCATAGTGCCACTGACTGTTTAATATTTTTTATTTTCTGTGTTACTGTAGCAGGAGTCACAATGCCCCACATATGACACTGAAAATCTCTAAACTCGTCGCAGGTCGATGCTTTAGGTGAATGGCTGCACCAGAAAGAAAGAACAAAGCAGTCTTGGAAAGACTTCAGGGACATACTGGAGATAAGAGAATGTGGTCCTGCTTGTTCTTCTGTGGTTCTGTTTTTAACCCCTGTTTCGGCATTGAGCCTAATGTATCAGAAAACTCTGTCCTTGTGTGGAACCTCGTGTGACTAATGTTTATTTTAAAATCCATCAATACTATTTTATTTTTCAATTGAAAAGTTATCTCAAATTAAGACAATTCTAATTTTGTACTGAAATGTCAAAATGTGGAACAGCAACTTCAGAAACTCATCACTGACTGTGAAATCTTGTGTTTCAATGCCAAAAATTATTTTGAGAACATTATAGCTGGGTCTTTTGCACAGTGATTTAACACACAAAATGATGCATATATGTTACGTTAAACTTATATTTATATAAAACATCTTTGTACAAAAACAGTATGTGGTATGGATTGACCATACTTACACCGTTGATCAACTACTAGTTTTCAAAGTGATTTCATTAATGAAGTTAAGTAGTCTTACAAAATGTATTTTAAAATTAGTGTTTTCCTTTGTACCAGTATTATTAAACATTTGGTGATATACTCTACATAAACATACTGTATTATACTCTGCATAAACATACTGCATTAGCTTACCCCTTAGTCTTTATTTGTCATTTCTTAATTGCAAATTGATGAAGAAAGATAGTAAAGTGACTGTTTTTATTTGCTGCAAGATAAGTGATGGATGGAAGTGACAGGGAAAATGAGGATGTTCGTCACATCGTGGTTGGCTTTTGTTTTACAGGGTTACATTTTTGCTTGAGGGAACTTGTAACAGAACATAAGCTTTTCTACTGCATTGACTAAACATCTGAATAAATTTTAGAGGTTAGCTATATGTTAGCTTCTGCCTACTAAGAAGCTATTTCTTTACAAAATACTTCTTGTCATATAAGATTGAGCCACACAATGAGAAGTATGTGTGCTTGAAATGGACTTGATGAAAAGTATCAAACTTCTCTTTTGTTATTACCTGTAATGATTTTATTTTATGGCATCAAACGCTTTCTGGTGTGTGGAGTATATTTGGTCATTTTTTCCCAAACTTTTTTTTTTTTTTTTTTTAATTGATCTAAGCAGACATTGAAAGAAAAATGAACACTAAGCATGTTGATGGAAAAATAAACGTGTAAACCATTTCAGAAGATCACAGGTTTATTTATTAGATTTTTTAATTTTAAAAGTGACACTCTAGTTGCTAGTCATTGAATTAATAATGCATTATTTTCAATTCCACAGGGAGTCACAAGCTGCTGTCCTCAGATCCTGATTTTTTAGTGGTTATGTGTAGGAAATTATGCATATGGACAGGATCTTCCTCTGGGAAAGCTGGAAACACTGTGGTTCATAAATAGAATATTTGTGAGGTAAAACATGGTCATGCTAGGTGAGCCTTTATGGAAACACTCCTGCCTCTGTAGGAACTTACTGGGGAAACCCCTAGGCAGACTGACCATGACACCTTATGCAGCCACATGTATGTTCGGATACTGAAAGGATATTTCTCATGTTCACTTTTGACAGCTGGAAGCCTGTCAGATTTAAACCCCATCTTCATTTTTTGAGCTTTGGTGTTTTCCTTATTTTTCTGCCTGAAGTACATGATCTTAAATGTTCATGTTTGAACCAGAAATGAAGCATACAGATAAAATGCTAATCTTTATGCCGAAAGCAACAAGTGAAAATTCTAGAGAGTAAATGTGGCAATTAGTAACATAGTAACTCTGTGCAAATCATCAGTTTCTGCTATTTCTTTTGGGAATCACTAACAAGTCACAACCCAATAAAAAAGTGAAGCTCAGGATAAGCCACCTTATGACCATATGGTTTATTGAATCGAAAGACGTGGATTACATGTTTTTACAATGGGTTGGCTATGATAAAACTACAGTGTGGAAAAGACAGATGATGAATTTCTTTTCCTCTGTCTCATAAGAGAAGAAGAAAATACATAATGAAATATGAAACTCTGATTTAATTCAGTGAGTTTATTATCCTTATTACAGTGACATGTTGCATTTTCCATATAGATATTGTACCTTGCAACACAACACTTCAAATTGATAAAATTGATCCTAACTAGTGCATCATTTCTTTACCAAGTGGAGTTCTAGTGGTTTCTTTGAGTAGGTATGCTGAACAGTTTATATTTTCAGTTTGGTTTTGTCTGTTTGGTTTTTTATTTCTTTGTTTGTTTTCAATTGGTCTTACACAAAGAAGAGTGAAATATGTGGAAAATCAGCTGTGGGAAGCTTATCTCAATGAAACGCAAGAAAAGGTAACTTATATAAATTAGGCTGTACTATATCCCAAGGTAAACTTTATCATTCAGATTAAGAGAAAAGAAAGAGACACCTAGGAGTATATACTAATTTGTATTTATATAACAGCATTATCTGACTGAGAAATTCATACTATTGTTGTAAATAATTCTTGATCTTAATAGACCTAACAGCCTTTGTTTACAAAAGTTTTTGTACCAAAAAAATGCATTTATAAAAGAGGTTAGAGAAACATATTAGAAAAATTAGTCTACACTTCAAAAATGTTATTTTAACAATTTTAAACCAAAAGATTTTCCATATTGTTTGGGGGAAAAAAAGAACAAAACCAACCAACCAACACCAAAATCAAAACCAAAACCAAACAGCAATTTACCTAGAGAAATGTGTTCACTATAAGAAGAACACTATTTGTCATCTGTGTTTTTTTTTTTTTTCCACACATTTTAGTTACCAGCCAAGCATTTTCATTTATTTGATTTATTAAAGCTGAAAAAAAAAAATAAAAAAATTCTCAAAACAGTATCTCCTACATCCCACTCTAATTTTAGATGAATTTGTTGTGCAATCTGAACTTTGTACTCTAGAAATTATCTCTGTCTTTCAGGAGAGGCTCAGACTACTGATGTTGTGGCTCTAATGTTTAGGGAATGCATCGTCAGGGAAGAGGAGGGACAGGGTGCTCTTCTGCTCTTCTCTCAGGATAGACAAGGGTTCACATCATTCACTGTGTGAATGTTGAGACCTTGTGTCCTGGCTCCTTGGAGCCTTGTGTGTGGCTTTGTCTCTTCTGCATTCAGTAGGGATTAGTGGGAATCCAACCAAGTGGTTTAAACACCGACATCTCTCTCCAAGAGATGGTCTTGTTGCATCCTTCATATGTATCCCTTCACGTGTTCATTGCTGCTGCATTTTCTCTACATGCCTCTTCTCTCTTTCTCTTTTGAGGAGAATGCCATAGTGATGGTAACAAAAATGGGAATCTTTGCTAAAAATACATTTGATATTTCTGCATGTAATGGACTTCTGGGCAGCATTTCAGTTCTTGTTGTGGCTGAGAACATGCATCTCTAGGGTTTCTCTAACTTTCTGAAAAGGATCTGTATGTGGTGATAAATAGCATTATGCAAATCACACTTGCCGTACTTGAGTCCTATAAAATATGCCATTTCTATAAAAAGCACCTTTGAAAAGAAAGAAAAAGCAAAGCTCAAGGGATTACATTGTACATGTCCAATGGTTTTCTGACTATGAGATGTATGTATGCGTTCTTATTCTTAATCCAGAAGGCTTATCTACGCCTACTTTTATTCACCTCTTGGAGCTCACCCTCTCTGAGATGCACAGGCAGTCAGGAGGCTGCTCTGCCCCATGGACCAGCCTGACATGGGGTGACCAGAACTGCTGCTGGGCGGGTAGGCTATGGTGGACGTTTCTGTGGCTCTGCACCTTTGCAAAATCCTGAGGAGTAGAGCTTTGCAAAGGTGCTCCACGAAACACACAGCAGGGCTGAGGATGAGCTTGTGATCAGGGACTTACATAATTACTGTAGTCTGGGCCAAGAGAGGTTCCATTTATTTAAGTATGCACCTAACTTTAAGCATAATTTTCAATTTGAATTAATCATCAGCTCCACTTGTGTGTATTCATTGGTTTAAATACTGGAAGAGACACATACAAGGAGGGGCAATGTATTTGTTTCCCAAAGTTGCGTGATTTAGCTATTTTATTCCCTTTCAGTGGTAACATGAAATTTTATGATAATTTGTTGATATCCAACAACGCTGAAAGGAACCTTGTGAGGTTCCTACTTTTCAGGGTTACTTTTCATCCTTAAGTCCTAGAAAGCATCTATCTGCTTCATTCTTTAACCATGCAACTTTCAACATCTGGTCCTATTGCACTTGCTTGAAGGTGTTGACACACCTAAATCACATCTAGATGGTCCCCCTAAATGGCTCTCTCAGGATCAGACTGAAAGCATCTGAAGAACAGCAAAAGTATTTTGCTCATGCAACAATGACAAGTTCATTTTAACTTTGTCAGTTAAATGCTAACTAGATCCACAGATGTGGATCTGCAGTGGTGGTTCAAGATACATACTTTTTCTACTCAGATGCATTACACAGCCTTTTCAAACAGCTGATAAGGTAATAATTTTCTTTTTTCTCTCTGTTAACAGAAGATTTCAAAGCTCTTCTAATTGCAAACAACCTTGAAAGATTCTCCCTGGGCAATGAAGGGATTAAAATGCAGCTTTCATGACATTTACTCTGACTTCTCTTGTGCCCAAAATTCAAATATTTCAAATTTTTTTATGGAGTTTTGTATTGTTTTTATACGAAGAAGAATAATAACCTCTGGTGTCTTTTTTTTTTTTTCTTTTTTTCAATAGTGGTGAATAAAAACACCTACCTTGAGACTATGAGAGTCAGTTGATAAAGGATGGAGAAATGTCATTAAAATGTATTTTAATTGAAATTTCAAAATGTTTTTCTTTTTTCTATCTCTGCTTCTTCTTCAGATCACTTAAGTGCTCATATTATTTTTTTTTTCTTTTTTCAATTTTTTTTTTTCTTTCTGTCTGGAGTTATTATAGGTTAAAGATGTCAATTAAGGAGGTCAAATTGCCATTAGGCTCTGAGTCACTTATGTTAATTAAACCTTAATGCTCTTTTTGAATGCTACATTGCTAGATGTCTGCTTCAGGTTTTGCCTGAAACATTTTTTATAGTTTCAGCAAGAATAGTACAGTCACTTCAGAGTGCGTGGCAGAAGTGCTCAGTGGTTTACCAGTTAGCATTGGTAAAATCTTTTTCCCTAGATACACTGGAGTCATGGAGTACAGAGATAAAAAACAGCACAGCAACCTTTATGAGATTTTTCATGAGAATCCTCTATTTGCATGAGTTATGAGCTTAAAAAAATAACCATTTACAAATACTCATCAGAGAAAATGTTGATACATTTTCTAGTCAATTCTACATTTGATAAATGTACTTCAACTTGGGGATGCCACGGTCAGTGTGGGTCCTTCACAGGGTGCTGTAAAATATCCTCAGCCCACGGTGGCTATACCTAATCATAGGATAAGTGTCAAAGGTGAAAACATGATCTTAAGCACATTTTTTAATCACTCCGTTGTAGAGACTTGTGGGAGAGAAGTGACATGAAGTGCCTGAGGCATTCCAACTAACCGGCATGGCTAATAACTTCTGAGATGTAACTTAGAGACATGTTAGCCAACTTTTCTGCTCATGGTCTCACTATAACATAGGTTTGCAATCCAATTTAGGGCTACAATCCCTAATCTGGCAACAAATTTATTTCTTCCCCTGATTTTATACTTGTTCAAGACTCTTTACCTAGAAATCCAACAACAGTCCTGGTAGTCTTAACCCCACGTGCTGCTACCTGCTTGTTCTGTTTATGGGTGCTGTTTCACCTGTCTGGTACACACTTCTCCTGGCTTTTGTTAGACTGACTGACTGCTGCCACCTTTCCTGCACCCCATGCTGTGCAATGACTGGGGAGGCTCTGTGTTTCTACAGATAACCCAGATCTTAATACAACATATTGCTTATAAAAATGTTTTGATACAACTGGGCCATGCACACAGATGCAGAATTCTTGTGTCTCCTACTTACTGCAATCAGTGATCCTAGTTTCAAAGTTCAAGATAGCTTAGTAGGGCAAAATACTATAAGTGTTTCCAGGTAGAAATATTCTATTTTATCATGCAATTTTTTGTCCTTGGTGCTCAAAGTGAGTTGTCTCAGTTTGGTCGCAACTGATATTTTGGAGCAGGAAGGAAAAAAAATAGTTTAATTACAGTTAAAGAGCTCAGGAGATTGATGTGCTCTGGGATACAGGTACATTGAAAGCAATGACTGACAGTGAGTTTCACATGTGTCTTCTCTCTGCAAGTGACTAAACTTATAATGTTAAGATTACACCTGGCCAACAATAAGATTACCTTTAATGTTCTGATGCCTGCTCCTGCTTAATAGAAAAGTAACGGTATTCTTTTCAGTAATGTATCAAGGGATTCCGTTACTAGAACAAGTGGTTCTTTCATTTTAATGTGATCTTCTCCAATACAAAGAGCACTATGCAGAATGGACAGCTGAGAAATGAGAACATATGTTGTCATTGTAAATCATGAAAGTTTTATTTGTTTTTCTACTACTGTTATTATGTTTTCTACCTTTTTAGTTGACTTTAATATGTTATTAAGGAAGACAACAGGCAATATCAGATTTGTGATCAGACATCATATAACCCTGGTTAGGTTTTTCAATATGTCCATTCAAAACCTGTCAAATAAGGATTTCAGCATGACTTCAGTGAAGAGCCATACTTTTTGAAATTTGCTTTGACCTGTTCATACATAACGTAAGCTCTTTTACTCAGAAATCACCTCCTAATATGGGTGTGTGCTGCTGTGTGTAACGGGTCCTGGTCATGGTCAGGAGATCCAGGTGCTGTATTAAGATGATTTACCACTACTTCCTTTCCATTACATAAACTATTTTGAAGAACTAAGTGTAAATGTTATATGACCACAATTAGATGTATCAAGTAAATTAATCACTGTAAATTTGTTATGTAATTTTAATAATTTTCCTCATCTGGGAAAATAAAAAAAAAAAGGTAGCATATTATGGCATCACAGTTCAAAATTCAACTATCTAATGGAGAAAAAGGCTGCTATTTTCAGTAATAAACAATGACCTTCAACATGAAGCCACACGTAATAGGAAACAGAGAATCTACTATAAGGATCTGTTTTGGCTGAAGAAGTGTGATCTATGAATTGCTTTCAACAGTTGCCAGAAAGTGAAGCTGCAAACAGCAGGGTACAGGGAAAGTATTTGGGTTTGTTGTGGTTAAAACACTAGTCAACAGAAGGAGCTCAAATGTACTGTTCTCCTTGTAGTAAATAAAATAATATGAGCCTCAGTTCTCACCATAGGATTAACAATTCCTGCCAGACCTACCACCACCTCAGCTCTGCTCCTCTCCTTGTGAAATTCATAACTCTTCTCAGTTGCTGTTCATTCCTCTGAATGCAAAAACTGTTTGCTGGGGATTTTGTATTCTGAATTCTAACATGAGAACACGTCAGAAGCTATGCCTCTTGTTAATTTAGGAGAACTGGTAGCAATGCCTGAAGTTAAGACTGCTTAATTGATTGTTACTAATTTCCAATTGTTTTCCAACCTGAAAGTCTGGGCTGAATTTTTGTGTGTTGTGTGCTTGCTTTGGGCTGAAGTTGCTTTGAGAGCCCTATTAGGAGATTTAAAGAATGATATAGAATTTCTTCAGAATGAGTTCCTGAAAACTTGTTCTGTTTGAATTTCCTTAAATTGTTTGCTAAAATAAAGTCCTAGAAAACACTAAAAACTTGTATTATTGTGTATTGTGTATTGATGATGTCTTCTCTAACGTGGTCAGTTCACACAGTTTCAAGCAGCACTTGTTAGACTTTGGTGGCTAAACCTTCATATGATCCCCTCTGTGCTGGGTCTGCTCCAAGCCAAAGCTGCAATTGTATTCAGATTTTTTCCTGATGTTCCACCTCCTCAGAAAGGAGTTATTTCAGCTACAGGTTCTCTGTAAGTACTTTATCATATAGAGCAGTCCTCAATTCATGTCTCAGAACCTGAGGTTATCTCAAATGGCACTAAATACTGCATTTAGGCAACTGCATTTTCGTTTAGGATAATGTACCTTAGTAAAATTTCCATTTTATGTAAAAGAATTCAAATGAGATTTTTAAAAATAAGCTTCATAGCAGGACAAATAAGTCTTCAAAGATAAAAGCAACCAAAATATACAGGTCAGGCTTAGCAAGATCACATATGTTAGGAACTAACCAAAACAACTCTGCATGTTTATTTTATTGGCTTTATCAGTAAGCTGGTGGAGCAAGCAATCACATTGTAGTGAACAGATGTTTTACATTGCTAGCTTTTTATAAATGTCATTGATTCTTTGTGGTTTAATCTAACGTTTTCTTTATTTTTATTTAAAAGATTAAACAATCAATTTAAAAATATTTTAGTTATAGTATTTTTTAAAACTGAATATTCTGGTATATTTCTCTATATAGTCAGTGCAGCAAGCCTGCACTACCAGGCAAATTGATAAATAGTCAATAGAGCTGATTCTGGAAAAAAAAAAAAACAAAACCAATCAACCAAACAAAAAAACCCACACAAACAAAACACAGCCTAGAAAAACACAGAAAGAAGAAGAAGGAATAGTAGAAGAAGGAGACAGCCTATTCAGATTGAAAATAAAGAGAAAAAAATAAAATAAGGTGTTTATGATTTCAATCTACAATCTGTATAAATTAGGTAAGCCTGATATCAAGCCTTACTGAAAAGTCCTAGCTTTTCTGGGATTTAATACAAAAATAGCATATGAAAGACCTTGAGGTGCTGGAGACAGTACAGAGGCGGGCAATGAGGCTGGTGAAGGGGCTGGAGGACAAGTCTTATGAAGAGTGGCTGAGGAAACTGGGACTGTTTAGCCTGGAGAAAAGACAGATGAAGGGACCTTCTTGCTCTCTACAACTACCTGAAAAGAGGTTGTAGCATGAAGGATGTTCGTCTCTCCTCCCAAATAGCAAGTGATAGGACAAGAGAAAATGTCTTCAATTTGTGCCAGGGGAGGTTCAGATCGGATATTAGGAAACATTTCTTCACAGAAAGGGTTGTCAGGCATTGAAATGGGCTGCCCAGGGAAGTGATTGACTCACCATCCCTGAAGGTATTTAAGAGATGTGTAGATAAGGTTCTTAAAGACATGGTTTAGTGCTAGAGTTAGGGTCTTTTCCAACCAAAATGATTCTATGATTCTATATCAAAATGTCTTTTATTTGATGGTTACTGTCTACTCCTAATTGCTGGTGGGAATCAACAGAATCCACTAAAATTTGAAGACAAATCCTATACATGGCAAGAGTTCTTAATTTCAGTTTCTTTCTTGGAAGTATTTTAAAACTTTGTTTCTTGCATTGATTTTTTTTTTCCTTATCCTGGATTTTCTAAAATTTGTTTACACCTTTGTTCTTCCCAAAATTGGGCTCCATTTTTCAGCTTCTGAGTAAAGCAAAATACTTATCCCTTGTGTCTTCTGTTTCTGAAAGTGAGTTTTATCTCTTTCTTGAGACAGTGTTATGCCATTCATTTCTAATTAGTCTGTTGTCCATTGAAACATCCAGACCCTTTGGTGCTTTAATGGTGCTTGACTAACTACTCATTATCCATACAGTAAAAAGGATATCCAGGTCTCTGCTCTCTTGAGTATTTCCACATAGAACTGTAGCAGAAAATTCCATTGCTACCATGGTCAGAGCATTGGCTTTGCAAGGTCCTCATCTAGCCAGAACCTTAAAATTGATCTGATTTTCCATACAGCAACACCAGCAATGAGATGTCTCTCTACCTCCTTTTATCAGGTCTGGCCCATAAGGGTTTTTACAGGGCTAGCAAGCTTCTCTAGGTGGCCTGTTTCTTAAGTGTAAAAAGTAGGGCTCTATCAAGATGCTTAGCCATGACTTTGTTGGTGAGTGAGGAAGTAACAGGACAATATATTTCTAAACAAGAACCTGCGGGTGCTTGCTTGCCTGCTTTCCTCGGGTTCTGTGGGATGGGGCTGTGGTTGGTGGAGCCTCTGCCTGACTCCTTTTCCTGAGGGACCTCATCTCTTTGCAGCTCCCTGACACTCATCTATGCCTGTTCCAGGGTTATACTGGCATAGTCACCCGCTCCCAGGCTAACCTTGTGTCTGGGACTGTCAGATGCTTATCTGAAATGGCATTTGCAGTTTGTCATCTAACTCTCTGAGGATTGCTGAGTGTGCTTTGCTGCAGGGGCAGCAACACAGGGTGACATTTTGCTTTGAGGACAGTGGCTGCCAGCAACAGTCACTGTGCTAATTTGTTAGTGGAAAGATCCAGAAAGCTTGGAAAAGACTTCAGATTGTTTTTGTTTTTTTTTTTTTGAGGCATATAAGTTTAATGCATGAACTTTCTGTATTTTTATACAGAAGGTGGTACTGCTTGCAATATTTATAGTATTTCTTCAAGAGTTGGCTTAGAAATAAACTTTGAGTCACACACACAGGTTCACTGGACCTCTGTTAGTTTATAGCAAAGATCTGAGGCATTGCAGAAACTAGAAAGTAAATACCTCTACCACGTATTTTAGATTCCCCACGTCTGTGTAATGTTAATCAACAGGTGTAAGTAGTACCAACTGAAAAGAAATTAAGCAATCACCTCCAAGTAAAATATATAAGAAATCTCAAATAGTTATTTTCTAGAGAAATCTCAGTGACTTAAACTCTCCTAGAATCAGTAGCAAAACAGCTTGTAACTTTTAAGAAAGGACCCCAGCTTTGTCGCTGGATCTAATAATAAAAAGTATTTTAGATTTAGTATTTAGAAAATATATGTCAGCATAATGACAAGAGGACATTGGAAACAATGATCAAAAAATGTGAAAGATGTGAAGAATCTCAACAGGGACTACTTTTAAATACTGATGTAAATTGTAACAAAATACCAGTGGAGGGGTGAAATGAACAGTTACATATACCAATTGCCCTGAATAATTATATTTATGCGAATATTTAGAGATATACAGAAAAGCAATCTCCTTTTGAGAACTGAGAACATCTTTGCTTAGAAGACAATAGGGTGACTAGATAATAAAGCCTTCATTAAAAAACTATTAATAACTTATTTTTTATTGATGCTACCTCTGTGGGACATGACATCTACTAGTCCATAATTTATTCCTTTCTTTGGGTTGTGGAAACTTGGCAGCATCCTGCAAAACCATATCCCACCCTAGAACAGAAAATATAACAGATTACACAGCAGAATATGAGTAAAGATAACACTGAAGATAGGGGCTTATGGATATTGGAAGTGGTCTCCTCCTGCCTGCAAGAAAACCCTGTTCATGGTGGAATAATTACTTAGTTGCTCACCTACTAAAGGCTATGTCATGAGATCAAAATCATTACATTTTTCTTTTGTATAGTCTTGTATAAATTGTTTTTTTTTGGGTAAATAACTTTCTGTCTGGAGATGTGTTTTTCAATAGGCAGATTTGGAACACTGTATGAAGTAAGGAATCCTGACTGGGTTTATTTATTTAGTTTAAATTAAACACAAACACAAAAAGGCAGTATGAACCTCTCCGCCATCTCTGCTGAGGCAAAGGAGTGAGACTGCTCTGAAGCCTCACACTGCATCTGAGATAATAAATTGAGAAGTTGCAGCTGAGTAAAGTGTCAGGTGGCTATTTAAGGGCAGAAAAAATGTACCTTCTCAGCTGAGCATTTTAACAGATGGCTACCAGCAAATGGGTTGACTACTTCTCAAATTCATGTTACAATGGGATGTATAATAGTTGGTTATATATGATGTCCTCTGGAGGTCAGAAACACCATAACATGGTATGTCTTGTTGACATCATCCAAGCTCTCATGGCTGTTAAATAAAATTTGTTAATGTGAAACACCAGAAGATTTTGCAAGGTGTTTAGAGTTCCCCAAGTTATTAATATTCTTGTGTTCTTGTCAAGATCAGCATAAAATTATGCTCTTTTGTTCCATTCAATTTATACACTTCAGAAAACAGATATTTATGCTTCCAATCAAAGAGCAAATTAAAGTGATCATATTAGAGTTTACAAATTTCTGCAACATTATACAGGCAAAATTGTTTAGTTAATTTTCACAGAGCTAAACAGATTTTTAACTGTATTTGCAACTGAAGTGGAGAAAGAGTACCTGTTGAATGTTTGCTGTCATTTCAGATTGTAGTCTGCAAAAAATTTTAATTAAAGCAGTGGGTCATATCTTGCTGTGTCAAAGAGATGTGATGTTTCCTTTACTTGGAAACAATAAGATACTGTTGGCTGTTACTGAGTATAAATATGACAGCTGCCAGGAAAGGGCAAGGCAACCACATACTGACAAGATTTTCACTTGTCTGCTATTATGTTGAAGACCTAAGGAAAACGAGCATCCCAGGGAACAAAGCTGTTGTGTTGTGATGAAAATGAGACAAAGTGTTCACAGCTCCTCCTCTATGGACTAGGCTTTACATAAATACACAGTGAATTTCTCAATTGATTTACACTACTGAAAACATACTCATATGGGTAGTAAGTTTGCACAAGTGACACTATAATCATGGTGGGTAATATTCTGTGAACGGCAGGACATCCATAAATCTCCACAGTATTGTCTTAAAGCCACTTATGTCTAATTGTCTCCAGAAGGAGGAAAATACTCTTCTATCTAGAAAAAACTAAACTAAACAAAACAAACAAACCAAATCAACAAACAAACCAAAAACAAAACACCCCAAAAAACTCGGCTTACAGAAAACAAACATAAGCACCCCACAAAAATGCAAAATACTGGACAAATAAACAGTTAGGGTTCAGTATAATTTCCTAAGTTGCCAGAGCTCTTGACTGTGAGCTTATGGGCAGTGGCTTGGACAGGTTGGGTAGTTTTTGTTCCCTTCCAGATCATCCTCCTCTGAGCATAGCTACTGATATCCAGTCCTGCAGGTGAGGTACGGGGCTTTGGTCAGGAAAAGCTTGCCTAGTAGGTCAAACAGCTCATCTGTCTATCAGGAGACACATTTTCCTCTAAGACATCAGCTTCTAAGTAGTTCCATCACTTCTCAGGAATATTTTCCTCTTAAGACTAGTAGTGCCAAATATCTGGCAGTGTTTGAAGCCATGGGCCTTTATTGCCTTCCAAGCTATACTTCCTGGTTATTATCAAGCCATACACCAGGTTGTAGACTGTGGAAATGATTGTAAGGCAAATAAATAACAAACACACTCTTGCAAGTTCCATTTCGCATATGGTAATGCCATTGGCTTATGCTGTAAAGAGAAATTGTAGATCTCAAATGCACTGATGAAATGATATAGCTGGTGCTTCAAATGTTGATACAGTTCTGTACATTGCATATTCAAAGATTCTGCTTTGAGAAGATATTGCTATCCCAAAGATATTTATCCCAAAGACTTTTTTTTTCTTGCTGTTATTTGTAATATTACATATCTTGGAAGCCTGAGAATGGAAATTGCTGAATTTTCTATACTTCTTGCCTTATTTATATATGAGTTCATTAACTTGTCATGAAACATGGACCGTTGCCATTTCAAAAACTAGCTCTTTCATTCTTCTTTGAAAACAAACAAAAAAAAAAAAAAAAAAGAAAAAGGGAGAGAAAGATAAAGGAACAGTTGCTTTGAAGAAAAATCTGGAATGAGAATGTATAAATAGTTGGAAGAAGGATTGTGCTTGGAGCTTATCAACCTTCACAGTACCCTTAGTTTATTAGGCAAATGAGATACAGGGTGTGGGGTTTTTGTTTGTTTTACTGTTAAGTCTTTCCTTCCTGAACTTAAGAGGTATCTGAGTATCAGCATGAACTCATGTTGAATTGTACCATTCCTTCTCATGTTGTAGAGCATTTTATTGTTTCAAATAACATCTTTGCAGTCAGTCTAATTATGGGATGAAGTATTAAATGATTGGAAAATACAGATTCTGCTCTACGATTTCTCTGTTAACTTAGTATTCCACAATTCTTTGCCTTCAGACATCTTCCAGATCATGTGCTAATTCAGAGCTGAGGTAGTTTTCCAATTGTCCTAAACGAATGCAAAATCCGAGGAGCTGTCGGTCAATTTTTAAACCATTTTTTATGGTCTTGTCCTAGTGCTGCAGGAAAGATTACAACATGATCTTAAAATGAGAAATGTAAATACATGGCTTGTTTGGAATAGGGGGAAAAATGTCTCTATAATTTACTGCTATTCTTCAAAGATACTGCCTTCCCAGCAGCTAAGGACCTGATACAATGTACACAAAAGTCAGGAAAAACAATGTAATAGACTTTGATGATCTTTGTATCAGATCATTTTATTTCACATACTGTGGAAGTATTTACACTGTTTTAGAAAAAAATTGAAATGAATGGATTGCATACCCCAGTTTTTATTTTAATCCCTTAGAAGCATTCATAAAGAAGTGATGTTACCAGCTTTATCAGTCCTTCTGATAGATTAAAAATTGTTTTCAGTTGATCTTAAAGTCTCATTTTTTTCAAGGGGAAAACAAGCCAATTCTTTAACCTTTGCACTTCATTTATAGTAAATCTGCTGCATTGAATCTATTGTTCAGGCTTAGTTTCATTTGTGTTGCCCTACACCGCGTTTTCTGTAATGCAATAACATAGTTTTCTTTGGCTGATTTATGCTAGGAATGTAATTATGCAATTCCAGTTCTGGGTCCTGAACTCTCAGGATGTGCCACAGAAAAACCAAAGGCCCTTTTGAAACTGAAAGAAAGGGACATAGACCAACAACAAGACCATTTCCAGAATCCTTAGAAAATCTTTAGCACCAGTTCATGCTGTGAAGCCCTGCAAATATATTTTAGTGGCCAGCCAGGGGTTATGGGGAAAAAAGGGTGGGAAGATGACACAAAAACTGCGGGAAATGTTCTCAATTCTGAGCTACATGGAAAGCCACAATCAGTGTGGTCGCCATGTATGAAGTAGAACCGCTTTTGTTGGTGGTGATTTAATGGCTCAGGGATTTTTCCAAGAAAAAGACCCTCACTTAGCCCTGATGTCCTAAGGGCAATTTTGCTCCAAAGTTTCAATGACTGGCAGATACACCAAACACATTATCCGTATTGCATTCCCATTAGAAATTAAGACTGCTCTGCTACTCAAAGAATCAATTGTGGTTTGACTTTAGCCAACAACTAAGCACCACATACCTGCTTGCTCACATTCCCGCAATGGGATGATGGAGAGAATCAGAGAAGTGCAAAAATTCATAGGTTGATATAATGACAGTTTAACAGGCAAAGCAAAAGCCATAAACACAAGCAAAGCAAAACAAGGATTTCATTCGCTGCTTCCATTGGTAGGCGGGTGTTCAGCCATCTCCAGGAAAGCTGGGCTCCATCATGCCTAACATCTCCCCCTTCCTTCTTCTTCCCTCGTATATACTGAGCATGACGTCATATGGTATGGAATATCCATTTGTTCAGTTGAGGTCAACCTCCCCACTGGTGGGGTGGTGTCATCAATTCAGTGTAAGTATTTCTCAGCAATAGCGAAAATATCTCTGTGTTATCAACACTGTTTTCAGCACAAATCCAAAACATAGGCCCATACTAGTTACTATGATAAAAATAAGGTACATCCCAACCAAACCCAGCACATCTGAACAAGCAATTAATTTGACCATGAGAACCAAAAAACAACCATGTTAAAACTTCCAAAAATCTCTAGAGGGTCCTTTATCACAGATTTGTAAAGTCCTCCTTTACAAACACATATGTAATCTCCGTTCACTCCAAAGAGAATAAAATCATTATTTATGTGAGGACATTTATGAATGGACAACTACACAGTCAGATGGAAGCTTGATGAAAATAAGGTTTAAACCACAATAAGAACTCAGTATTGTTTTAAAGTAAAAATGTTTTTGGGATGGGCAGAATAAATAGAATTATAGAAGTTTTACAGGTGACTAATTTTGAATTTTTTGAAATTCACCTAATTTCCATACTTCTGCAGGAATTACTGAGCACATTAAAATTGCTTTAAAAGTGATTGCTTTACTCTGAGAACAAATCATTCAAATATTCTAATAACTTTTACTTTTACTTATTTTTAATGAATGGCAACGTTTGTTTTTAAAAAAGAGATATAACAGTGGATAGCTTTAGGGATTCATTTCTAAGCACTTGACAAAATTAGGTCTGTTGTTGTTTGGGCCATTGAGTACCATTAGAAGGCCATAGTTACAATTCTCAGAGCAATGGGTTATAATGACATCCAGAGATGTTCTTCAGCCTGAAGTATGAGACAAGTCACAGTTCATCTTTTTGCTCTTTTTCCATTTGCAACACGCTAATCTACTTTAAAAGTGCTTTTAGATAAGCTTATAGAAGCTGATATAATTTCATTCATGATAACATGTGAACTGTAATCAAAATTATCTCTCTTTAGAAAGACCTGGAACTGGTGCACTATAGTATTTTATTAACATGAGTATTGCTACAGTAAACATTACAAGTGATGGTACGAAATTTCCTGAAAACTAACCTCAAGCTCAGCACTAGATAGTGTGCTGTGTGGACCAACCCCATTAGATAGGTTAAGTTACTGTCTTTTTTCCTAAAGGCACTGAATTATTATCTTGAACAGAAGTGAATTCTAAAATAATTTAATTTATTTCTATTCAAATAAAACCTTTGAGCTAAGCTGGAAAGACAGCCTGTTCCTCAGTGTCACTGTTGAAGTGGTTGCTTTGTGCAAGAAGAAATACTTCCAGGAGTAACTCATAGACTTTGCAGTCACTGTGGTATGACTTTCTTTTCCTCACCACTTATAACTCAATGGTGCAAGGGAACAATAGAAATGAAACACTGTTAAAAGAAGGTTTGAACTGTAACATCTGTTTTCATGGGTATCTTAAGTAATTTGTAAATATGCTTTTCACCTGCATAGTCTTCTTCAAAGATGTTTTAATACACGGAAATTCCCTTTGGTGGAAATGTATGCCAAGGAAAGCTGATTTACAGCCCTTTTATTTGTTGCTGTAGTTGAGAAGGCCAGAGTAAATTATTCCTACTGGTGACAAGGCTAGAAAAAGGAACTTAACCTTAGGCTAAAGCTGGGTTAGTGAAATCTAGGACCTTATTTCATTTCAGCAAAATAACTCAGAGTTTCTGCACTGTGGCTGTATGGTTGGTAGGGTAAGCCTTTGGTCTGTATATAGCGATTGAGCACACTGTGTGATTCATTCCTCCTTGTGTATCCATAAGGACTTTGTAGGCTACACAAGTAATTTCTAGACCTTCTAGTCTGGTGATTGTCAAGATCAGATTATCCTTTTATGAAGCCAAGTGAAACAGACTTCGCAGCCTTGGAAAAAATCTCAAGAAAGTGTGAAAGCAATACAGAAACTCTCTGCATACTTGAAGTGCTGCAGAATAGATTAGATGTTGAGAACTCCTGCATGGTAAGATGAGTTTGCAGTGGGTTTTTCCCCTTTTCCACCTCAGTAATTCATTTCAGACATGTTTTGTCAGGCTGTAATGTGTGGCTTTGTTTCCACACTCTGTTTTCAATGATGTTATCTCCCCGTTTATCAGGCTCAGAAATCATTACAGTTTCTGTATTTGCAAGTTCACTTTCCACTAAGCAGAAAAAAAACTTAGTTACAAAATAAAATATTATTGAAAAGGGTGTATCTGGATTGAGGGAGTTGGTCTGAGAAGGGTCAGGACTCCATCGCATGTGAGGAAGTGTAAGTCTCAGTTGAACTGGTAACAGAAGTAATTTGCCAGTCTAGTGGTGATGTCCTTAGCAATGGAAGAGGACCCAGTGAGAAAGGATAAACACTTGCCCTGTGTGGGAGGTAGTCAGCTGATCCTTCAACATCCAGTATAATTCTCAATTCAACATATTCAGGAAAAAATGAGATACAAACACATAGTTAACATTGAATAATCCAGGTTGGAAGGGACCACAAAATGTCTAGTCTAACATCTCTTCAAGAAGCTTTGGGGTGCTGCACGTCAACAGTAAACAGAGAAATACTGATCAGAAACTTAGTGCATCCCAACATATAAGAAAATGCAATTGTTTCATTCATCCATATATCCCATGACCATTGCCTTATTTCTAAGTCGTGCTGCTCCCTCACCCACTTCTTCTCAGGCTGTTGCTTTTCAGCCACACAAGGTGCTTAACTTGTTTCCAGTCTATTTATCTTCTCAATATTTCTGTAAGCACTTCCAGCGGATTTCTTATTTCTGGCAGCTGTGGTCATCCGAGACAAAGCTCAGCTCTGGCCCTCACATGGAAGGAAGCTGTTTACATATAATATTCAATTACAGCCATTGAAGCCCAGATTCAAGACAGCTGAATTTGGGAGTCTGAACATACCAGCAATCTGAAAAGCATCAGTAGCCTCCCCTTCTCCTAAAACATTCAAAAATACAGTAAGCAGTGGGAAGGAAGTGCAGAAATATTATGTTAGTTATGCAGGACCTTGTTCTATCTCTAATGACTAGAGAATGCTTACCAGGGTATGGTTAGAACACAATATGTGTTTTGTGTTAGCTGATGAGATGGATTTCTGGAGTATGACACTCAGGTTATTCAAAACACCTGTAATCTCGTTCTTGGCAACTGTCATTCACACATGGAGCAATACAGAAGGGAAGATTTCATGTTTTCCTTGGGAACTTAGGAATGCAGAGGAGGGAATCAAGCTCTGGTGTTTGTTATTTGATGCGTGAGTGCTGATGGACTGGTATTCATAAAGCAATTGAAAAAAATAGAAAGATCTTTATCTAGATGACCCCTAAGTACTACCAAATCACTTCAGTCAGTGACTTGATTTTGATACTGCATCGATTTCTGTTTCTTGGAAATGAGCATTTAATTCTTGATTACTCAATTTTCATATCTTCGCATCAGGCCTTCATTTGAGGGTGAAAAAAAGGAGTTAGATGGCACATAATATTAAAATTAATTTTATACTTATTCTCCATTTTCTTTAGTCCATTCCTCGGAAAGCCTTTCCATCTAACCTGATGGTCTTGATTCATCCAGAATTTCTAGAATTTCTTCTGTTGGAGCTTACAGAAGGTAAAACTACATTTAGTTATTAAACCAGTATGTTGGACCCCTTTAAAGTTCCTTTCTTACCATACTCAACACTGAAGGAAAGTTACTGTTAATTACAATGAGCTGATGAAATCTTTTAACTTTGAGTATTTCTCATTAACAAACTCTAGCTTTTATAACCCCTTTTGTGCTGGTTTGTGAGTTGGAAAGTGGCTGGAGTCAGGCTATACCTTGGCACCTTTGTAGGAATCCAGTGAGAGATATACTTCAGATAGCTGACTGATTACACTGATTCTGTTTTCTGGGTTGCATTAGTTTGTTGTTGTTGTTGTTTACCTTAAATAAGCTGCTTCTTATTCTACAGATAAAATAACTGCCATTTTCTCACTATCAGGTTTAAAACTTCTGTGGCTTTAACTTTTAATTCCTGCTTTACAGTAAAGATTTCTCAGGAGACAAAGAAAAGGATCAGAGTCTCTCAGCATTAACCAAAATAGGAAGTGATATCTGTAACTAGAGTACAAGCAATTCTCTGACAATTCAGGCTAATGAAGTTTTCTCTGTGAATTGCTACAGAAGCTTTTATGACAGAAAAGAGACCAGTAGTTCCACTGCTGAAGTCCCTAAGTATAAAATGTGCTTTCTTTAACAGTCTAAATTCAGACCTTATTTAAGTGATAAAACTGAGTCAATGATCACAAGATCTGAGTGTGTCTTCATAACTTGCTAACGACCAAGTGAAAATTACTTCTTAAAAGCTCTAAGATTTGGTGAATAAAACATGTCATATTACTCTTTTCTCTCAGCATTCACTTTGGTATTGAGACATAAGACACTGACTGGTAAGTGAAGTTCAAGCAAGGCTTTACATCTTATATTGCTGAACTTTGAATAGCATCAATGCTTGAAAGCTACGACAAGTTAGGCCAGGAGAAACACACTTCTCAGTAAAATTAATTAAGAAATTTGCTTTTCAGGGGTATGGTCTTCCCTTCTCAGTTTCATTATGAGGCACAAAAATTCTCATATAAATGGCAATCAAGGATTTTTCATTTTCATCAGTTTGCCTTTTAACTTCAATAAAAATATCACTGCCAGTGGGGGAAGATGGAGAATCTGCTCTTTGTTTCTAATTCCTAGCTCACTTACATCAGTATAAGTTGGCAGTTGTCTAGAAGTCTGTGGAGGTAAGCCAGTTTTATAGTAGTCTGGGAGAACTAGGTACTAATCTGCCTAAAGAAGTGTAACAGCTGCAATAAGACTATAGGACTTGTTACAGCTGTGGAAAACTGAATATCATTAGCTTCCCCTCATTTATTTTACTGCTAGGCTTGCAGCATTTGTATTGAAGTGGCGCACATGAAAATAAAAACAGTCTGCTTCTCTTATGTCATGTATATCCTGTAACATTATTAGCTAAAAAATTTAGACATAGATTGCCTTGGTAGAAGGTAAGCTACCATCCACATTTTTTTACAGAAGAAAAAAAAAATTGTCTTTTTTCACCATTTATTTCTACTAATATATTTATTGTAAGGTGAGCGGTACAGCTGGCTTATGAAAAGAGAGAATGGAAATGGCTTTATGAGGCACTTTACATGGGCTTTTAAATAGCAATTATCCTAACATTTCTAATGGGTATATGGACCTCACCATCCTCTCTGTTTCTTAGGACCATAGGCTAGGTGTCTTCTTTGAACCTTATTTGGTCTTGTGTAGGTTTTCGCACTAGGATTGCCACAAAGTTTTTACCAGTGCTCAGCTGATATGCAGAGAACCTCTAGAAAACAGTGTCTTATACTTATCCAGTATCTGCCAATTTGTGTTGTCCCCTTTATTTTTGCATATAGCTCACAAATTTTTTGACATTACCAATGAACTGCTGTTGAGTGACTGGAATTGAGACTGAAACTTTGCTTATGGCACCAAGCCTGAGTGTTGTGTGGAAGGAGTACTTGATACCATGTAGACAGATGTATTCAATCACTAGAGAACACACCTTTCTTTGCAGTAAGAAAAGCAAGCACTAGTTGTAAAGACTGCTGTAACGAACACCTCAAGAATAACTTAGAATGTCTGGTCTAATAAAAGTAGAGTTGTTTTTTTCCTCTGCCTTACAAATTACCCTGATGTTTATATTGCACAAAAAGAGATTGCACTTTTCTTTCAATAATAGCATGATAGGGCGTTTCACTGCAAGGTATTTTCCATAAAGTTAATTACATGGTCTTACACAAAAGAGTGTCAAATCCCACCTTTGTGGCATCACCTCAAAATCCTGGTGAAGCATTCTTTGTGCCCAGTGTTCCCTGTGAGGAAATTAGGGAGAAAGCAGCAATTGACACAAACAGGAATTTCAAATGTTATTAAAGTGAACATGATCTATAGAACACATTTCTATTTTTTTCAGACTTCCGTATAATACTTACCCCAATTTTATTATATATCTATACAGCTGTATATAATCCATGTCTCAGTAACAAAATTTAAGATCATGTATTTTTTAATGTTTGAGCCTGCAGGTTTTATGGAATACTATTTCTATTAACAAGATAAAGATATTCATTTTAATTGCACAGAAATAGGCTACAGACATGGTGATTCTCTCCATATGTCATGGTTTAACTCCAGTCGGCAATTAGGACCATGCAGCCACTCGTTTGTTCCCCCCACCAATAAGTAGGATGGGGGAGAGAGTTGAAAGAGGAAAAGGAAAAAACAAATCATGGGTTGAAATAAGAACAGTTTAATAGGACAACTAAGGAAGAGAAAATAAGAATAATAGAATATACAAAGCAAGTGGTTCTCAATGCAATTGCTCACTGCCCATGACACCAATAGTCTGTTGGTTCCTGAGCAGTGGTATTTGTCGCTATGCCAGCTCCAGTTTATATACTGAGTATGACGTCATATGGTAAGGAATATCCCCCTAGCCAGCTTGGATCAGCTGTCCTCCTGTGTCCTCTCCCAGCTTCTTGTGTAACTGCAGTCATCTCACTGAAAAGTCCTTGACTTTGTATAAACATTGTTTGGCAACAACTAAAACATCAGTGTATTATCAACAATCTTCTCATGTTAAATCAAAACACAGTACTGTACCAGTACTAGAAAGAAAATTAACTCTATCCCAGTGAAAACCAGGATATCGTACATACATGAGTTTATGATTTGCCCTTTAGAGTCCAAACAACCATCTCCCCATCTATACTTATTGTTAATTCTCAAGATGTCCTCAGACTAACATTGCTTTTGTAGAAGACAATTTCCTGCAATCAATCACACCACTTTTCATAACCTGTTTTGCCATTTATTGAGCACTAAACAAATGGTTCAAAGAAGGCAAATAGCTGTTTCTGAGGCCAGTACAGATAATTCAAAGCAAGAGAATAATTTAGATTTTGTCCTCTGATTATTCATATTATAATTAAGATACTAACTATCGACTAAGTAATAGGTTTAGTGTAAAAAATGCAGGGTTAGTATAAAAAATGTGGAGACCATAGGGCTTGGCTGTGCTCCAAATGTGTAAGTAGTGACTAACACCTTATGTACTTTCACTTCCTTTAAGGACGTTTGTCTAAAGGACTTTGGTCACCTTCTGTCTCATTTTGTCTTTTACACATATTGCCATTCATAGAGCTTTGCAAAGACTAATAGAAAAGGCTGACTGACATTTCTGAAAAGCATGTAATTAGTTGTATATTAGTGAGCATTCAGATATCAGCTGGAGCAGTTCTAGTCTTTATAAGCATTCAACAGAACCTAACCATTGTCATGAGTATCAGATTCCTTTCATGAAATGGTGACGGATACCATAAAATTATATGTGCTTTAATTAGGAGTCTGCCATGTGTTTACAGTTCTGTTTGGCAGGCTTTGAACACATACGTGTGGAGGGAAAGTTCAGGTCAGAAGAACTCACCATACAAAGGTCATTATCTTGTTGTGTATTTAAATTAGCTACTGAGGAGCACTCCAGCTGTGATAAGCTCTTATTGGGTTTCCCCTCCCACAATGAAACATCTGAATGTCAGGTAATCTCTGAGAGTAAAGACACTTTAAATACCTTGCAAAAGTGATATAAGTAGAATGACATAAGAATAAAACAAGACATTTTAATGGTTATTGTATACTGGTTGTATGCACTACTGTTGTATGCTACCAGTGGTATTTGTATTTATAATCAGTTTTTTTACTTTACCTTTTTTGTGTGACACAGCTGAATGATATGATTTTGGTCTCAGTTACATTTTCAGATTAGTTGTTTGAATGGTTTATATTGTTTTCCCCAAGAACAGAGTGAAATCAGACCTAGGAATGTCTAGTGATGCTTTCAGGTAGCATAAGTAGATTGTCTCAAGAGATATGTGAAAGTAGCTTTGTGAAATTTCTACTTTGTATTTTCATGACAAACTCAAATCTCAGACCAGTTTTTCAATAAATTTTTCATAGATTATGGACCTTTGGAGTGAATTGGCCGATTCACAGGTCAGTATCAAAATAATTTGTTATGAAGGTTGGTGACATTTGGCAGTTAACCTCAGCTGGGCCTTGGGATGTTGGAATATGAAGGGAAACTCATGGGCTGTAAATCTGTTAAAGCTCAGGATGAGAAAGAAAGACTTCACGACTGAGAAAATTATCTCCTTTTTGATACATGACCTGTGGGGTTTTTTTAGTAAGTGAGAATCTTCCAAGTTATCCATAAAATGACCAGTAGACAGCATGTTAATGGTAGAGCGTGGGATCCGTTGAATAGGAGCATATTGTATTTGTTTGGTAAAATCAGTGACAGATACCATCATGAGGCTTAAATCCTAGAACTACAGCTATAAATATTTCCTAATTGTGCCCATGAACCAGGATTACATGATGCTCCAGAATGACCAGAAATACGTTCAAAACAGACTTAAGAAAACACTCACTGAACATGTCTGTAAATAGAATAACATGAAAAAAAAAAAAAAATTCGCTTTGTCATATTTTTACATGTCATAAATTTATATAATAAACCTGAAAGTATCATGTAAGCTATCCATCTTCCCCTAAAAGGATTCCCAGCTTTCTCTAAACAATTTGTGGCAGACATTTCTCTAAGGTGTTCTCTGATACCCTCAGTGAGAGACTTTGCACAGTGTATGCACAGCATGAATCCCAGCACTCATGTGTCCTTAGAGCTCGGAATTCTTTCCCAATGTGTAAACTGATTCCAGTATCTCAACTACTTTATTCATACACTTGAGATCTCTCATTTTCTATATCTCAGAATAATGCAATCCCAAACCATTTTAGGTGGCCTGCAATATATACAATAAATCTTGTCCCTAGGACACCATGTGAAAGATTACTGTTCTTTATGTAGAGAAATAAAAATGCAAAGCTTGACATTTATGTCTTTTTCTGTTGTTTATCTGCTGTTTCTACATGGCTTCTAGCACTGTTTCCCAGTCATGGTTATCAGTTTAAAATGTGACTGTGACTACAATAAGGCTCCTTATGCCTCCATGCAGTCACATACCTCAGAAGACCAGGACTTCTGTTATTTCTGACACAGAGAATACTGTTTAGAAAAAGGTATAGTAGATATGTCCTAAAAAAACCTGCAATCTTTCTTACACTGGTTTCATTCTATTTCAAGGTTTGTTTGTATAATTTCTACCTGTAGCTCTTCTGTTATGTTTTGTTTGACACTTGCCTCTGAAGGTATATGAAGTAGCCAAGTGTCTCCTGTTATCTGTTCTTAGCAGGAGAAAACTATCTTTTATGATGGTTCCTAGGCACAATTTTAATATACATAATAGTAATTATATTTGGAAAATCATGTTCCTTGCCAAGTTTTTTGTGTGTTTAGTATAATTAAAATTTGCAGTGTTTATCTTATTTTGCGTACCTCTATACAAGAAACACTGTATTTAGACAATTTGCAATTTGGAAGGGGTAGAGAATTATTTTAATCCAACCTTTGCATTTTGTACAAGTAGGAATGCCAGTTGCCACAAAGCTATTATTGCTATGTCTAGCAGCACCTATTCTGCAAGTTTCAAACACTAACCTTGACCTGACAGACACCATGGAGTGATCAGCTGCCTAGGTAAGTCATAGATCCCGAGAAGATGCCTCTTGAAATCCATTGATCTACAATAACCACACCAAGAAATTTTACACCGTCAAAAGTAGCATTCAGTTTAATTTTTACTTATTCATTTAAAGTATTATCATTTTCATAAAACTTGCAAACCCATAAACTTTACTTCTTTGTGGTCCTTCAATATGAAATGCTGGAAAGAAAAAAGAATGTGTATTTGTTAGTACCTGCAAGCTCTTCAATGAACTTCACAAAACCCATGCCTTTTGCAGTCTGCAGAATGGTTGTGAGGAATAAATTCTGTGCAATGCAAAGCAAAAGCAAACAGAAGTTATCTTGAGATACTATTTATGCTTTCATAGCACAGCATTCCAGCAGACACACTCATGCTATTAAACCACTTGCTTATGCCTCAAGAAGTGACCTGACTCTCATCAAGTATCTCATTACCACAATTAAGCAGGCTTTGCCTTTCTGTGGTTAGAGTAATTCCAGAAGTTAACTTCATTAACCAGCCTATTTTAGTAAATTTGTGTTTTATGTACATGTAAAATAACTTTCAGTTTGCAATCTCTAGTCATGGCTGCTAAGTAACCTATAAACAAACACAGATTCTAAGATGAGGCTCTAATAACTGAGTCTAATTTGTCTTAAATCCCTGAAGTCCTGCAGTACATGTCAGATGCCTGGTAGGTGATTCACAGCTTGCTGACTAAAATGAAAAAGAACCCCTGGGTTACTGGAGCTAATAAATAACATTACGGATTTCTGCCATTAAATGCTGCTGAAGTGCTATAAAGTAAGAATGACAGAATCAGCTCTTTTATTCTTTAATACTGATGCACAGAGTTAATGATTTAACACTGACACCTCTCACACAAGAAGACACCTTTCATTCTTTAACAGCCTTATGGCTGATTGATCTGATTTAGCTTTAGATCTGTTGTTAACCAGCCCTTGGCTGAAAGACATCACTGTTTTAAGAATGAAAAGGACTTCAGTGCAAAAAGTGAAACTGGTATTTTTTTCCAGGTGAAAATATGGGAAGAAGAAGGATTTGCTAGGTTGTATGTAGCAATGATGAGCTAATGCTTCAGTTGTTCCAAAAAAAGTTTGATAAGACTATCAGAAAAGAGAAAATGCATACCTCCCATGGTCATCTCCAGGTATAGTGAAGTATGAGATGAAATCAGAAAGGGACTAGTAGCAGCATCAGAAAAACACATGCTTCAGCTATTATACAAAGTTATTTCTTAGGAAAAAAAAAAAAAAATAAAAAAAAAGCACTTTGTAAATTGCATAGAAGCTTTTTGTATTTAGTACACTCTGCAACATAAGGAAAGGCAATCATTCCTAGAAAACTTTGTAATGCAAACAAATTTGCAAAACCATATTTGTCAGACTGTCTAAATGTATATATTTTGTAATTTTTTCGAATATGTAAAAGAACCTGATGACCTTTTATTTCTTTATTGCATAGAAGAAATTCACCCCAGTTCTTTTAAGAAAGTCTTTATCTTGTCTTTAATTATGATGTTTCCAAATGTTTTTATACAAAGATACAGATTAGAATTTTACTAATAGCTATATCAAGATGTTTATAAGATTAGATTATAGATTCTTGTCTTGTAATTTGTTTCTTTCAACTGCTATCATATTTTCTGTCATCTTACAGAAGCACTTTCTTTCATTTAAACATTTTGCTAAGCTCTTCTTTTGCTGAGACTCAGCATAGTAGCTGCCATAACATTTTACCTCCAGCTATCGGAGTTCTTGTATGTTTTATTGTAATATAAGATACTATACATCACAGGAAAACTTTTCTAGTTGCAGAAAAAGCTCTTGTACAGCAGATGTGCTCCTTCTGAAATAATCCAGGGAAATACAACTATACCAGTCTACAAATTATGTTTCCATCACATAGAAAAGCAAAAGCTCAGACCACACCCTGAGGAGTGGAGCTTCCATATACTTAACATTTTAGACTATAGACTGTCATTAAGATCCATTTAGGCTATAAAATAATACAATAGTGAAATGAGAACTCTTTCAAGTTGGAACATCTTTGATGATGAAAATTAATAGCAAAGAGCTCACATCTTTCCACAGAGGGTAGAACTCTTCTGCAAATTCTCAACAGAACCCCCTCCCACTTGGAACAGCAATGGAAGCTCTGTTATTGTCACTGTTATTATCATGTTATTTATAGGCTGTGTGTTTATAGATGAGGCAGCTGCATGTGTGTAGTGGCCTATTTCAGATGGCACTGGACACAATACTGTTCAATCCGTCTAGCAGGTTTCGAGGCATGAATGAACCACATGAGCCCAGTGGCTCATCTGAACTTGATAAATGGATACCTGAACTGTGGACAACCCAGAAAGGGCCAGAAGGACAATGCCCACCTTTCAAATGGCACTGACTACACGTAGGTCCCTCAGAGTGTGGCTGATACAGAGCATGGGTACTTTGCACCCTCCCTCATGGCCTTCTCTCCACAGTGCTTCCTACCTCATCCACTTTCTACACCCACCCCTGAGCATCCTTGCCTCTCTGTATTCAAGGTACTGCTATCTACAACCTTTAACTTCATTTCTACAGTGCACGTGGTGCTCTGCCATGATTTCCTACTACTTTAAATTCACAAACTCGTCTAAAAAGTCCTGTCACACCACAGGTTTGATCCTCTTGGCGAAGTATATTCCTGCCATACTTGACTGCTCCTCATCTGCTTCTGCTCCTCTTTGCTCATTTCAAGAGCCAAGAGAAGATCTGGTTGAGATCTCCTTGGCTGATTAACATAGACACTACAAATATTCCAGGCTTAGGTACAAATTGGCATGGATGGGTGCCAGCTGAAGTCGGGGATAAACAGATCCTCTGGAGATGTCTTCCATGGAAATGATTTCTTGACGGCTGGAAAGACAATCTCAGTATCTTCTCAAAAAGCTGCAGATGTCAACAAGCAAGGGAAATCAACTTACTGTGGTGTATAATGCTACTGTTATCCCTTACAGGATTAACAGACCTACAGCTTGTGTTATGGCAAATCAATATTTTCCTTGTGGACACAGAACAAGTGTACTAAATCTCTAGTTATTATAAAAATAAGCTTAATTCCATTTATTATATCAGTTCTTGTATCTTTCATTACTGAAGATTTCACAAGACAACTCACTAGACCAGAATGTCAGCTGGGAGTTGAAAGAGTTTTATCTTACAGTGCTACTGACAAGAAACTTAGATCAACAGCAAATATTTCGACCGAGTATCCTACTTCCCAACAAAGCTTTAAAGGATACCATTTAACTAAGGGATACTTCCTGTGATATAGTAGGGCTATATTCTACTTCCAGGGCTTAATCCATCAGTGCAGATTTTGAGACAATTTCTCAGGTGTTATTGACTAAATCTTGCTCTAAATAATGTTCAAGTAAATATGAAATAGTTCCACTATTGTCACTGTTATAAATCTAACAGTACCAACAAATATGGGCCAATTTTTCTTTTCCTCAGAATAAACATTTTAAAAAGTTATGGTAACTGTGGAATTAAATATTGTTAAATGCTCAGTGGGTATATGTGTGAAATACACTTTACTGTGGTCATCATGAGGAGACATTACTCAAGGTGCACAACCATAAATTTCCTAACTCCCATTAAGCTGTAAGGACATCACTTAAGTTCTAGTGAAAATACAGACCTTGGTGGTGTGCCACAGGTCTCAGCTCCAGTATTCACCCTGAATAAAGAGATGGGAACAAAGAGGTCTGAGTTCAGAGGAGCTGAGTAAGAGCAAAGAGAACTGTACCTTATGTGTTTTGAAAGATGGCACAAGCAGACATGGAGGACATTGCTCCTTCCAGTTGGGGTCCATGCACCCTGGGCAGAAAGCAATCCCTTGGCTCCTGCACACAGTTCTACTGTATCCAGATAGACCTGGAAAGCCACAGTTTGACTCTTAATCTACATTCATTCCAACTTTCCAAAGGTCTCCTCTAGCTGACTACAGAGCTGAGTAATTTCCTTTGCTGCTTCTTTTCTGCATGGTTGCCTGGATACTCGGCCTCCTTGAGGTTGTTGCTGATTAAAGTGCGGTTGTAATTTGGTGATTTGAAGACCCTGTTCTGTCAACCAGGTACAAAAATCCTTAGCAAAAAAGAGTTGTCAAGTGCCTGCTTTAGCAAAGTTACTTAGAGTTGGTTATCCACAAGAAAACTCAATGATTTACAGATTTTTCTCTGGTATTTATAAACATACTAAATGAGAAATGAAATTTGGTGATGTTGACTCACTATTTTTGTTACTGTGCAAAGCAACACATTTTTGGCACTATCTATTCCTATACTATGTCTTGCTCTTGTTTAATGTACAATTTGATGACTGCTTCCAGAAGCAGGTACAAACCTTTCCCAGAGTGAGAAAATCACAGGATCATCAACATGTCATGACTCTGTGTTCTCAGGGCTATCACAAGTTCCACTTTTGAGATAATGCCCAGAAAGAAGCTGCAATAAACAGACCAAATTGTAGCAAGATAGGAGGAGCACTGTATTCTTTTCTTTCCAGATCACAGAGAGTTCATAAATCACATAAATTCTTTCTTGTTGGTCAGTATTTTTTGCCCATTTTGCTCTTGTCTAAAATTACAATATATATAGCAGTAAAAATGACCAGAATTGGAATCCAGTAAATTAACAGGCAGCATGCCATGAATTTATCTAAACCCTGCAGGAACTTATAAGCTTTCAGGAAATAGTTTTCAACAAAATAAAATTTCCCCTCCATGTCTGGGTGGGAGGGAAGTATTCAGAAAAGGAAATTCAAGACAATCTATGAAGATGAGACAGTTTTTGCCAAAAATTTGATTGCAGGGTATATTTCTCATGTTTATGTTTAACTGAAATTTCTGTCTTACATTTAGTAAGTTTTTTCTGGTATAAATTTAGGCCCAATTATTAAACTCATAAGAAAAAAAAAAATTGATCTCCAGAAACTAAATGAAAATATACTTAAAAGGACTTCCGGTAAATTTACTTACATCTTAATGTGAAGAATTTAGGATTTTGTAATCTGGCTAGTCATCTAAATAGTACACTTTCAGGTGATTTTTATTTTCTTTGGAATAATAAGAACATTAAATCCATTGCCAGAAATGAATGGTTAAAATTCTCTCAAGTCTTTAATTATATGTCCTTTATTTTCCCAATTATCTATGACTTTTTGAAAGCCTTTGAATTTCCTTCCAGCACTCATTCAACCATTTCTGACCTACAGTGAGGCAAATAAAATGTCATTCCCATTTCTGTACTTTTTAAGGTATCTCCTTTGCTCCCATGTAGCTCAAAAATGCAGAATTGAAGCAAGCAAGAACTTCCAAGACCATCTGCTTTCTATTCTTATTCAGAAACACTTAATGTGTGTGTGTGATTTTAGCACATTACATAATAAAGATGGACTTTAGGACATAGAACAAGATTTTATTCAACTAAGTTTTCATTTCTTTGTTAGGAACAACACGGAATGACTGTGTTATTTGCATCAAATTAAGTTTCTCACTTATTAATTTTCCAGCTATTATCTCTCCCACCCCTCAATAAAAGTAATTATGCTGTGTGTGAAGTTGTGCTGAATGCCCAGCCTTGCTTTTGACACAATAAGCATATGAACTGAACATAATTAGCAGTTGCCTTCCTTTTGCTAAAGGTACAGAGAGAATTCCTAACTCTTTTGGAAATGATGTAGATTTTGCAGTCTTCCTGTCGCAACGACCTTTATCCAACATAAGGGGCACCAATTCTTCTCTTTAGGTAGAGCAACTAGTGATGGGAGTGAATAATACCATAACAAGTGAAGAGAAATTATAGAGGTCTGTTGCTTGCTTGTTTCTTTATTTACCTTCAGATTATGTATAATAATGTCTTTTTTAATGCTAGACACAATGATATGTTTACTTCTTACTGATGATGACATGGAAACCTGGATGCTAAAAGTCAGGCATCTAAATAAGCTTGATTCTAGCTGATATTAACAAATATACTTATTTTCTTTAAATACAGAATAGTCGTATCAAGCTGTAATAACAGATAGGAAAATACTGTGAAAACATAAGTCTGTTAGGAAAAATGGCACAACTCATCATCTTTCTTTCTTTCTTTCTTTCTTTCTTTCTTTCTTTCTTTCTTTCTTTCTTCCTTTCTTCCTTTCTTCCTTTCTTCCTTTCTTCCTTTCTTCCTTTCTTCCTTTCTTCCTTTCTTTCTTTCTTTCCTCCTTTCTTTCTTTCTTTCCTCCTTTCTTTCTTTCTTTCTTTCTTTCTTTCTTTCTTTCTTTCTTTCTTTCTTTCTTTCTTTCTTTCTTTCTTTTTTCTTTCTTCCTTTCCTCCTTTCCTCCTTTCCTCCTTTCCTCCTTTCCTCCTTTCCTCCTTTCTTTCCTCCTTTCTTTCCTCCTTTCTTTCTTTCCTCCTTTCTTTCCTCCTTTCTTTCCTGCTTTCTTTCTTTCCTCCTTTCTTTCTTTCTTTCCTCCTTTCTTTCTTTCCTCCTTTCTTTCTTTCCTCCTTTCTTTCTTTCTTTCTTTCTTTCTTTCTTTCTTTCTTTCTTTCTTTCTTTCTTTCTTTCTTTCTTTCTTTCTTTCTTTCTTTCTTTTTTCTTTCTTTCTTTCTTTCTTTCTTTTTTCTTTCTTTCTTCCTTTCCTCCTTTCCTCCTTTCCTCCTTTCCTCCTTTCCTCCTTTCCTCCTTTCCTCCTTTCTTTCCTCCTTTCTTTCCTCCTTTCTTTCTTTCCTCCTTTCTTCCTTTCTTCCTTTCTTTCCTCCTTTCTTTCTTTCTTTCTTTCCTCCTTTCTTTCTTTCTTTCCTCCTTTCTTTCTTTCTTCCTTTCTTTCTTTCTTCCTTTCTTTCTTTCTTTCTTTCTTTCTTTCTTTCTTTCTTTCTTTCTTTCTTTCTTTCTTTCTTTCTTTCTTTCTTCTTTCTTTCTTCTTTCTTTCTTCCTTCCTTTCCTCCTTTCCTCCTTTCCTCCTTTCCTCCTTTCCTCCTTTCCTCCTTTCTTTCCTCCTTTCTTTCCTCCTTTCTTTCTTTCCTCCTTTCTTTCTTTCCTCCTTTCTTTCCTCCTTTCTTTCCTGCTTTCTTTCTTTCCTCCTTTCTTTCTTTCCTCCTTTCTTTCTTTCTTTCCTCCTTCCTTTCTTTCCTTCCTTCCTTCCTTCCTTCCTTCCTTCCTTCCTTCCTTCCTTCCTTCCTTCCTTCCTTCCTTCCTTCCTTCCTTCCTTCCTTCCTTCCTTCCTTCCTTCCTTCCTTCCTTTTCTCATGAACTGTACTATTGATATTAATCTCAGAAGATGAAGATGTTAGGCAAGATGACATAGCTCTCCTTAAAATAAATTAATAAATAAATAAATAGTCCCCAACAAATTATCAACAATATATTGCAATCTGACAAAACTTTCTATACATATGTAATGGTTCCTCTCATTTATAGACCTTTAGAAGGTTTCAATGCAAGTTTCCTGATTTCACAACCCAGGGTACAAAAAAGAGGTGGCATGTGTGGGAAACGAATAGCATAATAAAGTGAGAAAACAATCTCATTCTTACAGCACTAGTTGGTCTTAGTCAATCTTCAGAAAACTAAATATAGAAAGGTTCAAAGAGGATTAAATCTGCAGTAACTCAGGGTGTCTAAAGAGGTTATGAAATGAACATAAAGTTTAATTAATTCAATAGATGAGGAAATGCTTAATAGCATAATTACTTGAATTTATTGCAGATATTTCATAATACGTGTGAAATGAACACTTTAACCCTGGAATTACTGAGTTGCATGATTTGGTCCTTTCTACTGAATAGATTATTCACTTAATTGTTAACAATTTTTATTATTATTATTATTATTACTATTATTATTAATAAAATATTATTATTATTATTATTATTATTATTATTATTATTATTATTATTATTATTATTATTATTATTATTATTATTATTATTATTATGTGATTTTTAAATATATGTGCCCTGATTTACACCTCTCAAACACACTAAACCTCCTCATTTATGAAAAAAATAGCTACAAATGATTTACTTTCTAGAAATGCATATAGTATCTGGGTGGTGCTGAGTGTGAGGATATTATTTCAGCTCTAATTTGTGGTGAGGAATCTCTCTACACTTATGCAAACATGAGAATAACTTTAAGATGTATTATATATTTTCCTGTGAGGTAGCACAATTCAATTACCATAGAAAACTAAAATAAAAATATTGTCTTAGCTCAACAGAAAAATACATAGCACAACTACATTCCCATGAGCTACATTTCACTGTAAATACAGAAATATACATGCAGCTCTAAATCTCATGCTTCACTTGGTTTCTCCTTGCTTTTAAATATTGAACATAGTAAACATTGTAGCCTCAGTGACTCTTTAAGCAGTAATATGTTACTTTTTCTTCCTCTTCAATGTATCAGGGGATTTTCAAAGTTGCTATTGCTACTGTGTTTCTGCTTGTTTCCTTGTTTTGGGTATTATCTGCATGCTCCTGGTTCAGGCCAGGTTCTCCCTTTGCTGTTGAGGTTGCAAAAATACTTTTTCTTTTTTTTTTTTTCTTTCCTCCTTAGATCTATCATAGCCAATAAATTGACCATGCCACCAGAAAGAAGCTTGTTGTTGGACAGCATTTTATTTTATAAACTTTATGAAGTTTGTTTTGGAAGTCTGTCCTGGGGTTTTTACACACTTGACACTAGTTTTCAGCGCAGTTTCTCTCTTTCAAATTTGATGCAGAGACTAAACTGGGAGTTCTGAAGATCTGGAGCTAATCACTGGGTGATTGGAAGGATGCAGAGAGAAGCAGCTTTCTGAAGAGTGAAGGCACTAGAAGAAATTAAATAATATCTAGTGATGTGATCAGTAGGTTGTTACACTGGATATTCCAACTGTATTAATCAATATATCTATTCCCTGCTTTCAGAAAGCTTTGGGGGCACTTTCAAAAGCACCTAAATGCCTAGTACCTTTAAAAATGAATTTAAATCATTTGGTTACATTGAAGAAACATACTTTCCAGAGATTGAGTGGCAAGGCACATCAGTAACACATAAGGTGCCTAAACTGGGAAATATTCTACATGTATTCTCACAAGCAGCTTTTAGGTAACACCAAAAATAGTTTTGCCTTCATTTATTCAGAGAAGTTGTCCCTCTGATAGTAAGTGTAGCTCTGTTCACAGATCTTTATCAAAGAGCTTCTGTAGGGTTTTGGTTTGGTTTTGTTTGGTCTGTTGGGGTTTTTTGTTTGTTTGTTTGTTTTGTTTTGTTTTAATTGCAAGGAGACTATCTCTATGTACTTTACTGACCACAGACTCAAATCTGGATATTGACCTATATTTTTTGTTGATGATGTCAGTATTAGGTCAAACCATTATTATAATGAAATCTGCTTGGATTTGTACATCCAACAGTGTTTTGACCTTTCCATTGTATCTTATGGCTGATGTATCTTCAGTATCTTTCAAGCAGATGTGCAGTGGAAGAAGAGACCAGGTGGCAACAGCAGAGAGTAAAACTACTCAGTGTCTGTGTTTTTAACCCATACATAAGATGAAAAAGTATTTATTTTAGTATTATTTGCTGTGCATTAAAACAGACAAGCAAACAAAAAAGTTTACTTTAAAAATGCCATACCTAATGACAATTGATTAAGTTGTTATCAGATATGCATTTTACCACATGATTAATTGACCTACTAGTCTACCAGTCTGGATTTCCTGCTGTTGTTCATGAACTTTGAATCAGGCCTTGCAAACTTCCTACCTGAGAAATCATAATTTTTAGAAAAACAAGGAGAAGGGGCTGAATAAGCCCAACCTGCAAATGTGGTTGAACACATAAATACATGTGCTATGTGGATCAGATTTCTCAGCTACTTTCAGTTTTTTCTCTTCCATCTTCCAAAAGAGCCTTAATTGAGGTTTCATACGGCTTCTTCTCGCAGAACCCCAGAAACACCATCAGGAGGAATCTTTTACCCTTCAGTGGTGCCAGATCCACACTCAAAAATGCATGTAGAAGCTGTAATTAAAATTCCTCCCAGCGAAGTTCTTTGAATCAGGGAAGTGGTGGTGCATCTTTCTTTTCTGTTTGGCATAGAACTCTGGTGCAGCATAATCTCTGGCCAACTAAATAGCATTGCTTCTTATCACTAAATAAGGAAGATATGTTTCAACACAAAACCTGTCACTTCCAGACTTAAAATATTCAATACTTTCTGGAGGAAAAAAAATCTCACTCACCTACTCCACACTTTAATAGCAAGAGCTGATAAGTACTTATCTCATATAAATAGTATAATTACCAAATAAGTCAAATATGTTTTAAAAGATCAGTCATAAACTCTTGAATAAAATATTTCATATACTTAGTTTTTAAACCCAGTTCTCAATCTATTATCATCAAGATTAATCAACGAATATTTAGCTAGGAGGAAATACTGAGAAGTCATAATTGCACAATGTTAATCAAAGACAGGAAGTCTGGTAAGAAAATAAAATAAAGGGAGCCAACTTTTTTCAGACTTTTTTTTCCCAGACATTTGTGCATATCAATTTTCATTTGCCTGTGTGACCTGAGTATGTGCTGCATGTTTTCAAATTATGAGTCAAGAACAAATGAAACAATTGTGTCCATTTTGACATATTTGTGTTAGGCCACATGGATTCTGAGTCAAAGGAAGTTGAACTTACGAGCCTCCTCCTCAAGCAGAGCATCTGAGAAAATATGTTAGATGTTGTCCTTGAAGCCTTGACCCGAAAAAGGTAGGATCAAGTAAGACAAGCTATCATGCTGAGTGAATACTACAAATATGACAGGAAATACTCAGCATTTCTTAAATAAATCCAAATATTGGAACAGCACAAGCCTTGAATATATTAATCTTCTGGGAAAAAGAGTGTATATCATTTAAAAAAAAAATCCAATACTTCCAGCTGTTAATACATTTTACTTGTCTAATTCCAGCAACATTTTTCATATTTGTTAATATATATTTCACCATGGCTTCTTTGCAGGAACTATTAACACGCCAGCTCTTTTATTAAGTATTCTGTTTCACTGGTACCTACTCTTCCATTTCAGATCAATTGAGAATATTAATAACTTAAACTATTGACATTGAACAAAAATATTTGGATGTATTATCAACATTGTTCCCATAGCAGGTTTCTGTAATTTTCTTTAACAGAATGTAAGTAATCTATCTGAATATAAAATTGCACCTGATTGACGTTTCCAAATTCATAGGAAAATAAATGTAAAATTCCAAGTCTGAGTGATACTTTCTAGTACATTATTTTTGAGTAATGCAACTAAAACCACATTAGAACAAGCTTGAGCTTCCCACTTCAGTCAATTGTGAATATACTTTGTCAGTATGTTCTGTGAGAAGCAGATTCACTGGGCAGTCTTTGAGCTTTTAAATTTATGAATTCACCTTGGTTATAGCTAGACTCTGTTGTTTTACATGACCTGGTGACCTAGGTGATCCTAGTGAGGTTCTACCACAGCTTCCTGACAGTGTGCTGATCCACATTTCCCTCTGAGGGAAATCAAATCAACAATAAGATGATATGTGACTGAATGTTATCCTGTCAGGGAGTTAAAATGAAGCTGCACACACTTCAGGATTTGGGAAGATTAGGCATATCTTTTGACTGTTCTTGAACGTATGCTTTTACATGTTTAAAACCAGGTGTTTAAATATCTTGTTGATCTGGCAACTGCAGAGAGAAACATTTTCTGGAATTATCTTCCAGATTTCTTGAATGACTACTAGTAGAGAAATATTTTTCTGTTCCTGATATTTACAAGACAAGGTTTTATCTTTCCTTTCCTTTCCTTTCCTTTCCTTTCCTTTCCTTTCCTTTCCTTTCCTTTCCTTTCCTTTCCTTTCCTTTCCTTTCCTTTCCTTTCCTTTCCTTTCCTTTCCTTTCCTTTCCTTTCCTTTCCTTTCCTTTCCTTTCCTTTCCTTTCCTTTCCACATTCTGCAAAAACAATGTCTAGTTTCTAAATAGTCATGCTTTATTCCATTCACTATTGACATTAAAAAAAAATCAACACACATACACACCAAAAACTGAAATCAAACAAACAAAACAACCAAAACAACAACAAAAAAAGAACAACAACAACAACAACAACAACAGAAAAAAAGCTGAAGTAAAAGAATACTATTTCATGGTTTCCATTTCCAAGTTTCTGAGTAGTTCTGCAGCACATTCTTTTGTATATACAAAACTAGGCTACCAAAATATAATGCCAATTTAAGCCACAACTATTATTTATATTACTAGTGAAGGAGGAAAAATGTAGTGGTAAATTAATCTTTGTGCAGCAAAGAACTCCTTAAAATAGGTTTTCAGCATGCAAAGTAATGAACTATTGCTATCTCTGCTCAACAGACATCTTTAAATAACTATGTCCAAAGTTGTTTAAACCCCTTTTCCTAGAATTTCAGTTTCAGTAATGCAAGGAAGACTGATTCTTCACTTATAATGCTGATCAACACAAGCCTCCTTCTTTATCTTTTGCTTACTATAGGGAACTCATGAATCAGCTATGACTTTTACATGCCTTCCCTTTGACCTTCCCACAGATAATCATAATAACACTGGGCTGCTGAGAATCAATCAGTTTTCATAAAGGCAGCAGCCTTCAGATTAATCTCATATTATTAATTCTGCTTGTTAAAAAGACAAGCAGAAAGACAAGATGGCTTTCAGTGCTATTTACTTCCCTAAAAATATTTCCTGTGGATAATAAACAAACAAATTTCCAATCTGGTGAAGCTGTAAATTTGCAGCCTTCATGAAAATTAATTTAAATGGATGTGACTGTGAGGTTGGGATTGTAAAGATTAGGGAGACTCCTGTAGTTATAATTGCCTCTTCAGTTCATCTGCTGCTCTGCCACTCAAGAGTGGCACAGCTGCATTAACAACTCTAATCATAATCTAATTCTCAGATCAAATTCCCATCTTCAATATATCCTTTAATAAAGCTTCCATACCCCATCTTTTAGCCTTAATTATTGCTTCCTGTCTCCCCTGACAACCAAATTAAAAGGTACATGCAGCAGTTCTGTCATAAAAAAATAGCACAGATACAACTACTGTGCTGCAAATTCACACTAACCTTGTGAAGGTTGGATAGCTTGTGATGACTAGATTTTTTACTGATAGTGCAAGCACTAGAAGATAAGAAATACAATTTTATAATCATGTATTGATTTTCCTTTTTTTTTCCTGCTAATATGGAAAATTACCTGGACCAGCTTTTAGATTACTGAAGTGAAAAAGGCAATCTTATAGGAAAACTGTCTCCATCCCAACATGTGGACTGTTTTGTTCCTTAAATCTGGAGCTCTTGACATGTCAGTTCTTGACAGTAGACATTGTACTAGTTAAAGTGAAATCCCTTTGCACAAGAGCTGACATGCCAAGTCAGCAATATACTTAATCAGGCATCTACCTTTTGGCTTATTAATATTGTCAAGTCAATAAAACTGTTAACATGTTTCAAGTTGTAAATACCAAAGCACTTTTTTGCACAGGACCCAACTTTCAGTGTTTTGTCCATGTAGTACTCTGTTTTGTCTGTTTCACTGTGCAAATGTGTATTTCAGTAAGAGTGTTAAGCTGTTGTCTATACAAATGTAACAAGATGGCATTTTGACATTTCTGAGCCAGAAATATATTTCCATGAAACTTTAAAAATGGACTAATACAACAATGGTTAAATTGGGAAAGTGAATAGGAAATAAAAATTATGGGACAAATACAGGCAACAAAAGAGAAGATGACTCTTAGTGTAGGTAAGAGAGAAAAAGACTAATCAATTATCAAAATATTTCAGCTAATTTAGGAAGGTTTTAAATAGAAGAACACACTATAATGTTGAGATGATTTTAAAAATGTAGCCATGGATTTCAAGGGCAATAAGCAAAGGCTGTCAGGAAGTGGTTTCACAGATAAGAAAGACCTGCAAGAATGCCAAAACTTTAAACATGGCAGATTTTAATTATCCTGATACAAGTATTGATTTGGATAAGACCTGTTTCAGGGCTTAGGAGACCAATCTGTTTGAGAAAGTAGCAAAGGATTTATTTTCCAAGCAATGTGCTGACCAGTTTTAGTGGCTTGGGGCTATCTTGTGAGTGAATGGATCTGGAATAAACTGGGACATGAAGGACAATTCAGCGCAGGCAATGAATCTGAAACAGAAAGTTCAGTGAAATGAAAGGGGTTTATCATTTAAATGGTTACAGTCTGAAGAACTCTGACACAGAAAGGAATGTGTTTATTCATTCTCATGTAGGATATCTGAAAGTGAGAAATGAAAAATTATGAATAATGTTGTCAGTCACTTCTGAAAATGTAGAGATTTCTCCTGTACCTAGATTTCTGTTGTAACATACTAAGCTTAAGGCAGTGATCTGAGACACTCCAATATTTAAAGTTCCAGTTTACTGGATCAAATATTTCTGCCGGTCTTGGAGACTCCCGCCAGTTTTGCGGCTAGTGGACTTTTAAACCTCCCACTGGTCATTAGAAAATATTCCTCCTTTTCCTTTTTCATTTTTTTTGAGACTTGAAGCATAAAAATAGCAAAGTATACGATCCAGAGTACCCTGTACCAGGGTCAGTATTTGCCAAAGTTTGTAAATGACCATTTTTAAAAGCATGAGTCCTCTCTTTCTATAGCATTTCTTTGATGGCAGTAATTACCACATGACTTCTCCCATCCTTGTAATGTATTTATCTTTACAAGACTCCGCAGATATAGGAACATGCTAATATTCCAATCTTTTGTTTTGAAAACAGAAAAAAAAAAAAAAAAGTGATTCATCTCCATCCATCAAGTAGAAGCATGGTTTAAGAGAGGTGCCTTCGGAGTGCAATTCCTATTACCATGAAATAGCTCTTGAGGTGAATCACACCAGGTGGAGTCTGAATTTCTGCACTGACTTATAGACGAGGGCTTCATTGATGAACCTAGACTAGACAGCCACTTATCAGGTGGCTGTAGGTAATTTGAATACTACCCTAAAATCAGCAAAGGAGTCCCATCCTAGTATGGTAAAAATCCAAGGAGGAACAAAGGAATGGCATCTCTGAGCATTTCAGTCCCTGAACTGGCAGGAGCTCTAGAGTCCTGGGTATGGGAAAACTTCCCGATTTCAGGTCAGATTCAAAGCAAGCTGAACAATAAAGAGAAAGCGATCCAGATCTGAGCATTAGCAATTAGTGCATCCCAGTCTGATTCCACTAGCAAAGGGTACAGTAGTCTGATCCCAAGAATAAGAGTTACATGTCTCCTTTTCACCTCTTCAAAGGCTAAATCAGAGTGGGACGTGGTGGAGTGAGAGTGGCTTATAAATTTGAATACAAAACAAAATGATCCTTTTGTTCTTAATGTGGTTCAGTTGCGTCTCTATATATTCAAAATAAAGAAAAATGAAGCAGGATTAATTGAAGAAGACCGATGTCAGAACAGCAATGTGACTTACTCTGGTCTCAGTATCAGCTTTTACCCTTTGCCAATCAGAGGTAGAATTTAAAAAATATTCCGTGTCTGAGAAATTTATATACTAATGACAAAGTATTGGCTATTCTGACATGAACTGCTAAACCTCATTTTTCTTTTTGTAAAGAAATACTTTGGCTGGGGAATATTTAGAAATGAAACTTTCTTTGAAATCAGCTTTTACATTTCGCTGAAACAGTATTTTTTGAAGAAGAATGTAAGTGTCTGAATAACTCTTTAATAGCTCTGCTGTATAAATTAGATATTAAATGTACACTCATAGCTACCTTAACTACTGGATGCTTTTGAAAGTTTAGGGTAAAGAAGTATGGTTCAGTGTCTATAATGTAAAAGGTTTATCGGTGCTACCCACACAGAGTACAAATTGTCTGAGAAAAGTCTTTTATCAAGGTTTCTGACACTCTTTGTTCTACTGATATTCTTTCTGGTTTTTGTTGTTGTTGTTTTCCCTCCTCATTTTGTTTGGGAAGCAGGAATGGCACCAGAACAGATTTATTCATAAATTTATAATGGTTTAGCTCTGTTACATGAGAACTAAAAGATGTAAAAGATGTTCAGTAACCTAAGGGTGATTGATCTAAGGAAAGAGGGGAAACAATTTAGTCTCACATATTTAATTTTGACAAAGTCATGCTATCTGTGTGTCTACCCGTAAAAGCATACAAACAAAGAAAACAATAGTATATACTTTTTTCACTGTGTATGCTTTAAGAAGACTTTGGAATGAACAATGAAAAGATACTTCTACAGAGCTTTTACACTATACTTCGAGCACATCCCAGTGAATATCTTTGTAGGCCTAGAACGCCTTACTGATAGAAACTATTAGTATGCATATGTTGTACTCAAGCAAAATATGAGGCAACCAAATGGCACTTCAGTTTACATTCAGTACAGTCTACATTCTTTGCCAGATCTAGTGCCCCCTCTGTGTCTTTAAGAGTTTGTAGTATGAAAACTACATAGCTACTCCTGAACCAGTAACTCCTCGTTCTCATTTTTAACTTAACATTTCTTCATTAGTAATGATCGCTCTGAGCATATTGTTAACACTATCCTTCACAAAGGAACAAGTGTTCAAAGATAAAGAACCTTGCACAGAGGTTTAAGAAAATTAGTTATAGCACTTCAGCTTTGCCTTTATTGTTTATTAATTTTCTCTCCATTTAAGAGCAACTCTACATTTTTTTCTTGTTATCTTGCTTTTCCCATTTTTATGTTAGATACAAAAAGAAGCAGAGACCAGAACCACAAATTAAAGGCAGGTTTGCTCTTTGCCTGCTGTGATCTGGCTCTGTCAAACTGGTATTTCTGCTTGCACATTTGCCTAGTTTCAGATGAGCGTAGGGAAAGTATCCCTACATAAATTATCTTATAGTTTAGATACTCTCCTGACGTGCCATAGTTTCTCTTGCTTTCCTAAGATTTAAAAGATCTGAGTAAAGTTCAGAACCCTCTAAAATAATTCCCAAATTTTGTAGCAGTGATTTATATTTCTGTGTCAGAGCAAAGCCATTCTTTCCTCAGCTGTTCCTAGGTATCCATGGATGTGGGTGCTTCATGAACTCCTCTTGAGAATCCTCAATCACCTGGCCAAGCAGAGACAACCACTGCAGGACCTGTGCTGGAGCCCAGGATGGTTCATCTCCCTTCAGTGACTGGTCACAGTGGGGTGGGGACCCCAATCAAGCACCTCTCAATTCAAGGTCTGGTAGCCTGGCTGAGATGAGTGCAGAAGTGCTGAGCCAGGGACTGCGCCTGAGCTCATGTGTTGAAGAAAGGCCAGGTAACTTCATTCACTCAATTCCTTGAGAAAAGAATCCCATCCTTTTTTAAAATAATGCATGGACCATTAATGGTTTGAAACCAAGAATTCAGTATTGGTTAGCATTAAAGCATCACACAAACTAGTTCTAAGTGACCCAAGTAATAGCAATACCGCTATTACACTTAGAAGAATATTCTGTAGTCATTGCCCAGCCGATTCCCATTGGGAATTTTTCCTGGACACTGATTAATGTTTGCTTTATTTTGGCCTGTTATTTCTTGTTCTAGTGTATTGCCTTGTGCTGAAGAAAACCTCAGTTTTTTACAAAGTAAGAAGACAGAATTCTCCAGTGCTCCCCTTATGGTTATTTTTCTTTGTTTATTTTATTTCACAGTATGTCAGTATCACAGTATGTTTGGGATTGGAAGGGACCTCGAAAGATCATCTAGTCCAATCCCCCTGCTGGAGCAGGAACACCTAGGTGAGGTCACACAGGAATGTGTCCAGGCGGGTTTTGAATGTCTCCAGGGAAGGAACCTCCACAACCTCCCTGGGCAGCCTGGTCCAGTGCTCTGTCACCCTCAGTGAGAAGAAGTTTTTTCTCAAATTTAAGTGGAACATCTTGTGTTCCAGCTTGATCCCATTACTCCTTGTCCTATCATTGTTTGCCACTGAGAAGAGCCTGTCTCCATCCTCATGGCACTCACCCTTTATATATTTATAAACATTAATAAGGTCACCCCTCAGTCTCCTCCAAACTAAAGAGACCCAGCTCCCTCAGCCTTTCTTCATAAGGGAGGTGCTCCACTCCCTTAATCATCTTTGTTGCCCTACACTGGACCCTCTCCAGCAGTTCCCTGTCCTTCTTGAACTGAGGGGCCCAGAACTGGACACAATATTCCAGATGGGGTCTCACCAGGGCGAAGTAGAGGGGAAGGAGGACCTCTCTCAATCTACTGACAACCCCCCTTGTAATACACCCGAGGATGCCATTGGCCTTCCTGGTCACAAGGGCCCAGTGCTGGCTCATGGTCATCCTGTTGTCCACCAGGACCCCCAGGTCCCTTTCCCCTACACTGCTCTCTAATATGTAATTTCCCAACCTATACTGGAACCTGGGGTTGTTCTTGTCCAGATGCAGGGCTCTACACTTTCCCTTGTTAAATTTCATCAGGCTATTCCCCGCCCAACTCTCCAGCCTGTCCAGGTCCCACTGGATGACAGCACAGCCTTCTGGCGTGTCAGCCACTCCTCCCAGCTTAGTGTCATCAGCAAACTTGCTGATAGTACACTCAATTCCCTCGTCCAAATAGTTGATGAATATATTGAGTAATACTGGCCCCAGTACTGACCCCTGAGGCACTCCACTAGATACTGGCCTCCGACAAGACTCCGCATCATTGACCACCACTCTCTGGCTTCTCTCTTTAAGCCAGTTTGCAACCCACCTCACTACTCTATTGTCTAGACCACACCTCCTCAATTTAGCTGTGAGGATGCTGTGAGAGACTGTGTCAAAGGCTTTACTGAAGTCAAAGTAGACCACATCCACCGCTCTGCCATCATCCATCCGCCTTGTTACATTCTCATAAAAGGCTATGAGGTTGGTCAAGAATGATTTACCCTTGGTAAAGCTGTGCTGACTGCCCCTAATGACCCTCTTATCCCTGATGTGCCTTGAGATGACACCAAGGATAAGCTGTTCCATTACTTTCCCAGGGACAGAGGTGAGGCTGACCGGTCTATAATTACCCGGGTCCTCCTTCTTGCCCTTTTTGAAGAGTGGAGTGACATTTGCTTTCCTCCAATCCTCGGGCACCTCTTCCGTTTCCCAAGACTTGGCAAAAATGATGGATAGCGGTCTAGCAATGACTTCAGCCACTCCCTCAGCACCTGCAGATGCATCCCATCTGGACCCATGGATTTATGGATGTCCAGATTATTTAATTGCCCCCTAAGCCAGTCCTCATCAACTAAAGCAAACTCCTCCATTGACCTGGCTTCATCTGGGGTCTCAGGGGTACAGGGTTCCCCAGGACAGCCTCCAGCGGAGTAGACAGAGACAAAGAACGCATTCAGTAATTCTGCCTTCTCTGTGTCTGCCGCCACCAGGGCACCCACCTCATTCATCAGTGGGCCTACATTGCCTCTGGTATTAGTTTTATCTGCTATGTATTTGAAAAAGTTCTTTTTGCTGTCCTTGACCCCTCTCGCCAGCTGTAATTCTAAGGAGGCCTTGGCTATCCTAGCTGCCTTCCTACATCCTCTAACAGCAGCCTTATATTCCTCCCAAGTGGCCAGCCCCTGCTTCCATGACCTGTAAACTCTCCTTTTCTGCTTGAGCATACCCAACAGATCCCTATTCAACCACGCAGGCCTCCTGGCTCCCTTCCTCAATTTACTACGTGTGGGGGTGCTCTGATCCTGAGCATGGAAGAAGCAATCTCTGAAAGCGATCCAGCTCTCTTGGGCCCCTTTTCCTTCAAGCAGTCTTGCCCATGGGATTTCCCGCAGCAATTGCTTGAAAAGGCCGAAATTAGCCCTGCTAAAGTCCAGGGTTGCAATTCTACTTGCTATTGTGTTTCTGCTACACAAGATGCTGAACTCCACCATCTCGTGGTCACTGCAACCCAGGCAGCCCTCGACCTTTACTGCTTCGACCAGACCCTCTTTGTTAATGAGGATGAGATCCAGCAGTGCACCTCTCCTAGTCAGCTCCTCCACCATCTGCATGAGGAAGTTATCATCAATGCACTGGAGGAACCTCCTGGACTGTGGCTGGCTGGCTGAATGGTCCTTCCAGCAAACATCAGGGAAGTTAAAATCACCCACAACAACCAGGGCCTGTGATTGTGAGGCCACTCTCAGCTGTGCATAGAAGGTCTCATCAACTTCCTCAGCCTGATCTGGTGGCCTGTAATAGACACCTACAACCGTATCACCCCTGCCAGCCTGCCCCTTGATCCTGACCCATGCACTCTCAACTCGTTCCTCATCCGCTCCTGGGCAGAATTTAGTACATTGCAGTTGCTCTCTATGTGAGAGAGCAACTCCACCACCACGCCTGGCTGGCCTGTCTTTCCTGAAAAGGGCGTAGCCATCCATGACCACATTCCAGTCATGTGAACTGTCCCACCACGTTTCTGTAATCGCCACCAGATCATAATCTCCTGAGCAAACATAGGATTCTAACTCCTCCTGCTTATTCCCCATGCTGCGCGCATTGGTGTACAGGCATTTCAGGGAGCGAGCAGAACACACGAATTTCTCCCTAGGGGCACAGGAGGCCACCCAGTTCTCATCCGTTTTAGAATGCTGCCCCACTGGGACAAGCCCAGCTACAACCCCATCCCCCTTCGAGCCTAGTTTAAAGCTCTCCAAATGAGCCCAGCTAATTCCTGCCCCAGCATCCTTTTACCCCTGCGAGATAAGCCTTTCCCGCGTAACACTGTCGGGACTGGAGTCTTATAAAACCAGCCATTACCAAAAAAACCAAAGCCCTGCCTGTAGCACCAGTCTTGGAGCCAATCATTTAGAGACTGAATTTTCCCATTCCACCCCACATCGTCACTTGAAGAGGGAAGGAGCGAATAGAAGATCACTTGAGCTCCTGAGTCTTTCACCATCCTTCCCAAGAAGATCATTCTTCATTCCCCTCAGACTACGGGAAGCAGCTTCCTCCCCATCTGTCTGGAAGACCAGCAGTGGGTAGCAGTCTGTCGGGTGCACCAGTCTGGGGAGCTCTCTAGCAATATCCTTGATCCGGGCTCCAGGTAGACTACAGACTTCCCTAAGATGAGGGTCAACCCTGCATATTGGGCCCTCTGTTCCTTTCAGAAGGGAATTTCCTATTACAATCACCCTTCTTTCTTTCTTATCAGAGGCAGTCTTAAGTTGTGTAGCCTCTTCCTATGTGATCTTGTAGGCAGGCTTGGCACCACCTCCTCACCTATCTCCTCCTCCAGATCCAGGGCCTCAAACCTATTACGAAGGGGCACCTGGGGAGGCAACGCAGGCAGGGAGGGGGACTGCCTGTGATGCCAAACTGGAATGCGCTTCCAACCCTCGTCTTCTTTTAGGTCCCCTACCTCCGCCCGACAGCAACAAGGGTGGGGCTGTCTCAGGACCTCCGCCTCTGTCCGAGAGGGCAGGAGGTCCATCTCCTTTTCAGGGGTACCTCCCTGGGGCCTTTCTGACTGGCATGTCAGGGTGTTACTCCACCCGTCGATCTCCCTTTTGCACTCCCTGATGGACCTCAGCGTCTCAACCTCCTCCTTGAGTTTCACAACCATGTCGAGCAGATCTTGCACCTGCTCACACCTCACACAAGTAGAGTGCTGGCCTCCCTCCTCCGGCAGCAGCAGGCTCTGGCACTCCCTGCAGCTGGAGACCTGAACAACCACCGTTCGGGACAGAACCTCAGTCTGCGTGGCCACAGTCTTTTTGAGACAAGCTCTCCTTCTGGAGGCGACCATGGTCATCAGCAGTCTGGGACGCTGGCAATAAGTTGGAGGGAATGACAAGCAACAAGTGCTCTCTGCACCCTGCTGCACAAGCTACCACACCCGCTGCACAAGCCGGTTGCTCCTCTCTGCACCTGGTGGGCAGTGACGAGTCGCTGCCCTCCCAAAGGCTTTTTCAAGGCAAGGGGAGGAGGTGTGGTCGCCGTCACCGTGGGAACGCCCCCGCCACGTCCGCCACTCTCTCGCAATGGCTGCCGGGGCTTCTGGGGGTGGGGACCCCCGGGAGTCACGCTGTCCCTGTACGTTTCCCTCTGAGCTTCCTAATCTCGGCTAAACCTCGTGGTCGGCTGAGCCTCGCCGGCTCTGGCTCTCGCTGCGCTGGCTCCGATCAGCTGACTGAATTTTTAAAACATTTTCTGCTTAATTTTTGAAGGTATTGAAATTGATCTTTTTTCTTAGTTTCCAGATTCTCAAGTGCTTCTCTACTCACTTCTTGATCTTTTCTACTTTTCATGCTATCTTTGGAATGAATTGCATCCACAGGTGCATGAGCAGCTAATTGCATATTTTTATTTCATTAGACTCTTTGGTTGTGAAGAAGTCTTTCTCCAAGCATGCACTGAATCCAAATGAAAATAAACTACTTGTCTTCAGGTAATGTTATCAAAGAATACATGTTTTTCATTGTACTAGGGTTTGTTTACAGTTCCTCAATACATTGAACCTGATGTTAGAGCAATAAAAGGATGTCCTCCTTCACATTACTATGTCTGTTTTGATAATAGTAACTATATTTTATTTCTCTTGAATAATCAATGATTGTGTTCATTTCCTTATATATATATTTGATAGCTTCCTGGTAGCTTCATAAGTGTATTCTAAAATATACTAGATTCTCTTATTGAACTTAACAAAAACTTGTCCTCCTTTTTTCTGTCATTTTCAATGAACCATCCATAGACTGCCTTGTTTCCCAGTGAATAAAAATGTGTAGTTCAATTACAGGAACTGATGCTCTGAAGGTTAAATCACTTCACTGCATCTCTTGTACTATATGTAAGGAAAGACTTTGATTAACCGAGTCTTTCACATTAACAATGATGCTTTATGTTGAGTATGTCTTGGAATGAAAATGAGCATTTGGATTGCCCTGTTTAATCTTTGAAGCGTTACAATGTTAGGGTTTCATAATTTTTTCAGACACATTCATAGCCACAAAGACTACTTTTGAGAATAATCCCAAGGTTACAGCCTTGATTCTTTGAGTTTACAAATGAGTGTTATGCTTAAAATGGATTCCATGCTGAGCTATGAAAAGTGGCATTTTCTTATACCAGTATTTATGACTCTCAATACTAGTTTCTGAATGTGAATATTATCACATAAAATAATTATTTCCAGAGATCTGCTTTTTATATTTTATATCAGAAAATTTGACAAATAAAGTTTGTTTATCAAATAATAGGTCTGCAATCTTCAGCTATATCGTACCAGCCAAATTCTTTTTTCATCATTCTAAACAGCTTTGATGTCTCTTTTATCTTGTAGTCCTTCAGTGTAAGGCACAAACAAAACCTATAATTGTAGATGAAAATTTATACCCTACTGGGGTGAAATTCCATAAATATTTCATGCCATGTGAACATTTCTAAAGCATGGCTCAAATGAGGAGGAGCATATTTAAGTAATGAAGCCATCAGTTTTAAGCCGTATGCAAATGCAGTCATTATCAATTACTGTTTTCCATTTTTTGTTTACTAGATCTCCTAGAGAAACATACATTCATCTATTCAGACTTGAATTTTTTGCATGGATGACCTCCTAGTAACAAGTCTCCAGAACTCTCTTTCAGTCATCCTTGGCCTGATATCTAACCTCTCTGCATCTGTCAGTTGTTTCATACATGAATATTAGCAATGGAGATAAATTCTCTTACACTGACTTGAGCTTTGGCCCAGAATGTAGGAGAGACCTTCTGAAAAAATTGGTTACCTAACTTAGTCTCTTGATTTCTGTCCTGGTTTCACTAGGATAGAGTTAATTTTCTTCCTAGTAGTTGGTACCAGGTTCTCTGATATTTCTGTGCAGATGAGGAAAAGTGGAATAAATCAAGGAGCCAAATTGTAGCCCTTCTCCAGTGTTGTAACTTTGCAGGAATTTTCAGATGTCAAACTGTTCTCTAAGTTGACAGTCAAAATACCTAAGGTTACCTAGGAAACTTCGACAACAATTATATTCTGGGCAGTTTTAATAAATGTTATTTAAATTAAAAGAGATTTCCATTATTTTCTGTGTGCAATTATGTTAATTAAATTGAAAGAGAGCTCTGACATTTCCAATTAGCATTTACCACAAAAAGTATATATGCAAATATAACAGAAGGTAAATATTCATTTGAAAAACCAAAATACATTATGTGGTATCATACCACAGTAGCACAATTAGACAAAACATTATTATCATCAAACTTTTCTTATCCAAACTAAAATTATCAGTGATATATAGTAGGTACTGAAAGTCTGTGTAAATAATTTGAAAATAAAAGCAAACCATCCAGAGACAATGCAAACAAATCTGTTAAAACATATCCAAGATTATAATGTAGTGTATGATGTTTCAGAAATACAGATTTTTTTGTTCTTGATCTGAAATCATTTTTCAAAGTAACTGATACTTAAATTAATAAATCGTAGATAATACTTGGAAAGGAGAAGGCGATAGTTAACCTTTCATGGAAACTTTCAGAACTTTAAAACTCTGAAAGGATATTGAGGCTCTAGAACCATAAAATAAACATGTCTATCCTTCTTTAAAAAAAAAAAAAAAAAAAGTTGAAAAAGATGGAAAACAACCTGCCTGGTTTACTGTGGACACAATTTCTGGCCCTGCGCTACAAGATTATGAGTGAAAGGACAACTAGATCATCTCTGGTAGATATAGCTGAAATAATTTAAGAAGTTAACTAGCTGCTGGTCTTCAAAGCACATCACGCGTCATGCTTCCAGTCTTCAAACTCAACCATTTCAGCTTTAGCTGCCCAGAGAGGAGATCTGGGATAACTTCATTGCCTTGAAGTGGATTGGGAAACACTCACATATTCTGATCTGGTGATATCCATAATAATAGGTAATCACTGGGCCATAATAATGGGATAACAAAGACAGGCCATTCTAAATTGTCGGCAGAAAATCCTTTGCCATATAAACATTTTTGCTGACAAATGGTAAGGCTTGAGAGGAGCCTTTCTTGTTTTCCCCTTGTTTATGTCCAGAGTAGCATGTGTGATTTCTTCCTGGGCTTTGTCTACACATAGCAATGAACAAATCACCCATCCTGCTACAGCCTCTGTTAAGGATATGATTTAGATGAACCTACAGTTTACCTGAATTTGTAAAGCAGAAAAAAAAACATAGGATAAGGAAATGACAATGAAATTTGATTTACATCCCTTAACATTTTTGTTTGTCCTTTAAAAGGGCTCTGCAAAATCACTGGAATAAATGAATATGTTTATAATAGTCTGTGCTGCATGATATGGTTAATTTTTTCACTGGTAAATAACTTAGACACTGCTACCAAACAGACTGACAGTTGACAGCATACTTTGTGTTGAGTGGAGCACTGAGATAGGTAGAAGAAGGTTTGAGAAACTGACACTAATTGTTTGTATCTCTTGTGTTTCTCAATATATTGAATTAATTGTACCATTAACCCCAGAGGGATCCTATTTTATGAGCCATAAATGGCCAGGAAAGCTCATTTCTAAAGAACTAGAGCTGGAGTTACTGCAGACACCCAAGAGTCTGTAGTCAGTTGCTTTCCTAATGGAGAGCAAATGCTCCCACAATAAAAGGACAGACAAAGAAAAAAGACCCGACAGCATGATTGTGAGGGGACAAGGTAAATCCCTGCTTCCCACTTAAGTAGAACTAGGTAGACCTTGTGTGCTAGATTTTGCTCATTTTTGATGGCTTGACACGAAGTAGAAGTACTCAGACTTGGTAAATAAGTGCAAATTTAATGTACAAACTTTTATTGCAGTTAGTTAAAAAATGTCCTCAGCACTGCTAAGGAGATTTCTCACAGACTTGCTTTCCACACAAGAGTGGCACTGGTCAGAGCATAGGCCAGGTCAACACCTCAGGGCCTAAACTCTCGAGGAAGGACATCACTCCTTTCACTCAGCAGGACACTGTGGTCCTTTAGATGACTCTCCTGATTTGAGAATTTCCATTGACTATTTCTATCACAAAGAAGTGCAAAAGGAGATTTACCATTTTCTTTTTCTGAAGATTCAATTACATTTTTGTACAACACTCTTTGCTAAATGTGATGTTTTGCTCCTGGAGTGGCCTTAAAACATTATTCACCAACCCCTCTTTTCTGAGACTGATTGTTTTTCAAATTCCTTCTTCCTTGAGGAAGAAATTACCCTCTTATGATACAAAAGATGTTTTCTCCTTTAAGAAAAACTGTAGAAATTGCTTAGATTTACCCTCAAACTCCAGTCACTTTACTTGTGCATCAAAGATATGATCCCCACGGACATATTTAGTGGGCAATTTGGACCCAAGAATCCAGCAACCATACTTCTTGCTCCCTCCTATGGCTTAAAAAAGGAGCAACTTTATGGTATGGAACTGTGCTCTGTCCAAGGTACTCATGCTTACACGAGTAGGCAGGGGTCCAAAAACTCTTATTTGTTTTAACAACTTCCCTCTTGAATATAAAGATGTGTTAATTCCAGAAAGACCCAAAGAACAGTTGCCTGCTGCAGAAAGTGGAAGTTTCCACATGCACACAAAAAATTACTGATAAAGACTGAGTTATGTTGGAAAAATATACCCACACTTATTACTGACAATTAGTTGAAAAATTCACTTCTCTTCATTGTAGTGGATCAGTTTGGGGTTGGGGTTTTTGTGGGGGGGTTTTGTTTGTTTGTTTGTTTGGGTTTTTTGTTTGGCTGCATTTTTTGCTTGGTTGGTGGTTTTTTTGTTTGTTTGTTTTTGTGTGTTTGCTTGTTTCAAGTACCATAGCTGGCAACAACAGAATGTTGATCAAAAACTAACTGACCTACTAACCCACAAAAAAAACCTCACACATTTTTGCATGGCTTTAAGTGAAGGAGATTAAAAATACACTATAAATTATCAGACTTCATGAAAACAGGTGTAATTATTTGTTAATGAACAGTAAAATCCCTGATTTTTTTTATTTGTGCAGCCAAAAGGAGTCTGTACCCTCTTTAACCCCCTCATAGCACAAGCCTGAGAGATTTTCTAACGCAAAGAAACACATATGTCTTACTAATGGCAAAAATATCAGGTCACCACATTTCAACTGGCTTAAACTACAGAAAAGGAGATTTAGGTTCAAAATCAGAACAAACTCCCAAACCTCTGCATGTGATCAGCCTTCTCAGGGAGGCTGTGGACTCTCTAATGTGGGAGCTTTCTAAAACGAAGTGGGAATGTCTGTCAGAAATTACACAGGAATAGCTGATCCCTCTTCAGCAGAGAGAATTAATTTTGTAAGATTTATTGAAAAAATAATGATATTTTACTAGGTTACTTACAATATAGGCCTTTGCCAAGAGAAATAACTTTTTTTCTCAAAATATTTAAGATAGTGAAATAGTTCCTCTTGCTGAAAAAAAAAAAAAAAAAAGAAAAAAGAAAAACCTTTAGTTCTGGAAAATAAAGCCATAACTTACTCTGGGTTGTGGTTGGATTGTAAACTGTAAAGATAAACGTAGAAAAAAGGAGGTAAGTATTCATTTTGTGGTCTATTATCTTCAACCCACTGCCCAATGTAGAGGCAGCTGGAGGAAAGATTATCTGATTACCTTTGTGAAGACATTTATTTCTTTAATCCTTCCATTTGTTCCTAGCTTTACACTGGAATATGAAACAACTTCAAGTCATTCTAAAACTGTACCCACTTCCTTATCTAAGTGAACCTGATGAGAACTTGATTCTTTTTCCTAGGAAAGTTAGAAACAGTTGAAAAATCTAAGAAACAGGGCTGAGAGAAATTATAAACACCTTAAAATACATGTCGTAGAGGTCATACATTGCAAGAAAGGAGTCCGAGGTTACATCTTAGAGAATTCTTTTTCTAATTTGTAATCTCCCTAATTTAGGGATTTTGGAACTGGAGTCTTTTAAGACTGGATTAGGCAAGCATCTGTTGGCAATAACAGACATCCTGCCTGAGGGCAAAGCAATAGACAAATGGCCTTTTGAGGTCCCTTCCAGCAATATTTTCTTAATACTTTGGATTTACTGACTAAATACTTACTGTTCCCTTTGGAGAAAAAAACCTTACACCTTGAATTACACTTTAATCCTAGATGCTAAATCAGTGTAAAGTAAATTAAAAGGTGTTTGCTAAAAAGGTGCAGCCACTACTGCAGGTTTTTCTTCAACTGGTAATAAAATAAATATATTGCTATACAACCTATGTTGTAAGCAAAAGAAATTAGCTACTAAAATTTGATAACATAATTAAGCAATAGACCTTGCTGCTGATGTCCCTGCTAGGAGATAATAGATGACAAGGTGGGTTATATATTCTGAAACTATATTTATGGCACATAAAGTTGCAATATCTATTACTATTTGGTAAAGCCTTCAGAGGAAGGGATCTAATTTTCTGTAATGGCATGGAATTGTTTTTTTCCTATTCAGTTAAAAATGTCTCTGATATTTCTGTTACTTGAACCCTTATGATATTTAAGGTCTGGATGTCATCAGGACATTAAATCAGAGCAGGATAATACTCTTTCCAAGTTGCTCATGACAGCCCATAGGGCAGAGATCACAGTCACCAGATCTTCCGAAAGATCTTCATCTGTTCCTGAAAAGTCAGGCCCAACTATTTTATATAATCTCAGTGATTTAGCAGCAGTAAGGATGCTTTAGAAGCAAAATCTGACTAAAAGTTTCTGGCCCCAAGAAGCAGATGGACAGACTTCTGGAAGAATAATGGTTTTACTTTCCAGAAGTCTGTGACAAAATGGTCTATCCCAGCTGAATAATATTATAGCAGAATCACTTCAGCCACCTCATTTTCTTGAATCTGGGCTTTTTCTAATTTATGCTATTTGGATTCCCAGGAAGGTTTATAATCAAATATGTATGCTATTTTGACAAAATAAAGCACATATCAAATTAGAAGACAATAAGCAATATCTGCAAAAGTTCTTCAGCTCTGTGATTTAGTACATTTACAGATAGTTTATATTCATTTTTTCTTTTAAAATGATAAAAGGAGGGGTTACAGGAAAGTGTTTCTGTAGTTGTCCAATGTGCATTCAGTAGGCAAAGTTCCTATTTCTTATCCAAAAACATGCTATTTTTTTAATAGAATTTTATTATGTGATCACGTTTGTTAACTGGATGGAGGAATGCAGACATCTCTTTTAATTTTATTCTTAAACTCTTCATAAATTACCTAATTCTAGCTGAGCCACTGGATAGGGTTACCTGTTGTAAATGAGTGGATACGATTATTTTATTCCTAAGTTCAAGTACTTATTTTCTAAAAGTTTCTATATTTTTTCTGTTTTTTGCATTTATTCACCGTTAGATCAAGATGTTGTGGGAGCAGAAGCTATGACATGGGAAGACAACAGTCCCGACGTCAGGTTGGGAATACAATTTCCAAAGTTTTTATGTCTAGGAAAAGCCATTTTTCAGGAGATGCATATGAAAAATCCAGTTGTAATAAGATTAACTCTCTCAATATTTGCAGTGGCATATGTTAATTGTGTCTAAATAATTGATAAAAGTATTTTAAAAAATCAGGCAGAACTACAGATCCTTAGTGCAGGGAAAAAAGCTCCATAGGAGGGAAAAAAAAATGTTTTAATCAAATAAAAACCTATTTTGTGGTTTTGTGAGGTTTTGGCTTTTTTTTTTTTTTTTTTTTTTTGACATTGGTTCTCTATTTCCTCCTTAGACAGACAATAATAATTAAGGATATGTATTCCAAATTCTCTCATGTTACTCATTTTAATAACAGGAGATACAGTAACATATCTTGCAATTATTAACTGGCTTATCTTTATCATTTCATTTTCATGCTGAGCAATATTTTGCTGCACAATTCCTAAAGGCAAAATAGAGAAATATTTTTAGCAGCATGTACCAACTTAACTGTAATATTCAGCAGCCAAAGGGTCATCCAGAAGATATGTCTTTGTAAAAATATAAATTAGGAAGAATTGGTTTATTATGATAATGTCCTTTCTAGGAAAAGAACCATTTTGTTTTACATTTATTAGATACATGAGCAGAGGAAGATACTGCTTACATCAACGGAATAAGAAATTACTCCTGTAAGAAATATTTCTACATATTATCAAGGTTTCAGACCATTCTTCAACTTGAACAGGTGATCCAGGTCCAAGCTGTAGCTCAGACAATAGAACAGGAAGATGTAGGAAAACATAGCATAAAATACAAGAAGAGAGAAAGTGCAAGGAAACTCTGGAAACCTAAAAGTTGAGGAATCCTTTATCTGCATCTGTTACCTGACTGTTAGGTGTGCCTAACTGTCCTGAAAAGATAAGCACAGGAAATAAATCTATGTCATTCAGCGCATTTGTCAAAATAGTAACAACTTTTCAGAACAATTAGAAGTCTTCCTTATGTCTAAACAGAATTGGTAAAGGTATCTTTGTCCATGCAGGTAGCTTCTTGATCATGAGAGGATGCATTCTCACTTTGCTTTAAGAATCCCTTCACAGATGGATATCTAACAGATCTTTTTTCTGGGAATACTGAACTACACAGATTAGTTGTCCATCTTCTGCTCCATGAAATCCAGTCCTTGAAGTAAAATATATGCAAAGAAAATACTCCATCAATCTCTCTCAGATTTCTTTCCCAACCTCACAAATGACTCAAGTTTCCAACTATGTTTCCAGACTTTTTCAGAACTTTTTTTTTTTAAGCTTTACAGATCCACCTCTAATTTTCTCCTTGAAAGTGGAACCTAAAAATGCAAAGGCATTTTCTTCCAAATCCTGTGAGACCATTCTGTATCTTCCTGGTGAAGAAAATCAGCTCACTACTCATTTTTACCACATTGGTATGACAAACTCCGCAGGGTCTCCATGAGAAATCAGAACTTGGCTGTCCCATATCTGTCAAAAGCATGGCATGACCATCAGTACTTGCATATTGCCAGTGATTCCCAAGAAGGCAAAATAATCTAATGCATGTAGTGGTCTTGCCCCAGGTGAGCTAAACACTCTTAGAATGCAGAGATTTTCTTATTCCTGAGTGCATTATGCAGACCCAAAGACCAACACATAGCATGCAAATGAAATCTCAGGCCTGTTGATATTGATGAGACTCTAACCACAGATTTCAGAGAATCAGGATCCTCTTTAACTGTATGAATCTGGCAGAGGATGGAGTAGAGCTAATGGATCAGAGCTGACTCATCTGAAGCCTGGTGACTGGGAAGAAACAAAAGATTCTTCTGCGCTTGAACTTCTACCCTTCAGTTGTTTTCTTAATTAGAGACGCTACATTGTATTGAACAGTATGCTGTACAGTCTGCCAGTCTCACTATGATCCTGTAACCTGGGGCTATTATTTTGGAGATTACACACTCCAGAAACCATCTGTGTCTTCTTTATTGTTAAGAACTTTGCTCGCTTTTTCAGCATTGCTGAGGCAGGGTCTGACATGACTATGAAATCCAGAGAACTAAGATGTATCAGTTAGATAAATTCTAATGTTTCTGCAAACAAGCTAAAAAAAAAAAAAAGACACTGGACAAGATTAGCTAATTCCTGATACAGTCAAGCATCTGCTGAAGGTAATATCATTTCAGTGATGGCAACTTCACATCTTAATTATAGAAGGGTTGTGCCCTTGAAAATATTAATAACTAGTGCCTGTTTTCTAAACTTCTCAAAGAGAACAGGATTGTTTAGTGATCGGAAAAAAAAAAAATTGGGATAATCAGATAAAGTGTAACGGGACTAAAAATGTATGTTTCCCTAAAATATCTTACACTGGGTTCCCCAGATTGGGGAATCCTAAATGTTTTTATTTTTTCTTGTTCTTCCAGAAATTGTCATTTCAGTTTTTATAGATGACTTTTCTACTGGCATAATTTATAAATTTGTACCAATCCAAGCAACTATAAACCAGTCTTTACTTAACATGTAGCAAGGAAATAATCTTTTCCAGTTTGCTTTCATAAAACATCAGGAGGTCATCAGGTGAAAATGCAATAAAGATGAAAACTCTGCAATTATAAACCAGTGGTTTTATTTTTTCAGATTTTCTGTTTGCAAAGACCTATGTTGCTTACACCCTGTACATTTCTTAAAAAAGGGTTTTCAAGCCTAGTGTTTTTCAAAGTTTTCCAGTTCTAAAGTATAGTATGAATATGTATTTGAAATCTATTCTGTGCAATTGTGAAGCTCCTTCTATTCTACTACAACAGAAAACTGATTTGTTTGGTTTCCCTTCCTCTAGCTGTGGCTCCTCCACAAGGAGATGTAATTTCTATTGAATTGTAGATCTGTGTGAGCAGTCCAACTACCTTTAATTTTCCAACAACTCCCACACATACAAAGAAATCTTCTGCCATGCAACCAATAACAGAACATTTAGTAGGCAATGTGTTCTCCAGAACGCTGGTTGGTAAGTTTTAGATTTTGGACTACAGCTCCAGAGAAGAAATAATGTATTTTGCTCACCCAATGCAAAACCAGTTCAGCTTAACGCGCTGTGCAACATCCCTCTTCTTGATGCAAGGTAGTTAAAAAGAGATCCTGAAATGTTGGTGCTTTGTGTAGACGAAGAGGAAATACAAATAGCACTCTTATCAAAATGTCCATAGTGTTAATTTGAAAAAGCTTTGCTTTGTAGCCTAGATTACATGCTAAGCCTACCACGTGTGTTCATGTTCTTTCTCTGTTTGTTTGTTCAGTAACTACAACATCCAGTGTTATGAATGAGCAAGACACATATGTAGGAGGACAAAGGAGATTAGTGGATTAGTAACTATGGAGAGGACAGAAACATAAATGGGTTTAATGAAACAACTACCAACTGTCAACAAGAGAAATAGAAATTAAGTATTGTCCCTTGTGGGATAATCAATTCTCACCATTGCAAGGACAACTTTAAATCAACCAATTCAAGCTAGACTTTTGTGGTTAGTCTCTCTCTTCTGTACTGTTACAGGTATCTTGCCTGTCTTTGTACCATTAGACTAAGAGGTACATTCCAGGACCCAGATGAAATCTTTGTGCACATTTAGGAGGAACATAATCAATATGACTCTATTACCACAAGATTTCTTTGGAAGATTTTTCTTATGAAGGTAATCTTTATTTTTCTGTCATTTTGTGTTTTATTCCACACTAGCAGAAACCAAAAAATAATTAAAAGAGTAATGAACTTCAGAAATAAACTTAACATCTGTAATATGTTAAACATAAGGCCTCCAATCCTTACTGGAAATCTTGTAAATCTTGTAAATCCATATTTATATCTCCTCCTGTTAGTTTTCCATTTACAACTCTGACCTATTTGACATGTTTGTAAATACGCACCTAATACTTAAGTGCAATGCACATCACCATTGTAATGACAAATAATACTACCACTGCTACATTACTAATATTATCAAAGTGATTTTTACAGGACAGATATCTATTCCCCTCTTTTGGTTAAAGATTTTCTGTCTAGGATCTAAAAAGGCTCTTCAGTTTTGTAGTGACTGTTTTGTTTCTAAGTAACAGACATCTCTAACCTATTTTATACTTGATCTGATTATGTGATGTTTACATGCTTTCAAGTTTAAGAGTAATGGTCATGCAAGCCTATAACATATTTAAAATGACCCTCTTAATTTACACTTACTTTTATTACACCGTGTTCCCAGATATTTGTGGCGTTCTTATTAGTTCTTCTCATTTTGGGGTTTTCATTCTGTTTCTGTTTGTTTGCTTGCTTGGTTTTGTTGTTGTTGTGATTATTATTACTACTACTACTACTACTACTAGTAAATTATTATTATTAATAATAATTAATAATGAGGGTTTTTTGTTGTTTGTTTGTTTGTTTGTTGTTGGTTGTTTTTATTTGTGGCTTGGTAATATATGTATATTCTCCTGTGTTCTATATTAACACATTTTTAATGAAAAGTCTTCCATCTCTTTCAGTAGGCCAAAAGATTAGGAGTCCTCAGGTGATATAAGAAAACTATCACAATTATACTAGAAGCTCGTAGGGATTTATAATACACCTTTAAAAGCATGGTGAAATTGTTTGGTTTCCTGTGAATTTAAGTTGTCTACTGTATGGATTGACATTTTCTTGGAGTCTTTACCTTCATTTTTCTTTGATGATATCAAATAAAAAGCATCTGAGCCAAAAAGCTGTGCTGGAGATCTCTGCAAATGGAGTAAATACCAAAATAGATATTATAACTACTATTTCAATCTTATCTGGTCATTTTTGTAACTTCAACTTACAGCTCAGGAGAACTACAGAAATGCGTATTGGACATAGGATGACATTTAAGAGATGTGAAGGGTGGACTTGAAGAAAAACATAAATTAACAGAGTTTGAAAATCTTGGTAGACTTCACCAATAAAACTTTAAAGTTTAGTTGCTGATGTTCGGTATCCTGGATAGGTTTAATTATGAGAATATTCTTATCTACCTAGAGTTATAACATACATAGACGCAAATATCCTTTAAAAATATGCTTTTAGAGCATTTAAATAAATATTTTTAAGCATCTGGACTTCAATATAATTAAAAAAATATTTTTAAAAATGGGAGGAGCATAGCTCCTTTTTTCCCTTTTATACTATTTTTTCAGACTTTGCTGGTTGTCATTAAAAAGTATATATGCTTATGATTATGTTTATGATTGGAAGCAGAACTGTTAGTATGGCCTTTTTAAAGTGAAATATGAACCTCTAAATGAAGTTTTTAAAAATAACGTATAGAATTGGTTGCTTTTACTCATTTGGGCTGTAGGACAGGTGTTACAGTTAATGCTGAGTGTAAACATTTATCAAAATATAAATGCTCACTAACACTTGTGTGCTGGTTTGACTGGTAATGAGTTAACTTTCTTCAAGCAGTTAGAAACCTCTGTTTTTCATAGCTAGCACAGTCATTATTTGGACTTAGTTTGAGAAGAAGAAGATAACACCCTAGACCAAAGTTAATGTTTTTAATTGCTTTGGTCTGAGAGCCAAGGGCATCTTAAGCTCTGCCCACAGGTGTGAGGCATTTAGGAAGAGGGGCAGAGATGGGGGCAGAACTTGACTGACATCCATACTGATCAATAAGAGTATTCCATCCCATTAGCATCATTCTTCATATTTAAGGAGAGTTGGGATCTTCTGGTCTCTTTCTCAGGATTTTTTTAGCTCTTGGAGATCTGTTTGGGATGTTTAGTTCAGGCTTTTTACCATCCTGCTATTTTGCAGAGGCCTCTGGGGCCTTTCTGCCTTCTTTCTCTTTTCTCTCTCCAGAATCGGTTGTTGGGACCAGGTGCTGCTTCCTGGGACTGGCTGCTTGGTGCAGGCAGAGTTTGTGAGGAATTACATTGAATATCTTTTATGTTCTATTTATATTTTATGTTTATATTTACTAGTAGTGTATTTGTATTTTGTTATTTTATTAAACTGTGTTTATCTCAATCCAAGTTTCTCCTATTTCAATTGTCTCCCCTGTTTGGGGGGAAGGGAGCAGGATGAGCAAGCAGCTATCATGGTTACATTGCTAGCTTGGGTTAAACCATGACAATTTAAGAATTCTGGTCTTAATTAAAATCTAGGTATTACTTTTGGGTCAAAATTCTAATTCACGTAACTAACGTGCATTCCAAAAAATACACTTATTTGAGTTTTACAAGTTAAGATTACAAAATTTGTTTAGTATGTGAGTGCTTTGAGTGTCTAATAAAGAACATGGATTCACACTGTTTTGAAAAGAAAATCACAAGAAAGGCTTTCTCTAGATGCCCATTGGAAATGTCTGTCCTACACTGTCGATTTCATTATAGTGTTAAAAACACTTTTGCCCTCAGTACTTCTTCAAGTCCTGGTTCTTAATTGTTGTTATTTGGCAGCGTGAAATATTGATGACATTGGTCAAAAAGATTGACAGCTGCATGAATTGTTATTAACCAGCCTGTTGGTTGTGGCTTAAAGTTCAATAAATACCAAGATACAGCATAAGCCTCAGGGAGCCTCTTTCTTTTCTGAACAACTGGAAATTAACTATTTGATGTCTTTATAAGTCATCTGGCTTTTTCCCATCATCTCCCCAAGTATTTTTTGTGACACACAAAAAAAGAGTCTGATTTGGCAATGCGTATTCCTCCATCCAACTATTCTCTCCTAACTGGTGATCATGACCCCTTCCTGACCCTGAAGGAGATAATGACCAGATGATTTCTGAAGTGAGTCAGGAATGACTTTTGCAGCACTGATACACGAGAATATTTTTCAGCCTCCACACACAAGGGCTGAACTGCTGTTACAGTGTGCAGTTGTACGTACACGCATCCATAAAATAAGTTGTTGAAGAGACTTATTAATCAGCTATCAAGCTGGAGAGAAAATCTTTAACGATACACAAATTCTTAACAGTACAGCCTTAAGGTTTTTTTGCTTGTTTGCTTTTTTAATGGTGCTGTGTACATTCACTTTTCAAAATATGCACATCTGTTATCTCAATCTTAAATCCTGGTTGAATTAATCTTTTCAGAGAAAATATGTTATTTTTCCTGCCTACAAGCACACTTAGACTTTAACCACCTGTTTTTCTTCTTGTTCAAATATAACAGACATAAGCCCCATTCTACACTCATGACTTATCTAGCTCAATTCCCTGAACATTTTCACTATTCATTAGTCTTTATTATTATTACTTGTGATATGACATATCTTCTTTTAATCTTTGATCTAAACAAGGTAGTTTTAGTAACAGGAAGTATTGGTTAAAGTTTCTCAATCTTTCATTTATTCAGGAGGGATAGATGGGAAAAAAATCTTGTGGAGTGAACACATGATAAATTGTGTCCATCAGGGAAAAATATTGTGTGTGTATATATATATGTATGTATGTATGTATACACACTATGTTTACATACTTTTATAGATAAATTCTAAAGGTCCATCCTTTCAAATGTACTTAAATCAATCATCACTTTGAATTTGTAGAAGTGATTCAGATGAGCACAATAGCATTCCATAATTTTCAATTGCTATCACTAGTCAAGCAGGGTTTGACTGACTGAAATAGTGATTACCTCCTTAACCTGTATTTAACACATCACATGTGGATAATACAACATATGAAACATTGTGCATAGGTTAAAGATGAAACTTGGAGGCAGCAGGATATTGAAGCATGCAGTAGTTTTTGACATTTTGGGGCACTGATGTATTTTTTTATTTGTTGTGAAGGGAGTTGTGTCACTCATGGGTTATTTAGTCTCCTGGGAGATTTTTCTATTAGTTGCTTTGCCATGGTGGTAAGGATAGATATTTAATGTACACTGATAATGTCAAAATTTTACTTTTTCATTGAGATTTATTTGAACAATTCCTCTCCGTGCCATAATCACATTTTTCAAATATTTTGAAGGAGGAAAAATCTAATCCACTTTTACAGTCTCTCTATTAAATTATACCAAGGCAAGATTTTATTTCCTCTGATATCAATCACTTATTATTCTGAGAACATTTTGAATTCCCTCTTATGTTGCATGAGTTAGTGTTTCCCCAAACTTTACTGTACACAGTAGCATATAGTAAAGGAAATAAAAATATGTTTTGCAACTGCAAAATTAAATAACTTTATGTACAACTTTCAAAATATTTTATTGTTAAAGTATTCTTTTGGTAAAACAAATAAATGTAATTATATGCTAAAAAGTATTGATAAGTTACCTGTTTGACCAATGGTTACAATCTCCCTGTCTTTGTTCTCAGTGTCTATACCAATAGAACCTACTGCATTTCAACACTGACATTTAATCAATGCATGTAAGTCATATTGGAGGCCTATTATTCTTGTATTCATGAATCCTGTAATGCAGAATACAAGCACGTAGGAGAATTATAAACAAAGTTTCTGCAGTTGGGGTCAAAAAGTGGCCTCTGTAGTGCTCTGCTCTTAAATTTCCAAACTGTTTCTAACAAATAGCATGTGATATACCACAATGTGTCTCAATAATATAATAAGATTACTGAATTAAAATTGTTTCAGAATTTTAGTTAATGGATTTTTGTGAGCAGCGGGCTGGATGCCCTTCCCATTGACCACGTAAAACATATCTTCTATTTACTAGCTTCTAGGGTGGATAAAGATGCAAATAAATACATATATATCTTCCATATGGAAAGACTGGACTTTTAAAATCAAACGCTTTGGTTATAAAATAAACAAACATGATAAAACTGTACAAGGCAACAAATCAGTCTAAATAATTTCCAGTCAGACAACGGCATCTTAACATTTTGAAGTTATTATGCCACACGAGTTTTGTGGCGCTGGTCTTTGCAAATGTTTATAGCCCATTGGAATTGAAAAATGTGTTTATATTCAGGCCAGTATTTGGAGGGAGAATGACTGAAAGCATCAGGGAAAATACTGAACAACCAACAACAATGACACAGTAGGTGAACATACGTTGGTATCAGCTTTATACATATGCAAGTCTCCTTTATATTCCACCATCTTGAAATAGTGTTTCATTTGTGAAGCATCAATTTGCCAAAATAAGTAATGTTCTGATGCAGTATCTCAAGACTTGTCACATAGAAGCTGCCTAAGACACAAACAGTTTTGACCCACCAGCTAGGTGAGCTGGCATCCTACTGGCAGCAGAACCCAGAACCTGAAGGTGGCCTGATACCAACAGATCAGATGTAGCAAGACATGCAGGGCAGGCAGAGCAACATGCTGCTCACCTGCACCTCAAGTAACTTCCTCCAATGAATGGTAACTATGGCAACCCACAGAAGAAATCGGGGAAAAACAAACAGGAGATGTGCTAAAGAGATGGATTTTCTGTCCTTGATCATCATCCAAAGTTCACCATGCCCTTTTTCTGTTTCTCCAGTTTCCATGAGTGAGACATTCAATGCATAATTTCATATTGAGGCTTTTTAAGCATTCAATATAAATAAGTTTGAACACTTTCATCTATCTATTTAAATGTAAATACCTTCAATTTTTTATGAAAAATAGTTTTGAATATAAATAGAAAATTAGTAAGTCTAAAATTTTCTTTATTATTATGTCAAATTGACATTTTTATAGAAAATTTTGATTTTAAGAGCTTTTTTCTGTCAAGGAACATTTCCCAATTTTTAGTTATGAAACACTTTTGCCATATGAAATTTTAGGTAATAAACTACTTGAAATTTTAAATCTTAAATTTCAGATATTAAATTATTTTAAAATTGAGAAAAGATAATATAGATAATGTTAATACATTATAATTTTACTCAATGGATTTAGGATATGATCAGTATGCATTAAGTTTTCTGTTGGTCTGGTCTATAAACAATAAGAATTCCATTGCTGAGGGGCAGGCACTCTTGATTGTTAGACAGAAGCAAATAAAAGGCACCAGAATACATGCATAATGAAGTAACCAAAACATGGAGTTCTAAATTATTCTAAACTTTAGAATGTGGGTGCACAGGTCATTGCTTTGCATTTCACCAGGTGCAGATATGGTAACTGTTTCACAAAAAGGCTTAGTTTAGTTAGTGTAATTACTATTTTTTTAATATAAAATGTCAGCTTGCTATCTACCAAGGAAAACTGTATCTTATGCTTCTTTGCCCTGTGTTTGCCAAAAGTAAATTTTAACAAGAATCTTGCCTCAGTTCCTATATTCTGCTTTATAATAGTTCAGTGAGAAAAGGCAGACTTAGTGTTAGACATAGGGAGTCCTACAGAGTCTCAGGGCCAATTTATACACTCCCCTGTCAACCTGCTGTCCCCAGACATACCACTTAACTGCATGGAGGAGAGAGAGAGATGCCCTGAGTTTTGTTGTGCTCTTTTCATCTGCGGGAGGCCTGGGCAACAGAAACCCCCAGCACTGAGAAATCAGCTTGGAGTTTTTCCCAGTGGCACTGAAGCTTGGACCCATTCTCCACGATGCAATGAAGAAAGAGTAGATTTAGACTATAGGAAACTCTAATTTCCTCGCATGGAATCTATTTTAGGACATCTAAGCTCAGGTTGTTATTCAGTGTGAGGAAAAGATTGTGAAGCAGGGAGAAGAAAAGGTAAAACAGTCTAAATAAATAGGAGAACAAAATGGAAGGGAATTATATAGTCAGGTGATAAGGTCTTTGCTATTACAGAGCCTATGTGACCTTTAAGACAGACTGACTTGACTGGTTGCCTGAACAACTTTCCACCCTGCAGTCCTGAGTCCAGTTACATGTCTAGTAGCTCATTTAAAACAAACTTGCCGTGCCACCAGCTTCTGAAGCCGGTGTGCATTCTTGCTGAACAGAGTGTGCCTTTGAGGCACCCTTGACAGTGACCTCCTTTTCAAGCAGGTCAGAATAGTTACCTGCCCAAGAGGCACTGTCTTATTGATTCATCTGCCTCTGAACAGATGTACCAGATATCTGCTTGAGAAGCACCTGCTTTTCAAGCAATGAAAATTGAACAGATATTCACTATACCCGGGAAGTAGTCTACTACGGATGATGACTTTAGCTTCCAGCAGGTATAAGCATGTGAATCTCTATGAGGGACAACATATACAAAGAATCTGCTCCTTGTGGGGGGTCTAAGGCAATTATTTGAGATATTTTTACAAACTGTGTCCTCTGGGCATACCAGGCACCTACCTACTCACATGCCTGTTGTGTTTTCAAAAATGGAATTTTTTTCGCTACACTTTTATATGCATTAAAGTGGTACTACTGAGTATATACAGACATGAAATTTCATTTCTAAAAAACCCAGATCATTCCTGTTATTTTGCTGATGCTTTGCCCTTTGGAATTCAAAGATTGTGTGATGATGCTAATGAAAGGATTTATCAACTTCAAAGCTAGAACAGATGCATCCAAATCTTCAGAAGAATCTGGATCTTGGTCAAAGGCAAGACTTTGAGAAAAAAGTGAAAATATTGAATTACAGTGTATGAACTGCATTATCTATAGTAACATTCATTCTAAATCAAAGCCTGCATTTTGCTTTGGGTACGTTGAGAGCAGATAGCAGAGATATAAGAGTGTGCAACTGTCTTGACATGGAGGATAAAGTCAGAGGGTTAACTATTGAAAGTGGACACAGCTGAAAACCCAAAATAAATGTCATGCTTTCCCTAACAAAAGAGGCTGAGGTTCTGAAGTCTGAGTTACTTTCTTTTGGCACTTTACACATTTCATGAAGGCCAAAATTGTTTGCATCTGCAAATGAAGAGTCTGAGTGACTTGAGAATTCCTTTATCGAAGTTAAGAATAAGTCTTCAATGAACTGCGGCTGAGGCATTCAGTGCTTTGTCATCAGGCTTTTAGTAGTCCTGATGAAAGAAAATATATGACAGAGAAAGTCAAGCTAGCCTTTTGCTCTGATTTTCTGATCTTCCACTAAGATGTAGTCAGCTCACATTCACACAGGGCAGGCCTTGGAACAGGGAAGCCACAATTAGATGTGTCGCCCATTTTTCTATGGCCCTGAGCACAGAAAGGACAACCTGACTCTAAGCCCTTTATAAACTGCTAAAAATAGCTGATTCCTTTTATCCTTTGCTTTTATTTTATCCTATGACAAAGGGCAAATAAAAGATTGTCACACAACTTTGTATATGGTTTTAATGTAAAATGACCACATGAAATCTATGAACCAAAGCTTCTTTTGGCAACTGGTGACTTGCCATTTCTTTTCTTGTTTGTAGAACCAAACATGAGCAAGGTGATTTATGGAAGCCCTTTTTTAAGACTTAAAATGAGGATTTGTTGAACAGTGCAATTTCCATATAGTAGAGATTAAAGCATAAAGTGGATTGAATTAAATAGAAGCTTCTCATTTATAATCAGCTTTAATCACATCCAAAACTCTGAATCAGATTAAAATTAAACCATGTTTCCCTTCACCCCACGTGAACATGTTTTAAATGGCAGTGTTTTAGTCACACAGCTGTGTGCTGTATAAGAAAGGACATGCTTCTGACATAAAGAAGGTCGTTCATTAATACCAGTGATTGCAAGGGACAGGATCAGCAATTTGTTGTTGGGAATATCAGAGACAAGAGGATGCAGTGAAATATCTGTGTTGCAGGAAGTAAATGGAATATGCCCAACCATCAAATGCTTCAGTACTCCTCCCATGACTGTTTCCTTGTGACACATCTACACAGCCTGGCATAAAGGGAACAAACCAATTTGAGCAGAAGGATGTGAAATAAAGTTGTTCCTCTAGGAACAGAAAATATATGTGTGTCCATTTAGCTGGTTTAGCATTCTCTGTTGCTGCAGTTTTCATGGCCTTGTTCTAGAAAGGAACACTAAATTGAAGAAAAGCCTTTTAATGACAGCACAGGTAAAAAGTAAAAAATTGAATCTTACCCATGTTTAACATGGCAATTTTTTTAATTTTTTTTTTTTTTTTTTTTTTTTTACTTCTTCTTTTACAAAATCAGCAGTTCTGCAATGAAGCAGGTAGTGCTTAGCATATGTTCTGGATATTGGCATGCAAATCTTATTATTGTTTGCAGAGCAAGTGTTGTGGTTCTGACAGAGTCAGTCTACTTGATTACAGAGGGATGGTTTGAGACTACGGTCAAATCCACACCCTGTGATTTGCCCTGTAGTTCTAATTATAGTATGGTAATGTACTGTAAAAATTTACAAATTGCAACTCAGTTCCACTAAAATAGAAAAAGCAAAAGGTCTGTAGTGGGTGTATAGACATTATTGTTCATCTTCAAGCAAAGTGCTGAACAAGTAGCTCTTTCAGTGCTCATGCAAGTATGTGAGATGACAATAAGTTAGATGCAGAAAGAATCCACATAGCATAACTATCGAAGGAATCACATTAAATAATTCAATATTCAATTCTTTTCCATCTGGTTTATCTACTGAGGACTTTAAAATTTCTTTCTGCAAGTTTGGTAGGAGTTTGTGAATGAAAGATAAGGCATAAAAACTGTATGGAAATTGAAAAAAATGTCTGTCCTAATTTTTAGGAAGGTCTTTATAACTGCATAGGAAAATAATTGTCATCATAAATGAAGGTAATTGTCACTACTACTTCAGGGGCTCAGCTATCTGTCAGACAGAAGAGAACTAAGCTTGCTTTGTTCCAAATGCAGGAAACAGAGGGATACAAAAAGCAGAACTTATAAAGCTATGAAGTCAATCTGAAATTTTTGTTCGGTCATCTCAAACTATTTGACTGAAATGCTACTGGTAGAGGGGCAAAATGACACAACAGTAATATAAGCCTTCCTGGGCTCTTGTTCTTCCCATTTGCACAGTAAGGTACTGTTTCCAATTAATTATAGATTAACATCAGAAGAATTCAACAAAGTACTTCAACTTGATATTCCTAAGAGAAAAAATCTTCAAAAATATTAATTTCTTTGAAGAAAATTTCAGTATTTGAGAGACTATGTTTTCTGTCAGAAGTGAAATACCAAGTTCTGTGTAGCAGTAAAAATTATCTGTCTCTGAACACGCAATCCAAAATTTCTTCCACCTCATTGTCTTTGAATATTTCCCTGTGAAGCTTTTAAAGCCAATAAAGATGTTCTGATTGTAACATTGTTGTATCTGTCATGTTTACAAATTTTGGATGTATCTCTATCAACACACTCTGATTAGTTAGAGGCTGTTTTAAATTTTGCAATTTAGACCTATCTTTACAAGAATGTCAATTTATGTTGCAATAAGTACAGTAGCGAACGTAAGCTGCATCACTTTTCCTCTATTGAGATTTTAAAACCCTGTAGGCACAATTTAGATGAAATCATTACTCCAGCAAATTAAAAATTAAGTATTTTTCATGGCACTCCAAAATAGGTTATGAAATTTCAAGTTGGTTTCAAAGCAGTACTTAACTAATAATGGATATTGCACAGCACTTCTTTTAACATCAATGACTTTGGGAATCAGTGTTAAAAATAGTTGGTTTTGCTAAATGGAAAATGAAATTATTTAATAAATTGGTAGTTTTTTTAAGATGATGTGAATGAAAGTGTAGTTAAATAAAATAACATTGCTGTGCCCATTCAGAATTATTATTTAGTGCCAGATATCATAACTGCTACCAACCAAAACTGCTGCAGGAACTTATATTTCATTTAACACATCAACTCATTTATGATGGACAACTTGCCTTTGCATTTAGAAAATTAAAGTGACAGGGACAAATCTCTTCTTCCTTCCGCTTTGTCTGCTCAACAGAAAGGAAGAATTTAGTCTTTTTTGCTTTCATCCAGACTCACGGTCCAATAAGCACACCTGCGAACAAGCATGTCATGTATGCATTCAAGGAACAGAGAGGTCCAGATATCAAGAGGGCTTTGGCACTTTACCTCTTCTGTAAATCAAACCTTAATCTTCTACAAGGCATTGAGTGTATCTCTCAAATATCACATGCTGCTGATAAAATACAAATATTTCAGACTGAAATGCTTAGTACAAAATCCATTTTAGTAGAAAAACCCAAAAGATAGTTAATCAATATATTTTCAACTTTCACAAAACCTTTTTCCTATTTATTATTCAAACAATCTTCAAGAATTTTGTAGCAGTAGTCTCTTGAAGAAATAAGAATGAATAAATACCTTGTATAATTATTTTATTAAGGTAATTTTATTAAAGTAATAAACAAAGCAATCTAGAAACTTCAGTTCAAAATATCTTATGTTAGAACAAGTACTATCTTTATGTATTCTGCCTTGTGGTCTAGAACAATACATATCTTTGCAGGAATAATGCACTCTTTGTATCTAAATGTGAGAGTATCACCAAACTTCATATAGGACTTGTTCTGATCGATGTCAAAATAATGAAAACATAACAGAATCAATGCCTTGTCCTTCCTAAAGGGCTCTCTTGTTTGTGACAGTGTTTTCAGGCATATTTATTCTACCTTATCTGGAAGCCTATGTAGAGAGTCAGGAAAAGCATTTGTCAGAAGTAATTTATTAACATTAACTAAGTAAAAGTGATAACGAGCAAAAGTATCTGTGGATGTTCACAGATTCTCACTGGCCTTTTGATTCCACTAAGTTTTGTTGCTTTTCAGCTGTTTTCTTCTGCAAACATTGGCTTACAATGTTAGAGGCAGTTTTTATTTATATGCTTGAGAATTGAAGTGGTGTATCTATCTTCAAACTAGAATATTTATGATCTTGTCACACAGGACTAATGGCTCTGATGAGTGATTGGTGGCCGTTACTTTCGAACTCTGCATTTACAAGTATACAGAGTGTGTAGGATATCTAATATGATACACACCATCTGCTTGTACTCAGACAGAGTTAAAAAAAATCATAAGGGAAGACCCTTCCCTTCATGGATAGAACTGGCCACATAAAAATTAAAAAGTCTGGGCTGCAGTCTCAGCTCCTTTGTGTTCTCTATATTTATTTAATAAGTCCACAAAATTGGGTTCAGGTACCACCTGTCCACTCATTACAGAAAATTCAAGCAAAATTGAGGTTTCTAAAATTTGGGAGATGCAAGGCTGATGAGTCCTTGCAGCAGGTCATTTCCTTCCTTTGACGTGGTTGAGCAAACAGACCCGGCACAGTTCTTCAGTTTTAGAGGTATGCTTGTAGTCCAAACCGGTCTCAACCATCATAAACTTTACACCTAGGATCCATAAGGCTAAATTCTCTAATCTTTCAAGAAATGGTGTCTGGATCAGATCTGCTCACTGGGAAGGAAACCACTGCTAATCACAGCTGTCTAGAAGTTATCTGGAAGACACCAGTTGCCACAGGCCCATGCTGTGCTAAGGATCACGTTAACACTTCAGCGGCAATCAACCACAGGACAAAGCCTATGTCCTGGTAGGTTCACAATCTACTCGTATGAGTCACAGCTCTATTAAAAAATAAATGTCCCAGCTTTCAAGTTAAAGAATCATGGGATGAATGCCTCTCGAAACTGAAATATTTCCAGTGAAATGGATTGAAGGAAACTCTCTCAGATACTCTTCAGGGAATTAAAATGGGAGTTGCAGAGTTAAATTGCTTCAGACTAAACAAAACACTGGACTGAATGCTCTTACATCCCTGCTGAGTACTCTAACAATGGGACAGAGGAATGAGAGTGAACTGTTTAGTATGTTTTTAATGTAACAATTCATTGCCATGTGTATTTTTATACAGTCCTGAACATAAATCAAGACATGTGCAGATAAATAAATAAATAAACTGGAGTGAGTAGAACATTTTGTCCAAATGGATTAGGATTTTTTTGTGTGTGTGTTTGTTTAGTTTAGTTTTAATCAAACTAATTTTTTGGTAACTTTGCTGGTAAAACTTCTCAATCAGAAACTTCACTTATGCACATTTTATATCATGAGGTGTCTGAAAAAAAAAATCAAACCATAGTATAGTAGTAAACAATTTGTTCCTAGCTGCTGTGACAAAAATATCAGAAGAAAATTATAGGTAAGTATATCACTTTAGAAAAGCACATGTACAAATAAAACCAATTTTTGTTACCTTCTCAACAATGCATGTTCTCTTTTTAAAAATCTTCACTAATGACACTAATGTGCAGGATAGACAAATTCCAATAAAATTGCAGATGATCACATCCTTAGTAAATGAGATTATTTAAATACTTAGTCAAAATCTTTTTTAGACATTATTATATAAATGTTAGAGAGCTAGAAGACTTTTAGACTCTCCTTTGGTATTTGTCTGGGACCACAAATGTCTGGTAAAAAATTTTGTTTTATGAACACATCTGTCTCAGATTTATTTGTTGCCCTCATGCTTTACAAGTGGCTTAGTGGGCACACAATGAATAGGTTTTATCTCTGTGGCGTTGTGGTGTTGACACAGACACAAAAAATGCCATACTGACCTCGATGGAGGGGTTGTGACTTGCTGTACAACCTTTCAAGCATAAGAAAAACTCTACAGGCCAGTCACAGCACAGACTCTCCTGAGGTCTTGCTTCTAATTGTTGGTGTTTCCACCAGAAACAGTGACCCAAGATCGCTTCACAATGACAGGAGGTGTCAGGCAGCTGTAAAAATGGTAACAGATGCCTTCCACAATCTCCTTTACTTGAAGTTTAGCATCATGATGGGTTTCCCTCACCAAAGCATTATAAATCAGTTCTGCTGTAGTCATTTTGTTGCTTCAATTTGTTCAGTGCCAGGGACTCAGGACTCAGCTCAGTGCTTGATTTCTCCTCAGGAAAGCCACGTGTGAAAAGTGATCTTTCTCGCTGCGTACATAAACGCCATGGCTTCAATGCATAAGTATATACATTCACTGCCACAGCATGTCCTTACACTGGGGCACGAAATTCAGTGACAGACACTAGGGCTATTTCTTTTCCAGATCTGCCTCACCAACAGTCTGTGCTGGAATGGTTTTTATTCCTCTGTACAATTTTGCCTAGGTGAGGCTTGTTTTAGTCCTCAATACAGAGGAAATAGGGATGCTGATTGCACACACACAATTTTTCTCATTTGATGTTCATTAGTGTTGTACATCACACACAAGAAAGAGATAAACATGATGATGGACAGAAAAGAATTAAATGCCTTTGACTTGGATGCATTACATCCAATGCAGCATTCACATAGATGTTACAGTATCTGTAGTAAAGTAAAATATTATCTGATGTTACGTGCAAGTTTTTCCTAGACCTTTGTTTGCAATAGCTAGGTGATCTGTTCAAAATATCCAGCAAATGCCTACTTTGGGTAAATATCTTGAAACTAATCCTAAACTAGCCCAAGAATCAGAAACAGTATACATACATTGATGTTACATTGTGCCCAACTAGCTGGTCCTATCAAAAAGACAGAGATAATTAGTTCAGAAGTGGCATCATGCTGGTGTAATCAGAATGCTTTTGAGATCTGGGACTTTGATCTCTGCAGGACTTCAGTGTGTGCAAATAGAATCACCTTTACGTATGGCAGAAAGTCCAGGATCCCCAGCATATTTTTGAGGTATGACCACAGTGACTCTGTGGCAAAACTGGGATGCAAAATTGAAACACAGAGCACTGTTTAGTTGCTTAGCAATTTTCCTGTTGAAATCCCACACACAGGCAAGAAACACAATTTGAAGGAAAAATTGGTGTTATGACTATCAAAGTACTGCAATGTCATTAGTGTAACTTAGGTCTGTGCTCCTCTATCCTGACTTAACTTTCTACTTCAACCTTCTCCTCTCCTCTCCTCTCCTCTCCTCTCCTCTCCTCTCCTCTCCTCTCCTCTCCTCTCCTCTCCTCTCCTCTCCTCTCCTCTCCTCTCCTCTCCTCTCCTCTCCTCTCCTCTCCTCTCCTCTCCTCTCCTCTCCTCTCCTCTCCTCTCCTCTCCTCTCCTCTCCTCTCCTCTCCTCTCCTCTCCTCTCCTCTCCTCTCCTCTCCTCTCCTCTCCTCTCCCCTCCCCTCCCCTCCCCTCCCCTCCCCTCCCCTCCCTTCCCCTCCCCTCCCCTCCCCTCCCCTCCCCTCCCCTCCCCTCCTCTCCTCTCCCCTCCTCTCCTCCCTCTCCTCTCCCCTCCTCTCCTCTCCTCTCTCTCCCCTTCTGTCACAAACTATTTCTCAGCACACAGGTCTTTGTTTATGAGACATCCATTAAGTCCGGTTATTGTTCTGGACACACTGCAATGGGCCTGTGTGAAAGGAAGCACTTTGCCCTAACCAGCCCAAGGCTTCCAGTTTGGACAAATATTGCCACAAAAGAACAACATCAGTTATGAGAAATATTCATAGGACATGAGACTCATTAATATTTTCTACGCTTTGTGTTTTTTCCGTTGCTTCAGGAAGAAACTCCTACAAGGTGTGTAGTGCAAGAGTTGCTTCTGAAATCATCCCTGAACAAAACAGAGTCCTAATCAACATTTGTTTCCAACTTGTTTCTTTTTAACCCACTTTTCCTTTTTTCTCAAGGTGAAAGTACCTGAAAGTTTTAAGAGTGAGCTAAGTGACTATACTTTTAGAGTCTGTTACAGCTCAATATTGTGACATACCATAAAGAAACAGATGAGGAAACCAACAAAGAAAGAGCAGAAGAAGGAACAGTGTGAGCAAGTTAAAAAACCGAAATGCAGACAGACTAGAAGGACATGTGGAAGGGGTGGCTGGCATTTGACAAAGCTTATGGTTTGGGCACACATGGGCCATATTTCACTGCTTCCATTCACTCTTTGTCAAAAGGGCATTACATCCTTCCAAAAGATCTATGCCTTCCTAACAATTTAAATATATACTCCATTTTAAATGCCACTTATACTTTGTATTTGCTTGTGTAATGCATTTTTTTTTAATTCTCATGCTTTCTGTGTTTGTTTGTTTGTTTGTGGGGGTTTTTGGCTTCTTTATTCCAGCTGTTAGCTATTTATTGTGCAGCAAAATAACTTCAGTTTGCTATTTATTTCACTGATATTCCATTATAAAATTCTGCATAAGTTCTGGTTTGTCCTTTAGAATAGGGAATGCTGGCAGCATAACACTGAGGACAACATATCCACTGACATCAGAACAGAATATGATTCTGGAGTCTGATTAAATGGTAGTCCTGGCGATTTCCTACATATGATTTTACGGTTATTTTGCTCTGTTTTTGTTATATTGCAGAGAGCTAATGCCTCTTGTGGTTTGGGTATCAAGAATTGATAAAAAAAAGGGTGAAAATGAAAAGTGATATCTCTTCATCAGAATAAAGAACAAAGGACATTTTACTCAAAATACAAAAGATAGCATATGCTTTCCAGTAGTTCAGAAGAATGGAATCTAAATCTTTATCACCATTAGCAAGGTCATACATTTCAAATTAGTGACCTTGTTCCCTTTAATGGGTTATTTCCACCTTTGAAAAACTTATTTCTTCTCTAAATTTTTTAATCAACATATCAAGATACGGATCATTTTAGCCTTGTCCATGTATTGAGTCTATATCTATGTACAAAGTTTTTATCAGTATGCTTTTTAAAGTTTTGCATATACAATGGCTTAACTTGTACATTTCAAAAGTGTTTGCAAATATGAACTTGACAATTTCAGTTTCAAAACAGTTTTTGTTTGATCATTTTAAATTCAATTGAGATCTTTACAGGTATTGCCTCTGATTTTAAGCACTCTTGATCTCATCATCTATGCATCTTTGCCTTTTTAAAAATGACAGTGTATTCTCAAATACTTTACAAGCTTAAACAATATTATTCCAGTTTGACACAAAACAGGGAAAACAGGCTATTGTGAAATGTGGTTCAAGCTGATGCAATCAAGAACCTCTAATAAAATATGTTTTCTAATCTATTTATGTATATATGTGATTTCATTGTGTGGCAATGCTTTCACTGAAATTTGATTTATTTATTTTCCTTTAAAACCTGAGAAATGGTAGTATGTACCACAGAAATTAGTCTTGTTGCTACAAGCTTAATCAAAACTGAACTGCTACAGAAGCTAAATATTCGCTTTTGATCAGTGAGTGCTCATTGGAGAGTATTCTCTTATGTGTTTCTACTGAAGCCAGAAAGCTGTGACACAAACCACTTGTTTATTTCAGAATGAAATAAAGAATATTAATAGCATATAAAAATAACTGAAGCCTTCAGTATATAGAGATCAGATATGAAATCAGATGACCTAAGCTCCATTATTTACTTCCTTTATTATAGTGGAAAAATCAGTATTTGGTTTTATTTCCTAGAAATAGAGTAGTAATGTTTACTTGCCATAGTAAAATATTTTTGCATTGTGAATGAGGAGTGTTGTATAAATGCTAGGTACAAATAAGTATTTACTCTTTGTCTGCAGTACTTCAGTTTGTTAATCTCTGAAACACTGTCTCCTATAACACACAAGAAAGATAGAAATATATTATGCATCAGGTAGATATTTTTTATTGGATAGGGAAATAGGGTTTCCTCTGCTTATATAAACCATACTTCTGGATGGTTCTTTCTCTTTTCAAACATGCAGGTACCTCAGTTGATGACAAATTAAAACCACCTGATACTCATTTTCTTTCTGCTAGAGTCCTGCAAGCTCCAGAAAAAGTGTTTTGAGCTTTAAACTCTACTTCGTAGGAGCAGTAAACTGAACTACACTCTCCTTCTGTTATTAATGTATTACACTTCATATACTTCATACTTCCTATTTCCTTACAAAGAGTCTCGATAGGAAATCTCAAAAGGTTGAAAACTTAATGGTCTGTGAAGGAAAAAAGAAAAAAAAAATGTACAGAAGGCATCAGGCAATGTATGTTTTCCTTTTCTCATACAATGATATGTTCAACAAAATTCAAAGAAAGTTCACTATAGACTAGGTCAATTGTATTTTTTTCATTCTCTCTAAAGCTTCAAGCTGATGGTCCTTCTTGGGTTTCCCTGTCCTGGGTAATGACAGCAATTATCTCCACCCATCCATTCTGCACTTAGACAGGAGGTGCCATCCCCTCACAGAAGCACCACAAATGGCAGTTTGTCCATTCCTCAGCCATCACAGGTTGCAATCTGACAGACAAAATTAAAATGCCACTGATTTCAGTTTGTGTTAACACAACAGACTCAAAGCCCTAGTATGATGAAGTTCCTATAAGTCTCAGCTAGCAGAGTTTCTATTTTATACAGCTTGGAACTCAATTCTGAAAATGTTAAATTTAGCTATTTTAATTCAGTTTTACTGAGTAGCTTAATTGGAAAAAGCACGAAATCTTTCTCCCATGAAGCATGCTTTCTTTACATTCATTTAACATTCTCCCCTCTGCATAGAAGTAAACTTATCTGCACTATGCACCCAGCAGTGCTTATGAATGGCAGAAAACATAGCGCTGACATCAAACACAAGAACTCTATATTGTTGGAAATGCCATAGGTCATCAAAACTACAGTATTTCCTTGCCAACTCCCTGTGAAATCCATACTTGCTTTCTTATCATCATCTGTCCTCTTCAGATGTTCTCAAGTAAGATACTGAGGTATTTAAACTAACTGTATGCACACAACCTATTTTAAAGAGGAAGAGGAAATTCTGCTTACAAACAGGTTCTTGATTATGCTAGACCCATAGAAAAGCCCTTTCCTCTTTCCCTTGTGAATATTCTGCTATTCCAGCTGAATAAATTGTGTTATTGTCATTCCACCTGCTGCTTAGAATACCAAGGTGTTGAAAGGAGCTTACCTGGGTGTACACCAATGCGCTGGCTATATTTTTGAATTTCTGGAGTACACAAATACAAAATTCATTAGAAGCACTTAATGAAGATTCACTTACCTTAGATCTTATTGATGGCTCGAAAAACCTACTCTTTAACATTGTGTGTCAAGCTTCAGTGCAGAAATACAGAATGAAGGAGAATGTATTACACAGTATTTTATTCCTTATTTATATTTAGAGACTTAAGGTTTGACCTTCAGTTGACCCTGGAGTTGACTTATGGTAGAAAATTATTCAGTAACATATGAAATGAGCAACAGAGACTGGGCATCTGAAATTAACAAAAAAGCGGTGTTCTGTTGAGCTCTTCGGTTTGACTTCTTAAATCCTACCTCACATACTCCTTAGTGTATTTATAAACTGTCTCCAGTAACAGGTTATCTTGCTATTGCAAAAAATTTATTTATTCATTTAAATAGCATATTCATTTTAGCATATTTATAGGACTTCTTGCTATACACCAAAGTGTAATCATAGCTGTATATGCATAATAATCCAATAAAAATATAGAGTTTATCATTTGACTAAGATAACCATTGCTCAAGGATAATATTCATTAGGTATCTTAAACACCTGACTTGCCAACAAATCCATCATTTGTATATTGGTCCCCTGAAGGTCACTTGCATATAAAACTAAGACCTTGTGCAGTACAGAGGCATTTTATAACAAATATTCAATACAAAACCAAGGAACTTGAATTTCACATTTTAATTATGAATGCAGCTTTCATAAAACCTACCTAAGATAGGCCCTGTGAACAGAAATTAAAAAGCACCTGAAACAAAAGTATTGTCCTAAAGGTCCTCTAAATATTGTTCTAAAAATCTTCTAAATATCATTCTCAAGGTCTGAAAGCAAATCAAACTTGTCTATTGATTCCATTTTCAAGACAGCTCCACCACTGAGGGTCCTCCACGAAGATGGTTTCATTAGAATTTTTAAGCTATATGACCCTGAACACAAGTCCTGAGAAACCTAGAAGATTTCTGTGGTTACAACAGAACAGAAAGTTGAGATATTTTTCTATTGTAGACCTCCTAGAAGTACAAAATTCATTAGTGCAAACTTTATATTCAATAGTAAATAGATAGCTAATGTAAAATGTCAGTGCAGAATTACAAGACATGGATCCTGCTTGCTGTCTACTTTTGGAACTACTGATGCTCTGTTCTTCTCTCTTCTTATTAAAAGTTCTTTTAATAGCTGCAGAAGGCAATGACGCTCTTACATCCTTGGGATCTACAGCTGTTCCATTTCAAATTCTCTAGCAAAGAAATTCTTAACCACTCTCTTCCAGCTGCTTTTATTCTTCTTTGTTATGCTAATGCTCTATGAAAAGATGTCATGGAGGATCAAAGAATTCTGTGCATACAATTTATACTAAAAATAATTTTGATTTAAACTTCAAGTTTAAAGTAACTTTCTATTTTCATTAATGTACAAAATTAAGAGTGAGAACAGCTATGTGACTGCATGTAGAAGTATAAGTGAATCCAATAAAGGACAATCTGAAGAAAGACCAGTGTGGTGCTCCTGTTTCAACTATGGCAGAACCCTTTATCTAAAAATAGGCAAAATAATTTATTTGAATATAACAGGAATGTGAAACTATTTCCTTAAACCAGTGAAGCATATTTTATAAGATTATGAATTTACTAATCCTAGGTCAGGGGCGGGGGGCAGGGGGGAATAAATCTCTTATCCTGTAGAGAAATATGATAGTGGAAGATAATAGGATAAATGAAAATAAGTTCTACAGATGGTTAAATGTTGCCATATGTCACTTACATACTGTATTCCATTGGTATGTCAGGCAATGTAGGGGCTCCAATTCAAAAAAGAGTAAAAGATCTCTGTTTCTTGACCCACAGAAGCCAGAATTTTCCTTTCCATGTTTTGAAATATTATATGGAAACATCTAACTGCATCAGAAATAAAGAAATTACTACAGATTGTTGTCATTATAGATTGTTGCTATTGAATAACATTGGGAGAGTTTAATCATTGAAAGCTGAGTCTTACATGCAACTATCACATGGAACATATTAATCACATTCATTCATTCTTTTTTTTTTTTTTTCTTGAAAACTAGTGGTGAACTTCAAAATCCTTCAAACAAAAGAAGAAAATATGATGAGGAAGGTGGTGTGGTGAGATATCTGAATCCTAACAGTGGTCAGAATGTTTGTCTTCTGAATGTTGAAGGGGGAGGAAGGAGATGAAAGAGTTGGACAATAACTGCCAAGATACATTGAAATGAAAGAATTGTGACAATAAAATACCTTGGCTATTGAGCAAGTCAGTGATGAGCGTCACCTGCAGTATTTCTGTTATGAGGAAATGTGCAACGTTGACAAAGGAGTTCACAGTGAAGCTCATCTAATCTTTGCAAAAGCTCAGAAGTTGCCGCCATTCAAGCACCATAGCTACTTGAATATTGCTATAAAAGCCAGACTTCACTATCTGAAAGCTGTGAAATGCAGATCTCTCTGGAACTCAGTCACTGTGACAGTCATGTGAAGACTCAGTCCTTCCATAAATATCACATTGAACCCACGGTGTTAAGTTGTAAGTTAAATTTGATACCACAAAGATGCAATAAAAAAAGTCCAGCTCTGAAATCTTGTCTGTAAAACAGATATTCCATATACTTTAAGAGAAAGAGGTCAGTAACAAATGTATAAGCGTTTGGATGATTACATTATTTTTGCATAATAAGCATAGGACTATCAAATATGACCTGAAGTTAGGGGACCACCTACCTTCAGATTTAGAAAGACTTTTGACATGAAAATAATGTTGCACTGGATAAGCTAATAAAAAAAATAATATATGTACAGTTTAATCAGTGTGATATCCTAGGCAATAACAGCCTATTATCTTCGTCACTGTAAATATCAGAAGACTATTTTAAACTGAACTGTAGTTCATATAAGTGTGGATAAAATTAATCAAAAAATGTTTTACGTATTTATTTGAAGATATCATCCATATCCACATAAACGTCTGTGCCTGCAAAATCTTGCAGATATATGTTAATAAATCACAGATATTAGGAAGACCATTAATAAAGAAATTTGGACTACAGCATTCTTAACAATTCTCCAAATTTGATCATAGCACAAAATGAAATGTGAAGTTTTATCTAAACGTATTCCTCAAAATATTCTTTGATTTAGCAGGTTTTGTCTGCCATCTGTCATTTGGGGACTTGCCCAAACCAAATCTACAAACCATTTAAGAGTCTCTCCCCAATAGTTGTATTCTTCTAAATTATCTGTTAAATATGACATGAAAGCAACATTTGGAGAGAGATGTCACTGGTGAAGATTTGCTAAACTTCATTAGATGTTCTCTGGCCAAGATTCAGTTTGATACACAGTGACAGAAAAAAAAAAAAAAAGTAAAATCACTGTCTGGCATCCATTATTGCAGATTATGAAATTCACATATTTTATCTCTATTCTGTAAGCTTAGTTTTTTTCACAGAGTTTAATTACTCTGGTTCTTTTATTTATTTTAGCTTTGTTACTACCAGATGCTATCTGTCTCTAGATCATCTAGAAAAAATGTGAATTCTGAATGTATAGGGAATTTGATAATCATTATTTTCATAGTTGTGACTTGAATGAATTAAGGAAGATTGGCTGCTAATTTTACAGTCATTTTTACATATCTTTCATCTTGCTAATCTGTGTCTATGTAACTGCTGGCACTAGTTTCAGTTAGTAAGCAAATTTTTTTCTTTTTCCTTTTCTTTTCAAATTTTTCTGCTTGATGTGGAAAAATGATTTAGCATCTCCATGACTGTTTGAGTGTCAAAAAATGATTGATTACACTTTGGATTTATATTTCAAGTTATGTCTCTACAGTTGGATTTTTCTTCCATTTCACCAGATTATTATTCAAGCAAGGGTTCATCTTGAAATAAAATAGTGAATCCCAGAACATGGGATTCTGACTTGTGGGTTCTGCTGGATCCTGCAACAGCATTTCAGGAGGTTGCAGAATGTGTTAACCTGCCCCACACCTCTCCCCAAAGTTATCGGTTGATGATATTAGCAGAAGGGAATGACGTTTGTCCTTCAGGCACTCATTTCAAACAACTTCACTGCTGAATTTTTATAATTTGCTGAGCTGGAAGAGGAAGGAGAAGACAGGCTCACATTTACTTGTACTGACTGCAGAGGGAGGAGGACATGGCAGGATGATGGGATCAGCCTCTTCTAGAATATTGTGGTTTAACCCCAGCTGGCAATGAAGCTCTACACAGCTGCTTGCTCACTCCCTTGTGTTGAGATGGGGGAGAGAATTGGAAAAGCAAAAGTCAGAAAAGAAACTTCATGGGTTGAGATAAAGACAGTTTAATAGGTAAAGCAAAAGTCACATGCACAAGCAAAGAAAAACAAGGGATTAATTCACTACTTTCATCGGTAGGGAGGTGTTCAACCACCTCCAGGAAAGCTGGGCTCGGTCATGCTTAATGGTGACTTGGGAAGACAAACACCATGTCCTCCCCTTCCTTTTTCTTCCCCAGCTTTATGTGATGAGCATGATGTCATATGGTATGGAATATACCTTTGGTCAGTTGGGGTCAGCTGTCCCAGCCATGCCTCCTCCCAAATTCCTGTGTACTCCCAGACAATTTGTTGGTGGGGTGGAATGAGAAGCAGAAAAGCCCTTAACTGTGTAAGTACTGCTCAGAATTAACTAAAACATCCCTGTGTTATCAACACTTTTCCAAGCACGAGTCCAAAACATAGTCTCATACTAGCTACTGCGAAGAAAAGTAACTCTATCCCAGCCAAAACCAACACATAGAGAAGCAGAGCAAGCAGCTGAGAAGAGCTACAACATCAAATTAAACAGCTAGATTTCCTAGAGGTCTTCTGTCAAAGCAGTTATTTACCAGATATTCAGCAACATCCAGTAGTCCTCATTTTTCTCTACCACTGTTTTAGCTTAATGAGAACTTTTGGTGAATTTTTGTGCTCACTGTTTGAGGTTTTCTCTTCTGCCTGCCCTTGCCACCTTTTCTGCCCTTTAATTCCTCAGGTTTGAGATCTATATATCTGGAACACCATAAGAGTAAAAATATTTTATATATAGCTTATACATGGTATTGTACAATTTGGAATTTCTCCAGCACAGGAATGGGGTAAGAAACACGTGTTGCTGAATAAATCTTTATGTTTAGAGTTTTATTGATCATTGCTATAGTGTAACATATTTAGACAATCTGGTTAGTCTGTTGAACACAAAATTTCTGTTCATACACTTTGAGATAGGAAAAGTATTGCCACATGATTTACCCATAACTTCGCATTTTTGCTAGTGACATTTGCAGGCTCATGGGCACCAACCATGAGGTGCAGCTGAATCTAGGAAATAAAAATATATAAATTAGCCATCTTTAAGGAAGAGAGTCAACTTTTCTAATATTCTCTTCATTAAATCAAAGGGACTGCATTACACCTGACAATAAACCATCCGTTAAAGAATGAATTGTCCATATGTTGGGTTGCACAGAACTAACATAGCTCTCTGCAACAGCACCATCTGCTGATAGATCTTTTACCCATTTAAAAATTAGAAAAGGAAAAAAAAATAATCTCAGCAACACTGCATATATGTTCACAGTAACCCTCACAACATTGTGTGGCACATTTCAAAAACAGATCAGAGATTTATAAATTAGACTATCATGCACAGTTCCACTGACTAGGATAACAATTACAGGGACAACTAATGCTCGTGCTTTTTAGCATTAGTTGAGCAGCAGAATAAAAAAGCAATTTCCTTCCATGGTTAAATTTTGTGTGCATGCGAAGGCCTTCATGCTTTCCTCTGAAGCGTGTGACCATTGCCTCAGGCAGGGTGCTGGACTAGATGGACCGTTGGTTCTGTTCTGTTATGGCAATTCTATTGTTCTTAGCAACTGTGCCAATGAAATATCAAAACACACTATCCAAATTGCATTTGATATATATACTGTGTCATATTTCAAACCAATGAAGCAACACGGACAGTGTGATTCATGTAGAGAACGTGCTTGAGTTACTTTAGACATGAGGAAAACAATATCAGAGCTAGGTCTACAACCTAGTGCACACAGCAGGATTTGGCAATCTGTGATGATTTTTGTCCATATGGAAGTGAAAAAGTATTCAAGTGCTATCAATAAAAACGACACAATATGTCTGTTTCTGAGCAGTACACATCACCAAGCTGCAGTTCTTGGGTGTAAGTGGGAACACAGAAACTGATGCTCCCAGTAGAAAAGATGATAAGAGAATTCTTTGTTGTTATTCACTGATTAAAAAATGCTCAGGCTTCTCAGGAGCAAAATATTCTTGCAATTTCATTGAAAGTTCTGTTCTCAAAAGGCTTTATAAAGATGCTGAAGAAAAAAAAAGAAACAACGAAAATAATCTTAGGAAAATCTTACTCACTGTAACAAAATAAAAAAAACTCCAGTTGCCTTTATAACTTTTGAAACATACATATATATATATTTTTTTTTTTTAATATGTAGAACCTACTAAAAAGTTTTACCTAAAAAAATAGGTTAAAAGACTGCTTACATTTAAAGAGGTGAAGCAGAGAGTAGAACAGGTCTGACTTACATGTTTGTAGCTGCTGATGTAATAAAACATTGATAGAATTATCCCTTGACCTGTGTTTACAGAAATTTAGACCTGGTTGTGATACTGGACCTTTTGAAGCTTACAATTCACTAATCTATTTGTTTACCTGTCATATAGCATCAAAATTACAGAGGAGGCCTTACTTACTAGGATTCATATCTCAAAAGATAAAGGATGTTCTTTTGTCATCTTTCACAATGATCTTGTGGTTGAAATTAAAGAGGGATGACTACTTTTATAAGATATATAATTGGTGTTGATTTTATTTACAACTGAGTTTTTCCTTCATGGGTTTCAAAAGCTTTTATTCACACAGGCCAGTTTTCATTCAGGTGGTTACCAAAATCAACAGCTACATGACAAATTTATTGTAGTTTTAAGTCTGTTTACAGAATAGGAGAGGTAAACTTTGTAATAAGAAAGAACTCCATTAAAATATACCTGGAGAGAAAGTAACTTGAAAGCAGATACCAAGAAAACAAATTTCCAGCAGAAGATCAAGTTTGTGGGAGGAATTTCTTTATTTTCATTCAAAACATCATATCTGCTTAGGGGAGGTATAATTCAATTGAAAATTCACACTGGTCATCTACCTATAAGGCTTCAGACACCAAGTACTCCTGTAACAAAAAACCCCTTCTTTTATTCTGAGATCAAAAGCGTCAGATGCGATATCATGTCACTTTCTGGTCCATTCAGAGCATAACCAGCAAATTATGACTAGAGGACACTTCATGAAAACTTCAGGAAGAATAGATGGCCAGCAAACCTTTGCCTGAGGTATTTAGTATAAATGATTTGCCAAATCAGAGACAGAGGCATTTATTTTAGATCACCCTCTAGAAAGTATCTCGGACCTAAAGTAACTGTGACTAGTTGGTGAAATTTCCTGTCTTGTGTTATGCAGAAGAAAGTAGATTTAATTTATCTTTAAACCAGTCAGCCTGTGTAATCTTTGAAATCCCTCCATCTTCAGTCTTCTGGAAGATCCCAGTCTCTGTTAAAATACTCTTAATAATAACTGAGGTGTCTTAGAGAATCATAAATCATTTTAAAAAGTCATTAAGATTTATTTTAAAAATTATGTTCAAAATTATTATGAATTCCGTTTGTCATTTTTTTCTTCAGCTCGTTGTGGTTCTCTCAGATATACCATACCACTCTTTTTTCCTTCCTTACATTTTATATAAAACTACAGACCTGCAATTTGAAAAGCACTTTAACTTTTTTGTGCTATTTACCTAAGATATATAAGGCATTATTAAGCTAACAATTCAGCTATAACCAAAAAAAATCAAATATTCTTCCCTAGGAGGACAGAGAAGTAGCAGCTAGAAACAGTTATAAGAAGGAAGAATGAAACTGTGCATTCCTGTGCTTGCCAAGTGAATTTTACCTAGTTCATCTGGTTTGGGCCACCCACCCTCCTCCTGGTCCAGAAGATGGCAGTCACTGTGTTCAGTATGGTAAGGTGCAACCTGAAGGTTTTCAAGATGGATAGCAATACACAGAAAGAAAAACATGGCTTTCTGGCAATATGGGAAACATTACTTGTTCCAGACATATCTAAGGGGTTTTCGTCAATATTTATTTATTCAATGAACTTCTGTTCAGTGATTAGTAGGTGAATTACTTTGTTAACCCTTTCTTAAAGTCCAGGTCTTAATTTTTCATGAATTTGAGCACAGTAGACTACAGACTCAACCATAGGAAAACCACCCTTTCCAGTTGAAACTGATCTAACATTGAATTCAAAGATACTGAGATTTCTAGGAGCTGCTGTTAATTTGGAAAGTTAGAAAAAATGCTTCAGGTTTAAGAATGGCTGTGCTTAATTTTTCTATGTGCTTTTTGCTAAGGCAAACCTAGCAGTCCAAAACTGTCCCACATGTAACCTAAAGTAGTGTCTTCATAATTTGAGCTGTTGAAATAGATTCTTCATAAATAATTAATTTGTACTAACTCTGTCTGAAGTCCCAGAGGAATGTAATATAACCATTTGCTCTTTCTTCACTGATCCCCTGGCAATTTTCATCTATTTCATTTTCAAATAGAATTTGTTTATTACAATTTATTCCTATAAGAAAAAAAAAAAACCCACAAAAAAACAAAAAAACAAAACAAAACAAAAAAACCCACAACAACCCTCTCCTACCTACTATGGCCATGTATATTCATGCCCCTAAACAATGCAGAATCAGAATCTGACATCATGAACATCAAAGTCATAAAATTTTTCTTCACAAAAATGCTACAAAGCAAGCAAAAACTACTTCCATCTAATGGACAGAGAACAGAGAATAAAGTGCAAATACACTTGCCTGAAGATACATAAGCATTGAATTCTGCAGTGAATCCAGTTTTTCCTCTCAACATCGTCCCTATCTATCTCAATCATCAGAGACAGCTCAGACTTTGAACATCAAGTGAACAATAATCTTTCTTTCAAGTCTTTCAAGTAGACGCTCCCCTGTTCACTGCAGAGAGATTTTGATGATGCCTAAAAAATCTCCTAAAACAGGGATGACCCTAAAATGACATGTTAATTACCAATTTCAAGTGAAAATTCAAAATGACAGTTGTTCACAAGATATCTCTGGAGTCAAAAATAATAGGTCACTACAATGCTTCGGCTGTTCATCCTTGGTCAAGACATATTCAGGTTCTTTGTCTATTCTCATCCTCTGAGGTTTCGTATAACAGTTTCAGAGTAAGGAAGAGGCCAAAACAAACACAGATTTGTGAGAAAAATCTCATTATAACAGTGTCTTCTCTTTAATAATCTGAAAAAAATGCAACACTTGTCAAGGAGCAAAATATCTACATCCTTCCCCATTTCATGTTGGTGACAGGTGTTTGATAGCTTCAGCCACTGGAGATGGAAAGAAGCTGCGTCAAGGTACCTTATCTGGAGGGACTATTAGTCCCTGATTTGAGATATGCTGCAAGGAAAAAATACAACCAGAAGAAAACAGTAAGCACTGACACTAGAACCATTTATCACCTACTGCTGTGTGAGGAATAAAAGGATCCTCTTTGAAGATAGTCTATTATCTGCTTCTAGCTGGCTTCTTGCTGTCATATTTTCTCACAGAAATAATAAATTTAGGAAGATCACATTTTGAGAATAAGTACTGTTATATATCTAAGTAAATACATTGTTCTTTTATTTACGGTTACTTTTGCCCATTTTCTGGAAGAAAATAGGGTTTTTACATTTGTTATTTGTGGTTTCTTCATATCCGTTATTTTTTGCTCTCAGGCACAGAAATTGGAGCTAGTAGTGATGGAAGACTGGAATCGTATATAAGAAAATTCATCCAGTGTATTTCTTTCTTACTAGACAAATTCCAGGGAAAACAATATCAATTTCTATTCTATAATGGTACAAAAGGTTTTCCAATAGGAAATATGTTTATACATATTATACACCTATATTTCCTATGTGTATGTGTGTATGTGTATGAACATATATATCTACGTACATGGATATGCGTATAGGTGCATACCTATACATACGTGCATATACGTGTATAATACGTACGTATACATACATATACACATACATATATATATATGCATGTGTTTATACATATATGCATGCATATATATTACATAGGTACATTCATACATGTATATGTATGCAGATGTGTGTATACATACATGTATACACATGCACTCTGTATATGTGTATTCACATGCATATAAACATATATCTATACATGCATATGTATGTATATATACATGCATACGTATATGTGCATACATGCATGTACAAACACATAGATGCCTATATGTCTACACACATACATATACATATATGTGTGCAAATATATGTTTATACACACGTATATACATACAGTTGCTTAGCAATTGTCTTCATACAGATGTACCACTGGATGCACCTTGACCCCTGTAGATGGCAGTGACTTAACAATATGTTGCCTTGTCACGTTGTGGTGAAATGTTACTGACGTAGGTCTAGATCCTTTAAAACTGTTTTTCCAACTTCTTGTTAATTTAGTCCTATTTTAATATTAAAATGATGATATATTTATCAGCATTTTATAAACATACATTTTATCCTAACTGCTTATTAGTTCTTTTTCAAAAATAATTTTACAGATGCTATCGTTTAGGTCAAGTAACAATAACAAGGTTGTCAATGTGGAGAGTCCTTTATGTTGGGAAGTGTTTCTTCATCTACACTTGTTCGTCGCTCCTCACAGCTCCTACTGATTTTCCAGATGTTGCCAACTATATCTTAGATATTAAAATTGATCATTTACTAAATAAGTTACAGAGAGTTCTGTATTTTTGAATACACAACTAAAACTCAGAGTAATTTGCAGAGAAATAACTCACTTTGTTGAGGCAACAGAATAAAGTGAGGATTTACCAAATATAATGCTCTACAGCAGGATTAGTCTATCTTTCCTTTAAGGCAGAGTATGAAATCAGTGTGATAATCTACTTGATGAGGAGGATTTGCTTTAGCTAGATTTTTTTTTTTTTTTTTAAGAGATGAAATTAAATCTATATCTGTGTTCATTATTATAATTCTTAATGATATCTCGAGTAACAACCTTTTTTCAGAGGACAGAAAATTTAAAAGAACAAAACCGATTTGGGGCAGAAGTCCCATTGAATTTTCCATTGCAGTTCATTTGGTTTAATAGCTAAACTCTTCTAACCTCCTTTGTAATTACACCCCCCCGTCCCCTTTTTTTTTTTGACCTTGAAGTGTTTTTTGCAGTTTTCTTGCAGTTAGTGCTTGACAGCATCATGTACTGACTACCTGTCTTTCTCTCACACACAAATATCCTTCCAGCATTGCCGTTAGCAATCTCCAGAGTCATAATTCACCCTGTTGTACATCTGAAACGGTGGTCTTGGCAGTGGAGGTTCTCTTTTATAAGAATGCAGGTGTCATAACTCCCATGATACTTAGGCTCTTGGTAAATGATTTGGCTCCTCTCCAAACCAGAACTTTTGTGTTTTGTTAAACTAGTTTTTAAAGCTCAAAATGGGTTACTTCCAGGATGTTTTAGAAGTTTCTCTGGACAGAATAAAAAACCTCTGCTCTTTGTGCTTACAACCTTTCATGGATAACAGTCTGCCCACTCTGGTCCACATATGAGTAGCCATCTCCTCCCCTCCTGCCTTGACACAGCCTCAAAAATGCATTGATGTATTTAAAATTTTAAATTCATTGTCTTCATTTCTATGTAGATTTCAAGGCAATGCAGAAAAGAGAGTTGTTTTACTGAAACTTAGTATGCTTTCTATATTTATTTTCTAAATTTGAAAGTGGTACATAGGGGGAAAATAACCAGGTTGCTGTATAAGAGCTGAGAGAAGCAGTCTCTGTGGCCCTGCTGAGAGTTTTGTAGAGGAACTGGGGAGCAATAGGAAAATGATCACAAATGTGAGAAGAAGAAGAGTGGGCTGAGGCTGATCTCAGGAGGTTTCTGAACCTCCAGTGCTCTGTGGTTGTTTACAACATTATCAGGGAGGGGCTGGGTCAATGTGCCATGTAGAGATGGCACAGCTGTAGCTTTCTAAGTTGCTTTAAAGGTGCAATTTGTTGTTGACATCAGTAAAGATCACTTGTAAATATATTATTACGGAAAGACTAGGATTTGCTTTCTTTTACTAGAAGTACAACATCTTTTATTTTCTTTCATTAAGAATAGTATTGAATTGTATCACCCATTCCCATTCATTAGAACTCTGTGGTACTTATAGCACAGAACAACACTTTTTGAAGGGAATAATGGGTTTTTTTTGCGATCTGATTTTTATTTTAGCTGATACAAAACTTCTGATGTAAATTATTTCCTTGTTCTGGCTGAGTGCCTTTAGGAGCAGATATCAAAGTCCGGATTTCTTCATCTTTACTACACCAAAGTTATATTAAAACCGTATTAGCTCCTAATAGTGTGACAAAAAATCAATAAAAATGGAAAAAAAAAAAAACAAACCAAACTTGTGAGGAAGTTTCTTCTGTGATATATATTGTAACTATAGCCTATTTAAATCAGTAGTGAATTAAGAATAAAGATTTCCCCACTAAGACTGGGGGTTAGCTACTGTGTGTACATCCAGTGAATATTTTCCTGCACTGTAAGGAAAAATAAGTGTTTGTGTCCAAAACTGTCAGTATTTTCTGTTTGAACAAAATTTTCTCAGCTTTACTGCTTGTAACCATAAATAGGTTTTGTGGTATTTTACAGGTTAATGGAACTAGTCTAATCTGTGAGTAACACTTAAGAAAGAACCTTTATTTGACAATGTGTGTTTAGTATAAAGATTTACCTGCTAAGACTTTCTCTGTTGATGCTATTGTGAATCATGACATTTGCTTGGTTTTGAATGTGAAAGCACTTAAATGACATAACTCACTTTCTTTTCTGTCATTATCTTATTTTAAATTAGAATAGTAGATTTATGGTCCCTTAATGACAGTTGCTTGCTTAGGCAAAGCTCAGACCAGGGTTAGCAGAGTGCCAGGTAATTTAGGTATTCAGCAAACCATGAATACTACACTGACAATACTACAGGCTTTAATCCTGAATATTTTCCTTTTTCTTTCATAGAGTCAAATAAACAATTGTCTGGGTTACTTTAGGACAACAGATCTCCCAAAAGAGGGGTTTTGTTAGCTTTATTTTCTGTGCTGAAGCGTGTCTGGCTTTAACTTCTCTCTCTCTTTTTTTTTTTTTTCTTTTATTTTCTCAGGGATCGGTGTGACTAGAATGCCTTTGGCAAGAAGGTACTTCAGATCTAAGGCCAGGAAAGGGGATAAGGAAGCTCAAGCACCAGTGCTTGTGTTGCTCTGTGGCAATACACAGGGCACTAACATAGGCTAACATGTTCAGTGTTGTATCACTGCAACAATTTTGCCCTTGCCAGTTCAAAATTATTTTCATTAGAATCAACAGAGTACAACATAACTCAGTGCTGAGTGGATAATTCAAGAGACAAAATTGAGGGATGCCAGTGCTTAGTTTCAGGGTCAGATGGCTGATTGAGGAATGAATCAGAATTTCTTTGCATGTTTCCAACAAATATTCATCATGGAATCAGGCTATGAAGAAAACAAGCTTTTAATCTCAGCAAAAACAGTGTTAGATACAGCTGCAGAATAACATCCTCAGGAAGGCTTTCTTCCTCACGTAACTTGCACTTTGTTCTTCGTTAGCAGTGCTGTTGGACCTGCTGCGTGTCCTCTTTATGAAAGACAATTTTGATCATGTTCAAATGTGTGTCAATGTGAATGGCAATGCTGGCATTATTTTCAGTAGAAACAAGAGGTATTTTATTTAGGTGATGGTCTTAGCTCCCAAGAAGAGCAGCTCTTCTCCATCTCTTATTTTTTCATTCTTGTTTATGTTTGAAATGCAGAGCAGACAGCTGCTTTGTGAGGCATGCTATTCCTTCTCTCAGAATAAGTGTAGAGAAGAGATAGAAAAACTAAATCACCCTTCAGGTGTTGTGAAAGGTGAGATTTGAACTTCCCATCCAAAATACATGTTATAACTAAACGTGGAGGCAATTCAGCTGCATGTGTTCCTTGACCAGAGATGCATAGGATACAGGATGTATATCCAGAGGATGTGCAGCTTTGAGGAGTAGCAGTGGTACATTTCATAGAGGGGAAGATGCTCTAAAATAATCAGCTTCAATTGCAGGGTTAATACAATTCTCTGTCTCTATAAATAAGTAAATCTGGGTTATGAACCCTGGTGGAGAACTTCAAATTTTGTTTCAATTGTTTTCCAAAGTCTCTGAAACATATGGTTATATCACATGCATGTTATATATATATATAATAATATGTGCTCCTGGAGCATGAGACGTTGTGTATACCAATAATGTGAGCTGAGTGAAAATGTTAATTTTAGATAACATATCTCATGGCGCTTGAGACTGTGGAGGTAAGCACACAGGATGAGGGAGGATAGGATCAGATCAGATAGCATAGGAGAATACTCTCCAGGTGGTGAGTAATTGGTTCTTCAGTTGTTGTATATAATATAGAAAAAAGCAAAATAGCTTGTACTGTTTATTTTTCAGGGTGTCTCATTTTCTAAGCACATAACTGTCATTACATTATTTTTGGAACACTGCATCATAAACTTAATATTTTATAAATTCACATGATAAAGATAGAGAGATAGAGAGTAGAAAAATAATTTGTGTGGTTACACATATATACCATTGCTTAGGTTTCTCTTTGGATAATTTATTTTCACTCATAGTTTTGATAAAACAACCTCTAATTTTATAAAAATGATAGAATATCAGTTTCACTGTTTGGATTCTTTTAATGAATGTGTTTATCTAAAACAATCCTGCTTTTCCCAGCACTTTGAGAGAGAACACTGATATGCTAAGCAATTCCTGTGTTCAATTAATGTTTATTCAACATACATTTGTGTTCACTTGTGCTGGTTTTGTTCAACCAAGGTAATTTTCCATGCAGTTAGTCAGTCTCCTTGGTAGCTAGCACAGTCTTTTGTTTTGTGTTTAATTTGAGAATTATAAAATAGCACCCCGGGATAGAGTCAATGATTTTTCAAGTAGTTTTCCAGCGTTTGGGATTTGGTATGAAAAAAATAAAAAAAAAATCATTGATATCTTGGTTATTTCCAGGGGGACAAAGGACCTTTCAACTGTCCAACTGCAAGTGCAAGTTAACATCAGGGAGGAGCAGATCCAAGACAGCTGACCGAAGATAGCCAACAGGACTCCTCCATACCATGGACATCATGCTCCACATATAAGTGGGAAGTTGCTGAGGACTGATCTGTTTCTTCAATGACCAGCACCTGGGAAGGCTCCTGCTCCTATTCTCTTTTCCTGTTTCTGCTTCTACTCCTGCCAAAACTCCATTTCTGTGTTTTACTGGACTCACTGTGCTTGCAGTGTCTGCCCTCTGGCTTCCATTACCAGGAGCACATGTTTCAGAGGCTAAGTATTGCTTTATGTATCTGTATAGCTTGGTACATTTTATTATATCCACCCTTTTTTTAATTGTTTTATTAAATCCATTTCTGTTTCAACCCATGAGTCTTTCCTCCTCTTCCCTTCCTTTTCCCTGGGGAAGGAAAGGTGAGAGAGAGTGAGAGGTTGTTTTGCTGTTTAGCTACCTGTCCAGCACTAAACAGTAGCATTGCTAAAACTCAATCTTCCATTGCTCAAACTATGATGAGGAAAGATGTCATCAACTCAGTGTTTTTTCCAGTTCATCAAAGAGATGTTTGGAAATGTAAATCTGGTTTAATTTCATTCAGTGAGGGTCACTTTTGTCTTTCAGTACCACCCAAGTCAACACAAATGTCCATACTTACTCAGGTCTCTGCCTTCCTTTGTTTTTTGTTGCAGTGTGCATGAATTTTTGTCTTGGAAATGCTAGTTAGAGGATGTCAGATGATGGGAACAAGTTACCTGATTCTAATGTTAGATTTTAAAATAAATTCTGAATTATCTTTATCTTCTAGAAAGGAGGGACCAAAATGCAGGACTTGGACAGTTGCCAAGACTTTATCATGATGTTCTTCTTCAGTGATACTTACCATCCTCCCATCTCTGAAAGGACAACACATCTCATATTTGCAAGAAAGTTGATGGCTGACAAGATGATTTTTGCTTTTATACATGTGTTTGCATTTTCTTTTAACAATGCCTTGTCTGTAAAAGAATACCTATTTAAAAGAGAAGGTAGAAGGAAAGTAAGCCATGCATTTGCACACACACACACAAAAAAAGAGTGCTAGCAGAGCTAATTTTAGGTCTGCTGTATAAATTTGAAGTGTATCTTCCTGAGAAACATAGTGAATGACATTGGGGGGCTGGAATGCAAGATTCATCTTCAGAATTCGATTCCACTCATTTCTTTCATGCCTTTATTGCAACCAAGCATCATTGGCATCAACTGCCATGGAAAATGAAGGACATGATACATAAGCTTTTTGTTCCTTCTGGATTGTTATAACTTCTTGGATGTCTCTAGAGATATGAGAGATTTCTGTGCTTCAACTTTTCAGTATAAAAATTGAGATACGAAACATAGAAAGTAATAAACCAGATTCATCACTGGGGTAACTTTGGGGGAAAATATCAAGAGCAATTTTGGCCCATCATATTAAAATAGTAGCCCAGGTGTTTCTGGTGTGTAATTCAGGAACCTTTTCTTAAAGTTCAAACAACTAGTAACTTTGAGAGCTTTAATACAAATGCTAGTACAATTACTATTTAATCCTTTTTAATACATTTCAGTTTCATTAATTTGAAAGCCCTGATGCTATCAGGAGCCTACCTATTATTGGTCCCCAAAGTAGTTTCTTTTGCCAGCTGAGGATGCAGTGTCACTATCTAACACCTCCTCATTCACCAGCTCTATTGTTCTGCTTCAGCTTAAGCTTTCCCACTTAATATCAGCATGATATAATTGTGCCATAGGTGACAAATACATTATTCCTTCTTGTTATACTGAACTTCCTGTCTTAATTACCAAACTCATTTTTCCTTCACATCTCACTTGCTCATTACTCATTTTCAATTATGATGCAGATTTCCTTTAGACTTTAATTACTTCTTGTGCTTAAAAGGATAAATTAATTTTCTTATTAACCCTTTGACATCTCATTAAGGTCACTGAATAGGACAATTCTGTTTTCTCATGGCATGTCATCCAGATTATGCCAGTTTTCAAAAAAACTAGGGGACTCAGAACGAATTTACAACAAACAATACTAGTTCTTGCTAGTGTGGCATGAGAATCTGTATTATATGGTATCCTTTGCCTTCACAGAACTACCATCTTGTCCATCTTGTGTCACATGGAGGAAATACTGGCTTCTAATATTAGTGCTGTTTGTTTTACTTTGTTCATAATGTTCACATTCACTTTGTGTCTTGAAAGTATTCATAGGGAGGGAGGAGATCACAAAGGATCCCACTTGTGTAGCTTGGACCTGCATCTGATAGTATGGGTACCAGCAGAATGAGAATCAAAGTTCTCCCTCCTGTATGCATACAAGAGCCTGTAGCACTGGCTTGTTTATGGGTGATGCAAATAATATGCTGTAAAAGGCTTTAAGAGGATAGTACATTCCAATTGCTCTCTAGCTTTTGGTACACAAAGCTCTACAATGTGCTAAGGTCATTTTATCACCATAAATTTTATATCATAATTTGTAAACTGCAAAATTTTTCTCACTGAAACAGATACTGAAGTTACTCAGTGTTTTAGATGGGAGGAGTCATGACATCTTCAATATTCCAAAAACTGTTCTTTCCTTGCTCCTTTGGCCCTTTCAGTTTCCCCACAGTGTACAGTTTTTTCCACAGGCTATGAGCTCCCTGTGGGTTATGTGCCGAACTTTCCATCTTCTACTTTCTTGGTTTCCTCTGCATCAAGGTAGCATGTCATGATACTTGTTGACTCACCGAAGGTGTCTGTGAGTCACTGACACTGAGAGAAGTGTCAAAATAGCTGAGAAAAAAAGTAAAAAAGTTAATCCTTGATGAGAAAGACAATCACAAAATGAAAACTTTGCAACAATTAAAATCTTCTTACTTTATTAAGACATTATAAAACCAGAAACAGTAAATATTTCATGTATCTGTCTGGTTTTGGTGCCTAGGGCCAACTGTATGTTTTTTAGCTTACCAGATCTCCATGCACTGGAGACTCTCATATCTATTTTGTAAGAATAAGCTGTCCCACATACAAGTCACATATTTGGTCTGCTGAATGCTAGTAAGCATCATAAAGATGAACACTGATTAAAATGAGCAGATTTGGGGCTAGAATAGGATGAAATATGCATGGACAAATTGTTTCACAGATTAAACATTTATTTTGTAAGTGTCCTACGGAAACATCTGGCCTCAATTGGGGAAAAAAAAAAATTTGACCTTTTTTGTCAAACAAACAGCTGTCATTTCAGAAAAAAGTTCATTTTTTCTAGTAGTATTTCTTCCTCTGCTTATCCCCAGAAGATACATTCAGAGCACTAGAAATCATCACATCTTTTTCATATTCTCAGAAACAATCTGCACGTTGGCTCCTCTGATAGCCGTAAGCTGATCATTTTACAAACTGAAGAAAACTTTTTTTTTTTTTAATCAAAGGGTGAAAATATAGTTTTAAAAGAAAAAACCCTCCCCCTCCTCACACACACACACTTCACTCTGCCTCAAGAAAGAATTTTAAGAAGGAATGTTTAGGAGCCTCATCTCAGATTCATTTCGGGGGGGGGGGGGGGAAATAAAATCAAATTCCTGTTGAATTTAAAGACATTAATCTAGGTCTTTCCTGTAGAACATTGACTTGCCTTCTCTTGTTAACAAAGAGAGCATGGAAGTCCTGGACAGGTCTTGAAATAATTGTGATATTTAGAACAAGCCAATACAAAAACATGTCTGCAGAGCTCAGCTCTCTGAAAAAAAAATATTGAAGTGATTTAGTGATGCCAAGCTTACAAGAACACTCAGAAAATCTGTTATTTGATTTTGGGTGGAAGGTACAAACAAGCTGGTATGAGGGTACTGGACATATATTCAATTAATCCCTGTCAAACTCTGAAATACAGAAAGTGAAAAATATTTCTAAATCACACAACATCAACATGGAAAAAATCTAACTGAGAAGCTTCTATAACAAAATCCAGGATCCAATCACTGATTTTGTGTTTATAGAACAAATATTGAGGGAAAGACTGATGAAGATATGGCTGTAGACAGAAGAATGGGACAGAATGGAATAGAGCTATAGCAAAGACAGGTTGTGTTATGCTACTCTGTTATCTTAATTCCATTAGTGACAGAAGAAAAGTGATCTAAAGTAGACAAACTTAAAAAAACAACATCCCTTCCCCAAAAGAAATTAACCCTAAAATGCTCAGTGGATCTGTGCCACAGGAAACATCCTTAGTTGAGCAGTTTTGTTCAGGAGAATACTGTTATGGTGACTAAAATCTGGGAAAGTTGTTGACAAAGAACGATGTTAAATAGTGGAAGTTTCTCTAGGGTAGGAAAGTTTGAATTCATATTTTCGGTAATGAGTCTGTCAAAAGGGAAAAAATGATTGAGGTATATCACTGATGTATTCTGATGGCATGAGCCCTGCTAGGAAAAGGAGAATCAGAATATCATACAGAAGGAGATGAGCTGGAAGACTGTATTTTTTTCTTGCAGGTTTGAGGCTTGAACCCCAGTTTGCAAAAGCTAGTCATACTACTTAAAAATTAAAAATGATAATGTAATCATTTTTAGAATCAATGATATGAGAATGTTTATTGTGGCTTGAATTTTGCATATATTTTACAGTTGTTTTAATGGAACTAGTAAAATAATGTATATAAAACAACACAATTTGTTTTCTTGCTGATTCAAAAATATTGTGTACTTCAGAAGTCGAAAAATCTAATCAGGCTTTTATATATTGCAAGTATAGCTTTTATCATGTAGATAATCTTTTGAATCTCTATAAAAACAAAGTATTTTTGCATATTAAATACAGTCCAAAGGTATGTATGGTGATATTGTGCAATAACTTTTCCAAAATCACATTTCCCAAATCCTGCATCCCTAGGTTCTTGCAAATGACTTTCTGTAATGAGCTGTAGGTACTTTTTGATTAGCATAGGGATGAACATTCTTCTGTTTATCATTTTTCTTGCACCAATGTGACATCTCTGCTGATTACTCACATTATGGTTAATTTGCAACTGATAATCAGTCCTAGTTTCTTAATAAACTTCTTATTAAGTGACTGGAGCTGTCACTTTGTCTCCATGTTACTCCTCTGAAGCATAATCTGTGATCATTATGCAAAAGAAAGGACTGCTGGACGTCACACATGTCATTTGTAATCATGTACAAAAACTTCGAAAGGAGCTTGTTAAATAAATGCCCTTCATAATTCATTACTGTAAAACAGAAAGGTAAAACCGACCACTGTATTGCCACTGTGTTGCCATATTTGGCTTTTTTGAAGAAGAGGTGTGCTCAGCCAGTATACATTTTAAAAGATCATTGCAAAATAGTTTCAGGAAACTCCCTCATCTTGTGCTTTGCTAATTCTACAGTAAAAACATCAGTTTATTAATACAGTGGCTTGAGCTGAGTCATCTGTTGTAGGTTCATTCTGAATGTATTGTCTTTGGCAATAAGTGATATGATTAAGTTTTGATGCATAACAACTTATCTTGCACTAACTGAGCCAAAGTACATTTCCAAATGAACATTCTGAGCCCATAGTAAAAATGAAGTTGTTCAACTCAGTCTGCAGACAAATAGATTGCAGCTATCTGTGTGAGTTCATATAATGAAGTAATAAAAATATGCTTATGGATAACTGCAAAATTTGTGTGATGTGCTGTAGCAGTTGGGCTATACTAAGAAGAAAAAATTAAACCATAAGATTTGGACTGAGATTTGAAGTTAAGAGACAATATCTTGAAGGATTTTTATTTTTTTTTCCACCTGAGTGAGTTTCAGCCTGACAAGGACAGAATAAATAATAATAATTGTAGGCTAGGGCTTTGAAAGAGAGAATTAAAGATGAATTCAAGAAGACAAGCTAGCCATATATAATTAAAAAACATACCTCTTCTTGAAGGGAAACCTGCCTGTATGTTTCCTATTTATACATTCTGTACATTCATGAACTCTCAACAATAGCATACCACTTTTATTTTCTGCCAGGGAAATATTTTCTGTAGAGTTACGTCTGAAATATGTGTTCACGCTGTTCAAAAGAGTCATTTATTCCACACGGTCATATGATGTTGTAGTAGGAAGCTGCAGTGCCTGTATCCCAGCTATGACTGGGCAAACGGTATCTTTAAGACATACTTATCCTTGGGCTTATGTGAATCTTCCTTTTTAAAATTATCTAGAGAAGCTCATTTCCAGTGTGCTCACATAAATTAAATGTTGCATCTCTGTATCTAACCTAAATTTTATCTTCTTTTAATGTTTTGCTACTGCTTGCTCAGTGTTAGAGATTCTTTTCTTCTGAAAAGTTTCTCTCTCCTTTTACTATTTCCACATCTTCCTGAAGAAGATAAAACTTAACAAACAAACAAAAAAAAATAAAAGGAAGAAAGACAGGGCAGTAAAGTACTCAGTATTTATAGCAAATCAATTGGAAGTTTCCCATTTTGGGTTTTATGCTGACTTTAAGCATAACAGATGTCAAATGCAGCTTTATATATTAGGACACAATGTGTGAGCTGATGATATTCTGGGTTTTTCAGGAACTAAAAAACATTCAACACAGAAGTGCATTTCAACATCTCTTTTAGTTTGTCTCAGCTATTTTGGGTAATGGACCACCAACATTCATTTTTAGTATTAATATGATATCTTAGGAACAGAACAGGGTTTTTTTAGGACTATTCTCAGTAGCTATTCTTCCTGTTTTACCATTATGTTGCTGTGCACCGGCCATTACAGGTTCGCTTTATTCTACATTGCTGGAATTGTTTTTTCCGTGCTCTTATCTTTTAGGATTGCATCACTACATGCACACACAAAATGAAATCTGAGTATGAAGTGATTGCAAAATATTGCAAGAAACTATTTCTCTTTACTCTGTAAATTAAAATGTTGAACTTTGGAACAGGACTCTTGTCTAGCTCCATATGTTCTTTGATTGTGGATATAAAATAGGCTAATCATTTCCAGAAACCAACTGCTTTTCATTAAGAAATAATTGCAAAGATACAATTGTCTATGAGTGTGTTGCAAACATATTTTGACTGGATTAAATTTTTAGTTACATACCATCATCAAGTTTCTGTCACATTTCAGCATTATTGATTTGAAACAGAAGTGGAATTTTGATACCATTTATTCTGCACTGTATATTGTGTAATTATTCAGATGCTTCATTTTCATTTGTGCTTTCCTATTTGTTTTAAATGTTATTACTTGCCTCAATGCTTTTTAATTTTAGTGAATACACTGATAAATATTTCTAGCAATTGCTGATGTGATTTTTGCAGAAGTAACTGAAACCCTACTACCATGGTTTAATATAATATTAGACTCCAGAGGAGCTTGTAGAAGCAATTAGAAAGTCTATGCATGTATCTGGTTATTAAGTTATTAAAAATGCTCTTAAGGCATTGCTTGAGCTAAGAAAAACCCAACCCAACCCAAACTAAACAAACAAACAAAAAAAAACCACAACCACCCGAAACCCCACAGAAACAACGACGAAGCAAAACAAGCAAACCAAAACAGACAAAAAACAACCAAACCCAAATCCTAAAAAAAACCCAAAGAAACAAAACAGTAACATCAAATCTGTTAGTTTCACTAGCAGACATTTAGATATTCTCACTGTGGACAAAATGTTATCGCAGTAACTCCAGTTTACATGTAATATTAAGAGAGGATGAGTACCAAGGTGCAGTTTCCTTTTCATTCTCCCAGGGAAGGGATGGGCATATCTGTGTGCATGAGAACCACGCAGCAGGACTTTTGGATATCTGAATGCATCTTATGCTTGTTTCCTCATTGAGAACTAAATTTTAAATGGGGAATACAACCTCACTCCATGAGGACCAATTTTAAAAACAATAGGAGTATTCAAATACCAGTCTGGCAGGTTCTGTCTTCCATCTAGGGCTACATTTTGTTTTCTGAATTCAGTCATAGAGAGGAGCTGTCTGAAAGGTTGTGTATGAAACTTTTTTTATTATTATTATTGTTGGATTTTTTTCCCCTTTGTTTTTCAAATAAACACAAAACTGCAATGAAAATTTTTAATTTTCCACTCCACACCCTACTTCTCTTTCAGGGCACTTAGGCAGTGGAAAAAGCAATGAGGAAAAAATGCAACCTTACAACTGACAAGTCAATATTACTGAAAAATTATTCGCTATGAATGAAAAAAATATTGTATATCCAAAGTTGGAAAATACTTATTTAAATTCTCCCCTATGATATTCAGCAACAGAACACTTTTTCAAAATAGGTGTAGATGGAGCCACTTGCAGAAGGAACCTAAGAGTCACTTTGTGTCCTATCATACACAGAATAAATGTATGTCAGAAACCTACTGAGTGACTGTTGCAGTCAGCAGAGAGGTGAATGCGCCTTTCAATTGCCACAAAAGCAGGAATAGGAAGAACCTGCTTATAACTCAGTTACCTACAGTTTAACATTGTCCAGTCTGAGAGGAATATGTGCTGGAATATGTCCCACAACTCTCTGCTGGGAATCTCCCAGCTACTGGCTGAACCATTTCTGACTGAATCACCATACGGCAGTTATTAGTTACTAAACTCCTAAAGGATGACATAGCAGAGTGTTTGTGTTAAGTTTAATGTATATGATCCTCAGAAATTATTAGGAAGCAGTAGCCTAATGCATGAACTCACTTTATGGATTGGACTTTTTTGATATCATATTTTAGCATATTATTAATCTCACATCTGTTGTGTTTTTATTATTTATATAACACATATGAATCCAGAAACAAAGTATTACCGCCTAAATACTTAACTTCCATGTAGAGGAATTTTTTCTAACTCAATGGCTGTCATCACAGTATAATCACTACTACTGTTTGCATTTGTCTTCCCAAAAGGAGGTCTTCACAGCTAGCAATGAAGAACTGGTTCCTGAATATTGCTTGGTAATATTTTTCATTTCCTTTGCATATTTTAATGCAATCAGCACAGCTTACGTCTGTGCAGCAATCAAATTACAAAGTCAACATAATCCAATGAAACACTGAAGAGTCAAATAATCAAATTCAGATTAATATTAATTACTGTAATTTTTGCACCTGGATTTAAAAATAAAAACAAAACCAAGGAAACCACCTTGTAGAACTTCCTCTCTTTAATTGTGGTGTTTTAAGTAAGAAAAAAAGAAAAGAAAAAAAACAGGCACAAACCAAATAAAACCCTAGAACCTCCCTCCCCTCAAGAACCCAAACCCCAAACCAAGCTTCAGATGATAAGTTTTCTCCTTCTCTAAGGAAAGAACTTGTCAACATACAGATTTAGATATGTATTCCTCAGTCATCCCAGCGAAATTATTTATCATTTTTCTTTTCACTAGCAACTTCTGTTAACTAATTATCCATCTCTAAGATGGAAATATTGCCCTCATTTCACACAGCTATGGATTTCTTGGAGAATATTTGCCTTTCTAGTTCTGACAGTAAATTAGGATTAACATGTCCCTTAATGAAGTGGGTCTCACTGCCAAGAGAGTTCTTATTCTCACTTGTTCATGCAACCAAAAATGAATGCAAAAACCCAGCAAACATAATATACCATTTCCAGTCCTCCTTCCCAGATATGCCTTTATTCCTCTGTTAGAAAGCAACCACACATACAATTAGTTCACATTTGTCATAAGTGGGAGGGGTGGAATCTCCAGTATAGAGAGAAATCAGCACTTGGGGATAGGCACAGAAACCTACTGATGAAGATTTTTTAGCTACAAATGGGGAAAATTATTACTTTTGTAGTACCTCATGCATTTTTAGTTTTTCTGCCCATATTCATGTATACTCTTCAATTACAACGTATGCCAGATGACATGTGTTCTATTACACACAATGATAGCAAAGTTTCTCAGTAGGATTTTCACAGGAATGAAGTGTAAATGGATAGCTGAAGAAGTACTTCATTTCTGAAGGTGATAACAAGAAGACAGAAATATCATTTGCTTGGACTTCAATCACTCGTCTGGTTTCTGTAGGTTTTGCAGCCTAGGTACAAACTGGACTCTTTCTTTCATTCTAACTTGCCTGCCCTCACCTGAAGTACAGAAATAAACAACTAATTGTTTTGTAACTTGTACCAAAACAGTTTCCTACCTAAGGTAGATGGAATTTTAATATCAACTCAGAATTTAAAAGTGGCCTATGCTGATAAAGAGTGTAATTTTCACTATTATGTATGTTTCTTACAGCGGAAGGAGACAGCAAATTTAATTATAGCATAATTGGATAGAAAATGATGCTTAGCCTGACAGAAATGTGAGACATAGGAACAGGACTTTGCTTCTTTAGCAATAGCTTCTGCAAGTCATTTAGGGTTCCCTTCAAACTAAAAGAAATGGCTAAACATAAAATTACATCCTCTCTCACTTAATTACTATTGGAATTCAGGCAAGATGGTAACAAGTAATTGGGAAGTTATCAATTACAGTATTAGCACACTTGTGACCAGTGAGATCTCACAGATAACTAAATGTGTGGAGTTTAAACTTGTGCAGTTAGTTAGTCATAAAGTACAAAAAAATGACTAAAATATGTATGTCTGGCACCAGTGAGCTTCATAGCAGTAACCTGTAAAGTATTTAAGTGCAAATTTAATTTATAGGTCGAATTTTAACATCAGCAAGAACTGTCAGTGGTCAAGAGGTAAAACAGATATATTTGATCCCTTGCCATTACAGGTCAGACTTCTCAATTACACACAGAACATGCAAAGAAAGAGAAGGGGAAGTAATGTTGTAGTCTTTTCTTTCCAAATAATTACTTTAAAAGTAAGGACAAAGCTTCATGATCAAAGCAGAAGGATTTGATTATGTATTTTCAATGGAAAGACCACTTTAATTTGAGTGTAAGCATATTCAGCATAGAAGAGAAACAAGAGTTTGTACCTATGAAAACTTGAAACAAACAGAACCTAAATGTACAGGACAGATTCCAACTTACTTTCAGTGGGCAGTGCTTTTGGTGCCAGTTGGTACGACACTTCCTTGGACACAGAGGTCTTTTCTCTTTGTGCTTGAGGACCTCCCAAACCACATCTCTCATTTCCCTGATAGGTTTTCAGGTGAGCACTGGATATGGCAGCTCAAAAACCTTCCTCTTGAAGTTGTTCAACTCTATAATAATTTTCATCTTGACCAAAAAAATAAGCATAAGAAATAGGAGTGCTGGGTTCTGACATAATGCAATAAGCATCTCTTACATGCATTACTAATCTAAGAAAGGCCTTACATATTGATAGAAATCCCTTAGAATAGCATAAAAAATTCAGGTTCTTATGCACAAGGTGTGAGCCAAATGTCGAATTATTAATGAGCATACATGAAAAACATCTCTGAACAGCTGTGTAACCTAAAGGTAGAAAGAACTTGCCTACAGAGTTTAGTCAGCTTTAGAAACAAGTTGCAGCTCTGTCTAGACTCTCAGAATCATGGCTATGGACTTAAGTATCCAAGGTCTCTCACAGATCTCAGGCTTCTGTAGACCACTTTATTATTAGAGGCATCACAATTCCAGCATTTACAGAAAGAGAGAGAAGACCAGTAGCACCATTATTCACATACATAATGTAGTGCCTGCAGGACTGTGGTCAGTCATGGTTAGATAGACAACAGTCAATAAAGACCTATGCAAAATAGTATTAACAGAACTTTACTCTTATTATTTAGGATTATTTTATTATTATTGGAAATTATTATTAAACCTTAAAAAAAGTAATTGCTCCTTCTTATATTAACATCAAAAGCAAAATGTCTGTAACTTCTTTCGTGCTAATGTAAAGAAAAACAAGTTCTAGTACTCAAGGGAGGATGGAATGCAGGCTTTTATGTCCCCAGACACAGTAATTTAGTAATTTTAAATTTATTCACATAAATGATTCTATTTGCTTTGTTTGTGCATACATATTTGAATAAACTTGTCATAGTTCGACAATTTGAAAAATATAATACTGGTTTCCTTCTATTTAAAACATGTCTCTTCAGATCTGCGACAATATTGACGTTCTTTAGAAGACAAAATACAACATATTTATTACATTTTGGGAAAAGTTAAAAATTTTCTTCTGTTCCAAACAGAAATGGACAGCTTGGCTGCAGGTGTTATTCCTGCAAGTGCTCTGCGTAGCCTTGTGACGCAGTAAATATCTGTTGCCATTGCTAGCAACTGGCCACAGCATTTGTGATAAGCTGAAAACACAAGTTCCAAAACTTGTTAGGTTCTGTTTGGATCCATCTTTGTCTACCTTAAGCTTCATTTTAATTAATCTAGCTGCACTTATCTAACAGTCAGGTGACTATTGTGTATTTTGGTTCAGCTTTTGCTTAGCTTTGTACAACTTCTTGTGATATAAAACTTACACATATCTCTGTACCTAGCAGACAGTAAAAATGAGTCATTCTTATAGCCCTAGAAAAAAATATTGCTCCCCAAAGGACCACAGCCATGGGAGTTTGGTAAAACCAGCACTAGCAACAACAACAATTGTCCAACACATGTGAAACACGCTTTATAAGGTAAATTCAAACATAACCTTGCAGACCCCTGACAAAAGAGCAAGGCAAAGAGTTGAACTTGCACTTTGCTGATCTGCTCCTTGCTTTGCTGCCTCAGCCTTTTCCCTCATCACTGTGGACTTCTTCAGTGATCAGGTCTGCTACCTGAACCTGGTCAATGTTGTTGGACATGCTCTGCTCCTCTTGCCTGGGCACTCTGTGACAGCATCCCTGGTTGGTAAGGACACCACCTCTCTGTCACCTCTACCTCATCTTGCCTTCCCTTATCAAGCAGACCAGTCTTGCTGCTTCCCAACAAAAACAACATCAAACACTGGCTCTTGCTGCCTGTGGATGTATAAATCAATTAAAAAAAAAAATATGTAATTGTGCCTGCATAAACAGTTGGTGCTTTCTCCTGGGCATACAAAACTCAAAGGAGCTACATGTAAGAACAGAATGCTTTACACTGTGACATCCTTCCTGCTTAGACTGCTGATCAAACTAGTTTTTAAATAATCCTTCTGACTGGCCTGAAGTATAAGGACAATAATCCCTATCCCTTACATAATGCTTTTAATTTGTCAAACTATTGTAATAAATGTAACAACTGAAACTGATCCTCCAGGTACCTTTGCAAATTAACAATTAACAATCCTTCATACTTCTATTGTGTCTGACATCTGAAGTTCTTGAAGTATTTTATGTACTTGATGGATAAAGACTCATACAGTTTCTCTGTATAAAGCCTTACAGGGCAAAGTGAGTTTTAGAGCACTAAAATTTTTAGAAAAAACAGCAGTCTCCTTTGCATGGCAAAGGGAGATCTTCATGAATCTCTTTTCAGGTGTCAAACTCTACAACACATAGGACTCGAATGCTGTCACCTTTTGCAGGAGAACAAGATGAAGAACAGAAAGATGAAAATAGCTGATATCTGAAAAATAATCTTCCCATTGAATCTGGAGAGGCCAGGGACACTGTTCCTGTCTCCTCATCGGTCCCTCCCCATGAGGTCTCAGAGGACTGTGAAGGGTCAAGAGTCCCCGTGCTGCAGGATATTATCATGCAAAAAAACCCACATTTTCTCTCTTCCTGGCTGTGCTTTTACCATCAACATGATATTGGGTAAGTTTCTCTAGCTCCTGTAATTTTTCCCCTTATTTAAAATGATGTAATGTATGTAGACTTTTGGCACATATTGAAACGTCCTTGAATAACACCGGTTTAAGAAATGCTTAAATAAAATATGCTGCATAATTTACACTTCCTGATTCAAAATGGCAAAATATAACTGTGGTAACCAATTTGTGGGGAATATTGTACTGCTTAAAAGCAAATACAGAACATGCAGGAAACCTCTGAATTTAAAGACACAGCTGGCAAGATGCCAAAAAATCACCCTTCTCTTGTAAAACAATAAACCACTTGTGTTGGTGTAAGACATTATAATAGACCAAACCTCAAATATGGACTTTTCTTGGAGATGCTGTGCAGCATGGTGATGTACCAGAGTCCCTGCTGATAATGTGGCAAGCCCACAGATGGTTTTGCTTATGCAATCCAATTCTAAACACTAACAACAAAAGAAGACTATAAAACCTTTTCCCATGCAGTTAAATTCTTTAGGGCAGTTTAATCAAACCATTTGAAACTTCCCAGGCTTGACGTATCGCTGAGATGGTACAACATGCCTCATTACACTGTGACACTGTGTCAGCAGCACAGATTGCCACCAGCACTTTCCCTTGCTTCCAAAGTACAGTACTGCAGCTCAGTGGCACTGCTTACTTTCTGGGAATTCAGGAAGAAAAAGAAAGCAAAGTCACCAGAAGCAGTGAAAGTGGTGGTTTCTCTCCTCTCCTTGGTAACACAGTACAAAAGGTAAGCAGGTGTCCTGAAATTGCATGTTCCTCTCAACAGCCTTGGTTTCATAAATAAGTGTTTGTTTTTTGTAATATATTTGCATAAGCCTACCTACCTGGGAGCCTGTTGAGCAGTAGTATTATAATTTCAGAAGCGCTAGGAAGCAGCTGGAGGTTTATCTCTGTCTGCTCCATTCCATTTTGAGAACAAGCTGGTAGCAGAGGGGATGCTATGGGAAGATACAGGTGATGCTGTGAGGCTTGCGGAACCTGGGACCTCCCATCTACTTGTATCTGAGAACAGTGAGATGTGGCACTTTTGGGAACTCATCCACCATGCACTGGTTAAGGAAGACACTCATTACAAGCATGTGAATAACCAGTGTAATTACATTTTAAATAAGGCATGAGAAAATAAACAAACAAACAAACATACAACCAAACTTACAAACAAACTATAATTACTTTTGTAAGACTCCATGCTACTACCAGGAGTCCTTGTTCTTCAATATACGGTCAGCAAAGCTTGAGCTAGGGCCCATTTTAAACAGTGTCCCAATTAGACACTTGAAGCTTAGAAGGTGCTTGAGTATCTTGCTGAGCAGGGTTTAAATCACCAGGTCCTCTGGTTAACTGACAGGGATGTGACCCAGCTACAACAATCTGAAAGCCCTTTGGTGTCATTAAGTCTGGGAAGTGAATTACTCTAATGTCCAACCTCACATCTGGCCACACCTGCATGCTGTGTACAAAAAAGGTCTCAAATACTGGCAGAGGCCTCCAGGAGTATGTAACAGTGGCAGCAAGTATATGTACAGAGTTTGTTAGAGAGTCAATTATCACAGTCTATTCATGTTAGCAAGAATGTATATGGATAATACCGGCACACATGTATGTACCAAGGTTCCTTCAGAAGTTCTGAGTGCCCTTTCAACCAAAGTCAGAGGAGTCCCAAGGAATTCAGGAGTTCTCTTTGCACTTGGCTTCTTTTTTGAGTGCTGAATCCCTTTTATGCTGCAATGAAAGTATATTCTTGGCTGATTTTGTCCCCTGCCAAATCTCCTTTTCTTTCCACTGTCAAATTTTCCAATGCCTTTGTGAGCTTCAATGGGCTATTCCTTGCTTCTCCCTGCCAAGATCAAGCATTAACACCTATGCTTTGTCTTTGTATTTTTTTTTTCACTTGGAAAAGTTTCCATTTCCAAAGCCAAAAATAAATATATACTTGCTGTTATTATTAGCAGGCCTGATACATACAAACATAGAGTTGAAAATACATACCTAAGGACTGAAAATTATCTAACAATATCATTTTGGTACCATTAGTTGTTGAATGGTATAAATTAATTTATTTTATTCTATGTGATTCCTTGTCATGAAAAGAAAATGCTCAGTGACTTAGGGCAGACTTAGAAATCTGTTCTTAATGATGTTGGAAACATTGCAAATGCATGAATTAAAAAACAGCTTTACACTTTAAAGAAAGCATTTGATTTTATTAGCCTGGGGCATTAGAAGACATAAAAAGAGTGTAGTGAAGTTGTTCCCGCACCTCTTTTTTTTTTTTTTTTTTTTTTGTCAGGAACTGAAATGCAACGTATATACTTCTAGCATACATTTATCTCTTCTTCCTGTCAAGTCTTTAAAGGAATGCTTGACCTAAATGTCAAAAACTTGGCTATAATTTTTAACTGAAAGACCATATGCTTACAAATATCTGAAGGGTGGATGTCAAGAGGATGGGATCAGACTCTTTTCAGTGGTGCCCAACAATAAGATGAGGGGCAACATGCACAGACTGGAGCATAGGAGGCTCCATCTGAACACGAAGAGAAACTTCTTTACTTTGAGGTGCCAGAGTCCTGGAACAGGCTGCCCAGAGGGGATATGGAGTCTCCTTCTCTGGAGTCATTCAAACCCACTTGGACACATTCCTGTGCGATCTGCTCTGGGTGAACCTGCTTTAGCAGGTGGGCTGGACTGGATGATCCCAGATATCTCTTCCAACCCAACCAGTCTGTGATTCTGTGATTCCATGACCAAATAGGAATTATATTTCTAAGATGGTATTTCTCAACTTTTTGTATAGAGAAAGAAAAAGACAAAACCAACATGCATTGAAATCAGTTGGAAGAAAATTCAGATGAGAATATGAACATGAGAGAATCTAATTTGATTCATGGATACAGAGGTACTGCTGCATTGGAGGTCAGTGCCTGAGTACTTCTAAAAAGAGTTCAAAGAGTGAAGTGGCTGCCTGTTGCTAACTTGTGAAAGATTGAAAAGAGAAAAGAGAAGTTTTGTATAGGTGTGTGTGCATTCACACTGAATTCTGGATCCAGTGTGTGTCTTAACTGACGCCACTGTTGGGAATGGAGATAGAAATGAGTGTAATTTGGGTTGGATATAATGCTCCAGATGACCACGCTCAGGGCTCTAAACAACCCTAGTGTCTATTACCCACAGACAAAGAGGTAAAGGCTGATTGCAGATTCAACGGCTCTGTCACTCACTACATGACTTTTTAAGCAGGCTTTCTCATGGTTGAGATCTACTCACATTTTCCCATTTCTTCAGTAGACACATTTTGATGGATCTGTTTAGCTCATTCAGGTTTTGCAAGATGAAATGCCTTAGAATTTATTGTCCTGTTGCTTTTCTGCTTGCAGTGGAGTTCACCCCTTGCCACGTCACTTACACTAGTCTTATTTTCAGTTCATTCTTCCTTCACCTTTCTATTACACTATCCTTTTTATACTCTTCAAATATTGTTACATCTTTAAAGCTCATTTTTATAATTCAAGTATACAGTGTGTTCATTAAACCATTCTCCAATGTCAAATTCATGTAGTATACATGAACCTCTCATTATAAGATAACACTCACTAAAAAAGCCCAAAAAACCAAACACCACAAACCAAAACAAAATCACAAACCACAACAACAAACTTTGTACCTTAAACCAACTAAAATATATATTTTTTTTGGAGGGGTGAGGTTGTGGTTGTTGTTGATTTCCCTAGAGTAAGTGGCCCAATGAAGTTAAAACTCTTTTGTCTGCTGGAATCAAAATAAAAAGTGAGCTACTTGAAATCTGCTGTGAACCGCTTTTTTAATTTCTTCTGTTTTCCCCCAACATGTTTTTAGATATAAGTTATTTATATTTATGACTCAAAACTAAATTATCAAGCATTTTAACTTGCATTTTCATTAATTTATTGCATTCCCAACTTCAGAACTTACAGGGGCAGGCTGTTTTAGTTTTAAAAATAATGTTTAAAATCTTAATTATGCTTAAAACAAATTTGGCACACTGTGAAATAGAGAAAAATATATCACATTGTTGTCTGTATAAATTCAGTAGAAAATGAAAAAGTACAACTGGGAAGACCTTTCATGCTGTAGAAAAGTCAATTCTAATATCTAGAAAGGTTTTTCAGATACTTCCAAGTGCATTGTTCCAAGATAGTTAAACATTCTTCAGGGACACATCTAATTTTCTCTGTGTTCAGAGTTGGCAAAATAAACCATGTCCTCCAATTCTGAAGCTCTTTGAGGGAAGGTAATTGAAAGCTTTTGTCACTCAGTCTACAAAATCAGATGAAGACCTGTCTATATCTTATTTTACAACATTATGAAAAAATAAGGTGGACAAATAGCTGGAAGTAAATCTGTTCTTTTTATATGCAGATTAAATGGTATCTCTCAAATTCAACCTTTGATTTAGCATTTACAAGTGATGACAGTTTCAAATTTTGGAGCAATTTATTTCAATCACTTTTTATTTTTTAAATATTCCTTAGGCAATTTCTCTTTTGTCTAAAAATATTCAAGGATACAACAGTGAATTATTTGTATTTCAGCTGTGTAGAACTTGACAACTACGTGGACTATTTACTGCCATATGCATGATATGAGGTGTTGGCAACCACAGAAAACAGGTGAGTATTTTTTTCAGGAAGAACTTTCATTTAGTTTTAACCAATGGATAGATTACTAAATTCTGCTCTGCAAAGGTTTGATTGCTTCATTGTCTTCTTTACACATGATGTAAACAAATGAAATAGAGAATGCTCCACAAAGCAGAGGAAAAGTGTCTGCAATAGCGACAAAGTAAGAGAAAAATTGTCTTCCTATGTAAAATTTGTTGGGCTGACAGAGTAATCTCCTTTCATACACAGATGTTTACTCCCTGATACAAGTCCAGCTAGAGAAGAGTTTCCACTCCAACAAGATGACTTAAAATATCTGTATATTTCTATAATAACTGATGCTATCAAAATGCATTGTTTGCCTCTTTTACTGAAGATCAGCATTAAAAAAATAGAGATAAAATAGACATACAAACAATAGAGTACACTGGAAAATACTAGGAGTAGCTACTCTGTTCTGATCAGATTTAAGAATTCCACCTTGATGTGGGACATAGGTGAAAATGGTAGAAAGGAGAAGTATGGAATTAAAAAAAAGATAGGTGTGATACCTTTTTAGTATATTATTGTTTGGTAAAAACACTATTAATTTTATGTCAAAGTATTCCAATATTCAATAGTTTCAAAGAATCTTAGAATCTTTCACAGAAAATGAAAGCTAAATGAAAGGAAATCATAATTTTAAAATGTTTTTACAATGAATTATATAGCATCATATGTATTTTCCAGCTATCATTACAAAGTATCATATCATAGTTAAAAGAAATTAAGTCAAGAAAAGATTAACGACATACAGAAGGGAAAAGAAGGAAAAAAGAAAATCTGGTCAGACCAACTAAAACAAAAATATGCAGTGTAGATTTTAAAATCACATATAAAAATCTGCATAAACACAACCCCCCAAAACCAACCAACCAAACCAACCCAAAATTTAGACTCTGTTAAAGCAGAAATTTTTGCCAAAATTCCATTGTCTATGAAGTGCATTTTGTCATGCAAATTCAGTGACTTCTATGTATTATATGGGACTTTTCTGACTCTGGGGTCAGGAATCCACCTAACTTGCAGTTGTTATGACATAATAACCCTAGTCTAATAATTAGTTGATTTTTTGGTATGAAAAGAAGATAAATTTTCAGGATCTGGTGATCTATTTTAGGATGAGGTGAATTTTACTTGTTTTTCTTCACGGAATAAAAGCAGAGCCTAAGTAACTGGGTCAGATGTACACAGCTCTACTCCTGCAGGTCCTTCTTCTGTTTGTATGAAGCACATCAGGGCATAGCAACACTTACCCCTGGGACAAAGTACAGATGTGTGTGTATGTGAAAAGCAAGACTAAAACAGTCTGGTCAGAGCAGGGAGCAGATCATTGTAAACCTAATTTTAACTTTAAGATCACACACTAACACGTAGCAGAGAATATAAAGAAAGAACAGGGGTATTACTGACTCTACAGCTGAGGTAACTCTCTTTTGATTCCTTCAGATTTAGATATAATTCCAGGTGAGTATGTCTTGTACCCAAGCACAGTCTGGATAACACAGGCATATCATGATGGTAGAAGTCCCATGACACAACTCAGGCAGTCCACACACAGATAACTGAGAGCTGGATGTGTTTTATTTTTCAATATGAGTACGTACATAACTCCAGCTAACGGTGGTGAACTGTAGTAGGCACTGCAGTAGTAGTCAAATTAAGATCGTTTCTCCTTAAGGTTACTTATTACTTATTCCAGTACATACACCAGTCTGAAATATATGCAAATGTGGCTGAGAGTCACTAGGGACTGTTTTGTTAGAAGCGATAATCAACCTGAGCATTACAAACATGCTGCAGGCTAAGCAAGTTGGCCTATAGTACTACAAGAACTACTCTGCTTTGAAATTCCCCATAATCGTTGGCAATGTATCTGTGTCACAGATATGAAGCAGAAGAAGGATATAACGAAGCCAAGTTGAGCATGTAAAGAATCATATGGGAGATGGGAATGAGGAACCACTTCTGTACAGTGAATGGTGATTTCTGCTTTCAAACCAGATGTTTTACTGACAAGACCTTCAGATGTTGCATGAATATTTCAGTGCAAAATAAGCCCAAGCTACAAATTAATGAGTTCTTTTTTTTTTATTATTATTATTATTTTTTTCAGAGCCATTTAGATATGCTATTACAGCTAACAATATTCTCACTTTCAGACATAACTATTTTATTTGGATAAAATAGAATACCTTATTCAGCCCAGAAAAAAAATCTCGCTTAAAAAATGGATTGAAATGCACAGAAATATGTGTAAGCATTTGTAACAAAGACTATTAGATGTATAGTCTGTCAGATGGAAATAACACGGCTCAACAAATCCAGGACAAACTAATGATATCCACAGAGTAATATGGTCTGAAGATGCAAGCCTTTCTCATCTGAGCAGTTTCTTCACTGCATAAACATATTCCATTGAATATCTTTTGTTCTCGTAAGAAAACAAACAAAAAATTGCCAATGCCTCTTTAATGAATCAAATTGTATGTTCCAGCTGAATGTCTGGATCTAAAATCCTAAGCTATGATAAGGCCTAACTCTCCGAAGGCAGATGTTAGAACTGTAGATTTCTACCTTCTGGTGTATATTGCAAAAGTTATCTTTATTTCTGAGAAAGGAAGTGGTAATTCTGGTCCACTGAAATCACAGATATTTTTGTCTTGGACATGTCTGATGCAGTATTTGACACAAGAGATTAAATTTTAACATGTTTTTGTGTACAATTAATTTTGAATAATGTGTCTTATGACTATCTGGTTCAAATAGATGCTTAAATAAAAAAAAATTGTCCTGATTAAAACGAATGCAGTAATCACTGTCCATCAACTATAATGCATTGCTTCCTTCATGTAATGTATTTGTATAGTGTATTGATAAAAGCTTTCAGATAGCTTTGTGGAAATTGCACTATCTTACCTTTTTATGTACTATACATGCATTAGTAAGCTGCACTGGGAAGATACTTTCTATAAATTAACAAGTTTGTCTATGAATCTTAATGGAAAGTAACAGCTAAATTTAATAGTGAAGTTACCTATATTGTGTCTTTTTCTCTACTGCTACTTCTATTTATGTAGTACATTGAAGGAAAACCAATTTTCATTGCCTTTACAGTGTGACCTTTTAATAATGAGCCAAGACAAATCAAGTTACTATGATGTGATCACCAAGAAGCAAAGGTAATAACAAAAATCCTTGCTGTACTAAACCAGTGCAGATTTACCTCCCTCTCCTGATACAGGACATCAAACATGTTATTCAAGAATCTTATTCCTGACAGATGCAACACTAACCATTCAAGGTTTAGCTGTGCAGGACTGACCGCAAATCTCCTTTCAAAGCTGGTATTATTATTACTGTTGCTGTTGTTCTTACATAGAAACTTGGGACAAAAGACTGGGGACAAAATTCCCAATGGAGACCATTACATATCCAGACATATGGACTATTGAGGGTTGTCTAAGTCCTGTCATCTTCTCACAATATAATGTGACAATGTTGCCTCTCCCTGTTTAACCTTCCATTTCTCAATTTGGGTTGGCTTTTCAAATCCTGACTAATTAGAAGATTTCAGTTCCTTGTGACATCGGATCCTCATGTCGAGCTTGTAATTACAAGGACTCTAGTGTTCTATTAACTGTGGATTTTTGCTTCTTAGATTTGTGGGTTAATTGGTAATATCTGCATTCCACATTTTTTTCAACATGTTTTTCATTACAGTAACTTACCACATATGCAGAACAGCCAAAATTAACCATTTATCAGCTTATTATTTCTTCAGCAAGCTTCTGTGAAGATCTGTTTGCCACTCTTGGTTATGTTGGGTAAAGGGAAGAACAGGAAAATACCATAAAAGGTATTTATCTTTTGATAAAAGATATGCTCATGTCTTTTTGGCATTAGGCTAATCAGATAATTTAGATTTTTTTTTTTATGGTTCTATTTGTTTTACATTTTTACATAATTGAGCTCACATTACTAAGCTTTTCTTTCCAGCTGTTACAACTATACATTATAATCACTATCTTCAAATTGAGCCACACACTTTCATGTTATCTTGAAAACTGAGGGTGTAAGAAAAATCAAAAGTCATGATAAAACTTCAAGACTGAGAAATATAGTACTGAAGAAACACAAACAAACACATAATTTATCTTCCTCAGTGCAGGTATTATTTTGAATTGTGAAACTTTTCTTATAATCTGAGTGGTTTGCATTCTCTGATGAATGGCTTTTTGTAACTCCCTGCCACAGCTGCTATCTTTGAAATAAGGTAATTTTCCCTAATTGTATATATCATGACTGTTTCATACAAGTCCTTTGGGGCAGGATATGCTTTTCCATGTTGCCTAGTATAGCATAGCCTAGTATAATCTAATATAATACCACTCTGTAGGTGGTCTCATCTTATTACTTATAATGGGTTTGAAATTCACCTTTCACTAGCTACTTCTTCAAGTTTAAGAAGCTGGGCACTTGTATTAACAATCGAAAACTTAGAAGAGGGTGTAATACGATAGATAATGTGTGTCTAGATATTTTCTATGAGCCAAATTGCTCATTCAGTACAAGATGGTTTGAAAAATTGACATTGATAACTAGGAAGTTCCTCACAAGGCTACACCTTTTGGTTTTTTATTATTATTATTTTTAAATGCACACTTAGTCCTCCAGCTGGAGATAGCTAGAGGTGAAATTTAACTACAGAAAGTTCAGGTGTTATGCACATAGCTCAAAACATGACTGCAAGATACTCAGAAATTACAGCATTAGATCTGGAATAGACAAAAGCAGAATTTGGAAAGTGTATGCTATAGTTAAGGAATGGATTTTCAATTTTTCCTTATGTTAACAGAGGAGAATAAAATTATTCAGATAAAAGAAAATTATAACTGCTGACTAAATTCTTCTTTGTAATACGTACCAAAATGCTACATAATCTCAGAGAAAACTCAGTTTTCTGTGTCTAAGTAATTGATTTATTGCTTTTTTAAACTCTATCAATTGTTCTTTCTAATATGTTCATAATCTGCGAACTCTGGTGCAAAGAAATGTACTGTCTTTGAGAACTCTGATGTTTTAGTTCAAGCTAAGCCAAAACTAAATAATTACTGCTTAGGCACCCAAAATAGTCTCACAAGGCTTTGCACAACCACTGCTTTTCTGTCCACTCCCAAACAACCTTTAATCATGAAGTGTACTGCTTTGGGTTATTAATAAGAAACTTAACCACCTAAAAATTAGAAAAATTAACTTTTTAGAGAAAAGTTACTCTCTGGCATACCAAACTACAAGCCTTTTTAGGTAAACTACCCATGTTTCTGTATATCTAAATATATAGGAATAGTCAAAAGGGTCATGATTTGAAGACTCTGTATGTGACAGGAACAAGGCAAAGGTACTATATAGTCTAAATTGACCTCAAATTTTTTAATATCGGTTTCAAGTCTGTGGTTCAAATGATGCCTGCAAAGAGAGAAGAAATATAAACAGAGCAGAGAAAAATCACAAGGGAACTCAGCACGACCTGAAAGAAACAATTATAGGTGATGGAGATACAAAACCCAGACACAAAAGGCCATGCAACCAAGAAATATTGTATATTTAATATATTTAATATTGTCCTGGAAGAAGGAAGACTATATGTGCTTTTCTACAACCTAAGCAACATAAAACAGTAAAAAACCACTTCCTAGATATGCTTATTTTCTTTATCTCCTTGAATTGGATATATTACGGATATGATTTCCATGCATCCAATTCTCTTTCTTTTAATTGAACACAAATTAACATCTCCATTTGAATATGTCATCCGTGGAAAGATTTGCCTCTCTGGAGTGACAGCAAAAAGACATGGCTAGAATTAGTTAAAAACTAGGAGCCTAACTAATATATGTGTGTGTGTATATTTAAATCTGCATTCCAAGGACAGCTGCTGTTATTCAGGACATTTCACTTACGAGCAAAATATTAAATTAGATTAGCTTACAGAACCCATAAACATATTATGTCAGTGTGTTATAGGAAAGATAATAGAAGTAATAACAAATAGAATTTAGAATCACATTTTAATTAGTCATACGAACAGTTTAACACAGAAATACTGACAAAGCAGAACTAACAGTGTAATGAAGCTGCTTAAAAGTGTAGATAGGAGTTATCCTTGTAATATAAATGTAATATTTAATAAGAATTTTCACTTAAAATAATGATTTCACTAAATCACTGTAACTAGTAAAGGGCCAAATGAGAAGTATGCCCTGTTTGACTTTACCAAGGAGAACAAAGACCTTTTTTTCTTCCATATGAATCTTACTACAAAAAAAATATGCAATCCACACATAAAAGCTTTGTATTTCTTAGAATATCTGATTTGCAGTTCACATGAAGAGGAGGAGTTAAGAAGAGAGGTGTCAAGTTTGTCTCCCCTGGATAACTCCTCTGTTTTTTAATTTGAATTTTATTAATGATTAGTCTTTCTGAATTTGTCATCTGACAACTGTATTTTCTGCCAAAATTGTTATTAACTACCTAACCTAGTCAATGTCCAAACAAAATCCAGCAAATAATTCATTGTCACATTCAATTCTTACCACCCAACACAGAAACCAAAAGCAAAGACCCAGCATTTTACAAAACAGTAACTGAAGTCCTTGAAGCACCTACTTATACTGGTCAAATGGCTCAAATAGATGAAATGTAAAATAATTTATTGGTACACTAAATGTTTCCTGAAGCAGCTATATTTCTGTACCACACTGGAACATCCATGTTGCATAACCATATATTGTAACAGAAGTTTTTTCATTAATTAATATAGTTGAGTTTCTGTGTAATAGTGATCCATACATAACTAAACCAAACATCCTCAGTGAATGAGTCATATAAAAATAAACACTGTGAATAAAATGTGAGGATTAAAATAAGAAAATATGAAAAAAATATAATAAAAGTAAAAACTTACAAAAACTAGAGATTCTATCTTTTTAATACACCTACATTGACAGCCCCAGCTACCACACTGGGTATTTCTGAATGCATTTTAAGACAGAAAATATTGCAATTCTCTTTGTACAGATGAGTCACTGTGGCAAAACTTCTCAGTGATTTTCTCAGGATCATATAGGTAAAAGCTACACAACAAGTAAATGCTGGTCAAGCTAATATTTTATCCACTAAACCTTCCTTTCCTTCTTAAATAATAATAAACATTTTTAAAAATTGAAAAGAAAGAAAGACGAAAATGTATATCTAAATGGGTAAGACTGAAGAGGTTAGCTGAACATGGTTTTCAAAGAAGTGAGTATTTATTTTTTATTAAATCCTGCAGCTAAACAAATGGTAGATGAAACATACTCTGGAAACATGGTCTAAGAGGGATTTTAAAAAGTCAAAGACACAATAATAGGTTATTAGAACTCATTGTCACAATATAGCATTCAGAACAAGAGCTTAGCAGGAATTAAAAAAAGGATTAAACCTTTATAAGGATAATGAGAACATCCATACTTACTTTACATAGGGTATAAAATAATATTTTTAAAAAGAAATACAGGCATTCTTCAGGGCATAAGTGAACCATGAACTTAGGAAGTTAGGAAGAAACTTCATCTATAGAAAAAAAATATTGTCCAACTTGTAACTTCCTTTGAAGAAACGTGTCGAGTGTGACATTAGAAACTGAAAAACATAGCAGAAGAACTATTGCTCAAATTAATTTTGGCAGTTTCTATTCTTAAACCATGTGTGTTATATACATTTTACTATAGCCGTTTGAATATTGGCATACTTTCTTTCTACTGGTATAACCAGGATCTCACAGAATTTCCTAAAAACAAATAGAAGGAAACAGAAGTTTATGTTCAGAGTAGTTGAAAACTAGATTTAATTTCACTGACAGAAGAAAGATCAAAATCTCATTAGCCTTTTCATTGTTTGAGTTGCAGCTGTTGGCTAGCTCATTTATATGCACTTCTTGCCTAAATACTTAGACCTGAATTTAAAGAAGTTGTAGGTGCATATCAAAAGCAGAATGATGACAACAATGATTCCTCTCCTCTCCTCTCCTCTCCTCTCCTCTCCTCTCCTCTCCTCTCCTCTCCTCTCCTCTCCTCTCCTCTCCTCTCCTCTCCTCTCCTCTCCTCTCCTCTCCTCTCCTCTCCTCTCCTCTCCTCTCCTCTCCTCTCCTCTCCTCTCCTCTCCTCTCCTCTCCTCTCCTCTCCTCTCCTCTCCTCTCCTCTCCTCTCCTCTCCTCTCCTCTCCTCTCCTCTCCTCTCTCTCCTCTCCTCTCCAACACAGAGAAGACGTATTTCATAAACTGGTGTTTTCTTGGGTATTTTCCCATCATTTAGGGCACAAAACTTCACTTGTGAGTGGCCTGGCAGGACATTTTTAGCTCAGGGTTTGCTGTGTAGAATATTTTCAGTCTGATCAAATCTCTGAAAAACTTGAAATGTCAAAAGACTCTAGGGTTTCCCTGTGAATGGGAAAGAGCAGTGAAATGCACTTTGTGGGTACAACTGCATTGACAAAAGATGACTCCTCAGTGCATTGTTGGGTCTAATTCCCTACTGTGTCCATTAAACACAAATGTTGCTTCATTCCCAACCTTCTTTTGTGAGGAGTCCATTTGCTCTGATTAAAAAAAAAAAAAAAAAAAAAAGTGAGCAGAAATTCTGGGTGTAGTTCACTCTAGGAACTGCTCATATGAGCTACTAGGGAGGACTCTACACCTCATTTGGCTATATTGGTTCTCCTCCAATGTACGCCAACACTACGCAGGATTTTTACACTTACTATTTCAGGCACTCAAAACTGAAAAAAAAAGAAAAAAGAAGTTATTTCTTAGAATCACAAGGACAACATATGACAACATATGACAACATATGACAACATATGGGAGCTAAATGACATCTGAGTCAAATATTATGTGGTGTGAATATAGCCATTGTACTCAAAGGAGGGTGAGCATGTGTGGATGAAGAGTGAGAAGAAGCTATCCTGACCAAGCTGAAATGGACGATTTTTACAGTATGGATGCAGCACCTGTGATTTGTTAGGTTTTACTTCAGTCTTTCATTTATTCACATATGAAATTAAAATCTTTCTATAAACTCCGTATGGTTCAGAGATAGTGAACGGAATATGTTTAGTCACTACTGGCCACAACTATGATTAGTCATTCTTTATTACCATTGTAAAATTGTGCACTACCATCAAAATTGCTTCACTGCAAGTGTAAACCAAAAAGAAAGGTGATTTTTTTTTCTTCTACTTTTCTTCCATGCTTCTTTTTATACTCTAATAAATTTAAATTAAGAAACTGGCTGCCACAGGTTCTCACGAAGATCAGATATTACTGGTTTGAAAAAAAGCAAGTAGATGTCCTGGTTTTGTTAAAAACATGACCCATTCTCTTTTAGTGATTTTGCTTTCAGCTAAGTTTCTAGGTGACTGTAGTTCTCTGAGTTTTAGCCTGCATATTTTTTCCTTGGATGGTGTACTTGGTGCTAATAAGAAGACCAATGGAATGCTGAAGAAGCTCATGTTTAGATTTATTACTATGGTAGCCAAGAAAGACTGGTAAGTTTTCCCAAGTTCGGTCATGAGAGGAGTGTGTTTGAGGAGGGGTGGATGGAACAGGTGACTAGAACTGACCAACTGAGGATCAACTGAGTATCCCATAATCGTCATACCCCCTATATAAGAGGGTCATCACGAGGGTCACGCTCTCTTGGACCATGGCCAGCATCTAGAGAGGACCCTGCCTGTCTGCCTGTGATCTACAGGCCTCAGGTCCTGCATCCCTGCAACCAGTTTCTGCTTTGCTGTGAAGTCCCACCCATAATTTCCAGGGGCCTGAGCTGCACCTGCTGGAGCCGCCAGCTCCGCACACCCACCTCCACCACTGCTGGAGTGACACCAGCTCCATATCGAGCACTTAAGATTGGTTTTGTATATTTTATATATATATTCTCTCTACATTAGTAGCATTAGTAAAACACTTTAAAACTCTCCAACTTGAAATCTAAGTCTCTCTTCCTCCCCCCTTATCTTTCCCATCACCTTTCCGATCTGAAGGAATGGGTTGGCAGGAAGTGAGGGGGTAACAGGGACCGTCTGCCACAGTTTATTGCCACCTTGCCTTAAAATGTGACAGTAGACAATCCTAAGTCTGGTAGTACCTATTCAACAAGACAATTTGTATGCAACATCAGATTCAAGAAGGGCCTACCCTATTGTGTACAGTATTTACCACTACCAGAAGGATGATAGTTTGATCAGATCCTGTACAGCGGTTCTTATGCTCTGTTATAAACTATGACAACGTACTGTGAAGCTGTCCAAAGAAACTAATCAGTTCTACTTTTTTTATAGGTTTTGCTTCTGTAACTCCTAGTATTCCAGGCAAAAATGGATTTTATAGAAGTTATTTACATTTAGAGTAGCATGCAGTTCTTCACAAGAGTAAACTATCTCATTGACTCATAAATCAAGTAAAAAATTTTAAAAATCTCCATTTTGTAATCATGTTTGTAATAATCAGATTATGACTGGTCAAATTTTGATTGTTGTTTTTAATATCAGAAGCTGTTGATGCAGGGATTTTGTTTTTTTTAAAATAGCAACTACTATTTTGGTTTAGATTTGCTAGCTTAAAAAAATCACAAATCCATTTTCACAGTACATATAAAGCTCACTGTACAATTTCTAGCACAGCTAGGAGAAACTCAGTAGATAAGTAGAGAAAATTATTTTGAAACTAAGTCAGCATTTTTAAGGAATTTTATTTATAAAATGCAATTTTTTGCCTTCAGTAAATCCTTGAAAGTCTTTTTTTTTTTTTTTTCTAGTTAATTTTCTTCAGTATGCCTGGTGATGGAAATCGCTATTTCCAATATTTAAAGTAGTTTTATAGATGTTATATGAAAACCATAGTTAACTTTATTTCTCTGGTACCTTTTTTCATGAATGTTTTGGTACACAAGGAAATGTTTTATCACAAAAGCAAAACAGGATTACATTATAGGAGTTAAGCCCAGTCTTAAATTAAAATCAGGGAAGTAAATATGAACCAAACAACAGTTCAGTTATGACTATACTGCAAAATAACTATTGTTTTGTCTTAGAGGAAGCTAAAATACAAATTCTCCAGGAAGCAGTGGTCTAGAGAAGTCTGAAAAATGTGACTTTAACCTAATTTGGTATTCTTTTCCATTTTGGGGTCACAGTTTCTGAGAACACCATAGAGCTACTTTGAATGACACATGCCTGTACAGTGTCTGGGAGATACCGAGTCTACCTGGATGTGCCTGCAGATGGTGGCACAGCCAGTGGTTCACACCAACAGTACTTCCCCATAGAAAAAGAAAATCAGAAAAAGGTTTGTAGAATAAATTTTCAGTGTGATTTCACTGCTAAATTTGAACCTAGAATCCTTTGTTATAGCAAATGGTGACTGAATATGGGATCTGGTAGTTCTTTACTGTATGAAAGTTTCCATGGCTTCTTACAGCTGGAGGGACCGTATTTTTCTCTGAATAATGGAAAAACAAAGCACAAAGCCAGAGAGGCCTCTTGATGTGAGCACTGTGGGAGATGAATAGGCTGTATGTACTACTGTTGCTGCTGCTATTACTAATTTATTTAGCATTCAGACTAGAATGTAGCGAGATGACTTTTGTCACATCATTTTTTAGAGTCAGACACCAGAGAGATGGAAGTTAAACAAATTAAAAACCTGTTCATTGCCCCAGGCATGTTTTACTTTGTCATTTTGTTCAGTTCATTTCAGCATTTCACTTGTAATGGCTCACTTAGTTAAACTTGAACCTATGATTACTGTTACTACTTCTAATAAAGGTCTGTTTTGTGAGGGCTTCATTACTGTTGCCTCAGGATAAGACCTACTAATTTGTTTTATTACCACGATATATTTTATTTAGATTTTTCTCTTAAAAACTGCTGGCTGTGATGTTTGCAGTCGTCGTTTTCTACTCTAAACAGCTACTTTGCAGAGCTGGCATAGCCTACAGGACACCGTATATGGCGGGACTGTGGACTGATGAGTCAGATATACAAACAGATCCCATTTATTCCATAGGCTTGCTTCTTGACTTTGACAAAATAAAGTATTTTCCTCCTGTAAAATACAGACAGTAATACTGCATCTCCTGTTAGGGACTTAGATGCCTGCTGATGAACAGGGTTAGATAAAAGCAGCATATTTTCCAGCAGAGGTTATACATTGTTGATTTATATCAGTTGTACACTGTAGCAAATTTGCTGTCCTCAGGACAGTTGTTAAGGATTTTCATTGGTGAACTCCAGTGTTAGGTCTATGAGACAAATTTAGTTCTTATTTGCATTTGTGTAATAATTACAAAGTATTGCAATGTTATCATGCTGCAGTTAATTGAATTGTTTTGGAGATGTATAACTGATAGGTGAACCCAAATGTATGGCCCAAGTTCAGAAGGTAATCTGGGTTCTGAACTAGTTATTTTGGCATTAGACTTTTTCTCTAACATGCAGTATAAACAGATTACTCCCTGCTAGACTCCTGAAACTTGGCTGCTCTGGTGGTGCTCCAAGCTTAAAAGATTTACATTGCCCAAAAGGATCCTGAGGCAACATAATAGGAAGTGCCACACCACAATCCTTCCCAGAGCAGCTCATGTACAACAGCTGCATGGAGCTGACACTTTAGCCCACCACAATTTCTCAAGGCTGCAAGGAGAAGTTAAGACCTGCATTTTCTGATCCTTCACTCAGACCAAACAGATGATGTGGTTTGTATTTTCCGTACTGAGTACTGACATATATTCCTATTTGAGTACTGACATGTAAATCATACCTGATTTACCTACTATTTATTTATTTGATGCAGTGATTGTAATAAAACTTAAACTGATATAATTACCATGATAAAAATAGCAGAAAAGGACATGTATTGCTTTGTTTCAGATTCACTGTGTTTTATCTTAGAATCTGACTATAAACTGATGTGCTAATTATTTTTTTTGCATGTATTATGCAAGTAGTTGCCTGTTTTATCTAAAGCTGTCCACTAAAGACTTCACAGTAATTGAGAAAGAAAATGTGATTTAAAGAGTGAAGAGCAGAGGAGGAAGAGTTTGTAACACTCAACTTTAGATTTGCAACTTAGACTAGGAGAGAATGGTCTTCCTAAAATCACTTTCTGTTTATTGGACAGATATAGCCCCCTCCAAAACACCTTGATGAAGGACAACTATTCTGCCCAACACTCAGGTTCTCACACAGAAATAAGTGATCCAGTGGGCATTATTCCCCAGAACACCATCAGAAACAAAGCTAAATCTAGTCTATGCAAAAGTCTAGATTGCATTCAAAAAGAAGAGATGAAATATCGAAAAATCACAATAGCAAATAAAGTAAGATTAATCATAGTGGAATCTTGTAAACTGCAATTTATCAACACAGGGAATGTAATTGTAAGTATAATGTCCAGGGAGAGTCTGGAAACTTAGATACATGCCCTAAGAACATAACATGCAAGAAATTTCCACTATTTTTTGGTTACCAAACATTCCAAAGGGTTCCCAAACCCTTTTAACTAAAGATAGTGATTGTATCAGTAAACATGATGTGCTGAATTTGTGGCTCTTCATCTCTGACATCTCTGAAAGCCGATTGGTTATGAACATTAGGTCATCTGGTTTAGGTAAGCAGTTTTGAGAAGTAGGGTCTCTGTGTACTTTTGGGACAACTGATTTCATAATAAACTGCACCACTGACCTCTGCTGAAGATAATCAGTACTGCTCACTTTTTTAAACAGTTTCTTGTCAGTTAGAGACAAAAGGGGCTCCCACTTCAAGTGAATCTGCAGGGAATGGAGAGTGAAGGTGGAAGGGTTGTTTGGCCATCATATCAAGGAAGTAAAGACCATAGATGGGAGAGAAGTACCTGAGCTAAGGGACAACACTGGCATAAAAACACTAAGGGAAATATTTGTCATTTGTACATTTAAGTTGCAAGAGGAAAGAAATTTTCTTTGGTGCAGCCAAAAATGTCTAACTGGATAGTGATGGAGTTTGTGAAAAGAACCATATTTCATACACTTTTGAAGTAGGTGTAGTTTGAAGCTTCAGTAAAACCCTTCCAGTCTTACATTCTCATCACTGTTTCTACCTGGTATCACAGTGCTCTCTTTGAGTGTAATGCCAAATGCCTCAAAACCTCTCCTTTGGAAAAAGATTCTTCTGTTCTACAAATGACTTATAGTCGTCTAACATCACTGAGAAATTTCAAACATCTTTCCTCGCAAGTGAATACAAAAGGCACCATACATCTGTAAGAACTTCCATTTGTATTACAACACAGTGTCATCTTTAGGTACAGTTAAAAACTTCATCTGATCCCTCAGTGCAACCTCAAGTTTTGCTTTAAAATTCCCAGTCATTATCAAATCAGGACCCTCAAGTTTCAAAGTCTTACTATATAGGCTATTCCAAAGCTGGAGCTCCATTACCACTCATGCAGAGTTCAACCTACGGTGTTCCTACAAAAAATATAATTATTTGATTGAATCCAGGGCACAGAGAGCAAAAAAGATTCAGGGACTAAACAAATGTAAAGGTAATATAATTTCATTAAAGAAAGACTAGGATAATATTTATAACAGTTTTAAGAATAGGCCAAATGAAGAGGGTCAGATGCACTATAAAGGGAGAAAAGAATGGCTAAGGATGAGCATCAGAAGTATCCTTCTGAGGGTATCTGTAGTTTAAACTAGATTTTCTGTGTTCTGACATTGTTCACTATTTACTTTTATGAACTTTCTTCTCTTCCATTTCTCCATCTGAGATTCCTTACAGTTGTTTATCTTCCTCTTTCATCCTTTCACTGCACCTGCTTGAATACTGCCTTTCTTTTCAACTTTGTTGCTATCTCATTACCCTAAAAAAACAGTGAACCAAAGAATTTGCAACATTAGGCATTTTTTCCAACATTTTCTTCTTCATTTTGTGTCCTTGACTTGTCTCAGAGGGATCAGAGTAAGATGCAGCGTTAAGTCCACAATGAACAATTTTCATCATGGAAAGCAGCATTAAAATAAGTGCCTGCTTCTGCTTCTGTAAGTTTTTGGAAGAGCGGTAGTAATCTTTGTATCCTAGTGAAAGAGGATAAAACAACTCTCTTCCTTGCTCCTCAAGGGAGCTAAAAGAATTTGTCACTGATAAGGGCATCATTTAGAAGGCATTTCTAGGATATCAGTCAGGCTTAAAAGCAGCACAGCAGGAAACATATCAAGGAGACCAAAGCAATTAGCAAGCAAAAGTCAATTCCCTGGAGAGACTAAGAGATGTCTGAATTCTACTACTAGCTGGCCTGCTCTGAAGTTTTGACTGAGTTTTAGCTGAGCTTATTCCTTGTTGGAAAGGCCATCAATTTTTGTGCTTTTTAAAAGTGGTGGAAATACAAAGCAGGATTGGCAGTTATTTGGAACATATTCTAGTTGATTCAGCAGTGCAGCTCCTTCAACTCTTCAAGAAATGTAGGACCTGTATTTTGGAGAGTTTAAGGGTCTCCAAATCCTCTTGATTCAATAGCTGAATTAACTCTAATGCTCTGAATTATATTTAACAACCTGCATCTCCAAAAATCAATAAGAACAGTGATGTAGGGTCCTAAACAGATTTGGTTCGCCTTCATACTCATTTAATCCTATGCAAAATCTTCATTCACAGTCTACTTCTCCATTCATTACAGAATTTTTTATTAATATGGTAGAAGTTGCTGTAAAACTATGTAATTTTATTCCCAAATGTTTCCTAACCTTACTGAGTTTTAGTAAAATTTAAAATGTTTGTCATACCATTGAGCATGCTCCTGTATTTGTGATAATTTTTCATTTTTAATAATTGTTGAAATCAAAATATTGTTGATCAATCAATAGAAGTAAAACAAATTTTCTAATTCAATTACAGGGACTTTGGGCTGCACAGTAAGCCCACTTCAGCAGAATCCTAGCTCATCTTCCTACTTAAGAGATAATATATCTTCTCTAAGGTCTCCTTCCTGCGTAGGTCATGCTGGACCTGGAGAGACCTGGAGGTAAAATGTTGGTCTGCAGTTGGAGTAAAAAGCAAATGAAAAAGTGAGAGAAGAGGGAGAGGAGAGAGAGAGGGGAGGGGAGGGGAGGGGAGGGGAGGGGAGGGGAGGGGAGGGGAGGGGTGGGGAGGGGGGAGGGGAGAGGGGAGGGGAGGGGAGGGGAGGGGAGGGGAGGGGAGGGGAGGGGAAGGGAGGGGAGGGGAGGGGAGGGGAGAGGAGAGGAGAGGAGAGGAGAGGAGAGGAGAGGAGAGGAGAGGAGAGGAGAGGAGAGGAGAGGAGAGGAGAGGAGAGGAGAGGAGAGGAGAGGAGAGGAGAGGAGAGGAGAGGAGAGGAGAGGAGAGGAGAGGAGAGGAGAGGAGAGGAGAGGAGAGGAGAGGAGAGGAGAGGAGAGGAGAGGAGAGGAGAGGAGAGGAGAGGAGAGGAGAGGAGAGGAGAGGAGAGGAGAGGAGAGGAGAGGAGAGGAGAGGAGAGGAGAGGAGAGGAGAGAGGGGGGGAGGGGAGGGAGAGGGAGAGGAGAAGAACAGATCCATGAAAGACGGAAAGACAAAACCACATTAGCGTGTGCTAGGTTTTTTTCTTTATTGGTTTTGTCATAACTAAGAAATTTTCATCTGTGGTAATGCTATTTGACCAGGTCTGCTCAGTGAAGCTCATCAGTGAGGCTGATAGTCCTGAGAGAAATAAAACAGCTGCAGGCCTTTGCAAAATCACTACAGAAAAACCTGCAAGAGAGCAGAGGTGGATTGGCTCGTCCCATCATTGTTTATTCTAAGCTATATCTTATTTCTAACATGTAACTGTTATTTTGGCTCCCAGACCTGTGCCTTATCTAGTTTAACAGATATAATCTTGGCATACCTCTAGTACTATATTAAAGCCTTTTTTAAATTATTCTGCTCTTTGAGGCCTGTTTGTTCTAATTTTGGCATTTTGAAACTCAGTGTCTTGATTCAGCTTCCTATTCACTTGCACCCACTAACATCTGAGATGCTTTCAGGCCTCCATCTGATCTTCTACTGCTGGATTACCTGAAAATCCATTGACATAATGTCATCCCTGTAAGGATGCCTTAAACAGCACTTGAAAAAATAAAAATTAGATGATTGAATCATGCTTGTTTCCAGTTTCCACAGGCAGTGAGTTCTTCTACAGGCATTTCCACAGGATAATTCATCCTATCTACCTTAAATGTCACATTTTGGTCTGTGAGGAGTCACTCTTACCCATGCTGCCCTTCCTGAGCTGCCTGACTGTCTCCATTGACTGTAGACCAATTTAGACTAGATATTTAAATTTTGGATGGTTAAAGCAGGTTACATGAAATCTAGACACTATCTTTCTGCCTGCTATACTGATTCTTTTGACATTCATTGTTTTAGGTTGCAGATTACAGTGAACTTGCACTCACTTCTCAGAATTGTGAAGAAAATTAATGTAGCTTTCCTTTGGCAATCGTTATATGTATCATTGCACCTAAAAATAGAGGTTGAGTCCTTGTTATTGTATTCAGAACACATCTTACCAAAATATAGAAAACAATTTTCAGCTATTTCCAGGTGCTGTTCAGCTGTCATGGAGGTTACATGACAGTGTCATGAAGTATGGCATAAATTCTGTCAATAATTTTCAGACAGTCTGTTACTCTCTGGTAAAACAGATCAAATGATATTGATATCCTCTATTTCGTATTAAATAGTAAAAACATGTTCAGATAATATATTTATCATATGGAGACAAATTTGATCTTACCATGGATATCATAATCCATGCGAAAAATTGCTATAGTCACCATTCCATATGTCTGTCTTATGATATAAGGAGGTCAAACATGAAAAATCTCTTTCTAAATCAACAACTAGAATTGTAGAGAAAAATAAAACTAAAAAAAAAAAAAATTCTAGTAAAATATCCCTTTCCTGAGTCATGTCTATACTGTAGCTTCAGTTTGGTGCAGGGATGACCTACTTATCTTTATGTGAGAGAGCTAATAATTAACCCATCACACTGGAAAATTTTGTATGCTCCCTATATCTTGCGAAGAAGCAAAGTAAATTTACCTTATTCCTAGATGGGTGTTGCACAGAAAGACCTTTCCTGGTATTCAAGCTAGCTTGTTTAACACAAATGTAGGAATCTTTCCACTATAGTAATTCAAATCTATGATTTTAGGACTATCTGTGGGAGTTCTTTCCCCAGTGATTTCGTAGATATTTTTATCTAAATAAAAAAGACACTTGCGATGCCTTTATTAATCTATCTGTAAGTATTAGTTAAATATCTGACATTTGCAGGTAGTAGAAATAGAGGGTTTTAAGCCAGAGATGAAAAGATTATAGCAACCTCAATGGAGCCATTCTATCTGTCAGGAGTTGCATAAGAAGTGCCTTGATGCATTTATTAGATGTTGTTTGTATTAAGAATATATCTCTTGATACTGGATGTAAAAGGTTACTCTGCATCATGTTAATGTGCAAATCTAAAACAATTTGTAAATACCTCAGTCAGGCTGACAAATAGAGTTGTTGACAGTGCTGCTGCTGGGGAAAGAAAAACACTGGGTTTCTGAAAGGAATTCCTCACACAGAAAATAATCTGACACCAAAAAACCTGAACCAGCTGAGGGACATGAAAATGTCTCCAAAATATACTGCCCAGTGCTGAATTCTGTGAAATTATTTCTGTAGAACACTGAAGAAATGCTGCATAGCAAATGACTTTTTAAAAGTTACGTCTGTAAACATATTGTGGGCTCTTTTCATCATCACTTTACCACATACCTCAGTTTTGAAATGAAATGCATTTTCAGATTTATATATCCCTGAGAATGCCTAATATGGAGAGTTTAACGCAAAGGGGAGTGTATGTCACTGACACAAATAGGGTAATGCAAAGCTGATTATTCCTAGTTTGCCAGTAACACAGCTCAGTCACATTATGCTCATAAACACCCCAAAGAAAAATCTTCCTTGTAGGCAGAAGTTCTTCTCAACATGTAGCCAGTAGGATCAGCTACAAGGCCATCTTGACTCTGTCTTTTCTGTAATCCAAAAGAAAAAAAAAGCAAGCACATGGGAAAAAGGATTATATCAAATTCTCGAACAGTGAAAAGCCCCTATAGTCTGATGGAAACCAGAAAATATAATGGGACAATTACATCTAATATTAAAAATATCTAGGAATGTCAATGTAGAAATTAATATACTGCATTAAACTATGTATCTTATTGTGTTAATACATAATCAATACATCGTTATGACTACCAGCAGTATTACCAAACTAATTTTCTCTTTCCAGATAATTTGTTTTCTTTAATTCACTGACACAGGCTAATGACATGTCATGCAACACTGTTGTTCAAATCAATAGTTTTCTACTTAATACTGGCACAGTATAACATTACCATTGGATACTAGATCACAGTTCTTCTTACTGTCTATTGTTTGTGAAAAGGCAAAATTTTCAGATTTTAGTATAGAATAATTGGAATAACAATAAAAGCTATTTGCACCAACGTAGGTCTTTTACACGATGATGATTCTTTCCTTCATGTATCATATCTATGGCTAAGATTGAGAAGGGACACAGGGATTATGGTAGTAGATACCACTGTCAGAATGAAACACACAATCCTCAGTCAAATTTCACAGTTTTTTTATGAAGGAGGGAAAATTTGATGCCTTGATTTAAGCAGTTAATCCAATAATTCAGAAAAAACTGTCAAAATAATTACATTAAGTGATGGAATTAGTTCATCTGTCTAAATACAGGATCCAAGTGCTGTTTAGGATGTCCTAAGGCATATTGTCCAGCTTTCACCTATCTATAGGTCCAGAAAGATGTAAATATCTTTTTTATCAAATGTCCCATCATACACCTTAACCACAGCACCCAAAATTGCACTCTTGATGTGTCAGTTTTCTTTTCCACATTTCCCAAAGTATTACCCTTAAAAATGAGACAATAAAAAAAGAGATATATTTATGTTCTGTGCATTAGAGAAAAACTTTCTCGTTATTAGATGCAGCTATAAGCATTAGAAGGTATCTCTTCTGCCTTTAAAGTAAAGATGAAAGTTGGGAGACTCACATTATCTCTCAAATCCTAAAAGTATATCCTTAAGAAGTCAGCATAATAACTGCATGAAAAGCAGTAAAGAAGTGACTTTAGCTGAAGCATCCTTTCTAAATTATTTATTTAGGAATGTCTCTGAGATATCTGTCTTAGAACACGCTTCAGATCAGCTAAAATCTTGTGTGAATGAATGTCTCCATCCGTTCATTCATTCTTTCATTCGCTGATGCTCTTTCAAAAATTGATTATACATTTTTGCCTTTTCTCTCTTCTCTCTCCCTTTTCACTCAGAGACTGATTGTTAGAAGAAAGTATAGGAACATAAGTATGGGAACATAATTCCAGTTCAGTTGGGAGTAAAAAACTCCCAGCTGATACTTCCCTGGAGAGGGCCCTACCTAAACAGTGTATTAATCACCTCTGGAGAAAAGGATTTCACTGAACGGATCTTTTCTATTTGACTCCATGACTTGACCCAATGTGGTGACTTTTGTATAAATTAAAATCTCTGTCTTTGTCTCCTTTGATGGAATTTTCAATAAAAACTAAATATAAAAACGTAGTGTTATTGGGGGTGAGGGGAACTGGTTTAATTGCTGTGTTTCCCATGTGGTCTGAGAATACTTGCGGGATTACTCATAAGATTTTGGCTGAGAAACACTTTAGATTGCATATGGGTGTAAAAGGTAAGAGATGAATATCTTTTCAGTCTTTACTGACTCTCAACAGAGGCATCACACCCAAATACCTGGAAAGACCTGTGTCTCTCAATTTAGGTCACTTGGCCAACAGGTTTTTACAGATGGTTTGTTCATGCTCAAGTCCAAATAATTTCTTTTAGGCATTTTGGACTTGCTACAAAAAAATCAGTCTTAGAACTTTCTGGTGTTATTAGAGTCACTATGCATATATAAAACACCATATATTCAGCAACCTCACATATGCTGTTCATAATCACTTATTTGCACAGCATCTTAATGAGCTGCATAGAAGCCATCATAAACCAAAAACTAAAAAGTCCAAAGAGGGCTTTAAAAGAAAATAATATTGAGACTTTAAATTCCCAAAAGATTTTCAGTCAGGTATTCAGAAGAAAAAAAAAAAAAAAAAACACGTTCTCATATTCTGCTTACTAAGAAAATAATAAAGGGAAATAAAAGAAAAAAAAAAAATTTTAAAAAGTCTTTCTTTTCCCCTAGGTCTCAAAATGCTGTATATTATTGCAAATAGCAAGTGTAGCTTGTAGAAGGAAATAAAGCAGCCAAAAAGGGTGCACTGTGGTTCACTAAATTATTCATTTAATCATTATTGATCTCAGATGAATTAGCAAATGGCATGCTCTCGCTGAGCGCAGTTATTCATCTTTGATTTTAATCTTACAGGAAGCTGAGCTACATTATATTAATGAAAATCACAGCAAAACACAATAGGCAATTTTCTCACAAAATGTTTAACAACATAAATTAAGAAACTAGTTATGTTCATATAGTGCAATAACAGAAATCAAAATTGTGACATTTGTGCTATAATCTAATCAAATGGATTTAGGAAAGGCACAAGGTGGCCACAGCATGTTAAAGAGAAGGTGCAACCACAAGTCTTGAGGGCTCAACACCTATTCCAGATTAGCCATCAGAGACATAGCACTCAGACTTCCATATTTCTGCCTAAAAGGAGCTAATATGATTTCATTTCAACTATAGTGTGGTTTTTTTGTGATTGAAAGTCCAGTAATACCCGTGAATAATGCAGGGATTAATAATAATAATAATTTTATATATTTATATATATATATAATTAAAACTTTGCATTAGAACATTTCCATTGTGAGTTCCTCTGAGTGTTTGATTGAGAAGATTTTTGGAAGAATCTAGGTGGCAAAAAATCCTCTTTCAGAGCCGGGGAAAAAAAAAAATCAAAGAGCAAGCAGTTAGGAGGACTTGTTGAATATAATGTACGTCACCCAAACATGGCCCAGGGATAAGTCATATCTGTGACCCATGAAGGCTCACACCTTGGTAGGTATGCACAGAATGTGTATGAGATTAAGCACCTTGCAACATGCACTCATGGAGGAAACAATGCAGGAGACAAAATATTTAAAATAAAACTAAAGTATCTGACCCACAGGTAGGGTGAGATTCAATTGTCTAACACCATTGTATAGCACAGTGTCCTGCCTGACCTCCAGCTGCTAATTCAGTAAGTTAAATGTCTCCAATACATACTCTTTCATATCCATCCATCTTTTTCAACGACCTTGGGTGCCCTGAAAACCACAAAAAAAACCATTTCCTAACTTCTATGGACAGAAAAAAAAATAGTCTTCAGATTAGTTTTCTCTTAAGCTTGAGAAATCCAAAATGCAAAGAATCACTTGCTCAAAATATTCTCATTACCTCACTACAGCCCAGAGCACTGTTCATCCCAACTTTGAAAACTGCTGTTCTGAAGCATAAGATTTCTGTATTCACAGAAACAAAAAGAGAACAGGACTTCTGGAGACTTTTTGGCTTGTTCTTTAGGGCACTCAGCTATTAATAATAGCTGAGTTTTATATTAAATAATAATAAATCTGTTGACAAGAATCATATTTCGAAAGTCCTTTCTCTTAGATGAATGCCCTAATTCCTGCACTACAAAGTATGTCTTTCTCATTCACTAGACAGAAATCTTTCCTTTTCCACATAGTGGCAAAAATGCAAGTAGATAAAAGCACCCTTCTTTATACATCATTGCTTTTGGTGTCCAACTTGATTATGGGCATAATTTTTTTTGTGTCATCTTGCTCCACTAACTTAATGCTGTACTCTTGTGGTCATTATATATAACACGGAAAAACTTTTAGACTTTGCTATGAAATCCAATGATAATAGGGGACTTCCAAGAGACATAAATATGAGACATGCATGGCAGTCCCAATGATCATTTCTTTTTTGCAAACTTCATCAAAATGAATAGCTGCACAGGTGATGTTGACCTAGTCTAATCACTCACCCTGAAGGAAAACTAGACTGAGTACAGCCATTGTTTATCGCATGTGTCAGCAGTCTGCTGGCCAGCCCAACCAGGTACTGTGCTCCTCACTGCTGTCTGATTCCTGGTGAGAATGTCATGGCAAACAAGAAGGGCTCCTGGGATTAACATGGGAAAGAAAAACAGCTTTAACTATGCTACTCACAGAAAAATTTGTTTCAGTTCATCCTGTAGAGAGAATACCATTGTCCCACCAAAGTCTGTAAATATGCGGAACGCACATACTGCCTCGGTACATGGAGTGAAATTTAGATCTGTTTACTTAAGGATGTTCAAATCAGAAAACTGTCATAGAAAGCCCAGCACAAAAACATATAAGTAATACAACAACAATGATTATAGTACACCTGTGCAAGAGAAACAGTAACAGTTCTGATTTCACACACGAAAAGCTGTGAAAGGCTCATTGAATGAGATGTCAGAGGATGTTGGAGGAACTGTGCCTCCTTGACTGTTTTGTAGACAGGAGATGGCATAGCCAACTTTGTCTACTGAAGCAGTCTATTAATGCTCTTCAGCCTACAGGGTCTGCTAAAAAGTAGAGAAAAATGCTGACTATATATTTCTGTTTCTGCTCATTCCCTTATGCAGTAGGACTGAGCAGATGCATCCGGTGCAGTATCTTTTGGATGAGAAATAGAAGCAAAGCACTAAGTATATATATATGTTGGTCTCAACAGTGTGTTCCAAATTAAAATAACTGCAGATCTCGGCAAAAGGCTGTTGCTCTTTCTTCTAGGTTTGGTACATTTCTGGGAGTACACTTGTGAAAACGCATTGGGATGGAAGGTGCTGCACAAAAGTAAAATAATAATATTGTGATACTTGTTATAATCAGGAGCACTAAATCACTGGTTTAATCAGAAAAACCTTGTAAATTGATTGATTTCTCTTCCTCACCGCCCAAAGCTGATTACACAGAAACTTTATAAGAAGAACACAGAAGTCTACCTGAGAGACTGGACTTGGGGTAGAAGAGGTACGGGGCACTTTCTGTTCTTCACTTGCAGGAGCTGGATGGACTTTGTCTTCAGGGCATTCAGTTGATATATTAAAGCAGTGAAAACCTACACTATGCTTCACACAAATCTAGGCAGACTTCATTTTTAATCCATAAATAATAGGCTTTTGGTTCAAGCAAGCAATTAAAAATACTTCAAGTGATAGGTATTTTCCAGAGATGTGCCATGACTTAAAATCTACTCACGTTTTAATTTAATGATTTTGAACGTTAACATCAAGACACCAAAAATGTTCATAAAATTATATAATTATATAATGTTTGCCTCACTTACTATAAAATTTGTATATGCTATGCAGGATAGCATAGTATTACATGGATGACTGATTTTTTTGCCTCTTGTCATAGCACATACCTGCTATAGGAGGTGGCATAAGGTTTGCTGTGGATTTACATCTAAAAATTAGAAAACTGCCACAAAAAATCATAGTGGAAGTAAAAAAGGAGGGAAATTTTGAGGAAGTGCTCTGTCACCAATTTAATACCACAAGTTTTGTTCTATGACTTGAGACATTCAGTGGAAGTTAAAGATCAATAAAGTAAGACACTAGGAAACTACAGCAGGTCTCCTTGTTTAATAAGACTTTCTTAGCTTCTTTGCACATGAAATCAGAATTTTTACTACTTCTGTGGTTGTAATATATTATTATTACACGGTATTAGGTAATATATTAACCATAACACTGAATGGATTTTGTCTAGCTTATGTTTTTGTGCAAAGTTTCATAACAATTGGATATATTCTTGCATATTTGGAATTTCTAAACTGATGTACAGAATTAATTCAAACCAGTTACAGGAAAACACTAGCTGGATAAATCAGTTCCCTACTGCTGATAGCAGCTATTAGATTAACAGAAGAAAAATGCTGAGTGAGAAAACAAACTGATAATCTGAAGGAATTTAAAGCAAACCACATGATTCATTTTTTATTAATGGACTGAAATTTCCTCACATGGTTGTCGAGGGTTAAAATTGTGGGGTGACAATCAAACCCTGGCAGATGTATTGTTAAACTCCTCTTCCCCCCACTTCCCCGTTTTGCCCCTCCCTCTCCCCTCTTCCCACTAAGGACAGGCGATCGGGAGGAAAAGAAGGACAGAGAGAAGAGAGTTGGAAAAATTAAAGATGTTTTATTAATGCTACTAATAAGAATAGAGAAAATAATACAAAATATACAAAACCAATCTTGAAAGTCTCAGCAACTGCAGAGCCGGCACCCAAAGTCCTGGATTAGACTCTGCAGCCAACCGGAGCTGGATTCAGTCTCTCACTAGGCCTCAGTTCGCAGGGACGACCAGCAAGGTCCTCTCCTAATGTCAGCCATAAGCAGAAAGGAAAAAGAAAAAACAGCCGAGATCCTCATGATCTCCCACTTCTATATGAAGTATTCACGTGAATGGAATGTTATACACAGTTGGTCAGTTTCTTGGTCACCGGTTTCTCGTTGCCCCTCTCGCGAGATGTCCATCCGTGCTTATCAATAAGTTTGCATTCCATTGTTAGGTTTACCAAAACATGTGTCTGGTTCTCCAGGAAAATGCAGCTAATATGAAGGCTTTAGCTGACAGGCAAAATTCACTAAAAGAGAAACTTGTTTTTTAACAAAACCAGAACAATGGTATATACACACTTATTTCAGCATTATGCTAAATTTAATGCACTAATAATGTTTGTTTTCTTCAGCGACAGACTGCTAAGCCAGAGTATCAATGATCTGAACCACTTGCTGGCCTTTCCTGCAATTCACAAGTATGGTTAGGTGGACTGGTCCATGTGTCCTCATGAAACTCTTCCTCCTGAATGGGAGATCATCAAATCATTATGAAGCATGACTGGAAAATAGATGTGAGCAAAACTCAGAACACTCTTATCACCTGATAAGAAGAAAGCTGGAAAAGTCCACAAGGATAAATTCAATTTGAAAATTGACTGCACTGTAAATGCATAATATTGTTTTCAAGTCTCAAAATAAATGTCAGAGGTGGCTCGGTCACTTCATATCTCCCTATCTCTCCTGCTGCAGCTACACTGTTTGAGAGAAGATGGATACTGAAATGTCAGGGGGAATATCAGGTAAGAAGCGGATACTCTCTGTTTTGTTCAACAGTTATCCTGACTTTTTATTTCAAAGTTTCTAGTAAAGCACATTCAGTTAGGATTAATGGACTTTTAAGTACTAATATACAGAATCCAAGATAAGCTGCGTAAGGCCAGAGGAAGGTCTTACCTCTAAAACTCAAAAGTCTGATGAACACTAACTACTCTCCTTGCTACTGAGCAGAGTAGAATGAAATTTGCCTTAAATGGGAAAAGCATACTTTTTTTTTTACAGCTGTAGCAATCTGTGCCTGTGGTAAGAGCTGAGCTGATGTTGCTGTGAGTCAGAGTTGGAACAACTCTTTGGTCACCTTCACCAATGCTTCTGTCAAGGAGACTAGAACAAACTGATGTCTGGGTATCTGTTGCTTAAGTGGTTCTCTAAAAAGCCTCATAACAGACTGAACCATCCCCTGGAAACGTCATGATTTACTCACTGACAACCATGCTCACACATTGCTACACAAATAGGGCTCAGAGATTTTCCATCTCTATTCAGTGTTTCTCTTCCAAAAAGCTAGATATTTCTTGTCATTAAAATATATGCAAATGCAATACTTTAAGAAACTTTACAAGAATACTTCATTACTGGTGATAATATTATCTTCTGGAAAAAAAATCTAGACAGTTTTTTCAACTATGGTAAAAGGAGTCATCTTTCAGGACATACATCATATACTATAAATAGCAATGTTGAAAAATATTTTTCTGATGACACTTCCTAGTCTCATTGTCAGTTCACTGAAAGTGGTTATCTCTTCTTCAATACATTGTTGAATAACTTACTTTCTCAGAGGAAATTGGTTGTCACTAAAGCAGTTGTCACAAAAAGATGAAATTTTGCTGCATTGCAGGATATTGTCCTTCTGCTGGACCTTATAATAAGAACAGCTAACACATTAAAAAGAAGAAAAAAAAAAGAGCAGCAAGTTAAAATAATGCAGCTCTGCAGGGTTTGTTTTCAAGAACATCAGCAATTCCCATTAATTTTAGTAAGCATCAATGCCTCTCAGATCTTCAGTGCTGATCAGAGGGCAGATTCCCCAAGTGATAGGAGTTGGAAATTTTCCAGTAAAATCAATGGATGTATTCTATCTGCATCAGGTCAGGACAGGATAAAATATTCAAGATATGTGCTAATTTAATTTTACCAGAGATATATTTCATGCTTTTGACTTTGGGCTTAAATTTAAATCAACCTTGGACCAATTATATTGTCTGTATGACCACATATTGCCTCATCCTGGTTTTGCGTTTTCTTCTTACAAAGAGTAGTCATACATGCAGCATTACTAACTTAACTTCTTTTGTTTTTTAGACAGTGTTTTGTGGTGATGGCAATCTATTATTACACCTATGCCTTAAACTGCCTATATGGACTCTCCCACTCATAGCACTGCAGAAGTAGAAAATGATCCTCTACATGACAGTGTTTTACCACACAGTAGTTAGCTTCCCCCACTCCCATTGTATCAGCACGCACTACGTGTTGTAAAGCCTCACATAGTACAAGATGTTGCCACCATAACCTGAAATTAAAACTGGCATAAACAAGACAATAGTAAATAAATGACCCAACAGATGGAGTTTATCAGCATGGCAACACCAAAGTCAAGTCAAAATATGCATATAATAATGCTCATAACAAGGATATCAGACACAGCAGCCTTAAGTATGATATTTGTTAGTTGTGATAGCAAGGGTTTTCTGCACAGTGTAAGCATGTAACTCACTCAAATAACCTGTAAAACTGAGTGATGTCTAAAACTAGAGCTAACTTCCATTGGGCATTATGCATAAAAGGTGATCTGAGATTATAAACATCATGTATATGCCTATATGTTATGTCTGTGTTCATCTGCTCCTAGGTATTCCCTTGAGGAATACCATAGTTACATCCACATAGGAAAGTGGGTGTACACATTATGTCAGATTTTGTGCAGAATATTCCTCTCTATCCTGTGGAATACAGTATTTCAGGTATAGAACATCAGAAAAAAGTGTCAGAGGTTAGAAATTAACTTGACCACTTAAGAGATGGTGTCAAAAATCAAGAGAATTAAATTAACAAAGAAAACAAAAAAGCTTTCCTCTAGAATAGAGAAACAAAATATCTGAAGACAAAACAGAAAAGGCTATGTAACAGAGAAAAAAAGGATCTGGACCTCAAAGCAGATAGACAGCAAAATAACAGTTAATATTATCATGCTATTGCCAAACCAAAAATCTCATTCTGGTGAATAAAAATCTAATACTGGGGTAGGGTGTGAAAAAGATACCACATTCTTTAGCAATTGGTTAGACAGCTATTGAATTATGTGTCTAATGCTGGCAACTTGAAAAAATCAGTAAATGAATCATACTTCCTAGAGGAAAGAAACCTCTAAAAAGTTATGGAAAACACATCTTGATTGAAAGATATAGGTTTGAAAAAAAAAAAAGTTAGAAGAAGAGATAGCAATCTAGTATATAAAAAGCAGGAATCAGTCATTCTTTAGAGATTCTGGAGAAGAAATCAGTCAAAGTTCAGTAAAGTTTCAATCTAAGAATTAGAGAAAACTTTTGATTAGGCTTCTGAGACCCTGAATCAAGCTACCTGGAGTTGCTTTCCCTGGATCATTAATTTGTCCTAGATGTTATCGGTATACTTCACAGGTTTCATGATCTTTCAGGTGTTTTACAGCTCCTTTTTAGCTGCACTAGACTTGTGACCATGTGCATTTTTATATGGCATAAAACTAAACTGTTAATTTGAAGTCCATACGCTTCTTTGCTAAAAGGAAAAGAGAAAGCATGCCAGGAGAAGCCAGTTCTGAGTGAGTTTACACCTCATTTTCCTCCTTCTGAACTGCATCAGGCTTAAACCCACTGCAGCTGAAAGCATCTAGCTCCAAATGAATGACTGACAAAATTTAAAACTTCAGTTAAGTACTTTTGGTGGTAACAAAACACATAGGTCAAAACACATGACTTTAACGTGACTTCCATTCCATTGTTTTTCCCCTGTTTCTAGTAATAAGTGCATATTATGGGATGTCTATGTACAAAAAGAGTATGCAGGGATGAGAGAGAAAATGACACCAGCAACAAAGGGATTGCAAAATAATTACAATGTGCTTCTCTTGCCGCTACTGCTGTGAAGTGTCTGAATTGTATGAATCAAAATTGGAACCATTATCAGATGCGAATAGGAGGCATAATTTCAGTCAATAAGACACTGAAATAATGTCTATGAGATGATTGAACATTGCAATTACAGAAACCATGCAGAGGGTGGAAATCTCAGAGTAAAAGCTAAAGAGTGCAGCAGATCTGTTCAAAAGTCCATAGTTTTGCATTTCAAGATCTGTTCCTTTCTTTTATAGCAGTTTGGTTTGGGGGTAATTTCACCTGGCAACCTTCAAGTAAAAACCGTAGCCAGACATTCTCAAAACCCTATTTATAGAAGCAGAACACGTGAGAAGTCTCTTAACTCATGGTCCTGCCTTGTGTCTCTTGTTAATTAAATGATTCCATATGTGTCACTTCTTTTTAGTTCCAGGTGTTATCAAAATTCACAAACAGCCTGTATCAGTTATAGGTGGCAGGCAACAGGCTGGTGTTTCAGAGTTGAAACATTCAGTTTCAGACATTCACATGTGCACACAATTGTCTGCCACCCATTAACATTCATAGTCTAAAGTATTTTTCAACTACCCCAGCCCTCCAGCCTGGTTCCCTTCTCCTTTTGAGTGCTTGGAATGTTTCAACACCTTGAATTGTGTTTTCTTCCCAGGAAAATTCAGGACCAGAATAGGGTACCTTGTCTCATCCCAGAAGAAAGGCTGGGCACCCTTACCACATTCCTTAACACAGACATACTGCTTGTTCCTAATCGCTCCCTGGACGAGTTTCCTTTCTGTTAATTATGCAGGGTGGCTGGGGAAATGAGCTTTGCTAGGTTGAAGTTAACTTTTGTGAATGCTCTTTTGTATCGTCATTTACACTAATGGCCTCAAAGGAATGGTCCTGTCAAAAATTAATTTGTGATCCTTCAAGCACGTGTGCATTTTTTTATAAATATGATCTTTAGTCTGTTTCAAAAATAAGGGTCCTATATTACCTAAGCACTTCTGAAAATGTTACAAACTGATACAATTTGTAAAGGCCTGCAAAGAAACAGGCCCATTTAAATATTCCCAGGCAAATTAAGGTTTACAAAAACCAAATATTAAACACTTGCAAAAATAACCATAACTATTACATGGTCCTACTTCTTCCCCTTCTAAATGGTATTTCAGTTTCCTCCCCATCACAGCAATACTAAAAAAATTTTGTTGTGGCTGTACTTCCAGACTATCACATCTTATTTGGATTTACTATTCATCCCTGAAAAAGATTTTTTTTTTTTTTACTCTACAAACTTGCTAGCAGGTGTGCATGAAGCTGAGTTTATACAAGAATATTTGCTTGAAGAGGACAATTAAAGGCAAATTCTGGATATGATCTGTCCGCAATTTTCTCATGTTTTAATGTGCTTTGACCTGCTCATGTCTTGTAATGCCTGCAGACACCCCTGGGAAACTGCAGAGAGCTCTGGCGGGCTGCTGTTCTCTGATAAAAGGCAGCAAGAGAACATTCAATTTCAAAGGGTTGTTCCTAAAGGACAGTGCTTGTTGTAAGGTGACTACAATACAAAATATAACTATTTTTGATGGACCAAATTTTGCTGCCAGTTACAATCCTGCAATTTCAGGAACAGCTGAGATTTGCACCTGTGCAACTGATAGGAAACAACTTCTCATGTATTAAGGCAGAAGAAGCAATTTCTATTACAGATTTTTTTTCACTCTTTGTGTTTTTTCCCTTTTCAACCTCCAGTTTCTCAGAAGAACTTGAAGTTGTTACACTTTTTGAGCTGGAAATATCTACACTTCAGAGCCATAGATGTCCAGCATCATACCTCTTGAACCTGCATTATCTCTGTGTATCAGAGTGCATCAGCTGTGTATCTCTGCCTACCTAGTTTTATAAGATTGATGTTTCCCTGTTTCTTCGCAAATGCTTTCCCAAGAATGATAAAAGGGGAGAACTTGTCCAAAGTGGATTTTAAGAAATTCATTTATTTTAGTGAGAAGTTAATGAAACTGTTTGGGAACTACGGTAGCATTTCTCTTAAGTAATAAATTAGATAATATTTTAAGCACTTTAACCATTCAGCTACTCAAGACCACTGTTTTTAGAGATGTCAAATGACTCAAAAGCCATATAAATCACTGTCATGAAAACTACAGTTCTTAAAATTAACAACTGTGTTGCCGGTGTGTTGTCACTGCAGCTGATGACACGGAACAGTCAATATCTAGAGCTGTTCTTCTCTGCTTCTCGCATTCAACTGTTCTTTTTTGTCTCAGAGATGGTTGGGGAGGAATTTCTCGGTGTATGTAAGCTTAATATGCCAAGTGGAGTACAACTACTTAACTAGTAGCCTCAAGTCATTGCCATGAGTACAGAGAAATTAGACATTAAAATAGCAATAGCAGTAACCTATTCCTACATATATTCTTCACATGAGATCACAGGACACTATGATCATCTGGAGTATGTGTCTTTATAAGGAAGGTGTCACTGCACTGTGAACGTACTCAGCCTAATTATATGACTAGTTAATTGCCTCATTTCTTAATCGTACCTAGAAGCTCTCTAGAAAGCAACTGCACTGTACCTATAGTATTTCACATTACTAAATCCCCAAGCCTAGCATAGCACTTGTAAGTGCTTTTAAATGAATGAAGTGCAATAGTCTGAGTTTATTTTTAGAGCACATATATGAAGTGAAATGAGCTTGGAATAGCTCCAGGCATACGCAGACTAGGACAATTTGAATGTGTTCAAATGAGGCCCCCATATCCAGAGGGACACAATTAGCAAACTTGGCCAGGTATTGGTATTGCTATTAACACATTATGCTATTACACCACAAATTCTCCCATTAAGCCTTGCTGCCACTAAGAGGGCACGCTTTCTGAAGTCCTATAAATATACATGAATTTTTATGTTGGCTAAGGTCATAACTGGAAGTACAGTTTTCTTTAAGTACATTATTGTGCATGAAGTTTCTTCCAATTCCTATATTATTTTCCTATTCATATTTGCAATTTTAGATTGTACTGTTGAAAGGTCTTTAGGATACTGGTCAAAGCCTTTTGAAATCAGTAACTTCAGTGAAAGCAACTGGCTGTAATAGAAACTCAAGTTTTTGCATCCTTGTTTTTCCTGTGTTTATCATTCTTATTATATTTTTGGTATTGGTTTTCTGTTATTAGCCAGAAACAAAACACTATTTATTTACCAACCATTAATGAAATAAAAACACTATCAATTAAGAACATAAAACTGATCCTTAGTGAGCACACCAAAACTAGAATAAAAGCATTCAATTACCAAACAAATTTCTAATTTGTTTCAGTGAAGTGCCTAAACTTTATTGATAAAATCCCAAATTTCTCTTCAGGTTAAAGCTAGAAAATGTATGTGTCTCTAATTAGCTGCTCATAAATATCCAAACCACTCCTCAAAAAGAAAAAGGATTTTCCTCCCTGCATGTGGAGTGATCCTCTGTACTACAAGGTCATTTAGCTAGGCCCGGATCTTAACATCAGTGTGTCAAGAACAGTATACAACAAATAATAATCATAGTAAGGCCACTCGACAAAGATGATTGCCTGTGTGTTGCAAATTAAAGTCTTTCCTGGGAGCAATACGAAATATATACTGACAGTAAATACATGTAAGTCTTCAGTTACTTGCTTGGAACCAGCCAGTGCTTATGTTCAGATGGGAAGAAAAAATGCAGCTAATCAATGTTGAAGCTTATAAAGTGGCCTGTCACTCTCGCAGGTGCAGAGGGATATTAGTGAGGCTCCGCTCCTCCCGAGACTCCAGAAGCAATTGAGCATTTTACTCCTTTCTCTCTCCCGCAATGTAGAAGTAATTAGTTCAGTGCTTGAAACAGGGAGGTTTTTTTCCAAGGATGACCCTGAGCTGAGCGGGGAGAGTCGAGCAGACATCGCATTGACATTCTGAGATGCTGCGTGGGTGTTGCAAGCGCTTTCTCTCCTGCCATCCCAGGCAGCTATGCTGATCCCAGTGAAGGCAGTGTCCTCTTCTCTGCAACCGTAAACCTTCTTATGGGTGTGGACTTCTTCCTACAGCTTTATGTTTAAGAATACTGTAATCTCTGCCCCTTTTTGGCTTCAATGGACAGTCTAAAAAAATTTAGGCCTTAACTACCAGTTCTTAACTACCTGGCCACTACCTTCTCCCAACACTTTTTCCTTTGGAGAAAAATGTTTTTGCAGACAGTAAGATTTTTTACCTTGGCCTTGACGTGAGTCTTTCCACATTCAATTCTCACTGTTCACCATCAATGCTTTTTCTTTAGATCACACCTCTCTTCCTATACCACTCCAGGGCTGTGTTATGACAATGAGTAAATTTATGACCCAAACCACCCAAGTCTTTCTGTTTCATGGTTGGAGTCCATGTTTCTGTCATAAGTTAGGCAGTGGATCGGTCTGAACGCAAGTCCTCTGCATCCTTGGTGCAACAGACCAACAAAAAAAAAATCATCCTTAACTTTGTGACAATGGTCAGGCTTGACTGGGACGTAAAACTTCTGAAGATGCCTCACTGATGCTTATGCTGGTATATACAGATGTCTGATGTTAATAGCTGAGAGTATCTGAGAAGCAAAATGCATTTTAATGCATACAAACTGTGAGATTCTCTTAGGCATTTTCTGCTTACTTGCACAGCAGCCTTCACCCTGACAACTGTTGATCTTTTTTTTAAGCACCTTTCTGTAGCTTGTCTTGGAAAACTTCTCTAACTCAAGACTGAAACTTACAGAGAAGATCAAGATTACTAAATTTAAAGTTTTTGCTTGTTTTCATGTCTATTTGTTTAGTTAGTACCAAGCCATGCAGGTCAAGTTGAGGATTTGGCAGTACATGTTCATTGAAGCTGCTATTTATTGAAGAGAATATGTACAACACAAGCAAGATAGTTTCCTTAATCCTTTAAAATTTATTTCACAAATCAATTCATCCTTCCAGGCTATGGTTATTTAACTCTATATCTGTGATTTTAGTTCTCAAAAGTACAGGATGAAACAGCAAATTTCATGAGGCTGTTTTGATGGTGGCTAAGGCACAAATTTAAGTACATTCCTACGTACACAGCAGACAGCTTTTGTATAAAACACAAAAACGTTGATGTAGCTAGTTTAATGACTTAGTTATGTTTTTGAAGCATCCTCTCAAATATTTAAAATAATGTGACTTTAATGAGCCATGTGCAATTGGTAGCTTTTACTTTGTTGAATATTTTCCCCAGGGTAAACTGAGTCATTAATATTAATTAGGAATTGAGTAGCCAATTACAGGGATGAGTAGGAAGTAAAGTAAAAAAAAAATCTGTTTGGGAGCAAACTGTCTGCATATACACAGTGAAGGAGTTTGAGGTCGTTAAAATCTGTGGGCTGGGATTAGTGGGCTCCATTGATATGCATTATTAATGAATATACCTAGCTCAATTGCCATTTCTGATTAATCATAAATGAAGTATCTGCAAATAGAATAATTCAGCATGAGGTAAACAACTGGATTTTAATTTCCAGTGGATGGAAATTGTAGCAGTAGATGGTAGATGGATTTAAATTTAAATTGTATACAGAATTAGATAAGGATAAATATAAATCAATGGGAAGACTGATTGCATTTCCTTCTTTTTAAATCTGCCTGACGCTTCATTCTCTGAGAAGCATTTCCCTAAGGGAATGACCTAATGTACCTCACCTTTTCCAGATTATTATTCTTTTACAGGTTTCGTTATGAGAAGTGAAAACTTGTACATGCTCTCTCTTCTGAGCTTGGTAATTTGTCATGTAACATTAAAAAAAAAAAAAAAGTATTTTTGCTCCAGAGAAATCTTCTCAAGACCGTCTTAAAGTAGACAATGGATTAAAAACTTCATAAGATTGTGTCAAACCCTATGTCTGTAAAGCATTTGGGTACTTCTCTGAAGAGTGGTTTAGATCATGAGAAAATTAATAATTCTGCCTTTACAGCAGATTTAACTTTCCCATAATAACTAAAGCCTGGGGCCACATGAGGGAAACAAAATCTTGAATAGCTGCTCATGAAGTAACTCCATCCATTCCATGTACTAAATTATATGATAATCTGAGGGAAAATTGTGTAAGGTCATAGATTTCATATAATACTTAATACATATACATGAGAGACCAAATTATGGTAACTTTTGAATGAATCTGTTTAGAAACTTTATACGTCTCTTGTTCTTTCTTAAAACATTATGTCTGTTATTTATTCATAGGTAGTGTTTTCTTCAGGAGCTTTGCTGATGTTTATTTATAAGTCACCATGTTCTACCTGATTGCCCTATTTGTTAGCTTCAATTTCATATGCTTGTATATTAGTGGTTAGACAGCTTGGGGCCAAGGAGCCAGTTAAGACCCAAATCCAATCTGTTCAGTGCTAAACTGTTGCATTTTAATAGAATATGTTCTCTAGAAGCTGGGCTGTGGTTAAACCTGTGCCTCCATGGCATGAATAAAGGAGATGTCAACCTCTGAAGTCCATTGTAGGAAAATAACCCAAGCTGACTAGGGAGATCTGCTGGTAAAGTAACTTGTTTGGTGTCTGCAGTAGCTCATTGGATGTAAAAGGTTCCTGTGGCCACAGGATTAATTAGGGATCCTCTTTGTGTCTGTACAACCTTTCTTTACCTGCTACAACACCACAGAAGTTCAAAGGCCTTCATTTGCCATCTGGTCTGAGATAGATGAGAACAAACAAAATTGTCGTCACTGTACTTCATCTCTAATTGCCCAATTTTTCTGGTTTAGCAATAAAGACCAGTAAAATACACATCTAGTAATCTCTCTAGTGAGCTCTTAATGATGACGTGACCGATATTCCTAATGACAAGAAGTCAAGTATACTTCATCTACACTGTGTTTTTCTGAACAAAAAGCCAAAAAGAATGTCATTCGCCAAACTAAAAGAGTAATTTCAGTAACGGTAGCTGGTTGCTACTGCATGGCACATTTAATCGAAGAATATCCAAGGGAAATATAAATATTAATTAGTAAATTTAAACTAAACCAAATGAAATGTACAAGGCACAAGACATGCAAGGTTTTTATCACCTTCATTCAAATGGTACACCTTTCAAGGCACCTAAAAGTATGGGGTTTCTTTTTAATTAGAACCTGCAATGTGAACTAATAGTCTCAGAGAAATGAGATCTACAATATTTATTTTTTAATTTTTGGTATTTTGACATGAACCTGCATCTCATGAAGTGTCGTAAGAGCTTTGAAAGTGATAATACAAGGTCTTGTATTACATCCCATCTGAAAAACAGCCAATCCACCACCTAACAAGCACGGTTTACTTTTTCTTTTATGCAACAGCCCAGTTGTCTTAAGTTTGTGTGATCAGAAACAATAAGCATAAGACTATTTAATGCAGTGATAAAACTGTCAGATAGAGATAGAATTGGTGCTCTATAATTTATTAAATTATATACATTTAAACTGGCATTTCCCATTCTCAGAGCTCCTGTACTATAATTTAACTGTCATTTTTTACTACATTCACTGTTCCTCAGTCTGGTAACAGAAAGAAAATAAGCATAACACAAGACGAACAGTATAGGTAGAATATGGGAAAACAACACATATAGTACACATGGTTATATGTATAGCTATCTGCATAGTAAAGTATAGATATTTACATAATTACATATAATTACACATATAGTGATAATTAGAATACCCAACAATTTACACTATCGTTAACTCAAACAGATAAATTATATGTTTGTATACATGTAGTAGAAATGCATGGAGTAAATCAGAACCATGCGTCTCATGCTTCTTGCCAGAGAGGTCAGGTGAGGAGGATTTGACTCATACTTTTTGCTTATCTTCATGTCCAGTGCATACATTTGAGTATACTGCAGTATCACGCTTCCCCAGGAATACCACGTATTGCAATTTAGTAGAATTGATGTAATAGCAACAGGTGACCAACATATTGCTAGTAGACTTCTAGCCAAGTAAATAGGCATTGAAGATTCGGGCACAGGACAGCAGAGCATGTCTTTCATGTGTTAACTATGGCTTTTTAGATTTACTTGAGCTAAAATACAGCCAAATGGTTTTATAGCCATGTGGTTATCAGAATATAAGGTTATCAGTATGACACTGTGTTGTTCTTTGTATGTTTTCTGCATTTTCATGAAGTTTGAGGCTATGGAAAACCATGCACTACCAAAAGAGTACCAGGTGGTGGCATTTGAGTGGGGGCAACCATGAGTGTAAGGACAGGCTGGGTGATGAACGGTTTGAAAGAAACCCTATGTAGAAAATCTTGTGGGCACTGATAGGTGAAAAATCAGACATGAGCTTGCAACATGTACTTGCACCTCAGAAGGCCAACTGTGTCCCGTGTCCTGGGCTGCATCACAAGAAGCATGACCAGCAGGTCAAGGGAGGTTAATTGTCCAAATTAATATCTATTAGGAATAGGCTTTTATTAAAGAATCTGCTTAAAAGTTGGTGTTTTTTTTTTTTTTTTTTCCCTGAATTGAGGTCTTATTTAATAAATTTAGCAGAAAAATCTGCTCTCTGTATTTATTTAAATGGTTGTATAGCTAGATGAGTGTAACTGAAAACAGAGGTTTTCTATTGGGGAATACCAAAGGCAAATCTCCCCTGGTATTACATTGTTTTTAATACACCTGTGAGTAAGTGTACTATTCTGAAACATAACTACAGAGTTAATAATACCTATTATATGTAGATCATTCTACATAAGTTAAAAAATGAACCTGAACTTAAAAAAATTACTTATATTTTTTTTCCACTATTTGCATCATATTTCTATTTCTTCTTAAGCAAATGCTGAATTATTTTTTTAACAAAAAAGCTCCTTCTACAGTTTTATGTGTGCAAGCATTTTTTTCACAATGGCAATATCGGCTATGTTAGAATTTCTTTGAAGTTGAGCAAGACTGCTTAGATATCTAAACAAAGCAATGTATGCTCTCAAATCCTCCAGGCTTTATCCAACAGTAGTAAATCACATGCAAGTTCATAATTAAAAGCAGTTTTCAGAACTTTCTATTATTAACTTGTGGATAACTTTTAGGGCTGGTACTAGTAAGTACATTGTTGTATCTTCTCATTAATTTATTTCAGTCAGGGTTAGGCCTCTTTTTTATCACCCGTGAATATTTGCACAGTTTTTTCCTGACTTGTTAGAAACTTCAAATGTAAAAGCAAAATGTAATAATCAATATTTATAGTTTAGACTTTCTGCAGTCCATTCTATTGTAATTCCATGGTACCCTAGTGCTTCATTAAAAAGCTCTAACTTTTGAGTGTTGTCTTTGCTGCTGGCTTTTGTGATAGGGTTTTCGGGCAACATTTGAGAGAGAAATGCTGCTGACAAGTGCATATAGCAAAAGACTATGTTTAGAATGACAGCTTGTGGATGTAGAAAATTTAAAGACAGACATCTTTCAGCTACCATGATTATGTGTTAGTATAAAGTAGGTACTCGCACAGTGGTGCAAGTTATAAGCAGATGTTAAGTAAGCCAATGAAAATATATCAAATGTAAATAACAGGAGTTGCTACAGGCAGGATTTCTCTGACCATTGGAATACTACATTGTTAGCTACTAAACATCACAAATGCAAGTAAATAATACAGTACAGGTTACTTCAAACAAGTAAAAGACAATTTTCAAAAACATTACAGTGACTGCAAATTCAGAAATGACAGGTATTAAAAGAGCTGAAAGGCCTGTGTTTCAAATGAATGTTTTTAACTTCAGTGCATCACACAGTAAGCTTTTACTAAGACATACATCTAACTGCAATGTTAGCTAAGGTACCTACACTGTAAATCATTCCCAGAAAACACACTCTCAGGTGTTTTGAATTTCATTTACTCTTAGGTGGAAGTTAAAATTCCTGGAAACTGTGCTTTGCAATAATGCAAACCCATGCAAACTGTTCCCGATATGGTAAAAGGAAGTAAAGCACTTAGTGGATCACAAAATCACAGAATGGCTGATGTTGGAAGTGACCTCTGGAGACTGTCTAGTTCAACCATCTACTCAGAGCAACGTCAGCTAGAGCAGGTTGCTCAGGGTCATGTCTAGTCGGGTTTTGATTATCTCTAAGGATGGAGACTCTCTTATATTCAATCATCCTCAAAGGAAAAACAAACAAACAAACAAACAAACATTTAAATATAGTTTTCCATATTTCATTTTGTGCCCATAGCTGCCTATATTGCCACTGGGCTAAGATGGCTCTGCCATCTTTCTATCTCTGCTCCCAGCCAAGTAGTTTTACACATTGATAAGACCCACCAATCCCCTCTGAGCCTTGTCTTGTTGAGGATGTGAGAGGACTGGTTCTCTCAGCATCTCTTCATGTGTCAAATTCTCCAAATCCCCTAATCATCTTCATGGAACTTCACTGAACTCACTCCAACATGTCTATGTCTCTTGACGCTGGACAGTCACCACTGATGATTCATCTTCAGTTGGTCTTCATGCCACCGATCACTACCTTAACTACATTAATTACCTTCTCTAGAATATATTGTAGAATTCACACATTAGTTTGTAAGTATCTATAGCAATTACTAATCCTTATTTTCAACTGAAAATGGCCTCATTGTTCTATACCGCAACACAGTTAGTCCCCTTCACTCTAAAATACGCGTTTCATAAATGAATAAATGAAAACATAAATCTTATTTTTAATTTCTCTTGGAAATTTTTTCAAATATATTTTTCTCTTGCTTCACAAAAAAATTACACTTGTGAATTGCCTTTCATACTGTGTTTGTACATTAATGTTTTTTTCAGACCAGACATACACTTTTGAAGAGAATTTCCAATTCTCCTCACATCCATTCGCATCACAGAATGATCTCAGAGTTCACAAAGTTAATTCCTTATGCGTGAAGCTGGACTGGAAGATGCTGTCCAGAAGTACAATGAATGTGCTTTAGCTGCTAAAGGCATTAAGTTAAAGAGATTAGATCACAGGCAGTTTGAAATAAAACACATGTAGTGTAGTTGTAGGGTTCATGTTACGGTGGTGTTAAATAATATGACCAGTGAATAATGCCTGATCAAGAATAAGCCTTGACGCACCCTAAAAATAAAATGAAACAAAATAACAACAACAACAACAACAACAACAACAACAACAAAAAAAAAAACTAAAAAAACCAAAATATGGTACACAATCTCAATTGAGTGTTTAAATACATTACAAATATATTGTTTGGACATACATTATAGAAGGATGGTATTCTGTACTTCTCAATTTAAATGGAAAATAAACACAAAACTGCTGGAAATTTTGATTAAATCAAAATGAAGCAATTCAAGTAACTCACAATTACATCTTTTCATATTTGGAATTCAGACAACTCTTGAAATACGAGAATTGACCAGATATATAGAGAGAATTTAGATTGAGATGTACGGCTGAAAATCAATTTTAAAAATGATAAAATATCCTGAACATTTTTTAAGACAGAGTATCTTTCTATGGAAGACCCCTGGAATTTTCCAAAAGCTTTTGTTGATGCTTTGGGATCTTTCCAGTTTACTGTGAACACTTACAATTTTGCTAGGAAATACATGAACCTATGATTCCTTTCTGAACTGATATTAAGGCAATTACTTTGAACTAACTCAGTACGTTATTGAAATGGAATTAAACCAGACTTTGTGTGTCTGTAGTTCCCAAAGAAAGGAGAGGGAGACCTGCAAATATCCTGCATCTTAAATCACAACTCTTGCACTGCTTATGTGACACGTAGTGCTCAAAGGTAGTTAAGGTAATGAAGTTCCAGTTCCTTTGAAAGCCACTGGGATATGGTCATTACACTTTCAAACTCTTCTAAACTCCTAGTCTCAAGTCTGTCTTTTACTTGTTTCATATTCATTCAGGTGATGAATCTTCAGGTAATGATTCAAGGCCAAATGCTACTTGTGTCTACTACTTGTCTGTTTACCTGTCTTCTTTATTTATTGTAGAAGAAAATTGGCTTTATGTGACTTTTTCATGACAAATCCATCTTGGCAGTTAATCATCTCCCGTTATGATCTCCATCAAGCATGACTCTTCCCTTGGGGTAGTGATGTCCATTCTCACAAGAACAGTATAACCCTTGGTAATATCTTTCTGAGTCTTACTTCTCCATTGTGTTTAGCATAGGTGGTGCACTTCTAAGCAATCCCAGCTCCACAGCAGACTGGAGGAGGAAGGACTCTGTGCTGGTCTATTAACTGCCCTGGGGATTTCTCAGCCTAGCCCCAAGGTGGTAGTGTCAGGTATATGATACATGGGACTGAGCACATAAACTGGTGAACACCCTGGTACCCTGTGATATTATTGTTTAGGTGAGTGATGAGAATTTCTGATATAACTGTGTGCCTAGACTCCCATTGTTCTTGTTTTGTTTGCTAGTGTCCTCTTACATCTTTGCTGTCTTGTGTGCACACACGTAATCAACAGACACATTCACACAAACATAAGCATCTATTACAAAATTTTCTGTTGCACTCCCCATCAGCTACAAATACTGGAGCTGCCACTGACATAGGGGATTTTAATAGCCTGTAATTGTCTGTAATATTTGTTGATTCCAATAAATGAAAATAAGCCAGCCAAATCCATAGCCTTTATTTTCCAGGTTTTCTTTCTCACTACCACCCCTCCTTTTAGAGACGGTAAGAGGGGTTGGATTGGGAAGTGCAGACACATCTAAGTCCTCAAAGAAAACATCCTTACTTTAAGTAGCGGGCATTTCAAGTTCAGGCATTTCAAAAATAACTAAATAATCTGACTGCTCTCAAGTGTTAAGTATGTTAGCCACCTGATCGCAACTGATCTTTTCAATGGCCAAAATCATGCATTTAATAATGTAAATCAAAACAACAGAGATCTCAGCTTTTGAAAGTTTTTCTTGCCACAGTAAAGAAAAGAGTTTCCTTTGTTTTGCACTTTTATAGTAATACTTTCCTCTTATGCTTTACATGCACTGCTAAATATATGCAGTTTTGAGCTTTGGCTTTCCTGAGTGTTCATAGATTTTCAGACTAAATGTATTCATGGTCATGATTGTATATATCCTCTCGCTTCAACAGATCTTCTTCTTCCCCAAAGCTTAAACCCCTCTCCGAATGACTTTATAGACAACAGTCTTATCCTCTCTCCGCCTTTGTTTTGCCAGACAAAATAGGTCACATGCTACTGGCTCACACTTTGATGACAAATATTGCATTCCTTCGTTTGAGCACCTTGTCTCAGCATCTGTTCCAGTCTGATATGATCTTTCCTTTCGGTCCCTTGCAAACTCACTCTACAGATACTCTGCCATTACTTAGAGAGAAACCCTTATGATTTTCTTCTAAGACAGTTGATTGTCTTTTGCATTTGCTTTTAGATATTAATTTATCCATGCTCTTTAAATATAATCCTTTTTTTTTTTTTTTTTTTTTTACAGTGAGGTTGTTTTAATGAAGAGAATGAGGAATATATCCACTGACATGTCAGAGTAAAATAATATTACATTTCAAATTGATACAGTACAGACATATTGTTCTGGCTGTTATTTTTTCACACAGAGGTACTTTGGCCTTGTGTGGTTTAATTCTTGTACTGAAATCATTTTGAGATGGCTGGCCACTACCAAACCACATTCAGAGGACCATCTGTATCTCAAAAAAGAAAGAGAATATCAGAAAATACCAGATTGTTTTAGAACACAATTTCATGAAATTTCCAAATTTTTAAGCCCAATTGTATTAAAAAAACCCATAATCACTCTCTGATCTTGATTTTCCAACTGAATGCTGATGTATCTTATTTAATTTTTACTCACGTCTTCAGTGTCATTTGATGTTTAAATAATAACTTCAGATTTAGATGCATTGTAATTTGCATCCTTATGTTACAACATTTTAATGGGTTTATTTCTAAGAGTAATGGTTGACCTTTAAATAAACAAGTATGATGTGACTGCAAGAATCAAAGTTCAATTTTATTGTTATGTTATGTATGAGTGGATTGTGCAGGATTATGATATGATAAGCAACACTGGGAGAGGGCTGTATTTTATTGTGTTTCTTCCAAAGTCTAAAGATCCAACTTCTGGCTGATGAAATGGAAAAAAATGTATCATTTTTAGTTACAACTATACATACGTATGTAAAGTGCCCACTTCATTTTTGTTCTTCTTGAAAGTTTGTATATTGATTACAATAAACAGATTACGAAAATCTGCTTCTTAGTGAGAATGAGAAATCATTTGTATCATCTACTTCGCTTGTTTGTTTTCCACAGCAGACACTTGTACTTTTTTTCTTTTCACAAATGCATTTACTGAATACTTAGAAGGGTAATTCCACAGTTTTGGACTGCTCGTGAGTTCATTTTGGTTTCCAGGACAAGAATTTCAGAATTTGAGATAGTGAAGACTTTCTTTTGAGCTTGAAATCTGCTATATTACTTACTAATTAAATTTTCATTTTGATTTTTTCTCTTTTTGTCTTAGCAGTCTGAAAATATTTAACAGCATGCTTAAAAGAATGAGGAGTAGAATAAAACAAAATAAATGTATTATTCTATATTTGCCGCTAAATTCCTCAACTCTTGACTCTGTTTACACTGGATTGCTTTCCTGAGGAAATCCACTCTCATAAATGCACAGAGCATAATAAATCCCTTCTCAATTTACTCCCTCTCCTGTGAGATTCCTGTGCTGAGGATATGCAAAGATGTATGGTCGACTGTTCATACCTAATCCTATGAGGTTCTGAACCAAAGGGATATGAGCTGCTCAGCAAGCTACTGGTACCACACATAAACTGTCAGGATGGGGTCCTTAAAAAATAGTGAATAAGAAAAAAGGGAATTGTTTGCGTTTGACAACATCTTTTAATTTCAAAACAAACTTTTATGGGTATTTTAACTTAGTATTTTATCTCATGTAAGTTAGACAGTGATTACAACCATTTTAGAGAGACAGAAAATCATTACATCCTTCCTATGAGTCCCACACTTGGAGCCTTGCACTCTTAACTGAGGTATGGTCCTGACATGCAATATCTACAGGAGCAAATGTCGAGTTTCATTAGTCAGAAGTGGGTAATGTTTGTTCAATACACATAAGGAGCGCATTTGTCAGCTAAAGTACGCACAAGAAGAAACACTTTTTTTCTGATAAACAACTGACTTTTGGCTGTGACAGCACTTGAAAATGAGTGGTTCTGCAAGCGTTAAATAGCAAATTCCTTTTTTTTATTTTTTTTTTGCCCTCCCTTTCACACAGAAAGTTTCTTCAAATCAGACTGAATAATGGTTACCAAGGAAAAAAATTCTTTAAGAACGTAAAGAAAGTTTTGGTGAAGTGTCAGATTACATAATTCATCTAAGCCTCCAGAATGGAAATGCCATGATACTCCCTGCCAAGTTCACATGAAGATCTTTTGTTGAAAAGAGATAAACTATCTCTGCTTTCATTTGAAAAAGCCTGTCATGATTTGATGAATCAAGAAAAGTTGGGCAGATTGTTTGTTAGGAATCCTGCAACTCCTCCAGTTGATCAATCAGTTCATGAAAAAATGAAAACATAAGCATTTTTCATCTTTATTTATCTTTCAAGAGGCTAGTGTTGATAAGATGTGACTGTTGGTTCATACTGTCCCATCTGTAAATATGAGAAGACATCGACCTAGATTATGCTACTGCTGGCTATCAGCAATCATAATGTCACTGACCTCACCAGTTTGCATGACACTGTGAGAAGACATGACAATCCAAATAAATGATAAGTCTTTTAGAGAAGCAGAATGAGTTCTGTGTTGAATGTAAAAGAGATTAAAAATAAGCATTCAAGGAGATCCACATTAATGTTAGTGAAATGTAAACAATAACAACAGCATTAATGATAACATGGGAAATTATTTGTCACAAAGCGTCTGGTCTCAGAAAACAGTTTCACAAAATGGCTGCAAAAATGTAATAGTTTAAATATGTCAGATATATCTTAGTTGTTTTAAATTAATGCATTGGATTTAGAGTTTATTATACTGTAAATTAATAAGAAAATAAAGTATTAAATATTGATGCATAGTCAATATATAAAAATCATAAAATGTCAAATTAAATGGTTTAAAACATGCTTAAGCTAATTGAAAATAAAGACTTCCTAAAGTTTGGTTCATCTCTACACAACAGTTTATAATAGGAATGGTTTTCAATTGGGACTGTTATTGAAAATTAGAGATTGATTCTGCATCTAGTATTCTTCTGCTTGTTCAATATTTCTAACATTAAAGATAAATTCTTGTCTTTTTGTTTCCTTGCAGCATGTGTTTTATGGAAGCAACAGACAGTGTGTGTCATGTTCTATGGTCAAGGAACATATGCTTCAAATAAACAAGAAAAGCATAAGTTAGTATATAACACTGGGAACCTAGAAGTTCTCCCTATCAAGATAATCCACTAGAAATAAAAATGCCTTATGGTTCCTGCAGAAATTATTTAGGTAATACTTAAGAGTAGGACAGTAGACTCTTTTATTTTCGAGGTTAATATTCAAATATCCCTGATTAACAGTATGTTGCCAAGCTTTACTGATGAAACCAACAATTAGGACTTTTCCCCCTGGCACTTTGGTTAATGCATAATGCATAGCAAAGTGGATAGTGTATGTCCACCAAGTCTTTTGTCACTAGCTTGCTGATTTATATCAAGACCAGAACAGCTGTAATTTGTGATTAAAAATTATTATCTTTCTTGCCCTTATCTGCCCAACCCAGACGCTGGTCGTAGAGCTGGTCAGTAGTGCATCTCTGGGGTGTAACTCTGTTTGGTTTGCCAGCAGTGCATAAGGTGATCTATACTCTGGGATAAGAGCGGTGGTTGATCAGACTGGACTCCATTTCATGCTTTCTGCTGTGCAAAGAGCTATGTGCCCATGTTTTTAACCCCAAACTACCCAAAGAGCAGATGTTTCAGGAGGTAGGTCTATTACCCTAAGTGAAGTGAGTGGAGTATCAAGGGAAGTCAAATTTTGTGGAAGTAATTGTAAATCAGCTCTTCCAATTTCATTACATCAGTGGCAGTACCCAACTGTGCAGCTTTTCACCTTAAGCAACCTCATGGACATGATGCAGAGAAGAGACTGGATTCTTTCTCAGCAAGTTGTTCTTTTATCTCTGATAAAAATTTTCCCATGCATTAGATCATTCAGATGGAATGATTACAAACCTAAAAAAACAGTATGTGAGGTTATATTTGAGAAGAATTTCATTTGGATTTGGGAATAAGAGACTTTCGTACCCCATTTCCTATACCTTTCGCCTTTTAAGTAGAAGTAGTTATAGAAGAGCCTATATATAAACTGAATCACAGAAGGGTACCACTTCTCAAACAAAGAAATGTATTACACACAACCATGGCACAGTTGTGATATGTGATGTGAGCAGGGAAAGGAATTTCTGTCATTTGAGGTTTGAGGGTAGAATGAATCCTGATTTGAAATAACGTACAAGGCTAAGCATACCATTATGTACTTTCAATAACCAGCATATTCATCCAAAAGTGAAATGGCTTTACACATACTAGGTATTATGAACCATTAGACATCACAAGTCAGCTTTCCAGCTGCCCTGCATATGTACAACCTACAACATCCACAAATATCTGTTTACTTATTTTATAAATGCTTTACCAGAAAGTTCAGTGAATTATATGAGTAAATAGTTAATCATACTCTACAGTTGCTACTTCTAATTTTCATAACCCTGGAACAAGTTAGATTCACATCTGTGCCTCTACCCAGTTTGAAGATTTTTCCTGTGTGGTTTGACTCCTAACTACATTTCATATGTAGATTCAACAATGAATTTAATTATAGTAAGCTCATTAGGAATGGAGACATTGCTTATCTTAAGTTCTGCAAAGTAGTGTATATTTACAGCACTGTATAAGCAGTATTTGGTAATTAATACTCTGTACTCTGTCACATTAATGTGAAGGCATAAAAGGATTATCAGAAGTAGGAAAGGCTTTATACTTCTGTGAAGAATACAGAGATGAGTCTCTTTGTAAATTAGAATGGAAAATAAAAACCTGATGAAATGTGACCTTTTTTGATTCTTTATCACTGTTTAGAGACAGATAGTGACTTAGTATCTAAGACTAGTTTATTAGTCCTATATCAGGCTTATTCTCTCTAGGTATAGTGGCTGATGATGGTGGAAGAATAGGCAAATATTTCCAGAAATTGTTATTAAAAGATGAGATATCTGTAACAATTCCATGACTTTAGACTTGATCAAACATGTCAATGGCCAAAAATCAGCTAAAAAGATAGAGATTGGGTAATCATATAGTTCGAGAAGAAAGCAACCTACAAATGTAGAAAATCGTTGATGTAATTCGGGAAAAGCACAAAAAATAGGTTTTCGTTCTCTCCCCTTTCCTTCCTTCCTTCCTTCCTTCCTTCCTTCCTTCCTTCCTTCCTTCCTTCCTTCCTTCCTTCCTTCCTTCCTTCCTTCCTCCCTTCCTCCCTTCCTCCCTTCCTCCCTTCCTCCCTTCCTCCCTTCCTCCCTCCCTTCCTCCCTTCCTCCCTTCCTCCCTTCCTCCCTTCCTCCCTTCCTTCCTCCCTCCCTTCCTTCCTTCCTTCCTCCCTTCCTTCCTTCCTCCCTCCCTCCCTCCCTCCATCTCTCACTCCCTCCCGTCTTCCCTTCTTCCCCCACTCCCTCTTTTTTCTGCTCTTCTCTATTAAAATTTATTCAATGGCAAACTATACTATCACAAACATAAATTCTTTAAAGCTTTCAAGACTTTGTGCTAGAGGTTAGTGTTAAATTTACACTGTGATCACTGAGCAGCTAGAAAGGGTTTTCTTGGGGGTTGGAAATTGGTTAAAAGGCAGAAAAAAAACAAGTCACAAATGACATTTTCATGAGCATGAATTGATGCAACGTGTTCAGGTCAGAAAAAAATGTGTATCACTGTACATTTCCAGCATGAAGCTGACATTTCTTTCATGCCGCAAAGAAATTTAAAGTGTCATTCTTTTATTTTCCAGTTCCCAGCTGAAAATTGGCCTCAGCTGGCATGTAATAAATGGGAAAACATAGTCATGAACTAGTGAGCAATGTTGGTTGACCAGTTATAAAATTGCTGATAAGCTGTAGTTTCAGCTGTAACTCCAGATGACACACCTGCTCTTTCCCTTTTTTGTCTCTTCTTAAAACTTACATTTGCAATAAGCTTATTATTTAGTGCATATTATGACCTAGCTGTCAATGGTTAGTGTAACAAGGCTGACTAATATGCTTTTAAGAGAAAAAATAACATTTCTTGAAGCTGAGTTTTTCTCTAGCAAGTGTCATGAAACTATCAAAATGTAGGTTCCCTCACAAAAAACAGCTGAAAACACAGGTATCTGCTCTTATCCAGCTCAGTCCTGTGAAAAGAAGCCTGTCAGGAGTTTTTCAGCAAACTACTTCTTTGTGGAAAACAATACTTCATCAAAACTGAAATATTGCATGGAAAGAGATTGATTTCGATGCACCATCACCAAAGTAGAGCCTGCCTGGGAGTTCAGATTTCAAAGAAATACAGTTTCAGGTCACTTGTGCCCTGCCAGGTCAAATACGGTGAACCCTCCTTCTGCCTACTCTGGAGTTGGACCACTGCAAATGCTGCAGCTCCATCACTCACCTGTAACTCTTAGGGATGCTGGTCCTGTCTGGCAGGGAATTGTCCCAGGGAACAGCAAGACATTAAGTTTTACTTCCATGTAACCGAACAGAAATATTTGTTTTTCTGAATTATTTTTATAAAATTTTCTTTCCACGGGAAATATGGAAACGATGGATTTCTTTCCGAAGAGCAGTAAATATGTCCATTTTTCCTGCTGTAGAAAGCTGCATAGTTAGTGCTAATTACAAAACCAGTAAGTAGGTGATGGACTGAGGAGTGAAGCAGAAATTATCCACCAGCAAATACTGATTTCAGTGATGGGCTTACAAGAACATCTGTTTTTATAAATGATTTAAGTGATGATGGAGAGGGCATAATACCTGTGATATATTTGTTGAAGTAATTCAATAACACTGAGGATGAAATTTGACCTTCAGGCGAAAATATCTTTCTTTATGGCTCTCATGCTGACCCTCTCCTTTGCCGTTCTAGATTTGAACTTCTTGTCTCCTTCACAGCATTCTACAGCTCTGCCCCACTGTACTCGTCTGTCTCATGACTCCCCACATATTCTCCTGCTCTTTCCTCCCAGGTGTGTCACACACTGTGCCACATTTCACTGTTAAATCCCAGCCTTGTCTCCAACCTTGCCTCTTTCACTGCAACTCTGCCTGGTGTGATCATTCGTCCTCTGCACCTTTAGTCAGTATTTTATTTGGTTTTCCTATCTATAGCCAACCATACAATAAAAAATAGCATACAAATTGTGAAAATTAATCAATTACTGTATGCATGTATATTTGCGTGTATGCATGTAATTTGCAGGAAAAAACTGTATTAAAAATGTCCTTATTTGACTGTAGACTCCTTTTGCATCCCTCGGCCATTCTTGTATTTTACTGTAGATTACTGGGAGAAACGTTATTGTGCAGCATCCTGCACTCATGCTCAGATGCCCAAATTCTACACAACTCCTTGAGGCTATGTTTCATATCAGCTAGTTGCCTCCAGAAGTCTTGGTTAAGCCAATAAGTAACACTATGCAGAAATGATATATGTTACATTTGAATATGGCTGCAAGAAAACAAAAACAAACACAGAAAAACAAACAAACAAAAAAAAACACCAAAAAACCCCAAACCAAAACAAAAACAAAAATACAACTCAGTTACTTTCCTGTCAGACAGAAGGGCTTCATGCAAATCAATTCTCCAAGATGGTATTCATATAATGTATAATAAATGTGAGAATAAAAACTGAATTCAGCTTTTAATATAGTTTTTGCTAATTTATCAGGTGAGTTTTCTGGTACTCTGCAACTAAACGCTAAAAGAAAGAGAGATGAGGAAATAGATAATTTTAGCAGAAATATAGAATTATAAACTTAATTGAGTTTTATTATTTTAATATATTAGTTTCTTGAAACCAGATTATTTATTATGAATCTTCTTGACCACTGAAGATGGTCACAGATGTCTTCAACAAATCAGAAACAAAACCATGAACAGTTTTATCAAGCTTGATAAGTCCATTAATATTTGCAACATAAAATTATCTGTTCTGCTTTTTTTTTTTTACTCCAGGAAATTCTCTGTAAAGTTGATTTTTCTCTCTGACTTTTTTTTTTTCTTTTCCCCAACTGGAACACCCACAAGAATGGCAATTAGAAATTATGGACTTAAGTAAGGATTTTTTTTTTCTGCAGTCACTCTGCTATGGGAGTCTAGGACAGAAATCTGCAGAGCTCTTCCCTCCAAAATGAACATTAGAGAGAGGAAAAAAAGAGATGGAGACTATGTGTCCAGTGGTGGCTGCAGGAAGGCTACAGCTGGAGATTGAAACTATTGGTCCAAATAGAGCTGAGTGCTGCAAGAGCAAAACTCAATTTTGAGCATGGTGACAGATTTAAAACCAAAGTTGTCCATGCATTTCAGGGGGATACAGTGGAGTATAATGCTAAGGTTCAGTAATGATGCCTGTCTCCAGCTCTTAGATATATAAAATATTGGTTGTACCACTTCACTGCAACTCAATATACGTAGTGTTATTATATACATCCCAGGTTTTTATCAAAAATTTTAATCTATATTACTGAGAAGTAAATAACTTGTGGGTTTTAAAGGAAGAAGATGGCTTAGATTAGATTAATGGGAATATGATTTTTCCAAGAATAAATGCTTCTGATTGCAGAGAGTTCAAACTTCAAGTATAGGAAGCATCCACAGAGAGAAAAATGTCTGTCCTTAAATAATGTTCCTGAGATTTTTGTTGCAATGCAAGTAACCACATGGTGGAAACTGCACATTCGTTGTCTGAGGAATTCATGGTGTGATAAAGAAAATGAGAGCTTCTGAGGGAATAATTGCTTCACCATGGGGAACTCACGCAACTTAACTTGAACTTTAAATCGATCTGCTTTTGTATTTGTTACTGCTGTTGCACAGTAGTATGAGGAGGAAATTGTGCAGCCATAAAATGGATGTTTTCGATATTATGCAGCATGATGATGCTGTGTCTATTTCTATAAATGTGTTTTTGTTGGGTGGAGAGTTTTTTACCATCTCAGTTCTAAACAAACTTACATAAATTGCAAAAGTATATAGCTAGATGCTTTTAATTATGAATAGTAACAATTGTTCTGAACCCATGCAAAAGACTTGAATAGTGAATCTCTACCTATTTTTGAAATGTGTTCATTATTTTCATTTGTTTCCTGGGCTGCAGAATTGTGATCATTACCATATTTCAATAGGTGCCCCTGTGTGCTCATGCTATGACTGGGCAGAAGGCTTACAGGATTACATGCTTGATTTCCCCTGAAAGCCTCTCTTTCCAGTAAATATTGTGGCAATTTTAAAGGATTACTTTCTTATGTGCCTTTCATTTTTTCCAGCGATTTTTGATTTGATAGCAGCAGCTGGTAGTCACTTCAGGGTGACAACCACACTCCCATCATCCGCTTGTAAGGGGGACACATATTATGCTCCCCTCATCCCAGGAAGGGTTCCCAGGGAGGTAGAGGGCAGAACAGATATAGGAGGAAAGAATTAGTTTTGTCTGCAGAGGGACTACAATCTATTATTTTTCTTCAGAAAATGTTCCCTAATATATGCCATAATTTTCAACTATTAATTAAGATTTCTAAGTATCAGCAGTATGTTCAAAAAGCTCAGTTAATACAGTCAAAAGGAAGGCTTTTCATATTTAAGCCATTTTGCAACCACAATTATTAAGAGGGGCAGATGATTTGCTGTCTTTTGATCTGTGTTTTCATCTGCTTGTGCTGCCTTCATCTCTTCTGGCAGAGACCTTCAAAATTTATTCCTCATCTGTAAAAATGGAAATACACACATTTCATTTACTTTATAGTACAAGTTTGAAAAGAACAGGTAGTACAGCTGCTAAAATATTTCCCAAAATAATTTTATTATATGTACGAAGCTGATAGTTTGTAGTGTTGGTCTGTCTACAACTGTGGTTCATCAGGACCAAGTTAAACATTTGAGACTTACAGATACCCATATGTAAATTTATCTTAAATGGAAGATTGGGGAATTAATCTCTATTCCTCACTTTGTTCAAAGGATTTATTTTTTGGAAGATGAAAGTGCAAAGAAGAATTGGATCCTCTTTTGTAAATTAAGAAGACAGGTTAAGTAACTTGTCCAATGTCACATGATAAATCTATGGAGGAGGTTGGAATTTGACAAATTTGTTCTTAATCTCAGTCCTGAAAGTTATTATAATAACATAAAATCCTCCTTGCACCTAAGTCACTGAGTGTGAATTTAAAGTGATTACTCAGTCACTGTTAATGCTCTTAAAGAAGAGATTCTACCTAAAATTTTTGCAATTTCATCCTTAAAAAGCAAGTTTCTATTCATAAGTCTTTGGAAGATGTTTATGTATAAAATATACATGGAAAAATAACAACACGAATACAACACAAATACACATTACCTGTTTTGACATTTCTTCCAGTACCAAGGCAGTTTCTCTCATCAAATGCTTGGGGATTTCACCTATATATTAATGAACTTTCCCCCACTATCTCTGGGAAGTAATTTAATCTCCTTTTTCTATTAATCGGAAGCCCAGGAGTACTGATGTAGTAAGAACTATCAGCTGGCTTTTGTGATCATCTATTGTATTTAGTAGTCCTATCAAATGCACAAATGAAAGATATTAGATGCTAAGTGATTATTTGAAAAGCCATTTTTTGTACTGGAGAAATATATAAAGCAGGTATCTAAATAAAAATATTAATCTAGGATAAAGTTAAGTCAAGTGTAATTTCAGGCCCAACAAAATTGTAGGCATAATGTTATCCAAGCACAAGTATCAGTGATATTCTTTCAGTATATCCCAGTACAGTATAGCAAATTCCAAACTGAAACAGGTGCTATTTCCCCACTTAAAAAATGCCAGTTTTCTTCTGGCCCAGGTGTTTTCTTTTATTGGAAACTCAGTATTCAGAGACTATCTCAGACTTCAAGAGAACTGGAAACAAAGAATGTGATATCTAAATTTGTATGTTGGGTGTTCTTTTTCAGTTTATAATTTTCAAGCATGATGTGATCAGTGAAATTACTTAGATTCTCTGACTGTAACCAAGACTGTGGGTCACAGGTTGATCACAGATCTCTTCCTGACTAATTTTGCCTCTATACAGAGAGGAAGAAAATTAAGAAATGTCATACTTCATTTATGTGGTCTGAAGTGGTTTCAGAACCTTAAATAAGAGGGAATAAACATGGGCAGAAAATAACAGGTTTTTGTCTCTTTCTGTCAACCTGGACAGACCCTGCACGGCTTAAGCAGCAGAAGCAGTGAGATAGGTTTATTGTGGTTTTGTGCATTTCCTAACCTCTGTGTTCCAGGTAGAAGTAGAAACAGAACTATAAGAACACAGCAGGGAAAAAAACTGCTTTTATCAGCCAGAAAGACTGTAATAATAGATTTGGGTTTAGTTTTCTGATATTATTCTTCTTATGAAATTAGGTCTGCATTGTTGATTTTAGACTGTTAGATGTTTCAGATGGAAAAAATGGAACAAAACTACATGTATTTTAATATGGATTGGAAGCTGAAATCTGGTTTTCTCATTGTTGCTCATTCCCATTGCCATTTCCATACATGATCTGTGATGTGGCACTTATCTGCCAACACAGCCTGGGGCTTCCATCCTGTTAGATGTTGTAGAAACACAACACATGAGATCTTTGCATTTCACACCATATACAGTTTACATTTCCAAATTCTTACTTTGTAAGGAGATAAATAATAAAATAACACAGGGATAGTTTTCACTGTTTTGTGAACTGAAATGCCTTTTAGATGTGGGAAAAAAGTTAGCAATCTTCAGCTCAAGTTGCGAAATAATATTTTGTCTTTATATTATACTTCAGGTGCTTCACAGTCTTGGATCATATTTTATTATTTCAGTGCAAGGTAGGACAGGAGATAATTATAACTACATTTCAGACAAGGATTCTCATGTTCTTTCCTTATGCAATCAATCATTACCAAAGCAACCCAGCTGGTTAGTGAGAAAATCACAAACACCATCCACCTTTAACTGCAAGAGACCATTACCTTTCCTGATAACGGGTAAAACCTGCTGAAGTGGATGAATGATATAAAATAATTTAAATGAATAATTAATTCATGAATTTAGAACCCTAATCCTTTTTTTTTTTTTTTCAAAAATTTCAACTAGGGATAGATTTTTAAGAACTTGTATATTTTCAAAACTGACTTTGCTTATGGCTTAACCCTGAGGCGGGCAGCTGTGTGGTTTTCACTGGGAAAAGGTTGGCTTCACTGTGGTGGAATTAGGCAGATGGGAAAAGAGAAATTCAGACAAAGCAAGTGGAAGTCATGTAAAAATTTGGGATGAAGAGCACAGTTTGGGATTTCTTGGAACTGGGAGAGGACAGACCCACACACTCCATGAGCCTGAACATCATGACCTGTCCACAAAACATGTGTCTCCTTCTTCCTTTTGTATCCAGAAGCTCCCAAACTCACTATTCCTGCTCTCTCTAGCAATACACTCTGCTTCTCTCATAGCACTGAAAACAGGTCAAAAACCTTGAGGCAGCTCACCATTCCTCAACATGGCTTCAAGGTTGAGACAACAGTGAAAAAATAATTTCCTGAGAATGCATGTGCAGCTTGCAAAAAAAGTAACATTTTACCACATTCATATTACATTCTCTGTAATTTTATTTGACCTGACATTTGCTTCAGAATCTATTTTCCTATGAAACATCTGCAAAAAATATATTATATTTTATAGTAGAATAAGATTAGAAAAGTTACAATCTCTGTTACAAAGAGATTAAAAAATCTTAATCTGACAGATTTTCATTTTAATCTCAAATGAGAACCATGATATTGCGTGTAAAGTCTAACTCTGTTTTTCACATCCAGTCAATTCCTAAATCCATCAGTTTTAAAAAGACTATTTTACAGGTTCACCCAGTATGCCAGCTCACTCTTACCATCTATGAAACATGTTTTTGTTACCTCTCTGAATACCTTGCCTCATACTTCCTGCATTTCTTTCATCCTACAGTGGTTTTGTCCACCTTTCTATGAGTCAGAGCTAGACAATATCCTTTAAAAAAAATTAATTGCTTTTCTCCTCTAAAGTTCTAAAAATATGAGACTATTTTTATCCAAGAGCATTTTAAATAGTATTTTTATGTTGTTTCTTTAACATTTTTCTGAAACTTTCTGGTTATAGTAAGGGTACGCTTCTACATTCGTTGCTCATATCATTGTCCTTCCTGATTTTTCATATTTCTCATATGTGCACAGAACACCTCTTCTGTCTTCACTCATACAAACAGAAACACTTCTTATTCCTACACTGATATGTTCTGCAAAAAAGTCAACAGTAAAGGATATGTGACCTAAAAGAATATTAAAAACTGCAAAAAAATCTTCAAATACATATGTCTTTGTATATAACCAGGTTGACTTCTCCTTGTCTAAGGTTTATAAATTGTAAACCCCATTTTTCAGCATCCTTATGCTTACAAATCCTTATGTTTACAAATTTCCATTTGTAAATTAGCCTAAACTAGTTATCTTCACCATTCCTGCACCTTGCCCATAAGATTTATTGTCAGAAGTTGAGAAATTTAGTATCTGAAGACATAGTTCACCTTGTAAAATTCTGTTTGAAAGATGTGGTTATTGAGTATAGTCATGAATTCTTGGGAAAGGCACAACATAAAGACTGCACGAAATTTTTGTTTCCAATCAGGGGAACAGGCAAAAACAGAACAAAACAAAACAAAACAAACAAAAAAAACCCCACCACAACCCAAACAAAAAAAACCCACAAACAAATAACCCCAATATTTATCAGAACAGAATGGAGACACTACTAATCCTCCAAATAAATCTGCTAGTAGAGGACCCATTACATGATGGGATGTAAGTTCTATGACTGAAACACAGAAATAAACTTCCAATGCTTAAAGTCTTCTATTTCTCTTATACTTTTTCTATAAACAAACAAACAAACAAATATAATGAGTTAGGAAATAAATATTTAGTGAGCATATCATAACAAAGAATGGCATTAATGCAGAATGTAAGACTCCTTTCGGGACTCCTGATCCTGTGAAATTTCTTCAGTTCAGCAAAACCTCAAAAAAATCTGAAGAAATAATCCCATTGGCAAATGTTGAACATCAAAGTTAGAATTAAGATTGTCTAGAATATACCTTGGTTTTTTGTTCACTCAGTTTTCAGAGAGTTGGAATGAGCTGACCTGAATACACTGAAAGAACAAAAAAAGAACCCCACCAGGTAAACGTATGTTTCACTTAAAATGTATTAGAGGTTGGAAAAGATTTGAATTAAGAGATTGGAAGAGCCTTTTCTTTTTCTTGTATAGAACCAATCTGACTGCAATATTTTTTCAGTTTCATTGGGCTATACTCACTAACAGTGGTTCATTGGTCTGGAACGTATATCAACATTTACATCCTCCTTGGATTTTGCCAAAGATGTGGGCTGAAGGCAGCTGCTCAGCAGACATTCGGATTCTTCCAAATCAAATAATTCAAAGTTGCATGTTCATTTTTAAATGCCCATAAGAATTTTTGGAGAGCAAATCAAAAGGCACATGTTTGAGCTATCAACCAACCAACTAGAAAATCTGAAAATCAGAGGATTTTGAAACTCCAGGCTGGAAGAGGCAACAAAACTACAAAGTAGTCTGCTGAATAAGAGTCACCTATAACATTTTTGTTGTAATTCTACCATTTGGAAGAATGAGTAGCAGTAGCATGCCATCTCAGAGACAAAAAAGCAGAGAAAAAGTAAGTATTTTTGAAGGGAAAAAGAGAATGAAGAGGGAGACACATCACCCAAGAAACTATTTTATGCTCTTTATTTTATGCAGATACAACAAAGTCACTTCAAGTTTTGGGCCTTTTGAACACGTAGGTTCAGGAATATCTGAAAACGTCAAATCTTCAGTGTCCCTCCAGAAGGAAGGAGTTCGTTCTCTTCATTATCTCATACTCTAATCTCTTCACTGTTAAATAACCTGCTACCAGTTCCAGTTTTCCTTGAAGGAATCTAAAGTTTGCTGCAAATTCGACTACAAACACAAGTCTAAATATCAATGGTTACAAAAATACTGAGTTACATATCCTATTTAATTTCCCTTGCCTTGCTCCTGTCATTGTCTCATTTTCCATTGAATTGTAATGAGAGTGATCTGACAAACATCCAGTCTGTCTCAGAGGGATCTTGACATATTTTTCCTTACAGGAACCAATGGTCTTGCACAGTCTTTATTAACTATTAACATCCTGGCTATTATTTAACCCAGGAAATGAGGTCTAAGGTTTATTCTCCTTCTTCCCTTAGACAATACATTATTCTGACTGGAGGCTGGGAAAATATCTTTCAGGACAAGAACTGATCTGAAATATCTATTGGGCATGTCTTCTTCTTGGGTCTGAGCAGTTTCTTTTCGTAATTCTCATGTCATCAGACAATTGAAGAACATATTCACAAAGATACTTCCCTGAGAAGGGTATTCCTCAGAATAAGCACCTTGAATTTGTTGCCACAATTTCCAGCTTTTCCTTTCCTTTTGGCTATCTGTGTTTTATATGATACAGTGTGAAGAGTGGTAGTCATGTGAATACAAGCTAATAATTCACTCAAGAATCTCTGCTGACATCATAAAATTCACATAGTGCAACTTCAGTGATTTATGAATGGCAGCAGTTCTCCGACAATGTGCTCAGATGAGTAGTTATTTTGGATCTTACTGTTATTTATTAGATTTTAGTATTCTGAGTTTTATAAACCAATCACTTTTTTTTTTCCACGTGCACGCCTTTCTTCTCATAACATCTGTGAAAACTTATATAACATCAATGACTTCACATTTGTGCTACAAAGCACCATAAGGAATGACCTCAATAAAAAGGCTTTAGCAGAGTAATTAAACAATTCAGATTTATCCCTGCTTTCTAACTGTTGGTCCTTTGGTTTGTTTGGGTTTTAGGGACACACAGGTTTTTCTTCAAAGATGAGCCGGTCAAGGTCACCCTAATATCCTGTTAGAGTGTAGGAGACACGTTTCCTTACTGTGCTTTTTCAGATACCAGTCTGAGGGTTTTATGGATTTTTGTACTCATAAGCAATGTATGTCTACTGTCCTACTTGCAAGGGGTTGGTGGCAGAGAGATTTCTCACTGCCCTGGTTGACTCTTATATCATCTTATTCAATAGTATTTTGATAGCTTTGAAGGCCATGGAGAGGAAAGAGATCAAATGGAAGAGCAAGTTTTCATCGCTGGCTCTTAAGGCTTCCACAAAAATGATTTTGATGTCTAGAAAATTATGTGGAGAGGGTTTTTTAGTGAGATATCCCCTGGATCTATTGGGAAGTCCAATATTCGAAATAAAATTACTACTTACACTAGCAAGATACTTAAGAAAGTATGTTTCAGAGAACACCAAGATACTGCTAGTAGGATCTAGCCAGAACTTTAATCAACAGTGTCTTTTTACATGGTACTACACTTTTTCTACTACTCCCTGTTCATACAACTGCAGTGCTAACACACTACACATACCACACTGAGGTTTGTAGACCTATTTGATTGACATGGAGGTGTTTTGAAGAAATCTGTCATTTACTCCATTATCCATTGTAGACCTGTCTTCAATGAATTAGGATCCAAAGTCCCATTAAATTTTCATCTGTACTCATAAAATTATTAATTAAGTCTTTCTTTTTGATATTTAACTGTATTTTATGTTAGCTGTCGAACTTTTAGTAGAAAACACTGTAATTAAGTCTGCATTTTATGATGTGCCTTTTCACAGACTGAGTTAGAGTAGTAGAAGTTTTGACACTTGATTTTACCTTTGAAGAAAGCAGAATCTGAAGAGCTGTTTGTAGTACCTTGTGTACTACAGGCTCCTGCCTGTAGCAATTAACACTAAGTTCTCCAGCTGTCTAAAACTGTAATTATTTTTACTTGTTCACCTGAATGTGGATTGCATATGTTTATTTTCACACCTTTATTTACTTTTATCAATGAAAGATTCCCTTTTTTCACTTACTTCATAACTTGATGTATTCAAAACTGAAAGTGAACACATCTTGTTAAGTTTCTGGTTCTATTTGACTTGATCTTCACCTCTTTTCCCTAGCAGGTAACAAAAAATACAGGTCTTTGAGTTCATTAGAATAACTTGATTTTTCCTTTTCTTAAAACACTTCAATTGTCTTAATAGGCAAGTTGTTCCCCGATTTTGATGTTTATACCCTGGATTTTATTTTTAAAGCTTATTTTGTTTTTTTTAATCTACACTAACATTTTTATTCCAGCAGTTCCACACTTGTTATTTACATGGGAGCTTAAAGAGCATGCAGTACTTCTTTATTGCATTATAAATTATTACCTACTTGCTCACCATACAGCAGCAGGAATTGCCCAGAGATCTTAAGCAAAGCTCTGTGATTAGCAGTGTTTCTTCATAGAGTTCAGTTCAGCAGTTACTGCACCCCAAAGGCTGCATCATTTTCCCTTTTTTTTCCATTGGTAAGAACTGCTGATACTTTATTTACCTTATGGCTTTGATCCTGGCTATTCATCCTACTGATCCCACTTGTAGAAGCAGGGCTACGCTGTGTGGAGTAAACTATCATGGGGAGAGAGGAAGATTCATTTGTAGAGTTTCTATGTTGTCACTTCAGGGCTATAAAAGCAAGGTCATAGCTCGTATATCCCAATGGTATTTCTAACAGTAAGTGTGCTTTTCCTTTAGTTAATAATTCAAAGGAACAAAACTAAAAATCACGAAACTTAAGTCTGGTGCTGAACTACCAAGCCATAAGAGAAGAAAAAAAGAGGAACTGTCTCTTCAAATTCTTGCACAAGAACAGGCAAATCTCTGCAAGCTGCTTTCACCAAGAACACATTTGTCCTACATGCTCAGAGTTGCCAGGTTCCATCTCCTCACCAAATGCTGAGAAATGCAGCCACAATGCCAGAGCAAGGTCAGCAGTTAGGGAGAAGGGCTGAAAAAAGGGTGTCTGAACGGCACCAGGGAGACCAGAGAGGATGTGTTCTGCTCTCAAGCTTTGTTCAGAAGATGTCATCCTGCATTGCAGAACAAGAATAGGTTTCAAGTGATATTATTTATCCTGAATTTAATATCTGACCCATCTTTACTCTTCTTTAGCTTGATTTCCACTGTGCCCTAGCCAGTTCTATCAGACTGATAGGAAAACTCACTCACTTTTATTTTTCCTAACAGATAAGAAATAAGCGCTGAGGAAGCAATAAAAAGAATGTACAAGTATATGGAAGTGAGTGTATAGAAACAGCAGCAAATGAATGTTAACACTGAGAACATTTTTTGAATACTGAGTTTCAGCTACAGAATAGCAGGTTATTCTGTACATTTAAATGTATGGACAGCAGGAGATTCCCTGAGGATATATCTATCTGAACTACTTGCAGTTTGTAAACTTATTACACATCACTCACATTTTTACCAAAAGCTATTAGGTGCGGGTTAGAATGTGTAAGTGCTTCATTTATGCTTGAAGAAAATACTTCACACTGAGTATGTACTGGAATCCTCTTATTGAAGATGTCTTAGAACTCATAACAGAACGGAGAGAATTTAGACAGTGCAGGTTTTGCCTATATAAGGCTTTTTGAGGAGCTTTGTGCTGAGGACAGTTTTTCTGCAGCACAAATGGAAACAGGCGTATATATACATTAAATTCCTTTTGACAGTTCTACGTTATCAAAAGTCATCCTGCTCTGAAACATTGAAATAAACTCTGAAGGCTTTCCCAATGTGTACGACTGGTGCAGACCTTGTTTAATGACTTTTATCCTGGGCTGACTTAATTTTTCTTCCTCCACCATTACTTAAAATAGACAACTTACAAATCCCTATATCATTTTCTAACAGAAACATTGACACTGTCTTTACTGTAGAAGTATCCATGGCATAGTGGTAAAATCAGTGTTGATGACAGATGCCATTAGTTTAATGACCACAGTTATCTATTGTCATATTTAAGTGAGGTTACTTAATGGAGTTAAATTTACTTACCTTAATGACTAGAATTAAGAAGCTATGTCACATCCACATTAAGCTTATTACCTGTAATTTGTACAAAGAAACCTATAACTTGAATAATTACTCCTACTTAATATACCATTAATCAGAAATTGACCAAGACAAAGTAAAGTCTATTTGTGATTTCCAGATTTGTTTAGCATCCCTGTTTTGCCCCTCACATGAGACTTCATTAATGTTTTATATTTAATTTGTCTGAAACAATCTGCATTGAGCAGTCATTTGATCTGTGTACTGTGATGATAAAGCACACTTGTAAATGGATAATCGATGTAATATGCTTAAATATTTGCATAACTTTTTTTCTGCAAGTGCTGCTGTATTTTAAGGATGTGATTCTGATTCCACTGAAACTATTGGTAAGACAGTATTCACCTTCAGTAAAAATTAGATGTCTTCTTAACTGTGCTCTCAGACTGATCCTCCCACTTCCCTTCTCCTTTTAGTCTTCCAAGTATAGCAATAGCTTTAAAACATTTTATTTGAAATAAAATATTTCTATAAAATTATTTTTTCTTTTACAAGTGCTTGTTTCTATGTTTTATTTTACATTTTAAGTGGAACAAATAATATTAAAAAAAAAAAAATTGAGAAAAGCAATATACAAGGTAGGAATGAATTAGTAACTGACAAAAAGAATCAGGGTAAGCATAGCCCATGCCAAGGCAGACAAACACCCATTCACTTGAGGTTAGTGTCAAAGTGCTTCCCCTCTCTAAATTTTACTTCAAGGGTACGTAAAAAAAAAATATATCCAGTCAGCCATTGCTCTCTCTCTGAGTTCAACTATATATAATGTTAATCTTTTCTATCGTTACTTCCCCCTTGAATCGAAGGTAGAAAATCAAGGTGCTGTGTCTGTTCTGCATCATTTCAAAGACTTTGACCAAAGTTATAGTTGATAAGAAGAAAGGTCACCAGGGGGTCTTTGCTTTCACACTGAGCCTGGCTTCAGCCTTGTGGGGGCTCACTAAGGCTGGCTGAAACACTGCTTAAATATGGCTGTCAGCAAATTTTGTCTACAGTTAGGAATTTTGTCTTAGTTGAATTAAAATTCACCCTTGAAATACATTCGTTTATTTAAAAGGATTTCTTTCATATCGTACTTGTCCTATTCCTTCCCCTCCCATAGGTCACTGATGTTGAAGATTTCCTTCCCAAGTTCTTTCTCTTATTTTTGTCCTCTAACTAGAAAATAATCTACTTTTAAGGACCTAGGTCTGCACTGAATTGTCTACCAGTAAAAGAAAAGTTATATTCTGATCAAATCAAATTTATTTTACTATAGATTTTCCTTAAAACGTCTCCTCAGTTTTTCAACACTTTCTGAAAATTCTGTAGTGAGTATATTAAGAACACAATATAAAACCACAAATAGAGACAAAATGACATAAAAATATCAATTTTTAAAATCAAACTGATAAAACTTTTAATGCTATGTATTTATATTACTGAACTTATTCTCCTATATCTTGTCTAACACAATTGACTGTACTTACTCAAGAAGGAAAAAAGAACAGAGTGGTGATGGAAAAGAGTAGGAATGTGTATCTAATTCCTTAATATCTCTGAACAACAGGTGACAAAAAGGTGGAATAACACTTATCTTTCCATAAAAAATGTACAAATGTATCTCTGAAGATTTCTATAAATGAAGATTTTCAATAGACTTCATCCCATAAGCTGACAAGCTGATGCAGAGACAAGCTAAGCTCCCGTTTGCTGTTGGTTAGAGTGCTTTCATCACCCATTGTTCCTCTTCATTTCCAAGGACAGCAACACAGATGTGGACAATCAAATCAATGATGTTTATCTTAACAAGAAGAAAATATTATCTATACACTAGATTTTCAACATATTCCTCAAAAGGAATGTTAAAATTTAATACAAATAAATATTCTGATTTAAACTTCTTTCTGTAGTGAGTAGGGCATGATTAGTCCTGAGCCTAAGACCAAACTAAGGTGTTTAGTCACACTGCCATTTCTACATATTTTAACGGGAAGCTTTTCTCCATCAGGATTAGGGCACGAAGTATCTTACTAAATTATCCCTTTATGTAGCACTATTAATGTAGGCTGATCCTTTCATCCATGAACTGGAGAATTAAAAATATATTAATACCAAAGCCTTCATGATAACTGCATTGATGGACAACACGTAGTTTATATTTAATCACCACTTATTCATAACATGTCACAACCATCCATCATGGCAGCAAGAAAATTGTCCAGTCTAACTCCTACGCTGAATGTAGTAATGAAAATATAATAGGGAAAAAAAGTTCAAGGGGAAAACTCATTGCATAATTGATGTCATGGACTGGTGATCTTATAGGAGACGATGTCTGTATTCTGCATTGAGATATTTTATTCAAGCACAGAGACATGAAGATTTATATAAGTTACATATCTCAGACATTTCATGCAAAGCCTCTCATATAAAAGATGAGTTAACTCTTATAAAGCTTGTAATTTCTTACAACATAAAACATCATCCATCTGATATTTTAACCTTTCTCCTGACTTCTTCCAGATACAGGTATATGTTTTAAAATTCTCAATAGAAAAGGAGGCTGCTACTTTCTATTTAGAAAAGACTTCTAGTCACCCTCTTTATTTCAAACACTTCTCTTGCAGTTTCTCACCCCTCTGGGTGAATATGTGTGGTCTCCTAATCTAATCTAATCTAATCTAATCTAATCTAATCTAATCTAATCTAATCTAATCTATCTATACCCACTCAAAACTCAAGTCTCTGGTCCAAAGTAATTCACTGGGCTGATGGAGCATCTCCCTTATGAGGAAAGGCTGAGGGAGCTGGATCTCTTTAGCTTGGAGAAGAGGAGACTGAGGGGTGACCTTATTAATGTTTATATATATGTAAAGGGTGAGTGTCACGAGGATGAAGCCAGGCTCTTCTTGGTGACAACCAATGATAGGACAAGCGTCCTACCCTAAACATCATCCTTTGCTCAGGGCTTCTTCAACTTACAAAGGACAATGTTGTAAGGAAACAAGTTACTAAAGAAAACGCCACCTGTGCTCACGAAAGCACTTGTTTGCCCAAGAGTGAGCACTGAGACACACTTCTCTCAGATGAACAGACCGAGGGGTGACCTCATTAATGTTTAGAAATATGTAAAGGGTGAGTGTCATTAGGATGGAGCCAGGCTCTTCTCAGTGACAACCAAGGACAGGACAAGTGGCAATAGACACAAACTGGAACACAGGAGGTTCCACTTAGATATGAGAAGAAAATTCTTCACAGAGAGGATAACGGAACACTGGAACAGGCTGCCCAGGGAGGCTGTGGAGTCTCCTTCTCTGGAGACATTCAAAATTCACCTGGGTGCCTTCCTGTGTAACTTCATCTTGTGTTCCTGTTCCAGCAGGGGGATTGGACTGGATGATGTTTCGAGGTCCCTTCCAATCCCTAACATTCTGTGACTCTGTGATTCTGTGATCATGAATAAAGGGAGAAAAGTATTTCCTTAGTGCAATTCAGGTTTCCAGAAAGGGGTGTCTAATGTATGTGAGATAATTTTGTCTCCAGATACTCTTAATGTTAAAACAACCAAAGTTAAGTAAGATGATGCCAACCTTGTGTAACACTAAACAGTGTGAGCTCAAGGATAGACCAGCACAAATTTTACCCAGGACAGCCGTTACTCAGACTTGTCAGAACAAAGATTCTTTCATCTGTCTTTCTTGCTCTCCTGCCTCTTCCTCCAGGAGACCATCACACTAGAGCTGGAAACTGCCCTAAAATCAGGAGGAGGATGCAGTCTACTTCTGTCTTGTACCTCAGTATTTTATTTAATGTGTTAGCCAATGCAGATCTCATAAACATCCCTGACTTGCTTTAAAGCTGTCCTGACCAGCTCTCCTGAAGTGTATTCTGTCTATAATCTATTTTGTATATCTCTGAGGGTTTAGTAGAGGTAGATGACATTGACTGTAATTTATTTAGTTCTTGAGTGCATTTCCATGTAATATATTAAGTTCTTTTCCTCTGTAGACACTTTTCGTTTTTTCCCTTTGGCAATGACTTTTCTGTGACACGTTCATTCTCTGACATTTAGTAGTGTTTTTACTTTCCTAACTAAGTCCTTGTTGCCAGTCTTTTCTAGACAAAGGAGATTTCATTTCATTGAACTTACTGTCAGGCCAATAAAGTTACCCCTGTACTTGTTATTTGCCACTGACTCATCCTTTGCTGTGGTTATTTCATTCTCATCAGTACCCATTTTATCAGCACCAGACCCAGTGTTATGCTGATAAGGACTGACTACTTCAATGCTGAAACTTCAAAGATCTCAGTGAATAATGGTATGAGTCATGAATGCCACTAATATTGCATTAACCGAAAAACAAAGTTAATCATTGGTCGAGTAAATTTGTGTGCGAGACCTTCCATAAACTTCAATGTGTATGTTAATGCTTTTGTATTGTCTGTATTCTGCCATCAATCAGATATTTGGGGAGGAAACTACGGTAGTTACATTGTTGTGATTGTTACAATTTCTGACTGTATTTTTTTTTTTAACAGAGATGTCAATAATCTCAGCAAGGACAAGTAAATCATAGATAAGAAATTTAAACTTAATCTGTTAATATTTCATTTCACTTATCATCTGACAAATTTGTACCCAAAAAGTGAATTCTTGCACTAAGTGCACTGAAAATTGTTTCGTTTCCTCCCCACTTTTGTAAAGCATATGGATAATCCAGTCTGTGGAAACTTCCATTTATTTTAGAAATCACGGACATTTATGACTCATTTCCTGTGCCAAACTATAATTACTTTAATTCTACATTGCTGGAAAGAATTTGAAAACAGGATTTCTTTAGAACAAAATTAACTTGTATAATGAGTGAAAAGATAAATCATATTAGCTTAATTAAAGTATATTAACATTTTTGTTGCATATGAATAAAAAATCAGACACAATGAAAGCAAGTTTCTCATAAAGAGACAATTTATGGAGATTTACAAAGATTTTAGGAACTTGCAAAATTCCATTACTTAACATCTCCATTAAGATCTTTACAAGCATACATAATGAAAGACCTAATAAAAGATTTAATAAGTGGACTTCTGTTTAAAGTCACATTGATTCAATATAAGAAAAGGATCTGGAAGTTAATTTATATGAAAGGGATAATCAGTAGTTAAAATAAAATTAGTTAGTCTTCTTTTCAGTGTTGCTAAACAAACACAGAACAAACAAACACTCCCATAAAATGCTTTTAAAAATCAGTCCATCACTGATTTTTTAAACATTTATTTTACTTTAAGTGTCAGTGTTATTCTGATCATAGATTACCTGAAAATCTGTTATGGGTGAGTAATTCTTGTTTAATAAGAATTCTCATCTGAAACTTAACCCATCTGAGAGGCTACCTACAAATAAGGACTATTCAAGCTAATGCATGTTATCTCAGTGTTTCCTTGTTGTCTTCCAGTAATATGCTTTCTCATTAATCTGTGCTTTGACTGAAAGTTAAGAAATTCATGACCTATTTTTTAAATGTTGTTCTTATGAAATATCTTGTAAAATGTGGTCACGGTCCATGGCAGGATATACCAGTTCTCCTGCCATACAAAAAGGTATTATATTATCAGCATTGTTGTACCACTATACTTTGCCTGAAATCCTTTTCCAATGCTTCTTCTATTTTTTGTTATTCAGTTATCTCAGAATTCTCCTGATGCATGAGTGATATAGGTGAACAGGTGAATAAAATAAGCATTTCATTTTGAACTGGATCGTGTACTTTACAACTTATTTTTTTCTCCAGTGAAGTAACTCCAGTCCACGGACTTTCTTTTGTCATGCTGCTCTAGAGCAGTGGAATCTGCCGTTTCTGTCCCTTTTGTTAAGTCATGTAAGGTGTTGAGGTGAAGTTGTCTTCCAGAGTTTTATTGTTATTTGTGCTGATGTTGTTGTCATTTCCAGTAAAGTGTGCACACAATCTCTTTCTCTGATTACTCATTACAATATATATGATCTAATGCAATTAATCTAGCTGTTTAGTTTAATAGAATTGGACTACCATTCTATATGCCAATGCTGTGAGATAAACTTCACTGTCTCCATTACACATATATAGTAATATTGAACAATTGCTTTCTTTAGGAACATTGTCTCACTTCACTCTCCCATCCTGCTTCCTAGCCCTGAGCAGGTATATGAGTCTGGTATCCACTTTTGCAGCTAGGTATCTATCTTGACAACAATGGCAGATGCAGTCCCTTTAATTTCATTTTCAAGGGGAATACAATGTCACTTTTGCTTTTAGGTTTACAACTGTTCAATTATAATATGTCAAAATCCATTTGACAGAAATTATTAATCAGGATAGATCCTGAAACAGACCCTTTTTATCCCAGCAGATCCTAAAATGTTTGTAAATTATGAAATCTTGAGGTTATCTAACATGTCTTTTTAGCATAAAGACTTTATGGAGAAAAACTGTAATCATATGTAAGTCAAATAGGTTTTTTTGAACATTGTTTGAGATACACTGAATCTCACTTTGCTGCTAACAGTTCATAAAGACCATCCTTTGGCTGGCTTTATCAGTGCCGTACAGACAATACATGTTCATGGAAAACGAAACAATCCACTCTGCATAAAATAAATAAAATATGGAAGGAAGAGTGTAAAAACATGTAACAAAGCACTCTGTCTGACAAGCCATCCTAGATGAGACAAAATACTCAGGTCTAGATATAAAACCTGAAAGCAGGTACAGCAGGAAGGACAGGATGTGGGACACAGAGAAGAGAAACCTCTGTTATTGCTGTTTCACCATTTCAAGGGCTTAAGTCACTTTCTGCCTTCTACTTCAGGCAGCTGCTTCAGCTGGCCCAGGGTGTTTGTCTATATATTGTCTAGAGAAAGCATTTGTGGAGAAATCTGAAACATCTGTTGTTTGTCCTTCTATATTCTATGATTTAGAACAACATGTTAAACTAATGTGTAAACATACCAAAAAAACACAATCTCAAGGACTAAGTACAGGAATTAAGCAGCACAAGTGATGGCAATAATAATACAGTGCTCTGAGTTAGTCTACTAGAAAAAAAAAAATACAGGCAATTTCTAGGCATAAAGTGCCAGCATCAATTCATAAGCTAATTACGTCCCACTACTGGTGTTGCCCTCATCTCATATTATGTGCTCTTTAGATTGAGGTGGGAACAGCATAAATATTTGACCTCCACGTATCCTCCCAGTGAATGAAATTCGTTCTCTGAAGGGCAGGAGGAGACAATTATCTTTCTGAAGACCTCCATACCCACTCTGGAGTTAGGACCCCTCTGTTATTTGTTGAGGATGAGCCCTAAATGGTTGATTTGCTAAGATGGAGCTTGAAAATTCCTGTGGAAGTTCACAGTCCACTCAATATACTAGATGACTGCAAGAGAGGTAATGTTATTACCACTGTCATCAGAAAGAAAAAAAAAAAAAAAAAAAGATGTTTAAGTAGCTTAAGTGAACAAACAGAGTAATTACAGTATTCTGGTAGCACTGAATGTCCGAGAGTTCTCATAATACGCACAGTGGTTTAGAAATTTTTACATGAAAGAAGGAGGGAAAAAATATGCATAAAGAATGATATGTAATATAATGTATGATATATTCAGAATCATAAAGCTGAAACAAAATGTGTTTAATAAGTTGGAAGCAATATATTAGAATAATTTCAATCAAAAAATGCTGAGATTGATTGGTTCAAAATGGAAGTAAATGTCAACTTCCAGGATTTCTGTGATCTACAAACTCCATTTTTTGATGTGCTAAAATGCTCAAAACTCCTAAAATTTGAAGCTGTTTTTAAGTGAAAGGGCATAAGAACATTAATGAAATATTTCAGTGCTAAGAATTTCCACAGTAAATATAAATTATATTTGTATTTTACCTCAAACTGTGGAGCTTTCTTAAACTTTTTGGAAAGGCATTTGAAAATGATAAGAAAAAAGAAAGAAGGAAAGAAACGTTTGTCCTGGCTTTTATTAACCTTACTTAAAAGAGTAAGAGGGGGAGAAGTTCTCTGACAGATTGGAGTGGCTCAGGGGATTGGTAATGGGCTATGGAGTTATATACCTCTAGGTCACCATTTCAAATCTGGAGTGTTACTAATTAAAGACATAGCACCCTCTGTTATTTGTATTTTTAAGGTCTATAAACTTCTTTGGGCTTCTTGGTTAATGACTTGAATTAAATTGATTGTGAAAAGGAATGTCTGTCCTTGAATGACTTTACTGAAGACTGAGGCTATTTTTCAGTATAATAATAATGATTCTGTTGTTACATGTAGAAAATAAATATTTCAGCTTTTAATATCCACATTGAACTCATGTTCAATGAGTTGTTCAGAAGTAGGGGCAACTAGTAAGACCCTAGAATATTTATAGGCACCTAATGAACTTGTGCAGTTACTTTTTCACCTATTTTTCCTCCTATAATATTAACATTTAATTTACACAAAACTCCTACTTGTATTCTAGTAACATAATGCTGAGTACTGCCATACAATCCAAGAAAATGCAGGTAGAAGAGACTGGAAGAAAATGGTGCACAGACAAATGCCTTCCTGTAAACTCAGAGAAAAATAGATACTGGGAGAATATGCAAATTCCTGCATTCTCAGTCTTAATTTATTTTAAGTGACTGCTGTATCTTAGGAAGTATTGAGAGTTTGGGGTAAAAACAAAGGATGTTTTTATGACACAAGAAAAGCTGATGGAAGCGAAGACTGTATTATTTTAATTGCCATAGACCTGAGAGTAATTAGTAACCCAGCCTTGCACACAGTTACTTAAAAAGTCATCTCTGGTCACACAGATGACTGAATTCACAATTCCTTTCAAAAGGGTTTGGACTTATACGAATGTTGAATTGAGAAACTACTTAGATAAACAGTTATAACAACAGTCCTTCACCTGTCTTTCATGCCAATAAATATACATTTTGTGGCAAAAGGTTTCACCTCTCTGTTGGATCATGGCTGCTTTTGTAAAGAAGAGGATCACCATGAGTTCTCTTCGATATCAGACACCTCATCACTTCAAAGCTTATTGAAATGAGATATTTAACTGAAAAGGGACAGAATGAACATGACTTTTGAAGTAATGAAAAACATGTTACCTGCATAACATACTTAGAGCTCCCCCAGCTTCTCATACTCCCTTCCCATCCCAACCCCCACATATAGAAGATGAACTTGAAATCTTTAAGTGCTTGAAATTTCTATTTTTGTTTTTTAGGCTCTATTCCATCCTCTAGAAAGTGGAAATGCAATAAGTATGTTATGCAGGTAACATGTTTTTCATTACTTCAAAAGTCTTTCATACTTTCCCCAAGTATGTTCTCTTTTTTAGTCACAAAAATTCTACCAGAAATGTGCACTTCTTTCAGGTTAATCAAATACAAAACGCTTTCACTGTTATTTATATACTGCTCTAAACAACAAGAAAATACCCTCCAAAATTTCCTGTCTGTTTTCTGAAAAGTCTATATAATTCCTGTATATAGTAATTTAATAAATTGCTAAAAAGACTGCTCAAAAATGCTCTTTCTCTTGTCTCAAGTAACTTTAGCTTTTTCATCAACTTTCTCTGATGTTTGCAGTAGAGCAGATACCAGTTCTCTACCTGGTACTCTGATTTTCATTCACTGCTGTTAAGCTTAAAAGGCTCTATCAATTTTTTTCATCCATGGCTTCAGAAATATTAACATCATTGAATGGCTTTGGTAGTTCTCGATCCTTAGGTTCTGGGGACAGATTTTGACTGCTCCTGAAAATGACAAAATGCACTACAGTTCTTATTCTGTTTGGCTTTACCTATGTAGAAGACAGGAGCACCTACCATATGCCCCATCAACTCAAGTTTGCTCTGCCAAAAGTGGAAAAATAAACCTAATTACTTTCAAACATTTCTTGCTCCATTTTGTGAGATTGAGGCAGAATCTGCCACAGTGAGGAATGAACGCAACATGTTCTCCTCTCCCCATGTCCAGCTGGAACCAGCCTCTGGACTCCTCTTTTTGTCAGGTCATATCTTCCCATCATGACTCCAGATGGCACATTTGTTTCCCTCTTACATTTTTTCCCCAGCTCGATGAAAAGGAACCAAAAGCAATGTTCTATTTTTTTAGTGTGAGAGCTCTCTCTAGTGGTAAGGATATTTTTCTTCATGTGTTCTTGATTTGTAAAATATTTGTTATGTCTTCCCCTTCATACTGAATTGAATCTGACTTTTTTCCACATTGTAAGCATTGATACTTTCTTAACACTAACAAGTATTTTAAAATATTTCTTCAATTTTCATTCCACTTTTTTTTTTTTTTTTTTGCACTAACATAACTATAAACAGTTTTCAACTTAAACGAGGAACATTTATGTCTGTCAACATCTCAAACACTAGAGCCTGTAATTCTTTTCAGCTTCTAAACTGTAGACATTCAGGTATGGAGAATGAGGGGAGATTGACGATTAGGAACTGTCATTCCTTTGAGTCTTCATGAGAAAATACAGTGCAATTAGGTTTGAAAGCAGCCCTCTTATTAGGATAAGCAGGAAGGTCTATTAAGACATTCAGTAGATATGTAATTAAGGTCAGGAGAAAGACTTCAGATGAATAAAAGTGAACATTTGTAACAGTGACTGTTGAAAGGCAGAATAGAATTTCTTCAAAGGCGTTAGCAGGACAATCAAATCCTATAATGGAAATAATATTAACTAAACATATAATAAGGGAGAATACCAAAACAGGGAACTATTGCAAAGAAACAATGAACAAGCTAGACACAGCCCTCATAAGTAGGCAGAATCTATATGTTTTAAAGTACATAAAATTAGACATCTGGTCATTTAATTTGGGGGCAAAATAATTTGAGAAAGTATTTTTCTCAAAACAAGAATGAAAACTTAGAAAAAAAGTCAGTGTTCCATTTTCTTCCTTTAACATTTAAGGTTTCTGTTTTAAAAGTGAGAAAACTGAAACCAAACCCAAGAAAATGTTTAGTCCACACAAGGTATTTCAAGTTGATCAAAACAATTGATCTGAAATAATTTTTTCCACAAAAATTTGGTTCAGGAACCAGATAAAAATGCATTCATGTGAATAGTTCTATGCAAAATGCCATTTGAAATAACTTTTGAATTAGACCTGGGCACTGCTGTATCTAATTTGGACTTCAGACTTCATTAAAATTAGTTTGGTCTCATTCAAATAATCCTGTACAGTAGCAGTTGACTGGAAAATTGCCTGAATGTCAAACTTAAATTTAGCTTCCAGACTCCACACACAAAAATCCCCCACAAAACCTCAGCAACAATGCTAAGGTATGTATGCATTGGTAAAGATAAATACATATGAACTGCATTTCCCCAAACTACTGATTTCTTTCAAGAATTCTCTTTGTCCTGTGTTGGCCATAGAATTGTCCATGCAGTTTCAATGTAGATACATATATTCCCTAGCAATTTTCCTTTTCCTTCAGTGATAGGTAAACAGGTCTGAATTAGGATTTGCCAGGAGAAGGTATAGGCTGCGCTCACAGGAGAGAGCACATTTTCCGCTGCCGTATTTCATTCTGACAGAGTTGCATCCCCTGCTGCAATCCCATTTTGCAGTCCAGTTGCACTGGTGGTTGGTATACCTGTAGGCCCCAACACCTAAAATATCTTTTTCATAAAACAGTGAGACTAGTGAGTAAATCTGAATGACATATTCTCCCTGACCACAGTAAATTAACACATTTTTATCTGTAAATCATCTCAGATATCCCAATGATGAGCAAGTACTTGCAGCTTCATTTCTGCTTATCCTTGCAGACTCTCGAATTATTCTGAAGCCACCAGCATTTCTAAAAGCAAGACACATTGATTTCCTCATTATATTAGGAAACAGCAAGTTAAGCAAATTTCAGAAGTCTTTTCAAACTCCAGAGTCTGTTCAGAAGTGATAAGACAAGACATCATATTTGACACTGCAAGCTTTTGTGTGGAAATAGTTCTCAGCAAAAGTATTTTTGTCCTAAGGAGAAAAAAAAAAGAAAGAAAGAAAGAAAAAAATATTTCCCTCTTCCATCTTCAAATTCTAACTCATGTACTGCAACTGCTTTACTTGCCTTTTTTTCTATGCAGTGGAAACAGAGAATTTTGTATGCTAAAATTGTCTTTTACACCAAAACACACCATGCAAAATTGTTATAACCTCAACTGTGCTTATCAAAGGCATGCAGGCAAAATTTTAAAAAATAAATTATGATCATGATGGCAAATTATTCCCGTTCACAAAAGAAAAAAGCAATAATTTTTTCCCATGGAAAAAAAAAAAATTGACAAGGGTATGTGTGAAAATCACTTCAACAGCAAAATTTTTCTGCATTTGTCCAACAAATGGCTTACAGTATATTCATTTATTTTATTATATATTACCTAGGGAACTCAAAATAATTAATGTTTAAATCATATAGTGATAACTAGTTCTATTCAGGTCCTATATTGGTAATACAAAGTAAATACTTGCTACCAGTTACGTACTGTACTGCACCAGCTAATATAATCCAGGTTGTAAATGTGTTGTAATTCAGATTTCTGTATGTGGTAACCATAAAATATGGAGATTACCGTGGAAATGGTAATATCTCTTTGTGCAACTCCACTGCCTCTTAAAAGTCAACTTGAATGATTTTTACAAGGATATATATAGGACAAGGATATCTACCCCAAATGACAGGCTCAATTTCTACTTTTATTCCAGTAAATGCTACTCATGTTCCAGATGAACATCATAGTCATGTGCATAAGAAGAGAAAATATCACTTTGTTTTTGTTGTTGTTGTTTTTTGAGAGGTATTTGTGCGTGTGTGACTTGTACCATTCCAGAACAATATATTTACTTATTTAAGTTCATATGTAAAGTCACAAGTGGTCCTAGGTTTGCTCGAGAGCCATTTTTCTTGCTGTGGGTTTTCTGTGACCCAAAGCATTTACAATGTCACTTTACAACCTCACACTGCAATAGATTTTGAATAATATACAGAGGAAAATTCTGTTTAACACCACAATGTGAACAAACACAATAAGAGCAGGGTATACACAAAGCAACATAGCTGGCAATGAGCAAATTATTCCTGAGGGAATAATTTAGTTGTCTAAGCATCACTTCTGCAATAACATGACTTGTAAAACAGATGTTAGAAACATTCTGGTTAAGGCAAACAACTGACCTTCTTTTGGAGTAAATATATTTAAAAATGTATATTTTCTCTTGGTCTTTGAATGAGTTCTCACTCCTTGAAATAAGAGCAAACATGCATTTGCCCATATAGCTGGCTAACTCAATTTCAATTTTAATAGACAAAGACATTCACCCTATCAATTTACTTTGATTAGCAGGAAAAAAGGGTGTGTTGCCCTGAAGTGCCAAACATCAGCAGAATACAAGATTCTATAGATATAAGGCAACTTTAACTCATATTTGAAGAGTCGCAATGTAGTTTAGCTAAAACATTCAGTTTTACAGACTCTAAGTATACTGACCTCTGCCCCTTGAGGCTTTGGCATGTGCTGTGTACAACAGCGAAATGTCTCCCATAATATTAGTGGTGGAGAAAGAGTGTGAAGTTGACAAGGAGGTCAGTCAAATCCCAAAGCCAGAAATCTAACAGATGAGGCAACCAAGAAACAACGGTAGCTGAGCTGGAAGATGTTTCACCTGTGTGCACCTACACAGCCATTAAATCTTAAGGGTGCAATTTTAAAGAAGGAAAGTGCCAAGGACTGGTGAAACATAACAGTAGCTTATAGAACTATAAATTAAAAGAAGTCTGTGAGTGATCTGAAAGGTCAAAAGAATAAAAAAATGAGGTCTTTGGAGAGCCATAGGTTTCTGAACTGCAGGGGAAATTCTGCACCCTAAGCAAAAAAGACCCCACTTGTCATTAATACACTTTTCTTTGACAAATTGGTCTTGCATTTTTAATTAGTGAAGAACTTAGTGCATTTGCCTCTTGATTTCTGCATCTGTGAATGTTATTTGGAAAAATGAAAAAAACTGATTAACACCTATTATCATCGTTCATAGAGCAGAATATACACAAAAGACTTTGGAGATTTCATGGGATTTATTTTGCTCATAACTTTACAAAATTTACAAACTTGATAGGCTAAAAATCTGAAAGAAATGAAACAAAAGTGCACAGTTAAAAAATGTTAATGAAAACAGCAGTGAATTTCACTTTGCTATGTGTCATGGCTCAAAATGTCCACCCTCCTGAAGAGCTGTTTTTTTTCTGAGATGCTGTTTTTTTAAGATTCATGCAGATCTCAAAAGTAGTTTTACTTTTATCTAATCACATGATTCATCCTGAAGTACTTATCTTCTTTTTCTATTTAAATATTTTGATCCAAGTCTAAAACATTTATTATATGCATATGACTGTCTTTAATCATCTTTATGCATCTTCAGCCAACTGACTGAATAATTGTTACAAAATGAAATTACTCTCTGGGCAGGTTCTTCACTCTTAATGAAGGAAAAAGGATTAAGTACCAGTTTTGGTACCATGAGCTAGTAGCTTCACAAAGCCTTTCTGGCCTACCTGATTATATTATTTTTTTAATTGCATTGTATTGTATTTCTGCATGCAAATTTTCAGAGTTTATGATCATTTGGATCACACACTCTATTTGATCGTTACCATCTATTTTCTTCATTTAGATGCAACTTCACCTTTTTGAATGACATCTTCCTTTACTGTTTAGTTACACTAACTTCCTTCTACTCTTTTTTAAGTCTTTCCTAACAGTTGTTTTGTACCGCCACCATGCTCCTACTGTGACATCCTCTGGTAACGTTAAAAATATATGAATTTAATAATCTCAGCTATCCTTTTAACTTGTGCATTTTTGCATTATTCCTCTTAGTGAAGTTTAACTAACCTGGAGTTATTTATTTTGCTTCTCTAGGGACATTTCTAAGTGAAGATGTCCATACACATTGCAGGTGATTGGACTAGGTCCTTTCCAACCCAAACTGTTCTATGATTCTATTATTCTATGTTAGATATTGTTGTGGTTGTTATTCTGGGGTGTTCCTTTGTCCATGAGGCTTTGAGCCTAGTCCTACACAATGCTCGGAATCAAGTCCGGGTTTGCAGTTTTCTTATGGGCCTGCTATCTGGCCACTCCGTGATAACATCTATAAATTTAATCTCTGATTCCCATCCCAGTGTGACATTTGACCGGTCTATGTGAGGGCAATTGCAGTTGCCCAATACAGTTTAATTTTTTTGCCCTCAGCATCTCTCTGATTTCTCTCAGCATAGCACAGTGAATGATCACATCTTGGTTAGACAATTCATAATACAGACCCAGCACAGTATTTGTCCTTTGGGGGCTTGAGATTTCAATCTAGACAGAGTCTGTATTACTTACTGAGGCAGCTAAGCCGTTTCTTTGCTTTGATTTTAAGTCCTTTTAAAACAGAATAAAATTCTGCTGACAGCAAAATTACCTGTCTTTTATGTATATTTTGGAACATGATATTATAGTGTTCTGCTTGCTGTCTTTGTTGACACAGCTTTCTGATGGGCCTACAACACTGAGGTCTTTGTTTCAGACTAGGTATTAAAATCCCTCCATCTTCTTCATTTATGTTTCTAGCATTTGCAGAAAAACATAATCATGCTGGGAATGTTTACTGATTTTGATTTCAGAAAGCAATATGGATTGGATTGGTTATGTTATCTTTCTGATTTGATCAGTTCTATCAGCAGGCAGTGAGGTGCTTAAAAATGATACAGATGGCCAAAACTAAATTCCTATTTTAATTCAATAGTAAAAGTTGTAAGAAACATTTTCTAAATACAACTCAATTGCACTTTCTGTTCTCTTCCTCTCAAATGGTCTCATACTATATGCCAAAATCAACATAAGCTACTAATGCACTAAGCATCCAAATTCTGAGCCTGATAGGTAAAGCCAAGACAGAAATACTTTATCCAGCAGGATATATATTGTTATTATTATTATTATCTGATCTGGAATACTTCTAACACGTAATTAAAGTCCAAATCATGGCATGCCAGTGCCCATAATTATTCTGCATGTCTTTCAGATGTCTGCCTTATCAGCTCACTATTGATCTTTACAGAAACTGAGTTAAGAAGAGAATTATCTGCACTCCTGAAGTAGGACATGGCTGTCAGGAAAAAAAAAAAAAGGAAATGAAAGAAAGTGAAAAAGAAAATAAATATTGGCATAAATTTGGGGAGGAAAATTGATTCTTTTATTTGATCATTTAAATGCTCATGAAGTGTTTCTATTTTAAAGCAATCCAGGATTTCTAGCTCTGTTTGTAGACTGTTATATTTTATTAGAAAGTAGGCAAATTCATAAAAGCCTACATATGTATATATATATATATATATAGTTCAGTTACATAAAGAACTCCTGAAAAAGGGAGAAAAGGGTTTCTGATGTGCAGCATAGAATTCTTCAGAAGGTAACCAACCTGAAATAGAAACCATCTGGCCAGGGAGACTCCATCTACATCATAAAGACAAGCCCTAGTACTCAGCACAGGAGCTGCAATTGGCAGTAACTACCTACATGCTGTCACTGCAGTTTAAAAATCCCATCTTTGTTCTTGCAGTGGCATTTTAAGGCTGGTAGAATTATGGGGTCTTAAAGTCTATTTCCCATGCATTCTTTGTGTTGTTACAAATGTGAGAGACATGACTGTGCCTATGAGTTATGGGTGCAGGGGTTGCTGGGCTGACACTCTGACACCAGCCCCCTGAGCATACTGAGTTGCACCCAGAGTTGCTCTGAGTTGCTCTGATTCTTAGGCCATGCTTGTTCTTTACTGATTTCAAGCCTTATTTCCACAGTTTCAGGACATGGCTCTGCCTCTTCACTCAGAGGGTGGTGGAGCACTGGAACAGGCTCCCCAGGGAGGTGGCACGACCCCAAGCCTGACAGTGTTCAAGAAGAGACTGGACAATGCTCTCAGACACAGGGTGTGAACTGTGGGGTTGTCATATGCAGGGACAGGAGTTGGACTCAATGATCCTTGTGGGTCCCTTCCAATTCAGGACATTCTACAATTCTGTGACTCTCTCAAGCATGAGAAACAGGAATGCCCCCCAAAAAAGATTGTGTGAATGTTTACTTCACAGTCAGATGCTCAAGGGACAGGAGGGCATAACAACCAAGCAACAAACCAGGAGAGCAGAAAATCTGAACATTGAACTGTTGACTGAAGTCAGCCTGATGACAGATCTTGCTTTTACAGGGCTTAATCTGGTTTAGGGGCACAGTGTTTAATTTAATCACAAATCATATCAATGTAACTGCTCATTCCAAGTCCACAAGTGATTTTTTGGAAAGGCTAAAAATATTTTTATTAGAATGTTTCTGGCAGGATCTGACAGACTTTCACATTTGGACAGGAGTCTCAGCTCTTTCATATCCAGCCTATTCTCTGAAGGTGTCTGGGTCTAAAATTCCCCTTTGCTGTGTTTCTAGCCAACACAATTACTTTCTAGGGTTTCTGAACATTTCATATGTAGACTATTCCAAACTACTTAAGAAGCTCAAGATAATAAATGGAGAGCAACTGGAATTTTTTGCAGCAGCATGAATGTGCTTTTTCTTAAATAGATTAGAGCCTGTGGACAGCTCTTTAGTTTTACTTTTTCTGTCTGTCACTGCACTACACTAACATGGCTGTCCCAAAGTAAGATTTAAGTAGAGTCTTGTAATGCAATTTCAAACCTCACAGCTACCTGTCATGCTGTTTCCAATTCCATGTATAGCATGTTGATTTTTTATTTTTTTGCATTCATTCTTGAGCAGATGAATAAGAATGCAAAGTGCTGAAGGGAGTATTGTACCCTTTGCAAGACATACAGTTTAATCAGATTGTACTCTTGACTTGTATACAGTTGCTGAGTCTTGTCTTTTCCTTCTTGCCCTTCAAACGATCTCTAATTAAATGCAGCAGAAACTTATTCCCATAGGAGACTGATTATTGTGCAGTTTTACACTCATTTAGCTCTTCCCTTTGTGTTAGAAGAGTATGAGCTGATTATTTGCACTGCTGTCCACAGTCTTCTGCTTTCTCCTTTAGGGAGCATCTGCAAATTTCTTCATGAAAACTGCTTGTGTATTTTATTATATAATCATCAAGGAAAAAAAACATGTTTCTTCCATATTATTAGAGATAAAAAATTAGTAGAAATCAAATATCTAATACATCATAAGTGGAAAAATAGCATAACAATAAGGGGATTACAGAATAGAGGAACCAACTGTTCTATTTGTACTAGCTTCAGTGGCAGTAGAATTAGTTTAAAAAACACAAATTCAAAAGGCAAGAAAGGCAAAGGAATAGACTGATGACAAACAGCGTGGGAAGGAGAAAGGGAATAGGAAAAAAAAAAAGAAAAAGGGAGGAGGAGAAAGGGAAAGGAATCTTTAAATAATCTTATAATAATCTTAAAATCAAGTCTTTGCTAATGTTGCTTCTTTGTTTTCTGCCTCTTGTCATTGTAATTTTAATATGACTTTGACTTGATGAGGAAAAAGAGAACTCACAGGGTGAAGTGAAGACTCACAGTGAAGACGTGTTTTCTCAACACAGGGAAACATATCCCTTTAAAGGGAAAGGAGATAAGAAACGTCAGGAAAAAATAATTTAACTGATAATTAAATCAGTTTTAGTAAAAACCTGAATTTCTGTAAAAATCTGTCCATAAATTACGTGTACTCTTGACTATGCAGCATATGCATCCTGAAGACACATGCATCCTAAAGCATGCCAACTCTCTTTAAACCTCCATGTCCTTATAATCTGCAGCTTAATTGTTTAGACAATCCCACACAAATTTACTGTACATTATGGACAGGAAAACTTAATGGTGCCTTCCCCAAGGAGCTTGAGCCATGCTGTTCTGATAATGCAAGTACAGATTTGGTTTGTATAATTAGATTATGTAAAATATTATCGTATATACAATTTACAACTGGTTTACTCCAGTTTAATGCCTAGCTTGACTGCAGATAGGTATGAATATTGTTCTATACAGAGGGCATTTGACCCCTACTCCAGCCTGGAGTATCCCTCACTGTTTCATTTAATTCCAGAAGTCTTCTTTCAAAGCAGCTATTGATGTTTTCCAGCCTCATTAGGTCCCTGCCACCTGCTGCCTTGATGACTTTGCAATGAAGGCTGAGTGATTTAGGATACTTCTTGACAGTATCAAAGATTTTCTTTTAACTTCCATGTTCTGTGCTCTGCTCTATTGATGAATCCCTCTTGCTTTGCCTCATCAATTGTATCTCCCAATCAAAGTCCCTGCACTCCACTCATTCATTTTCATTGTAATATATTTCCTTGATTTCAGCACTTCTCTCTCCTTCACAATGCCTTCTCCCTCATGTATTATCTATGCTTATTCTACGTACCTTATTTTCGATCCTGACATGTGACAGCCTATTTTCGGAATCACATTTCTATATCTTTCGAACACTAACAGAGTAATTTGTTTCCTTTCTGGTAATATCACAGATCACTTATAAACAAGTGCTCAGTATTTATAACATACACATACAAATATATTCTGCCCAGATTTTCTTGTAGTTTTTATTTTATGCAGATATAATATTTAACTTGTTATTTCAGCAAACTACAGGTAATTGTAGGAACCATAGTAAAAACAACCAATTTTATCCTAGACTAAAATGCGAAAATCACATAGAATAATAACATTTATCAACAAGTGGTGTTTGCATATTATTCAGTTTCTGGGGTTGATTGGTCAGTGTTTTTTACTTTAAGTTGGAGGTGGATAAAGGCTAGGGAGAAATAAAGAATGACAACACAAACATTTATTTAAATCACAGGTGAATTCCCATTGCTTTTGATGAATTTCAATTTCAATCAAACAAATGATTTAACATACTTCACTATTATTTAGACTGTTTATATTATTCATTTAAACATTCTAACATAAATATGCTTTTCTGTAAGGGACACGTGTGTTTTCATATTACCCAAAACTTTAAAATAATGCATTTTAAAATAAAATCTTTGAAATATTTTAGTATTTCAAAGCTTTTCTTCTCCCTTTTCCTGCTGATGTCACCACAGTACTCTAGGGCAATGTTGAGGCAGAAACTCCAATTCAAGTAGAGTCTCAGTCTAACTGGAACACAGGTATTCCATATCAAGGCTTTTTTAGGGACCTTTTTTCAAAAATAGTGAAAACTAATAGAAGACAGTCCAGAAGAGACCAAAACTATGATCAGAGGTCTATAAAATATTAACTTTTCTGAAAGTCAGTAAGAACTAGATTTGTTTTATTTGAAAACAGGACACACAGGAGAAACATGATGTGTCTTCAAAAGTGTGAAAAAAATCCACTGAGGGCAAAGGGAAATAGTTACTTTTGTGCTTTTTAGACAAAAAGAAGAGATAAGGAATTTAGATCACAGTAAGGACAATCTATATTGGAAATTATGAAGAAAAACTAGCAACCAGAACTATTCAACATCACAGACAGGATCTTGGGAGAACCCAGAATCTGTATTACATAAAGGTTTTAATAAGGCAATCATCTGTCAGGAAAGGTTTAGTGTATGTGGTGATCTTTCTTTGTGGGATAAAGAAGAAAAGACATGGCGATGTTTTCTGTGGGTTATCTTTATTTGATTCTGTGAATACAGAATGAGAAATTGACTTCTTGATCTTTTGCTAAAACAACTGACTGTAATTAATAAAACAACAGATAGATTCAATTACATCAGCCTGGCAACTGAGAGTACTGTTGGACTGTTCAAGCAGAGAAGGTAACATGCCTGTCTTACCTGCTGTGATGCTGTATATATCCTTGAAATTCTGGAAATGAAAGTTGCTTCCACAGAGCTAGCAGCAGATAACTGCAAGGATCAAGAGAAGATTTGTGGCAGGATTATCTGTAATATGAAATGTGTAGGTAGTAATATGGTTCTTAGCTCCGGCACGAAAAGTGATCAAAGGAAGCTACCAGAAAAATGAACTTGAGTGAAATATAAAACAGTCGATCCAGAAGTGACAAATAGTGAAGGCCCAAAACCCCCATAAAAATGGCAAGAAGAAGATATTCAAATGAGTTTCAAAGGAATCTGTGATGTAAATTGTCATGTAAATAGCACCAATATACTTCGTTTTTAAATCATGTCAGAAAGTATTTGAAATTAATCACATTTTCAAAATAGAATTGATTTATCAAACTAATGAATAGAAATCTAAAATGTCATCTCTTTCAGAGTATAACTGAAAACTGTATTTATTAAACAGTCAGCATGTACAAACAACTATTAGCCTTGTTATTTCTGTATGTGATTTTTTTTTCTATGCTGAAAGGTCTTACATAGTGCAGAGGAACAGTAGTATTACATAAAGCCCAGCTAGCCCAGTATCTTGCATTTTGTGATGGTTAGGAGTGGATACTTGGGATTAGCATAGAAAACACAGTCAAATACAGGACAATGCTTTCCTCCCAGTATGCTTACCTTGTCTTCAGCAAATTTCTGCCTGAAAGAATTCCTAACATTTCTGTTTTCAAGACTTTCATGGATCTTTTCTTTCAAGAATTTGCAACATTACTTTTTGAAACTATCTAAGCTACAGTATCAAAAATATACTGTGCCAAAATGTTCCACGGTGCTGTTAGGAAATACTGACTGTCTTAGTCTATGTCCACTATGAACTATTGTGCTTGTATAATCAAGTGTTTTCCATAAACACGATGAGGGTAGGACTATTGTGCTAGCTGGTATACCACTTATATAGAACTTGCTTAGCATAACTGGCTTAGTTTAGTGTAACTTACCTAGCATAAGTAATTAATTTTGCTGCAGCCTTAGGCTGCAAGCTGTGAATTTTCACCTAGGTACACTGAACTTTATACCTAGTTAAGCAAAGGAGGGCCCCAGAGCCATTCAAGGCAGAAGATAAGGCAAGTACAGTCGTTAGCAGAAGCCACATCGCTAGAGATAAGAAAAGAAACAGCACATCTAGAGAAAAGAAACAGACTGCAGAGACAAGAAACAGCCCACCTGATGAAAATGAAGAGATCCAATGAAAAGTGGGAAGACCCCAGACCTAATGTTACTTTTGTTCCAAACTGTCACATGTGGGGTGTGGAACTCAGATGGTAAGGGTATAATTGCGCAGGGATTTCTCTTTTCAGGGCCCCTCTCTGGAGGCAAGTAGCTTGAGTTGCTTTCCACCACTGTACCTTTCAAATAAATTACCTGGTGGAATTTTGGGAATTCATGCCTGAGGCTCTGCTTCAGGAAACTAAGGGTGAAAAAACTTTTTTAACTGTGTAATTGAGTGATGCTGAAAGAAAAAGATTTATTTTAACAGCTACCTGACAATTCTATACAATTCATCTCCATCCCCTTGATCTCTGATGGGAAAACATTGACTAAAACATTTCCTAAATGTTCCTCGTGCCTGTAATTTCTTTGCTCTAGTCATCTCAAACTTCTAAACATCTCTTCCCAGGCTGAGACTGAGACTTTCCAGACTCATTTTAATGTTCCCTGCTATAAAAATATGGAATTCCCTATCTTTGGTCTTCATCTTCACCTTTTGCTTCGTCTTTTTCAGTACACTATTTCATTTTTTAAGATGTGAGAGTCATAAGTATTCCTGAGATATGGCATCACCACAACATTACACATTCTCTTTAAAACAGCACAAGAATTCTACTATAAAATTGCTCTGTGCCAGTGTATATAGGTTGTGCAGGAACACGTTAATATCTCTTACTATGCAGCAACTGTTAAAATCAAAGAATAAATAAAAATCTAAAGTATTTAGACCTATAATAACCAGTTGCCCACCCATGTGCACAGAAGCCATCGGAATATAAAAATCAACTACATTTCAGCAGTTAGCAATATTTCCTAATTCGAATCACACAAAAAAATTTATAAATAATTTATTTTCTCTCCTGCTACTCCCCATTATGTTCACATCCTTCCAGAAATAGTGAGCATCTGCTTCCAATTATTAGCTATATACCACTGTAGATACCAACAGATCCTTTTGACCTTGCTCAGGACTGACTGCAGAAAACCTACTTTGAGAATCAAATATTGTTGAACACAAGTAAGGCTATGTATGTCTGTGAAAATATGAGTAAAGAGAGAAAACAACAAAACAGCCCCCCTACCCACTCCGCTATCCTCCACACACAAAATGTTCCCTATTTTTTCAGACTTTGGATAAAATTTTCTTTACATTCTAGCTGAAAGCACCACTTGATTATCAGTTTGTCCAGACACATTTCCCAAACCTATATTCAGTTTCTGATTTTCCTTATATTAAATTACAACGTTTTGCTTAGAAGACTGGCTCTCTTCTGAGTTTGTGTGTCTACTTCTTTTCTGTAAAAGATTCCGTAGGAGCAGCAGTATTTATCTGAACTAGTTCTGTATATATTCTCTTGCTTTTGCCAATTTTGTAGATTCATTTTTTTCTCCATGTTTTATTCTTCTGCTAATCTCCACTCTTCGTAATTTTAGAAACTTCAGCAATGTCATTGTGAAGTCTCCTCTTCTTAAATGGGAAAAAAATAACCCTGAACTTCTTTGATCTTTCTTCATAACTAGTATTAATTTAGCTTCTTTGCTTTACACCCCTCTAAAACAATTATATTCATTCTTTTTCTTCTTAAATGGAGATGCAAATTAGGATAAAGGCAGTTGGGATTTTTTTTCCCCCAGTTTTTATTCCTAGCAATTTGCATTAACTAGATATCCCACTTTTCTCTCTCCATGACTCAGAATGAAACATACACCATATCTTAAATTAGAAAAACTGTAATCTCTAACAAACTAAGTACAGTACTTTACAATACTTTAATTAAATGACCTTAATCCCTCCTTTTGCATTTCATGTAACTGTTGTTCCCTTAACAGAGTTTCATCCAACAACTTGGATGTCTGGTTTTCCAATATCCTTTACAAGAGCACTCATGCCAAACTTTTATAGCAGAAGTTTCCAGTGATAGCACAACACTCAGATTTTATTTAGATTATACCCATCTCTTCCCTGCTTTATTACTTCTTTGCTTTAATTTTTCAATTATTCCAAAGCTAACAGGTCTCCTATTACCTTGTTCACCACTAGCACTGTATCAAATATGCATGGAGAATAAATGACTGTAAAAAAATATATTTGAGACCACTTAATGTTTCAACAGGAAAAATTTAATTCATAACTTCAAAATGCTTAACTGTTATATACTACTTCTGTGACAAACTTGTTCCTAAAACACCTAGCAAAGATCTACTAGCAATCCTTCAAATACTTAGAAATAAACTTGCTCAGATTTGAAGCATAACAGAATGACATATAGTATTTGAAACTTCACCAAATGGGAATTAAAACATTTTAGTTGTTTACTTGTTATCCAGCTTTGAAAGTTGTATTATCTGTAGAACATATTTTTTTCCAAAATATAACTTCTTACATTATTTTGTTAAATAAAGACGTCTACTTAATAATTATTTTGTCTTACAAAAAAAAAAAAAAAAAAAACCTGGGGAATATCTAACACTGTTTTTCCACCAGATTTATTTAAATAATTTCTTTGATTAGAGAGTCTGGATAGGCTTTCTTAAAATCTTTTGTTTCATTCTGGTGTTAGCTTAACATTTACCCACTGCCATCTCTCTAGATCACAACCTTATAAATTAAAAATCACTGAAAAGAAAAAAGTCAAAAACATCCTGACATTTTTTTTTCTCAGAAAAAAATTATTCAACCAAATGAAAACTGCTTGTCTTGGAGAAGCAATTTTGATTTAGGTTTTTTCCTCATTTTTAATACATTTTGAAATACAACTTCAAAGTTCTCAATTAGAGCTTTTTCCTGTGAAGACATCTTGAAAAAGTTCTTTTATAAATTTCAACTAAGAAGTTAAATATCAAAGGGCAAAAGAGAAAAGTCATAATTAAAGATCACTTTAAACTATATGACCAAAGCTTTTTCATCTGTATTAAATGTTATTATCTTGTGGAAAATTCTGAGAATTCAGCTAGTTCCCCAGTTTGGTAAGAATGTCATTTTGATTCTCTCTCTTGTCTCATAATCAGTAGCCTCACATGTAAAACATAAGGGTGTTTTAGCCACCTATATTTAGGAAAAGTTTTGCCCACGAAACGATTTTAGACCTTAAATTTTTAATTAAGGCTGAATCAGGAAGAAACAGCCCCTTAAGTCTTGTACTGTCCTTCAACTGTTGAATATCAGCAGCATCTCTCTTGCAGACATCATGGCACATATGGACGTAGCTGTGGAGTGGGTGGAAAATGGACATTGCTGCAGCGATGTAGTCAGCCTTGTCACACTTGGCCTGTGGCATTCAAGATACGCGTATGACAACCCCCTTAGCCTGCCCCCGAAACATCTGCTCCACCTTCTCCCCGGAATAAATCTTCATGTTTCTCATGTTCATCCTATTATGATCTAGGTTTGTTCAGTTGCTCTTTATAGAGCTCAGTATGTAATGCACACAGTAATTATTTCGTTAACACATACACATTAGTCTTCCTATTATTATCATACTTTGGTTCTGTTGAAAAATAAATGTGACAGGAACAACCAGAAGATATTGTAAAATAACTTGCATCAAATCTCTTGGTTTTCAACTGCACATACTTTTTTTAGATGTTTGAATCTTCCCATGTTGGAAAGTAAAATGTGGGAAAGCGAGATGTGCTGTTCCAGCCATCTGGATGATAAAGGAATATCAATACTAACATGACCATTTGGACAGTTGAAGACATAATACTAACATAATAATATATAAAGGGCCTTGGACAGATTACTTTGAAGTACGTTTCTCATAATTGTAAAAAGTTCTAGCCCAGACTTGTGAGAATGGTATCTCAGGCCAGATAACCGCCCCCAAGTGCACGGGATGTGTGAATGTCCTTGGGCCTGGTCTGTGAATGAGTGGAAAAACAAGTGAGACAAATATGAGTTTAGTGTGTTCTTAAGAACAATTAGTGGAAAAACACCTTTTTGTAAACATCTTAGTCCAGGCCTCTACCTGTAAATCCTATAAATTGTCAATGGTGAATAAAGAAGGCAGCCTAAGCCTAGGCCTAGGTCAGCTCTCTGCTTTGCCCAGGCTCTGCGCTCCTTCCTGAACAAGATCTCTGTCTCTGCGTGAATTTCTGTCTGTGTCTTGGGATGCGTCGTTCCTAATCGCCGCATTCCCATGTTAATTACTAGAAAATATTTCTAAAAATTCATAATAAGTAAACAAACCCTCATGTCCATTTCTCATTTGAAATTTTTATGTTATGCATTTTTGACTTTTTGTATAGGACAAAGTAAAAAAAAAGCTGAAATTTTGCCCAGAAAGATACTGCCTATTGGGAGTATCCATTCAGGAAAGTTTCTTTGTAGCTTAGCAGCAACAGATCACACAAACAATGAAGGCCAAGCCTACAGAGTATTTCGTATTTTTTCCAATAAAGGTGGTCCCACATTTGCACCAGTTATGGATCAAGATCTAGACAAGCTGAATAGAGATACAACTCTGTCTACAACAGCTTACAACACATGAAAGTGGTAGGGAGGGCTTTTTTATGCAGACATGAACTTGAACTCACATTTGCCTCACACCACTGCTTTTTCAACATTAAACATATAACATGGGGATAGGCACTATATCGATTCTTAAGTCAGTGCAAACCTACCACAGTAATAGTAATTCTAACTAAGTTATCTACACTAAACTAATGTTAAAAAACCAGAAGTCTGATTCATCCTTGCTGAAGTTTATCACTGCAATCTTGCCAGTATGTCAGCAAGAGAGGCTATCAGCTTTTCTAGCAGAAAATATTCATTTATGTTAGCAAGACTGCCAAAAAATAATAGTAACTGTGATAGTGATAACAGTAGCAATGATAATTATCGATGATGTTATTCAAATTGCAATAAACCTAGTATTACAAAAGGTTGACTTTGTAACAATGAAAAAAGAATCTTAGAATTTCTATATTCAAAAATAGAACAGAATAGCATAACATAGCACAACATAGCATAACATAGCATAACATAGCATAACATAGCATAACACAGCATAACATAGCATAAAATAAAATAAAATAAAATAAAATAAAATAAAATAAAATAAAATAAAATAAAATAAAATAAAATAAGATAAAATAAAATAAAAATTAAATTTAAATAGCCCAATTAAGGCAGCCTTTAGGCAACACTAAGCTCACACTTGAATGTGATCCCTCCATCCATTTGACAAGCCCAAGCTCGCTGACATCAGCAGCAGGACAGTGTTGGCTGATGTACTGGAAGAGAGAATCAAGCCTTTGCTGCAGTTCTCACTGAGTTGAGATATTCTTTCCTTGGCTGAGTAATTTTTTCTGTTTGCTCTTATTAAGATATTACTTCATGTTGTGAATTTGATCCTGATCCTTTTAATGTTAACAGCCAAAGTCTTTTGACTCTGACTGCACTGAGTCAAAGCCAGTGCTAATGTGTTTGGGTTTGCATTGCTTGCTTTGCAACTGGTTTCCTGCAATTTATAAAGCTCTTAAGTGCAGAAAAATTACCTCAACAATATACCTATTCTAAGTATCCAATTACTTTCTAACCTGAAAAGTAACACAGATCACCTTATGTCCATTCTCCTTCCAGCTTTGTAATTTTTCTCTTCAGTATGACTGATGGTTTTGCGTTGTTCTTCTTGTGCAACATGGCTAAAGAACATCTCAACATACAGTGCGCACATAGGACACAAGCATACTGCACTTTGCACCGAAGGTCTTTGTAGGAACTATATTCCAAAGGAGACAGTTTCTGAAATTTAACAAAATATTTTTCAAATTCACTGATCAGAAATGTGCACCTAGAGAGGTCATTGATGACCCAAGCCTGTTGGTGTTTAAGAGACATTTGGACAATGCCCTTAATAATTTCCTTTAGGTTTTGGTTAGCCCTGAAGTGATCAGGCAGTTGGACTAGATGATCATTGTAGGTCCCTTCCAACTGAAATATTCTCCTCTCCTCTCCTCTCCTCTCCTCTCCTCTCCTCTCCTCTCCTCTCCTCTCCTCTCCTCTCCTCTCCTCTCCTCTCCTCTCCTCGCCTCGCCTCGCCTCGCCTCGCCTCGCCTCGCCTCGCCTCGCCTCGCCTCGCCTCGCCTCGCCTCGCCTCTCCCCTCCTCTCCCCTCCCCTCCCCTCCTCTTCTTTCACTTCTCTTTTCTTCGCTTCTCTCGCTTTGCTTCTCTTGCTTCACTTCTCTTGCTTCTCTTTGCTTCTCTTTGCTTCTCTTTGCTTCGCTTCACTTCTTCTCCACTTCACTTCACATCACTATGAAAAAATCCACTAATTTTGTGGATACCTCTAAAGACAGTAAAATGATTAAATATTGTCATATTCTGCATGTGTTGTTTGAAAAACACCTGAGAGATTTCGATTTGTTCAGTTTTCTCCGTTTGCCATTCCAAGGTTCTTTCACCGAAGATATTTTCAGTAGGTGTTCTGCCCTGGAGAATAGGTTTACTTCCAGTAACACTGCTGCATTCCTAGTTAGATGTCCAGACTTGCAATCCCAGCTGTTAGCCTCTATTGTAACTGAATTTCCCTTTGTAAGCAATCCAATCTGACTCAGAGTAGTAATGTCCAGCAGTTTGGAAAGGCTATTAATATGATGTGACAATCTTCACGTTAGCTGCCACGGTTGAGGTCAAGAAACAAATAACATAGAGCTTAGCAGATCAGAGATAATACCTTGAATTTTACATAGAAATGAACCGGAAAAAAAAAAAAAAGTGGAGATGTTGTCCAAATGAAACTGACACTTTGTAGATGGGCAAATGTATGAAGAGTTTTGTTCTTACAGTGTGTGCAGTAAACTGAGCACTGTGCAGTTGTGCAGTTCAGCACTCTTAATGGCTTGGAAACATCTTTTGATAGCTACATTTGACAGAAAAGATGATAAAAGCCAGGATAAATGACATTTAATGAAGCCTTTAGGCCCTACTGGGAATGGATTTCTGGAAGAGGTTTAACTCCATGAACATGTCCGAATTTGCTCCTTCCCTTTGCTGTGTGTAAACTCATACTAAGCTACTCCATATCAGTCCTGAGGTTTTAAGCCCCATCACTTCTTGGTAGGTGACTGACAGGTACACGGCTCAGATACAAGAGAGATGTAGACTTGGGTATTTCTCATAATCCAACTCAGCAGCCTTCCTTCCACCATCAGTCAACAAACACTGCATGAAAAGGTGAAGGAAAAACATGGTCTGATGAATAAAATGTGGAAGATTGCAGACTGCAGGGCATGAATTGTCCAGGACACTCATTCTGAGATCCTTCCAAGAAGATGAAAGAACCATCTCACCAGGCTTCAAACATCCCTGCTTGTCTCCTGCCATGTAATTACTGTGGTTCAGTGCTCTCAGCCAGTTAGACTCAGTGCATTCGCTGCTTGCCCGGTCCCCATATTTTGAATGCAAAAAAAAAGTTAAATGAACTCGTCTTAAAAAATAACAACAACAATAGCAAATGGGACCAGGGTGGAATATTTAGATGGTCAGAAACTTCAAATCTTTACACTTTAGCTTGCCATGCTGCATTGTAAGGAGGTACTTAGGCCATAAAACCTTTGACAGCTAGAAGTAACAGGTCTGGGGGGTAAACTAGAAAGCTAGAAAATGTACTGACATCTCTAAACATTCTTTATTCTGATTCTGGGAGATAATGACTAGCCACAAGAGGCCTTGACCTGCTGACTTAATTCGTCATGTATACCACTAACACAGGTAAAATGGTCTGAACAGTTGTACCTTGTCTTGTCTCTACTTGTTTCAATTTTTATATTCCCAAATAAGCATAGATGGTAATCTCAGCAGAGGTGTAAGTGCTAGAATAGCTGTAGAGAGGTACAACTAAAATTTAATTTTTTGTAGTTTTCTTTATCTCATGAAATTCTGAATGTTTTCTGCTTCTATTTCTGGAAGGTGGCATCTTTAGCAACAGTAAAATGAAAGCAAATGAAACTGGAGTCCTAGAGACTTGCAGTTTGGGGTGTTAGGGAGGTAAACATGTAGCTGTCCATAAAGTATCATGTAACCCGTGGGGGGTTACTGATGCTGGCTGAAAATGAGCAAGTCCAAAGAACTGTGTGGCTTTGGACAGATGTAGAGCTGTGAGTCTTTTCTGCCATGACACTGATTCAGAGAAGAGAGATGCAACAGCTCCTGTGGTCTCAATGTTCACAGGTGAGTTGTCACATGCCCAGTGTCCTTCACAAATCCCTGAGATTTGTGAAGGATCAATGTGAAAACCTCTGGAAGCCAAATCAAATGTATTGGGAGTGTGATTCCTCACAAACAATTTAACTGTGGCCACAAACTCTTTTTGTATAGTAATGACTTAATTTATTCACGAACAACTACAGTCTAATTGTCTTGTTATACAAAAAGGTATGACGTGCCGCTTTGTTGACTTCCCTGTTACCAGCAGAAGTTGACAGAATTATTGGATCTCTCCCTTTCACTGTTTCATCAACTACATGCCTCTGTAACAGCAGTATTCTTTAAAAACAATAAGTTATGTTTTGGTAAAAGCAATTAGGAATTTTATAAGCTATCACCTGAGGATTCAGTGTTCACCTCTGGATCTCACCATCTTAAGAACGAAATATTGAAAACAACAGTGAACATGACAGCATGGTTTTTCCTTGGCATAAGAAACAGCACTTCTGTATCACATGCAGATGTTGAGATTGGTCTTTAATTTATAATTTAAAATCATAGAGATCATGTACTTTAAGCACAGGGAAAGGGTACTTCTTTCATGCTAAACAGAGTAATCCTTCTTTATGAAAAAAAAAAAAAAAGCATATGGGGTCCAGATATTCTGTGTATGAAAAGTTTTAGACTAGAAAACAATATAGGACAAACTGGAGTGATACATTCATTTATCTGTGCCCAGGTCAAAGTGTGAATAGGAAAGGGCAAATATATACTTTTTGAAAAGTAATAGAATATATCATGAAAGTATCCACATTATAAATATACTATTAACAACATGCACATATCCTTATGAATTTACATATTTTGTAACAATGGAATATTAAGTATATATGCAATGTATTGAGTTTAATTCCTTAATGAGGTAAACTTTCCCCAGAAAGTTCTTTCATTAAACAGGAGAATAGTAGGGAGAGAACAGAGGATATATTGGATTTTTTTAGAAAGAATGGATAAAAATAATCATTTTCCAAAGATAATATGGGTTTTGATGTGAGTTCAAAAGATAAAGCTGATAATATTTGACTCAATAATTATAAAATAGGAAGGGAAACACTTTAAAGACTATAATCAGAATTGAAGTGTCTCACAAGATTTTTAGTGGAAAATAATTATGAAAGTACAGATCTTGTTAAAATAAATAAATAAATAACATCCTCGCAGAGAACTGATTCAGGGGAAAAATATATGGGATTTTGAGAAATCTCTGTTTTTCAACTTGTCTGCTGTCCTGTGTGCAGAACTAAATTTCAAGCCCCACTTTCTTGAAAATTATCTAAAACACCTCACAAGAAATATTTTGATAGTTTGTGGTGTGGTGTTTTTTTGTTTGTTGTTTTTTTTTTTTTTTGTGGTTGTTGTTGTTGTTAGTTTGTGTGGTTTTGTTTTGGCTTGGTTTAGTTTGGTTTGGTTTGGTTTCATTTGGTTTGGGTTTTTTTTGGTAAAGTCTATGAATTGTCCAAGGAATAAAGAAAAAAATATCACTAAATTCCACTCCAAGTACCTGCTAGTAAAGACTTGTAAATCCATAAATACTAAGACCTAATTCAATGTTAATTTTGAAGTAGAGCTCCAGAAAATGTTTTTATTCATCTTATATCCTGTTATTTACAATTCTAAACTATTTACTTCACATAAACTATATAGCAGTGACTTTTAGAAAAATGTTATACATATATATATATATATATATATATTAAGGACTGCAAGACAATTTCAAGGATTTAGAAATATTCATTTTCAGCATGGGTAAATATTATTTACTGTATATATACCATATACTGTATGTTGAAAACTGTGGTAAAAAAACTAATAAGGAAATGGGTCACTTCTTCCACTACACTAAGTTAGAAAGATATTGAAGTGCTGCTGCAAACCAGCAACCTGAGTAACTCTGAGTTCATGTTTTGGAAATGATTGACAAAAATTCAAAAAAGTGAGTATTGGGGGTTTATTTTTTGTTGTTTGGTTGTGTTTCACGGGGTTGTTTGTTTTTGATTTTGTTTTTCTTTTTGTAGATACTGAGTCTTAATGGAGTCATTTAAACAGTCCATGAGATCCTGGCTATTCTGTGAATTTTAAGTCCCTATTTCCTTCACAAGCAAATTAAACTCTTCTACGCACAGATATTTAGCTGATGTATCTGTCACCGAGTTACCCTGCACTGCTAGCTAGTTATTGGCATCCTCTTTCAAATTTGAATCAGGTCCCACCTGACTTTATGATGGCATCAAGTCCCTAAGCACATAATAGTTCTCACTGAAATGAGCAAAGAACCCCAGATCATATAAGACATTTTATGTAGTTTCCAATTTCTTGAAGAGGCACAGGCCAAAACTGAGCCAATGAGTGCTGAGAGATACATGGATTTGGGGGCCAGTATCCAGATCTGTGAGCATTCAAACCTTCTATCCTAAAATAGTCTTCTAATACATCATCAATTAAGCCTCCACATACCAAGAGATCAGCTTGGCTAAGCAAGAAAATCATGCCAGAGGCAACACAGAGGAGGAGGAAGCAGGGACAGGCATAAAGGAAGAATAAAGATACATCTCCTACACAGGTAGTGATGGTGCTACAAACTCCAAAGCAGAAATGCACCTAAGATTTGCAAGAACATCACAGGCAACAAGAAGAATCTCTACTACTACACCAGCAGTAAAAACCTGAAAAAAATAAAATGTTGGTCCATTGCTGGGACAGTGATTCCAGTGGCAGCAGTTACAGGTAAGGCTGAGGTATACAGTGTCTTTCTTGTCTTAGCATTTAGCAATGAGATCTTCCAGGCTTCTCTGTTTAGTGGAGCAATGGATGAGAATGGAGTCAGGGATTACTTAGAGAACTAGACACACGCAAATCCACAGAGTGTGAGCAAACCTGTGAATGCCCATGCAAGGGTGCTTTCTATTATCTTTGAAAGAACTTGGAGACTGGGGACATTAAATTTTGCATCTGTCTTCAAAAAAAGTGCAAAAGGTCAATTCAGTGAACTACTGGTTGCACAGACCCCCTTTGGTCCCTGGGAAAATCATGGAGCATAGTCTCCAGATTCTCCACTCTTCCATCCCTCCAGCATTTGGCTTCCTTCTCTGGTTGTTATTTGAGTTAAATTTCATTTGTTATTGTTTAGCCACATTTTTTTTAAAAAAAGATTTTTCACCTGATAAAAAAGTGAGGTCTTTAAAAGGGATTCCATTAATTTTTGCATAGTGGCCATCTGTCTGGGGCACTAGCCATCCAGGATCAAACTGCTGAACTTTGTTCACTGCCCAGAGGAGAGAGAATAGTTGCAGATCAAAAAAAAAAAAAAAAGGAAAAAAATGATGATAAAACAATGCTAGCTCCCATGGTAAGTTTCCTTTGTGACAGCAGAGACTGAGTATTCCCAAATGGAGAGAAGGACACACTTTCTTGGTGTCTCTCTTCAATTTGAAAAATATTCTTAACAAACAGTTAATAACTTAATTCAACACATAATATGAAACTAAGGTGCAAATCATTGTGGTGGCACACAGGCAAGTATGGTAAACACAACAGGCGAGCTTCCAGCTAGGTCTGCACTGAGGATGCAGGCTGACTGCTCTTCTGCTGAATGAAATCTTCTATTCAAAATAACAGAAGTTTAGACTGAGCCACTTGTGATAGGTTTTCATAGCTATGTGATAGTGCTCACTGCAACTCACTCCCTAACAAGACTTGCATAGAGCCTTCATTGCATCTCAGGTTTAAATGCATGTGTTTCTTTCGCTCTTTTTTAATCAGGAAAGTAAAGTGTAAATCCAGCATGCTACCTTAAAATGAGCAAAACTGGAGAAACCATAAAAAGGTTTCAAAAACAAAAGGAGTTATTTTTAGAAGATTGCAGAATGGTTTATAAGAACTGCATAGAGCTTCTCTAGTAAGTGTCGTAATAAAGGTTCATTGATTAAAAGAAATTTGCTCTATTGCTCATAATAGCATCTCACTGATTGAAAAGCATTGCCCGTAATGGTTTCCTCCAAAGCAGCATCTGTTATGTATTAACCTTTCAGCCTTCAGAATCATGGGATATGAATTTCTTGCTCAAACTACTGGTCAGATGACCCATCCATGACATTTAATAAATTGCAGCTCTGCACATAGATTCAGGATTTCATAAAAACAGGGAAAAACACATTATAAAAAAGGCACATTTTTCTTGATGCATGGTACAACTGATTCATTTATGTTAATACAACAAAATCAACAAAACTCAGAGTGCAAACTCTGTTTTATTAAAGCTACCAAACAAATTTTAAATTAACCATCCCGGCTTTGATGGTAAATAGCAATGTAATCACAGAATGATTGAACTTTGAATGAAAGAAAAGCTAGCACGTCTGGTTTGTTAGGAAAAAATCATACAAGGACAAGACAGCTTTGATTTTCATCTTTGTACTGGTTAAAATGATGTAGTTACCTATAAAATTTAACTTAGCTATAGCATGCATACGTCACTATAGGAATACATTAATGCGTGTTCTTCTGTCCTGTAACTTTATTTTCTTAAAATTAAAAAAAAAAAATCTATTCTATTCTATTCTATTCTATTCTATTCTATTCTATTCTATTCTATTCTATTTATCCTATCCTATTCTATTCTAAACTGAGTTTATGAAAGAAAATTTCTCTCACAAAAACATAATAAGAACAGTATTACTATTGAGAATTGTTTTCAGTCAACCTCTAAAATATGTTTTATATGTTTTTTCATTCTTTACTAAAGTTATTTGCGCATCTTACATTTAGATCCAAACTAGCTGTACTAGAAATTTAATACTGTGTGAGGGGGAAGCTTTTATTATTAAAAGTCAACTAATTTTCTTATATAATGTTACATCATAGAATCATCACAAAATCATAGAATGTCCTGACTTGGAAGAGACCCACATGGATCATCAAGTCCAACTCCTTTTGCTGCACAGGACAACCCCACAGTTCACACCATGTGTCTGAGGGTGTTGTCCAGTCTCTTCTTGAACACTGTCAGGCTTGGGGTTGTGACACCTCCCTGAGGAGCCTGTTCCAGTGCTCCAGCACCCTCTGGGTGAAGAACCTTTTCCTGATGTCCAACCTGAACCTCCCTGGCACATCTTCCTGCCATTACTTTGGGTTCCCTCTAAGAACTAATACTGAAAGGTGTGGGCAATAAGGAAAAGAAGGAAAAGCAAAGAAAAAAAAAAGGATAGCTAAATCCAGTGGAACGCAGGAAATTTGAGAATATGAGGAAAAAAAGATTAGAGATGCTAAACAAGCAGGTAGGAGGAACAAAACTAGTGAAAGTCTAAGGTATCCTCAAGGAGAATCAGTTAGTACAACTTCTTATCAAGTAGATTATGTGCAGGAAAGCATAGGAGTGGCTAATACCCAGCAGAGTCTAGCTGGGAGCAGCAGTGTCTTGATCTCTTTCAAAATCCTTAAGTCCAGATAGGCAAAAATATTTATATCCCTAAAGTGTGATTTAGGCTGTTAAATCTAATAGTACTACCCTGACTCTGGTGCTTGACTATAACCTAATGATAGTTTAGTCTTCTAAACTTGTTATTGCCCACTTTACACATGAAAATGTTGTGAGTGCTCATGGTCATTCTCTGTACCTAAAATTGTCTCTTGAAAGGTCTAAAAAATCTGATCGTTGCATAAGCTTGGTAAGAACACAGAAATAAGACAATTCTATTACAAAGTCCTCTAAGAATTCAGTCCAGGAGTTGAGTTCAGAACCACCTATCACAAATCTGAATATTCAGGTTCCTTAACAAAAGCAAATGCAGTCACTGTATCTTTTAAAAGACCACAGAGAAGGAACAGACTGGGAGAAATTGATATTGCTTCCCATATTTTATAACTGTCCAGACAGGAATAACTGATTCTATACTGCCCTCTGCTTTGTGATGTTCAGATCCACATATCTCACCATTGACAAGAATATGACTAAAGCTATCAGCCTATTGTGTAGTCTGGATACAGGTCTAGCATGCATATGAGTCTGTTGTATCTGTTGCACCAAAATTTGTCCCCCTATGCATAATATATTTCAAGATAACTTGGGTTATGGGAGCACCAGAGGTGTTTTTTCTCTGCATGCTACTTGTTAGAGTGCTCACCTGAGGAGGTCAAAACTGTGAGGAGTTAGTTTGCTCCAAGAATAAAGTAGTCATATTTCATGCCAGTTTCCCTTAAAATGAATAAACAAATTTTTAGAACACAGAATTGAAGCTTCTTCCTTTCCCTTATAACCTGCTATTTACAGAGATGTGTTTTCACTAATGTTTTGTCCTAGAGATCATGAATATGTGAGTATGGCAGGCAGAAGGGGGACACGGGGGTGACGTGATTTGGCTAACATAATGACCCAAATTCTGTGTGTAATTACTGATGAGAGGAGGGTCTATTGGAAGTCTGCAAGCAATGATCTAGTCCATCCAATCTAAATGGTTTTAGTCACTACATAAGGAAATCACATTTTCCACAGAGAAACTCTTAGGAAATAGTAGGTGTTACTTCCCCAAGCGCCATGCCTTTCATGCAAGTAGTTTCATTGCCGTAGGAAGTAAGAAGCAGTGATGCAAGGTTTATGCAGGCCACGGAAAAAAATGTTTTCCATGAAGTCATGTCGCTATAGTCTCCATACCTACTCTTAGATCAGATTCACCATGTAGCTAGAAGGTAACAAGACTGGAAAAGCCTGTTTTTTGTCTCTGGAGCTTGATGTATTCAAATAGACAGGTGGGGAGATATAGAGACCTGACTCCTGTACTCATACTGATTTTTGGTTTATTTTAACTTCAAATTTCTATGCAAACAAATCAGGTTGTGCTGATATATATGTTTACTACATGAACTTCAGGGCGGTAAGTGGAAACTTTGAAAAGATATTTTTTCCTGTAAATAAAAAAAAAAAAAAAAAAAAAAAAATTCACTTTCTGAATATAACACTTGAACATTGCAAGAAAATGTCACAGTTGTGAATTCACAAGATGGGTAACATCTGTTTCTGTAAGACACTGGTGAGCAGCTGTGTCAGTCAGCAAGAAGTTTCTAAAGGTCCGAACAACACGACAAAACTTTTTTTTCCCATTTCTACTACTATGTACACTCCATCTTAACTTCTTTCAGTGTTCTGCCTACATATACTCCTTTGCTATGGTTATTACGAAGGAAAATACATGATACACAATACATCAGTGCAACCAATAAAAAATTATTCTTTAACAAAAAATATACTTCTTAAGGAGAGGAAAAAAAGGAAAGAATACTTTTTCCTGTATGGGAAATATTCATAAATTTTGAAAGCGGAAGAGCAACGAAGATCATCTTGTGACCTCCAGCATAACGTGGCACACAGCAGCACAAGCAACAAGTTCTGCATCGATTCCATTACTTCTGTTTTAACTGGAGATGATCATTAAAAAGAAAATAAGTCAAAATTGAAAACTTCAGCTAATGATTATATACAACAACCCAAGTAAAATTGTTCACATGGTTAAATTATTTCATTCATTCATTCATTCCTATATTTTCACCTCATTTCTAAGCTGAATGTGACATACATCAGCTTTCAACTTCGGGATCGTTTCATTCTTTTTTCTGTTAGATTAAAAATTAATCTATTATCGGAAGTACCTTCCTTGTGTAGAGTAGGATCAAGACAGCTCTTAATCTCTTAGGTAAATTAAACTAATGTGGAGTTTCTTTATTTTATAGCAGGCTTTCCAGACCTTGAGCATTCTTGTAGGTCATTTCCTGAGTGCATTCCAATTTGTCAATATCATTTTTGAAGCCAGGATCCCAGAACAGAGTATTGTATTGCACTGACAGCTTCATGACTGCACCATAATGGGCTATTGGGAGGCATTCAGATACTGTGGCTGTGAAAATGAGATACGTTGTGTTTTTTTAAAGTAGAAGAATGGTGAAACTCGTGCTGAGAACTGCACCAAAGTTTAAGTAGTGTCTAGGTTGCAATAGTTGGGCAATTTAACAAAGACTTGGATTTGATGCTATTTCTTTACAATGTAGAAAATAAATACCACCTGAAAAAATCCTTTAGGATCCTTAGTAATTGCCAGATTTTACTGCCATTTACTGTTTTCCTGATGCAGTTTCCCAAAGTAAGAAAGGCTTTGGACCGAAGAGCATTAAATAATTTGGCCCTTATTTCTCACTGTAACGTGGAAATAATGAATGATAGAAACAGACGTTTTGGAGAAATTCATATCTGTAAGGAAAAGGTAACAGGAAATATTTTTGCTTGTACAAGTTACACCTGTGGATCTGCGGAATTAATCTTCTACCCATTATCCATCATACTTACTTAACCTTTTGTCCTGGTTTTGGCTAGGATATACTTTACGGGGGGTGGAAAATATTTTATAAAACAGAGAATGAGACACAGTAGGAATAATTTCACTCATCTCTGACAATGCCTAGGACTCAGCTGCTATAGACAATTATGAATGCACTCTTATATTAGCTAACACTGGCTAAACAAACTCTAAACTTAGAAAGTTTCTCCTGCACATTTTTGAGTCCTGAAATTAATAATGCTCTCCAATGTTATAAAATTGTAGGGGGCTTTACTATTGTCTTTCATAAATATTAACATATTGCATTCAAACAATGGAGAAAGGAGGTTTCAGAAATGTGAAGAAAATACAATCTTAGATCTTCATGCTAAAATAATCTAGTTGTATTTTAAAATGTGTGTGTGTGGAGGGGGCATTGGCAACTGGGCACTAGTGGCACATTTTGTCCCTCTTCTTGTCTGGCGGTGACACAATTCTTTTCTTTGGCTGTTTTAAGTTTATAAAAAATAAAATATTTAACATTGTTTATTATCATAACCTTATTTTTCTTCTCTCTAAGTAAGGTCATCCTGGCATTCAGAACATGAGTGGAAACAGTTTTCCTGGTGGTCTTATTTTGAAGCTTATACCAGATATCAAGACATATTGGTCTACAAATCAGACATGAATTTAACAAGACAGTCATACATGGTACGGAGAATGTCAAACTGAAACTATGTTAAGTGTTCCTCCATCCTTATTACAGTTTCTTATAGCATGCACTGCTTCTTCCAAGGATGTCAGTGAGACATTTTTCAATGAATGGATGCATGAATGAATGAATGAATAAATAAATAAATTCCAGCTTTAGAATATCAATTTCAGGTCTTGTTTCTCCTGTTATTAAATGCAAAATTGTCATTAGGTTCAAATCTTCTCTCGGCCCGCTCTGCAAATGTATCTCAAGCTTGCCCTAGACTTTATAGTGTGCATATAATAAAAAAAAAAAAAAATAAAAAAAAAATAGAAATAACACTATCAATTACTTAAATTTGGTTCATATTTCTCTGTATTCTGACACCTTATATTAAACAGGCTGAAATCAGGTAAATTAAGGTGACAATCAGAAGAGGACTTAGGGATCTCCAGAACTGTCAAATAGGAAAAATTGCTTTGTTCTGATTTTATTTTAAGAAAATAACATTATTATCTGGCTCTGAAGTATTGTAGCCATAACCTGATAAAATTACACAGAAAGGCCTTAGAGACATCTGAATATTCCCAGTTTGAACAGCAATATGTTGAGGAATAAATTTACATTTTTAGTAGCTTAGCTCCACTTTATATAACCCCTAAAGGACAATGTTGCTCAATATACTTTGTTAAAACAAAATATGTCTGTTTACAGTGTTTATTTAACTAGTTAATGTTCATTTGGTTATCTGCTACTTAAAGACACTAATGTTGCATTGAGCTTTGTGTCCCTTGTTTATTATTATCTACAGGGAAAGAAAATAAATTCGACAGCTTGTTTGAAACTCTTTCCTAGAATGGTAAAGTATCTGATCTTGTGCTGAGAGTGGGGCCTTGCCACGTCTATACTGTAACAAATGCTTTCGCGTGCCATCAAAACCTCCAGAATTACTAGCAGAGCATGTGCCTTTCACAGTGTTTGCAGAGTGATCACGAAGGCTACTAATAGAGTAATCATATGAACTATGCACCATAAATCCTTATTTACTGCACACGAACATGTGTTTTGGGGCCTCCACAGTGTACATACCTTTCCAAACAGGCAGAGTAAGCCAAAACAATGGCCTATCTCTGCAGAATGGCACTGGGTACATCCATATTTATTCCCAGGTCCTCTTCCTTCTGCAGATTAGTAGTAGTCAAAACAGATGGAAAATACAAACTTTTATAGGAATCTAATATTTTATTTTAATTATTTATATGCAGTGTCCAGAGGATTCAGGGAAGACTGAGATATGCTCACCCTTTAAAAGCAGGCAAGCAGAGATAGTCCCTGTCTGGAAGGGCACCTAATCACATTATAGCAACATGTAGCACACAGGAAACAGCAGTCAGCTCTGGAGCAATGCCATTGATGACTACCACGGTAAAGTGAGAACATTTTTGTGGCAGAATAGCGTTACTTCTGGATACAATATACCTTTGTTAATACATATTCTACAGAAACCTCCATACACACAGAAAAGAATAATTTCCTGATGTTTATAAAATCTTTATAACCCTATAACCACCAATGATAAGACAAGGGGTAATGGGTATAAACTGGAACACAGGATATTCCATTTAAATTTGAGAAGAAACTTCTTCATGGTGAGAGTGATGGACCAGGCTGCCCAGGGGGGTTGTGGAGTCTCCTTCTCTGCAGACATTCAAAACCCACCTGAATGTCTTCCTGTGTAATCTCATCTAGGTGTTCTTGCTCTGGAAGGGGGATTAGACTAGGTGATCTTTCGAGGTCCCTTCCAATCCCTAACATTCTGTGATTCTATGATTTCTATTGCTAGAGTTTTGTAGAGACTTAAGGTTACTCATGGCTCCCAGAAGAATGAATACACTTGAGAATGCATCTATAGAAATCTTTAAGTTAGAGCATGTAGTATGCTTTCATATACTCTGTGCTACACACCTGCTTTTAAATTTATATACTTAGTGTCTTCCACCACAATGAAAAATCTTAACTGAAACAAAAGAGAGTAGTATCTTAAGTTTACAGCATTTCTCACTGTAGGCAAATCCTACAAAATACTTGGAATGGCATTTATCAGTCAAATAAAGTCTGAAATACTCCCAAAATATTTCATTCCACATAATGGAAGTGCATTTCTCATAGACATCTGTGAACACTTAAAAGCTTACCCCAATTTAGTCACCTTACTCTCAAGTTTGACCTTTTAAGTTGTTTTAGTAGAGAAACAATGCTTCTCATAAGTTTTATTCCCTCAGTATATACATTTTGGTATACAGAAAGACAAGTCATCAAGTACTGTTGTCAGAAATTACATGCTCCTCTCACTTAACATTTTCTTTGTTGAAACCTATTTGTTTTCCATACCTAGTCTCCTCTCTAACTTCCAGAGAAACACAGTGTTCTTCACTGCGATGATCATGTAGAACATTTTGCAGTGCATCCTTCTAACCAACTCTAATCTTCCAAGTCCTTCACGTCCACTTAGCAGACATATCCTCCAGGATCTCTCTTTATGTTTCATAGATGTTGGGTGAAATGAACACAATACAGAGCACATAATGATGTGTGTTGTCATAAGGCATCACCACTTCCATATCACTCTTCCAAAGTACACATCACTCACAGATGCTCTTGAAGGTCCTTAGGGTAATTTTAAATGCCTTCTTTCTTTTGACCATCAGCCCGGTGAAAGGCTCCAAAATGCATGGAGACAGGGAGTAAACTGGACCTTAAAAAATGATTGACAGTCTCACAACTTTACTTGTGTCCTTGTCTGCAAGGCAAAAGTGTTTCCTTTTTCATTTTAGCAAGCAGGCATAACGGGTAGCATAATCTGATCACGTATAGCTATTTGCAATGTAGAGATCAGTGTTTGAACCAATTTCCCTAGAATTCTTCCATAATTGGTGAATAACTAGCCTGTAGAACCACTAGTTCCGGACTCTGCTTCTTCCTATCCCAAAGTAGACTTGTTAAATAGGTCATATATTTTGCAACCTAAAAGTGATCATGTTTCATAATGATTTTGAGGAGAGTCCAAAGGTATTAGTGAGGACATTGATGTCTACAAGCAGTTACCTAGAAATAGTTACCAAGTACCTATTGACAATACTGGTAAGGTTCTGTATCATAACTTCCAGCCCCATACAGACATCTTCCCAAGGGAAGACGAGGTTCACGTGACACTATGGAAATGGCACAGTCTTTTGAGGAAGCTGTGTTGTGGTTTGTCTCCAGGACATGGGGATAGGCTAAGTCTAGCAGAGTATGTGTTCCGTCATGTGTGCGGGTACACAGCCAAGACTCTTGCTGTGGCCTCGTAACACTCCATGTAGGTTACAATCTCCTTTATATTTTGAGTATACTATATGGTATGGTGCCAGGACTACTGGAGTTTGTGATGTTTTACTCTCAGTTGCAACATTCCTGGGCTGGTAGTTTATTGTTTGTGACAGGCTGCACACAGTATATTACAAGAAAGCATATAATGATGGCTGAATTTGAAAAAAAAAAAAAAACAATCAAAGCCCAAACCAAACATACAAACAAAAAACAGAGTCATATAAATGTATAAATGTACCAATTATAAAAGAATCCACCTTAAGACTGCATCACAGTGGTAGCAAGACCTTCCAGTTCAATAGCATTAAACTAATGCAATTAGAGAGAACAAACCAGATCAATGTAACGCCTTGATGAAGATGAGGACTTATTGCTCACTAAAAAAAAAAAAAAAAAAAAAAAAAAATTGAAAGAACTATTGGTGTAACCATTGAGAAAGGAAAAATATATAATGGAATAAAAAATTCATGGTTTTGTTTTGTTTGGGTTTTTTTTGTTTGTTTGTTTGGTTTTTTGTTTGTTTTTTTTTTTTTAATACTTAAAAGTTTAGTAATAATTGGTGCAGCAATCATTTAAACACTCCCAGAACTTGCCATGTGTTAGTGCCAGTAATGCTACTTTTATTCAGATTCAGTTGGCATAGAATAAATACAACAGAAAATATAGGACAGTTTTTCAACTAATAATTGTGCATAGTTTCATCACCCTCCTTCTTTCTTCCTCCTTCTTAAAAGCATTTTTAAGCTTCTCCTTTCAAATGCAGGTTCTGTCTACTACATAAATACTATATGCAGTCTTTTTCATGAACCACTTGCAAAATATGAAGTCTAATTTTTTTATGCTTGGAATGACATGTTTAAAAAAAAATAGTAGCTGTTACAAATATGTTATTTCTCCATCAGTTTTAACCTCTGAAGACTTCACATAAAATATGGTTGCTCTTGACTAGATGACAGGAAATTTCTGCTTGGAGGAATCATTCACTTTGGAAATGACCCTGGATATAGATTCCTTGAAAGTTTAGACACATAAGTATAGGTAAAAGCATCTATTTTCCAACAAGATCTTGTGCAGAAAACAGATGGCTGGAGAAAAACATCTGCTGAGCAGTATGCATGCACGTGTTCACAACCTGCATCTCTACAGACAGCTAAGAAGTTGGGTTGCCACCTGTGTTTTTAATAAGCATAACAGAGCTTCAAGTGTCCACCTTTTTTTCATAGGAAACCTGAAAATGTGGTGCCAAACCTTGCCTTTTGTATTTGCCTTTCAACCAAGATTTTGCTAAAAGCAATACCAAGTTGAATTTGTTCCATAACCTGGTTTCATGCATTCATTCTGCTACATCTAGGATTACTGTAGCTAGGTTAAACCTGTCACCTCTGTTTTACAGGTAGTCTGAACTCTTTGTGGCCACAGAACATATTTTCATTAAAGTGGCTAAAAAGAATACCTTCTCATGATATATTGTGTTATAATATGATAGTACCATCAGGAATAAACGGGTAGATAGAAACAACTAGGTTTGACACTGTATACCCCTTCTGTCCACATCATCATAGATAAAGGATTTTTACTCAGGCATTCCCTAAACATGGATTTGACCCTACATCATGCATAGAAAGAAGCCACAGATAAGTTTGTTGAAGAGAAGAGTAATGGGAAGAAATTAACTGCTTCTCTTTGTTCCCAAACAGAGAGATAATGAACAAAAATTGCAGCAAGGGAAATTCCAATCAGATATGACAAAAAAGTAACATAATGTAGATGATTAAGCACTGAAACAGGTTGGCCTCTCCCACCTAAAGGCCTTTCATAACTTCATTGGACACATCCATGAGCAATTTAATCTAATTTTGAAGCCAGCCCTGCTTCAGACTAGGGACTGCAGAGTTTCTGTTCAACCTGTCCTGTGATGTCACAGACGTCATCCACCTCTGAAAGATGGCATAGATCTAGCCTGCCTATAGGAAGAGATTACAACAGCTACAACAGTAGATGTGGCACTTTGCTTCCCACTGCTTCTGAACACTATGACATAGAACACATCACAGGCCTGTTTGCAATAGGATTGGAAGGATTATAATCTGTTATTATCACTGCTTGATATATTTGGCATCCCCTGTGACATGATAGAAAAAGGTCTGTGCATGTGCATCTTTCCTATCAAAATTTGTGTGCATCCAAACTTTTGTATGTTTTAGAGAGAAGGAATTTTGGAGAATGCCATTTAGCATTTCTCTAAATTTAAATTACAAGGTGACATAATACTGCTGTTTAGACTTCTAATGTTCTTGAATAAGCTTGCAGCACATTTTAGTATGGTTAGAAAGGTAGTTTATGACATTCAGCACAGGATAAAACAGATTATGAATTCTGTGCAAGAACAGTTGTTATATTGGCTTGTTCCCCACGCTATTTAAAAACTATTATTTAGCTCTTGGCTTCAATTTCTGTGTTCTGTTGGGTTTTTTTGCCTGTATTCTTTTGAGAATGTTTTAAAAGAACTTTTGCTACAGAGACTGGTGTTTTAGAAATGCTTCACAAAGACCATTGCATCTGCTGATGAAAGTACTGCTGTATGGTGATACTGTGCAGTACTGTTGAAGGCGATTCTTCTGAATTTTGAAGAAAACTACCACTTTTTTTTTAAAGATGACCAGATTCTTCCTATGAAATTCCAAGGATTCCTAAAGTTGTGGTTTTGTTGGTAATTGCATAGAGTTTCAACAAAATACGCAATTCCTGATTCTAATAAAAGCTGTCAAAATCTAGTAAAAGAAAATAATCTAATTTGACTTTAAAATTCGTACAACACAAATAAGTGTGACCTGCAGTACTATGCTGAATACAGTAGGCTAGTTCTATATCCCTGATTTATAGAAGTCAACGTTCTGGAACTGTCCTTACATTCTTCTTCCTTTTATTTTTGTTGACCCCTGAAGAGGCACTTGTAAAAAGAAAAACATATTGTTTGGTCTTTGTTTACTCTCTTACAAGAAGGGCAAGAACTCCTAACTGACCTAAGCAAAACCCATGTAGCTATAAATCTTTGATTTTCACTTACTCTTTAGATAAGGTCCATGTAAGTAAAACATGTTTTGTAACCTAGTGCATTTCAGAAGACTAGTGCATTCCTTTGATCAAACTAAGTTAAATGAAAAGACAAACACCTGAATACAGGAAAATCTCAGATGCAATTTTCAATTTAAAGTAATGAAAAGTTGCTTTTTTTTCATTTTTAGATATTTTTCTATGGAAAGAAGACCTTTCCCTGTCAAGTGTTCATGTGTGTATTAGTACTGAAGGGCTACTTTTACCTACAAGTGAATAGTCTAACCTCTTCTCATGACAAGGCACAATCTGAACCCTTCAAAACCATCAGGCTTTTTTACAAGACATGCATCTGAAGTTTGTTTTGAATTAATTATTTCTGTGTCATGGCACTCTAATATTTAATCAACAAACTACAAGTCTGCCTTGTGAAAAATGTACTTTTAATTGATCTGAACTAGGTAACATTTTTGTCTATAATAGTACAGGCTTTTAAAATCCCACATAAGTCCTCCTATCTTCGCTTAGAAAAGATAGCTACAACTCTGTTGTTGAACACTAGTCTTAAATGTTATTGTGGCAGTACACTCGTCTCCCACTCCCCACTCTGCTGAGAACTAATGTGGCAGCTGCATGTGTGCACACCTCCCCTCTTTCTCAACACATCCCCCCTCTCCTGCAATGGGGCAAGTTAATGGCTCTTATTGTGAGACCCAGGCCAGAGTCATTAGGAGAGAGGAGGGGGTACAGGTAGCCACAGTAGGGGGGTGCAGGGAAGCCCCGAAGCTTCTAGACTGCCCACAGCCAGATCTGACAAGACTATAAAATGGGGTCCCGCTAAGGTTGCTCTTTGTGTGGTCCTCTCAGAGCGCGGAGCCAAATGCTACCACCAGGAACCCTCCTGGGACTGAGACGCCATCTAAGGTAACCTCCTGAAAAATGGGACTGCCTCATCTCTGTGTGTGGATGAGTGATAAGTTAGTATTTTCCTCGCTGGACCAGGGCGTGTATTCCATGCTTAAATATAAGTACGTCCATTTTCTTCAATAATTCCTTGCCAGATACAGGCAAGCGTATATCCTTAATATAATTCCTCACTAGACACGTGGGTGTATTTGTTTGCTGGAGTCAGGAAGGGCTCTGGCGTCGTTTTTGATGAGCCACATGTATGCATGCTGTGGATCTCCATTATTCTTATTTTGCTGTACCCCAAATAATCTCCTCAAGTTGATATCTGAATCTGTATTTTATGTTACCGGAGTATTAGCTGATCCCCAAACTGACATCATGATAGCTGCGGATGGATGCAGAGACATAGGAAGAATATTTTTTAACTAGTAAAGCCTGTCAAAAATAGAACTGAAATGAGAATAACTAAGGTTCTGGCCTCTTGCAGTAGTCTGCAAATTAAGTGAAACTGAGTATTTCACCGCAGCTGAAGGCTGGTCACTGGTTGCTCTCTGTAGACAACGGTGATCGCATTGTTTCTCAGGATTTCAGTAGCCCAGTGGTCTGTGTCATGCAGCCAAGTCTTTCAGACATGCTGATATCAAGTAAAAGAATCAGTATATTTCTATTTCAGTTTCATGTCATTTCAGTTTTCATTTTCATAGGATGTCTTGACACTGACTGGGCAATCAAAATTTTGATGTCTTGACTTTTAAAGTACAGTTGATTCATACAACTGTTTATTATATTATACATACTACTGGAAGCTTACAATGATTGCATTATGCCTAATATAATGATTCTGTCATAATATTGTAATAACAGTATGGTTGTAAATTAATGTGAAATATAATAACCACAAGTATTTTCAGGGTTCAGTAAGAGCCTTAGAATAGCTGGACATGCAAGTTGTCTATAAAGCACTCAAGCACTTCCAGCTATTTATGTATAAAAGGCTTCTTAAGCATCTAAGTCTTTCTCGGATTTTTTCATGATCACTAGAGTTATCTGTTATTATATTGCCAGGATTTATGACTGTAGATAAGACTTCTAATTTGTAGTTTGTTTACTTCTTATGTCTGGCTCTACTAAGGTATTAACAAGTGCATAGTTATGCAAAATTAAATTATTTTACACTTTAATATTAGTAAAATATAATAGCAAACATTATTAAAAAATCTGAGGTTACTATATTCTGTCTCCTCTCAACTGGTTATGTTGTAAAATATGTTCTATCCTTACACTAAGAGCTAAATTAATTAGACAAACTGATAGACATAAAAATATTCAGTTCATCCATACTTAAGACTTTTATTTACATCTTATGTTGAACATATGGACATAATGTAGAAATACATGACATTTAGTAAAGCTGGTAGAGTTTAATCACATCTGCTGTGGGAAACATATAGGACTAGAGACGTGAATCACTGTCCAACAGTAGAAAGATGCTCTGTGAATTTAGGAGTAGCAGGATGATTTACCTGAGCTGAAATTCTGACCTTTGTTTGCCTTACTCTTTATTTTCACCTTAAGTTGCACTATTCTTTCAAATAAATAAATTCACATCCACCTAAAGTCAAGCACAAAAATTGAACTGAATTTCTCCAAATATGTTGAAGGTTTCTTTTGCATAAATCTTGTTAAATCTTGTTAAATCTTCAAAATTTTTGCCCTAGTTGAGTGGTCTAGAAAATCAATGATAACATTTGCAAGGAGAAGCAGCTAATATATTGACTAAAATAAAATATCATTTGAAAGTAATTTGAAGTCTACATCAATCATGACAGCTTGTAAATGAATTGGTACGATGTTCTTGAGGATGAATGTGAATATTTTTGATACTAGATTGTTCTTTCCTGTGGCCAAGTCTTGACCTGAAAAAAAGAGGTCTCAAATATTTTAAAAACTGTCCTAATAGCTCACATTCTGTTGCTTGGATGGACAAGAGGACAGGTTTGATGTGTTGCTGTGGTGACAAGTGATCAGAGAAAGGTGGCAGGACTAAAGTATTTCATCTTAACCACCTTCTCTACCCATTCCTGGAAATCAGCTAAATTTCCTCACTGAAACTTTTCCATGTAGGAATGTAAGGAGATAGAGCCAACATGCAGGTTTATTTAAAGCAGTAAATGTATTTGGTAATGATACTCAATGGACCACTGTGGTCTTGATTTCACAAAGAGTGGGAAGTCTGGATGTTTTCTTTCATTCCTGCTACCAGCTACTGCCACAACAATATTCATGCTACACACATTGATATCAGCTTCACCATTCCAATCAACTGCATTCCAGCCTTCAAAACATGAGAAACAATAACAAAATCCTGAAGGAGAATGACAAAAGTATCATATTCTTCTGTGTTTACCTGGCTGCACACAATTCTTCTGAGGTCATTACAGAGAACAAATATATTCCATGCTGTCAAACTCTTGCTGTGTTTGGTTAAAAATAATTATTTGTTTTAATTGATAAATGCCCATGCAGCAGTAACAAAAAAAAAAAAAAGTGAAAAATAACAATAAATTATGTTTTTAATATGTGTATTTAATATTCCAATAAGAAAATATTATTGTTCACCTATCTAGAGTAAAATATTTTCTTTTACAGACTCTTTGGGCCCAGCATAGAGCAGGTAGTGTTTAACCATAGCAATCTGCTGTGTTGATGGAGAACCCAGCCAAGTTAAACATAAATGGAATTGCAGTGAAAGACCTGATTAGTGCAGTTGTGCATACTACTGACAACATGAGAATATTGGCTCCTGTAGAGTGGAGCTGGTCAAACAGTGAAAAATACTTTGGCAAATGTTAACTAAAAATTAAAAATGGCTTGACTTCATCTGTCTTTAGTTTGTTTTGAAAAGCTTTTGGATTCACTTGGGTGTATTTCTGAGATGGAGCTTTTTATTTGCACATCAACCTGCATAAGAAAAGGGAATACAATAAGTGTACAGAAAATAATTTATGCTAGATGGGGAGATAATCTGCTCATCATATGATGGAAAGAGGATCCTTCAAAGATGTTAGGAGCTAAACAGATCAAAGATCCATTCACATCTTCATCAACTGGCTTGAGTATGACATGAAAGTAACTTGAGATTGTATCCACCTCTAAGGCTTTGAAACATTACACACAGCTGAACAAAGACATAAAACCTGCCAGATACTGTAACTCTGGTTGGTCCTAATTAAATTTGGGGAAAAAAACCCCATACAACTAGCAGCCCTGTGAAAGGACAATTAAAACAGTTTAGGGTGCCAGTTTCATTTATTATGGTCATTCTTGCTGTCTCAGTATTGAAGAGTAGTTGGGAAACTTCTGTGATGATTAAAAATTCCCCAGATGAAGAGAGATCTGGCAACCTCATCTTCCAGGTTGGAAGTACCTTTGTCTTGTTCTAGTACAGAAAATATCAAGCCCGTCAGCAATCACCTTGTTGGCACTTTGTGATAAGGATAAACTATTTCAGGCAGCATTCATCCTTCATTCCAGCAGCTGGAGCATATTAAAAAAAAAAAAAACAAACAAAACACAAAACAAACAAACAAACAAACAAAAAGCAACCCCCCCAAAAAAAAACCAAACAAAACAAACAAACAAAACCCCACACCAACTAAACAAGCAAATGAAACCCCACACTATTTACTTCTATAAGTAATTAGTAGTCTTATTATTTTTATAGCAGTTCTGAATAATCCTGATTTTGAGCATTACATTACATACATTACACTACTAGATAGGAATAAATGCAAAAAGATCCCAACTTAAGATGTCAGTAGGAATTCATTTCCAAGGTTGGACAAAGTGATATAAAGCTACTGGGAGTTACTATTGAAGACAGGGATTGCAGCACATCAGCTGTCAGGTTATCATCCAGTAGAAGTGGTTTACTGGGAAGGACTGGGTAACGGAATGTGTGAGACTCAACAGCATCTGAAAAATGGACAGGAACTACTGGCAACTTCTCTTCCTTCCTTCAAGACATTTTAAATACTTCTTATTAGTGACATATTAAAACACTACTGGCTTTCAGCAGGGAAGAATTTCCTCAAGGGTCATTAACTGAATCTGGCAGAATGGGAAGAAGCATGGAGAAAGCAAGACCCACTGTGACACCAAGCCTGTAACATGACTGACATTGCAGACTCAGTCATACCACATTCCTACAACTAGTAAGATCATCTATCTCCTTGATACAGTTTATCCTTATCACAGTTCATCTACCACATGGCGGGAATTGCAGAGTACAGCCCAAATACCAAATTGCCTGCATCTTACCATATGTTCGTGTGTATATACACACACATACATGTCCATGTCTGTTGGAACAATAAAGAACTCAGCACTCCGATTCAATGTGAATCACACGAAGCAATTTATTACAGAAACATGTCTCCTTATATACGCAACTATTCTCTAACCACGAATCCACGCTCTAAGCATGGATTCGCTAAATGAACATCATGGGCAGTCCACACGTTGGAGCCCCACCGATGATAGGTCCGATGACTCACGCCATGCTGAGGCCCTGTTAATGAAGAAACGCCCCTCTTTCTCACAGCAGATTCTATTCTCAGCTTCTTGAAGTGGCCTTGAGATTCCTTTGGGCCTGACTAATTCAACAACATATCTCCTTCTAACAAAACCCCTCCACACATGTCTAAACACACACAGACATAAACATGATGTGCTTGTTCTTAAAATGGAGGTTAGAAGGCACAATTTGTATATTGTGATTGAAATTTTAGATTATCACATTTACATGTTAGCATGAATAAGATGGGAAACAGATGACTGGAAATTCAAGTGTCACACCTCCTGAAATCTTAGTGAAATTCAAAATTAACTTGCAAATTTATGTTATATTCCTGAGTTGCATATTCAAAATTACATTAAAAAAATAAAAGAGAGATACAGGCAAATTATTCCCATTTCATATTCCTTAGTCAAGCATAGAAGTCATGAGGATGTGTTCTTAGGTCTGGAAAGGAAGAAGAAAGAGCTACAGGACTTACTTCTACATATGTCATTCTCATCTCAGCTGCTATTATGCTATAGGTACATGCTGCAGTGATACATTTTGATAAAACTACTGGTAACAATGTTAGGAACTATAGTCTGGACATGGCCTACCTTGTGAAGGATGAAGGCTAGAAGGGGCTCCCTGGATTCATTTATTCTTATGAGATGGTCGCCAAACAGAAAATATTATTGTCCAACAAACTTCAAAAATGATTTTGTAAGTTCCGAAAGACTTGAACACAACTGATCAATAAGTGATTAACTCCAGACAAGCTTAGTTTCCAGAGTGTTTTTATTTTGTTACTAAAAGAATATACATGTTAATTTTAGCATCTGGGACTTCCTATGAGCTTACACTTTAAAATATCATCCAAGAAAAAAAAAATCTGCCTGTTTATTTCAGGATCTGTTGACTCTGCAATGGTGACCCTGTAACTGATTCAAATTCAGCTAGCTGTATTTTATTTATCTGTGGCTCATATATCGGGAACCAATATATATATATATTTCAGAATCCCAAGTCAATGAGATCCACAATATAGAAAAATTAACAAAACTAATCCGCAATAAAAACCTTGATTCACTAAAAGCGATCACAAAACAAGGAAGGTGTTACAGACTCTCCAGCAATAGACCGAAAATCCAGTAGAGCACAGTGATTTCAGTTTGAAATTTTGCATGTCAAGTCACGTTTCCCCAAAGTACTTCCCACTTAAAATTGCCACTGACATGGATCCCACCAAAATTCTTCCTAAGTTGTCCATGTGGTTAACTATTTTCCCAAAAACCTGCATTACCATTCCTATTTTAAATTGTCAGACTTTATTCTGGGTCTTATTTTGTCTCTGCTTCTGTGCAGTAGATTGAAGAGACCTCTATTATCAAGTTTCTTCTCCTACATAGGGAGCATGTCCTTTAACCCTCTCTTTGGTAAGATAAACAGCATGAGATCCTTCATTCTTTTAGAAGAGATGCACATTGTACAGTCCTTTAATCATAGCTCTTCTCTGAGCCCTCTTCAGTTTAACATCCTTCTTGAATTATGAACAGACCTGTGGGAAAAGGATCCTTGCGTTCTCAGAAATTCCCCACACCTCTCTATTTCTGCTTAGACTGTTGGCTTACTGGAGGTGAACTTAAACATAACTCCATTGTCCTCTTCCTTTGTGTTAGGCAAATTTCCTGTATATCACAATTACTTCAGTCAGTTTTCACTTTTAACCCTAAAAACTGTACAAAATTCTCATTATAATAGCATCAAATATAGACTTCATGCTTGCACTTATACTTGGTATTCTTTCATTTATATGCACTTAAGATCCTTTGGCAATGAAGTCTCACATTGAGTCCTGTGTTTTTCTGATTTCCAGAGCTGTTCCTTCTAAGGAGCCAACATTTTGAGAAAGAAGATTTCTTCACTTACCTGTCAAGCAACAGGACTTACCAGGAATACAAATGCATGAAATATGGGATGTAAGTTTGCACATCCGTGCAGATACATGTGTTTATGCACACAAGTTCAAAATGACATATCCTTATGGGTCTGTTCCAACTCAGGACACTCCATGATTCTATGATTCTATGATCCACATTGTGTCAGTTCAGTGTAGGAAAAAATTTTCAGGCTTTAGCCAATTTGTACATGGAGGAGTTAAATATCTGCTATAGAGCAGATTCAGTCTTGCTTTGTTGTCAATGAAAATCATAGATTTAGTCAAGGACTCATAAAATTCCTTGTTATTTAGTCTTTCAAATATTTTCTGCCACAAAGAATCACAGCATTGACAAGCGTACCTACTTCATAATTGTGTGATGCAGTTTTTATCAATATACTGAACATAATTCTGATTTCCAGATAGGAAGGATAGATAACTGTAGAAATTATCAAAAATTAATTCCCTACTAGATTTTCAAGGATGGAAAGTAAGAAAAAGAAACTGAGAATTTTCTTGGGGGATAAGAGGTATTTTGCAATTGTTTGCCTACCTTGTTTGCTGCCTTCTGTGTTCAGCTTTTCAGCAGCTATAACATGGAATTTTATGAAGCAGAGCTTCAGGCATGCTTCTCTTTGCTACATATTTTCTGCCTTTTATGAATCTCAGTCTAATACCTGTTTACCTATTCAGTGTATTAGGATCTTGGAAGCATAGATCATCTTTCTTTATCCTGAGCTGAGCTGCTAAATCGGAAATGTTGCAGTGCTCAGCCTTGCAATGGCTATGCTACTTCTCTGAATATCTGTCTGTATAAAGCAAATGTATCACATCTGACTGTCAAGACAGACAGTATAGGCAAAGAAAATCCTGTGCTCATGAAGTTAAAAGTAATAAATAGTAAGTCTTTCAAATACAGCATGCATGGTACTTGTATATCCTCCAGGGTTTCCTTTGTCTTGGGCATTTCCAACAGCTACAGGTTTTAAGGGCTAGTTGTCACCGAGTCTACAAACATAGCCTGCACTGCTTAACACCCCTATTCTTTGCCTTCCGCATGACTGCACTTGACTGCCTTTGCGTCCTTGCACACAGCGTATTCCTCTTCATGATATGTATTTTTAAAGTGGCTTTAGCAAATGGAGCCATTTAATTTGCCCCATGGGTTCCTACCCACCCATGCAAAGATCTTGGCTTGATCATGCATTTCTTCAAATAATAACTCAGATGTATACCTCTGGTAAAGCGGTAAGAGCCTGGAAAAAAATCTTTCTGCTAGGAAACTTGGTTTTAGAAAAAAAATAGCTACAAACTTCAATTAAATTTGATGTGTAACTTACAAGTGAGAAAGAAATGAGGACAGCCAGGAATGAATTATTTAACAAATAATCTTCAATCAAATAAAAAACTGTTCAAGCTACCAGATTTCATGCTTCTCATCATTAACCCAAGTGTTTGAATGCATCAGGGTTAGAGAAGGTTTTGTGACAGTTGCAATGAGACAATTTGGAAGAAGTAGACCTTATCCACCTTAAAATACTCAAAGGACATCATTTAGATGCATAATGAACATTTGATTGGCCATTTGATATTGCCATCAGGGCTCAAAAATGTATCAAATCTTTCCAATAAACAATATGAATATAAGACAGGAGGAAGATAGCTATAGAAATGTTTTGACCTGTCTGGTGTGAATGTATTTCATAATTATAAAATGGCCATAGCCAGCTACTCAAGAACAATTTTTTATATCTCTTTTCACATGCACTGACACATATATACTCATTTCCCACAGCCCCAGTTAAAGAAGGAAAAAGCTGTATTTAGTTAAATGTTAGAACTGGAGTGTTAGAATGTTCCATCAAGTATTTGCATTTCTTTGTTCATGTATATAAAGTGTAAGATCCCTATGCTAATGTAATTCCCATGCACATTAATCAGTACATTCTCATTTAAACTCATGTCTTGATATTCCAACAAACTGTTTTTCTATAGCTTTATTCATCTCTACCCTTCTCCACTTCTTTCAAATGAATGTTCTCCCTCATCCTTGCCGGGTGCTAGTCAGAAAGATTTTTATGCAGAAATGTTATTAAAAATGTGGATTGCATATGTCAAATAGACGTCATTATACTACTGTTCAGTTCACTCAATAATAGCTGGAGGTTCCAAAGAATGCAACAAAACGAAGGGAGGAAGCCATGAGTCCACAGGAAAAGCTGCTTCGTACACAAACTTTGGTAATTTCTAACCTCTTCTACTTTATTTTTATTATTCAGAAGAAAAAAAAAATGCTGAATTTATTATTTTCCTTTTCCAGAACTTACTTTCAAGGGTTAGAAAAAAAATCTAGTCTTGGGTAAAATTTTGGATTCCTGTACACATTTTTGTTTCTCGTCTGTACTGCTAGTTACCACCTAGTTGCCACTCTTTCAGGTGGTAAGTTAGGCACTCTGTTGGATGGCTTGTGAAATTAATTAGTCTGGTTTATAAATAAATACATCATCAAAAGATTAAGTTACTGTTTTCTTTCTTTCTTTCCTTTTCATTTACTCTGTGTGACAAATTTCCCAATTTTTTTACCATGATTATTATAGTAACACAATGAACATACACTGATAACATGATGTATAATAATATTATATCTATGTTATAAAATATAAAATACTAGCAATGAATGATTAAAACCAAAAACAGTTGGAAAGCAGTGTTCAAAAAAGTGACAGATTTTTGTGGTCAATTTGTTTACATAAAATGTTAATACCATTGACCTGTTGTTTAAGAAAAAAATCTGTAAATGCCTTTAAGAAAAATGTAATACTAAATGCCTGAAATTTCCTTGTGGAAGTGCACATTTTTCTGTTGTTGTTTTGTGAACTTTGTGCTTCTAAGTGTATGTTTTATATAGCTTTTGCCTTGGAACTCCCTTGTTTCAATCCCCTAAAACTGTCAAGTGTGACTCCACCTGCTTTATTGTTCCCATAAATTCATATGAAACTGCTAGCTAAATCCAATTTGTGTCATTCTGTCTCTCTTTGTAGCCTATTCTAAATCTCCCAGCATGTTTCACAAAAGTAGAATCCTATTAACGCCAAATAACCACCACTGTATTTTATTCTGTGGTTATTACAGTCCTGCTACTGTCATAGCTCCTAAAGAGTCTTGTCTCTCCATGAATCTACGATGACCAAAACCCGCAAACTTATTACTTGCTTTCTGTTGTTTTTCTTTTCATCTGATATACCTTTTTCCAATACCTTTTTTTTTAATGAAGTTTTAGATGTTCAGTGTTCAGACTTAACATTTTGCCAAGAAATTTGCCAACCTGTAAAGTGTTACTAGTTAACATGAAAAATGTGTTAACTTCAGATAAACCAACAAATGATCTTAGCCCACAAAAATTATGTTCTAATCTTTAGCTTTACTGAAATTCCGTATGTTCAAAGTATTGCGTAGGTCCAGTTTTAATTAAGAATTAAGGATAGTTACTTATTTTTCTTTATTGCTTTCTGAACAAGGGAGGGAATTAAAATATTAAGAATTAGAATCTGGATTAAAATCCATGAAGTGCTGCTATAATCAACATAGCATCCATGGAGAATCAAAATATCACCAACCATGTATAATTGAATGAATACAAGATCATAGTTCTTTCACTTAAAAAAAAAAAAAATAAAGAGGAAAAAAAAAAAGTATAAAAATCTTCTGTTTAACATTTCAGTGTAGGATTGAACATCTCCTGATGGAAAGTTGCAAATATCTTGAAACCTGATCTGCACCTGTTATCCTTAACTATTTCTCTAATACATAGACGACAAGAGCCAAGGAATGTAATATGCTCATTTAAACTATACCCTAGAAGCTCCAAACCAGAAACAGTTGTGTTGTTTTGTTTTAATTTATTTGTACATATGTTTCTTAATGTCCGTGTCATAATGTACAAATGCCTTGGCCCCTACAGCATGTCTTGGATTCCTTCTCACTTCACCATCTGCACTCATGCCTCATGAATAATTTCTCTCTTCATTACTGCAATATGTATAATGAAACTCCAAATCCTGCAGTCCTAAAAATATAAAAAAGTGCATTTGAAACAAGATGTATGATAACTCCTCCAGTAACTAAGAACACATAAAGGATGTCTTACACTCAGCAGTGGCTGACTGAAGAACCTAAGAGCTACCAGAAATAATCACCTTTACGAAGTCTCAAGGAATTCTGTGCCTAAAGGGTATGTCTATGCAAGACCTTCTTCCACCTGTATTCCAAAAGCTGATTCTCTGATATCTGAAAAGGGAAAATCAAGTAGGAGCAGAGATGAGAACTTGTCTCTTTCAGGCAGTTTGTTTAAATTATGTGTGTCCTGCTTGGCTAAATGTGTTTCAGAAATTATATGAAATTACTAGATGGTTCAAAGTAGGAAGGTTAAAAACATCTAGGAACTACAAAGCAACTTCTAAGATGCGAATCAAAAGATCTCCATTATATTGCATGTAGTAATGAAGTGGACATTTACAGTACATTGGACTATTAGGTATGTGTATTTATTAAAAATCTCATGGTACAAATAGTGAAGAAACACAGACCCATCTTCTCAACCAGGTGATGCATTCATACTGCTCACGGGCTTTAAAAGAACTTTTTAATTTAGGATGAAAGATCCTGTGTTTCTGTCACATTCTGAATATATAGAGAGGAAGTGAATTAGTTTAGCTTTGAGCAGGAAAGATGGATCACAATGCACATTTTTGAACTTCTGATAAGGTCAAACCCACATTTTTGGGAAGCTCTTATGCAGTCGTATTTGGACAGAGAATCCCTGTTAAGGCTTATAAATAGCATGGAAGTTAAAACTTAAAAAAAAAAAAAAAACTTCTAAAAGTCATTTAAGAAGGACCTCTTAGTATTGTTCAGATCCGGAAAGTTTCTTCTCGTTCCTTCCTTGCTCTGGAAATGTTAATCTTCTCTGAAGGAATAAATATTTGCCACTGTGCCATGTACATCTTTACAGTGGTTAATTATTTTATCTTTTGCAGAATGCTTAGGAATTCATCAAACTCTGACTGTTTCTTATTAAAAAAAAAAAAAAAAAAAATAAAGCCTTACATGCATTGGAGAATATTTTTTACAAAAGATATCTTCTGTAAGAGACAGTATTCAGTCTGAAGGCTTTCTGTTGGCCTCTGGGAATGATGGTCCACAGAGCCAGTAACAACCCTTATTATTTTTTTCAAATGCCTGGTGAAGCAAATATACCTGAAGTTCATTTCATAACCACTTGAAGGTCAAAAGGCAGCAGTCATCCTAAAAGATTTTCAAGGAATATCTTGCAGCTTTGTATCCTGGTAAAATCCACGGTGTACTGCTGTGAAAGTCAGTATTTAACTTTCATAAATATATACATACTTACGTATTTATGTACATGTGTATGTATACAATTTTATATTGGATAGAATTATAATTTTAGTCCAAATAAAACAAATATTTAGATAAACTGCAGTTCTCTATCAGCCTTTATCCTTTTTGCAGTAACATCTCTGCCTGTCTGAGAGCTGGGTTTGGTTTGGTTTGGTTTGTATATTTTTATTCTTTCATTTTTATTGGTACTGTTTTCATGAGCTTTAATCAGCAGAGAAGTGAAAACCAGAAGCTTCAGTTCTTCTCAGATTTATTACAGTCTGCAGCTATGGGCTGTCTCTTTATATTATAATCCTTTACAGTTATATCCATAGATAGAGTTTTCTTTGGTATCATTCTAGTTTTTGTTGTTATCCTTTCTTGAAATTTCTCTGCATTTCAGTGTGCTGGGGAGGAGGCCTTTTCTTTTCAGACTGAGATAATGCGATTTCAGAAATCTGTTTCATTCCTTCACATCAAAGGAATATCCCTTTCATCCAGCATATTTTATACTAAACAATTCCTGCTAACTTTTGCTGATATTATATCTGTTTTATTTGTTAAAAGAGATATTTAATTATACATTAAATGGATCTTCAGTCCTTCCCGTAGCCTGACTTTTCATAACAAATTTCCTGGCCTATAGAATTACCAGCTCCCTCACCATTCCTTTTTTCTCCCTTCCCATCTTCCATTCTGAGGAGATTAATTCAAAACAAATAGCTTTACAGAACTGTCACTTTTTAAAGATCTTAAACTGCTTTGAGATATTTTAAAATTTGTTTGGAATCATCGGGAACAGTAAAGATTATGTTTATTTTACACTCAGACTTTTGTCCCAAATTTCTATTGGTCTTTTGCATGCATAGGTATTAAGACTGTACTGAAAGCATTAGTTTGGGAACTTACTGAACTACACAGAATTAAAGGACAATGATTATGTTTAAGAGTATTTGAAGCAATAAATATTTTCACTAGTAATGAATGAGTAATGCTTGGTAAAAACTTAGATCTTTAATAAAATGCAAATGTACTTCCTTACATTACCTAATGTCATGAATGTTTAAAATATTTTGTCATTTTAATAAGTTCATATACAGTCCACAGGGGAATATATTTATTGGAACAACACAGAAGTGAAGCACTTTCTGCAGTCATTACAACTAGCTAACATTTCAGATGTTTTCTACAGTAAAGCTTTACAGCAGTTAACACAGAGGTGTGCTGGCTTGTGATTCTTCAAGGAACAATGGCAACACATTCAATAATGGTGTCCAACATAACAAAAGCAGTGAAACCCCATGTATCACCTAATATCTCAATCTTAGTTTGCACAGACACTTTCTGGGTATTTCCAACACTGCATTGTAATATTAGTAATTGGTGAACCTCAGAAGCCTGCAATTTCATGTTTGAATTGGAACCATTTATTGGCATACTGATGGAAGACAATTTTATATTGAAAATTAGTCATTTTTACTCTTCTTCTTTTAAAATCCACCTTCTAGCTACCCATTAATCTTACTGCCCTACATTGCCTTAGTCTTGGCTTTCATTTCCTGGAACTTGTATTTTCCAGTATTTCTTTTCTTGTTTCAGCACTTTTAATGCATGTCTTGTTTTCTTTAGCAGTGCTCCTTCAAAATATAATATATAGGATGAGATTTCTTGGAGTGCTTAGTCTGCCATAAAGAAAACAGCCTACACTAAAGAATTTGAGATGTAGGGCAAGTGATTTTTCCCACAGAATCATGAGTTACTCTCTTGGTCAGAATGACCTAAAATTCTCTGTGTTGTCTCTTCGAGAAACACTTTAAAATGGTTGAACACAGTATCAATGTACTGCAAAGCACCAAAACAGATATTCCTACAGAAAGATAAGAAACTTATGTATTTCTGTGCATATATAAAGCATTTCACAATTCCCATTAGCAACGGAAACCAGGATTCTATGTGTTTATTGAGACTGAAGTTTTATCTTGTCTTCTGTACCATGCAAAAATCACCAGGGAATTCATATGAGGTAAAAATTAGGTACATCATTTAATAAACTTTGTTCAATGTGAAAAATAATAACCAAGGAAAAAAAGATGATCATCTAATTACTTACTGGCCTATCTTCCTTCCTTATCTGCATGGGTTGGCATCATGCTACTTGAACAACCATCATTTTGCTTTGAAATATTCGTAAGATCAGTTCTTGGCACCAAGGTAAGGGTTGGTGACAGAGATTGCATAGGATTCTCAAAAAGATTTACTACAGGGAGGGAGACTTCAGGGATCAATCCCTAAATTAAGAGAACCTGGATATTCTATTTAAATTATTATTTCTGCATCATCTAGCTGGTGTGCAAAGAGTTTTACAGGGCAGGCCTTGGCCATGCTTAAGACTATGTTCCTATGTTCCTATGTTCCTATGTTACAAGTTAATTGCACTCTGACACTGTGACCTACAGATTCACAGGAGACTGTGACAGCTTAGGTTGACAGCTGTTTCTCCTGAGTAATGGCACTTACTCCCTCCTGTCAGGGACCTAATTTCTTCCCCCTCTTCTTTTTCACAATATTGAAGACATTTTCCTGCATGTAGGATGAGTTCTGTTATTTTTTAAGAAGTTATTTCATTTCTAAAATCTCTTGTCTTACAGAAAATCCTATTCTCCCTCAATCAGCTTGTTCTTATGAATGATTTCTTCACTGTTTTCATTGTCTGTGATATTTAGACACTGAGACATAACCGTACACATCCCTGAGTTCTCTGAGACAAGAGTGAAAGCTTTCTAAGTGACATTATTTTTTAATTAATATTTAGAATACTGTGCAGATGAACAGCACTATTACAGGAACACAGACACATATAAAAGATGTAAGAGGCAAGAGTACCAGTCAAGCTACACTAGTGGAGAAATCTTCAGTTTATTAAATGGAATTGTTGTTAAAAAAACTGCTGTTAATGCAGGTGACAGCAGCTAGGGAGAAAGCGAGGTTTTCCTTCTTTACTTTTTATTGATTAATTAGTCAATGTGTGTGCAGCAGCATAGACATAAGCTGATATGTAAGTGCTAAATGACATTGTTCATACTGTGTTAAGCAGTCAGTTAAAAAATATGTTTTATTGATCATATTCCTTCCTGGAGGCAGAACTGATGATAAAATTTACTGGCAGGGTTATGATGTCGGAAGACTGTTGGGAGATGGTTTGATGTTTGCCTCAGCTGTTTCATGCTCATGAAGCCACAGATAAGATGCCGCTAAAGAGCTGTGCTGTATTTGTTCTCTCTTGTACCTCTAATGTTGAATTCATTTCTCTGATTGTAAACCTTTGTAACAGTTTTTTGTCTCCGACACTGTCACTACAGCTGTCCTGAGTCAATGACTGGTAACAGCTTAGAATCTTCCTCAATATTTCTTTTCTCCCTACTGCTGGAAGTGCAACACTGTCTATCTCAAATGCAGCAGCTTTCTTGCCTTGCTGCATCTTCAGTCTCTTGGGAGCACTGCTGCTAAACTCATCTTCCCCTCCTGATATCCTGAGCACAGCACTTTTTTATTGCCAGTTTCAATTCCCTTTTTCATTACTTCCTTTTGCAAATTCCTTTGCTTATCTCTACTTTCCTTCAGTCTTCAATTCAAGTTTCTCATCCTTTCCTTGGAAGTCTTTCACAGTGGCAATGTGTCTGCATCTAAGTCGTCATTTCCTTCACCTCCCCACCCTGCTGTAATTACTGTATTCAAGCCAATCAGTTAAATCCTACAGTGTCATGTACAGACAGCCAAACTAACTACTTTTAACTTGTACCTCAGCAATGAGCTTGATGTAGCTGTAGATTACCCTGGTATCCAAAAGAGCTAGTAAGAAGATAACATGAGTCCTTCTGC